>NW_028275157.1:9195076-9820076 GCF_013281855.1 Momordica charantia | reverse complement strand
TTCGAGAGAATGCAGATGAAGGATTCTGAGTCCATCAAAGCGTACTCAGACAAGTTGATCGGGATTGCTAAGAAGGCAAGAGCATTAGGAACTGATCTATCTGACAATAGATTGGTTCAGAAGATTTTGGTTTCAGTACCTAAGAGATATGAAGCAACCATTGCTTCCTTAGAGAATACTAAATACCTCTCCAAACTCAAAGTGATAGAAGTTGTGAGTGCTTTGCAAGCACAGGAGCAGAGGAGGTTGATGACAAGAAGGAAACATGAAAGGGGCACTGAAAGCTAGAATGTAGTAGGGAGAAGGTGGAAGAGAGAAGAAGTGGAAGGGAAGAAGGCGAGTGGCAGTAGTAGCTCAGAATTTGCTGCAAAGGATGTTGGTAGTGTATGCAAGCACTGCGGTAAGCACAACCATCCACACTTTAGATGCTGGAGAAGGCCAGATGTGAAGTGTAGAAGGTGTAATTTATTAGGACACATTGAACGATTTTGTAAAGGTGCCAAGACCCAACAACAAGGAGGAGCACATGCTGCAGTACAGCAAGAAGAAGATCAACTCTTTGTGGCCACCTGTTTCTCATCAGCCAATCAATGTGATGGTTGGTTGGTTGATAGTGGGTGTACCAATCATATGACAAGTGACAATGGGTTGTTCAAGGACCTTGACAAGTCATTTAAGTCAAGGGTGAAGATAGGAAATGGTGAGTATCTAGACGTGAAAGGGAAGGGCACAGTGTCAATAGAGAGTTGTGTTGGAACAAAGTTGATTAATAAAGTGTTGTTTGTTCCTGAGATTGATCAAAACCTGTTAAGCGTTGGTCAACTAGTAGATAAGGGATTTAAAGTGTTGTTTGAAGACGGGAAGTGCCTCATTTCTGATTCTAGTGGGATGAGTTGTTCAGAATAAAGATGCAGCACAAGAGCTTTTCATTAGATCCATCGAGAAGGAGTAAATAGCTTTCAAGTGTCAAGTGAATGACACTAAGTTATGGCACAAGAGGTTGGGGCATTTTCATCAGAAGGGGTTGCAGTATCTGCAGAAAAATGAGATGGCAATAGGAGTACCGGTTTTGGAGGAGCTGAAAACAAACTGCAGAGCTTGTCTGACAGGGAAGCAAACAAGATTGCCATTCAAAAAGTCAGTTTGGAAAGCAACCGAGAAGCTACAGCTCATCCACACTGATTTGTGTAGACCTCAACCAACTCTTTCACTGAATGGTAGTAGGTATTTCATTATCTTTATTGATGATTATACTCGGATGTGTTGGATATATTTCATGAAGCAAAAATCTGAGCAGCTGGAGTGTTTCTAAAGTTTAAAAGATGGGTTGAGAATCAAAGTGGCTATAAGATTCAAGTGGTGAGGACCGACAATGGGACTGAATATACATCACAAAGGTTTAATTCCTTCTGTGAAGAAGTTGGGATAGAACATCAACTCACTGCTCCATATTCTCCACAACAAAATAGAGTTAGTGAAAGGAAGAACAGGTGTATTATGGAGATGACAAGATGCTTGTTGCATGAGAAGACTTTGTCAAAGGAGTTTTGGGCTGAAGCAGCAAACACAACAGTCTTTCTATTGAATAGACTACCTACAAGGGTCTTGGAGAAGAAGACCCCCTATGAAGCTTGGTTTGATACTAAACCAAAATTGACAAATTTGAAGGTGTTCGGTTGTTTGTGTTATTTCCATGTTCCATAGGTGAAGAGAGACAAGTTGAGTGAGAAGGCAGAACCAGGAATCTTTGTAGGCTATAACATGGTGTCCAAAGCTTACAAGATCTATCAACTTCACACAAAGAAGATGGTGATTAGTAGAGACGTTCAATTTTTGGAGGATGAGGAGTGAGGTTGGACAAAAGAAGCAAAGGCAAAGCAACAAGAAGTCTCTCTAGATCCTGATGAACTAGTTGATGATAATCTAGTGAGAGGGACTAGACTACTGACTGAGGTGTATGAAAGAAGCAGCGTAGCTGTGTTGGAGCTTGCAGGGTTTGTAGAAGCTCAAAAAGATCAAAAGTGGATGGAGGCAATGAATGAGAAGCTGAGAATGATAGAGAAGAACAAGACATGAGAGCTAGTGGAGAAGCCTACTGATAGAAAGGTGATTGGAGTCAAATGGGTTTTCAAGACTAAATTAAATCCAGATGGCTCTGTGAACAAGCTCAAGGCCAGGTTAGTAGTGAAAGGGTATGCACAAGTCTGAGGAGTTGATTTCTCTAAGACTTTTGCACTGGTTGCAAGAATGGAAACAATCAGGATGCTACTGGCTTTGTCAGCTCAGCATGGATGGAAGGTGTATCAACTAGATGTGAAGTCAGAATTCCTAAATGGAGTGTTAGAAGAATAGATCTACGTTGAGCAACCAGATGGGTTCATCACACCAAGACAAGAGCAGAAGGTTTATTTACTGAAGAAGGCTCTCTATGGGTTGAAGCAAGCTCCTCGGGCATGGTACAGCAAGATGGATGATTACTTGCTGATCTTGGGTTTTGTGAAGAGTCTGAGTGAATCCACACTCTATGTGAAGAAAGCAGGTACTACTATTGTGATTGTATCTCTTTATGTAGATGACTTGCTGGTGACAGGAAGTGATAATAATCAGATAGAGGTGTTCAAGCAAGAAATGATGAAGGTGTTCGAGATGGTCGATCTAGGTCTGATGCATTACTTCCTAGGCATGGAGATTCAGCAAGGACAAAATGAAGTGTTTCTCTGTCAGAAGAAGTACATGAGAGAGATATTGAAGAGGTTCAATATGGAGGAGTGTAAGAGTGTGAACACTCCGATGGTTCAGAAGGAGAAGTTGCAGAAGGATGATGAGGAGGATCCTACAGACGAGAATGTGTACAGAAGTCTAGTTGGATGTCTCATGTATCTCACATCCACTAAGCCTGACATCATGTACACTGTCAGTGTCTTATCTAGATTTCTTCACTGTGCAAGCAAGAATCATATGGTTGCTGGAAAGCGGGTTTTGAGATATCTTAAAGGTACACTATCTTTTGGGATAAAATACAATAAAGTTGGAAAATTTTGAGTTGCAGGGTTACTCAGATAGTGATTGGGCTGGGTCATTAGATGATATGAAGAGCACATCTGGCTATTGTTTCACTTTTGGATCAGGGTGTTTTTCATGATGTTCAAAAAAACAAGATATAGTGGCTTAGTCAACTGCAGAAGCTGAGTTCATTGCAGCAAAAGCAGCAGTCAACCAAGCTGTTTGGTTGAAGAAGTTGATGCGTGACTTGCATCTAAAGAGACAATGATTAAACGACTAGGAGATACACGATGGGGATCACATTATGGTGATTTATTGAGTATTCTTACGATGTTTTCATTAGTAGTTGATGTAATTGAGATAATTGTACAAGGTGATCAAATTTAGAACAAAAATATGAAGCATAGATTCTATTAAGTTCAATCGAATCATTCAACTTCGTTTCTCATATGCATTTTATGAAAATAATCTTAGGAATCACAAATGATTTGTCTCAAGCATTACAAAGAAAAGACAAAGACATTGTGAATGCCATGAATCTAGTCACAATTTATAAATAAAGATTGCAAACAATGAAGGAGTCTGGTTGGGATTCATTGTTAGATCAAGTTTCTACTTTCAGTAATAAACATGATATTCAAGTTCTTGACATGGATGATATATTCTTGATTCGAGGACGACGAGAATGAAAATCTTAACCAGTTACAAATATTCATCATTATCGTGTTGAAGTTTTTTATGCAGGCATTGATATGCAGATTCAAGAGTTGAGTAACTGTTTTATAGAAACAAGTAAGTTGCTTCTATGTGTGGCATGTTTAAATCCGAGTGATTCATTTGCTGCTTTTGACAGAGAAAAACTTAATCGTCTTGTTCAATTTTATCCTAGAGGCTTAGGCTTTTCAGGCAATGAACTATCTGTGCTTGATGATCAACTTCAGAATTACATTATTGAGGTGTGCTCAAATATTGAGTTTATTGAATTTAGAAGCATCAGTAATCTTGTAGTAAAAATGGTCATGACAAATAGAGATAAGGTATATCTATTAGTTTATCGATTACTCACCTTGGCATTGATTTAACCTGTTGCAACAGCTACTGTAGAGAGATGTGAAGACTCGGTTGCATAATCGAATGAGAGATCAGTGGATGAACGATTGTCTCATAACATATATTGAGAAAATTTTATTTGATAAGTTAGATAATAATGTTATTATGGATCGATTTCAGAACATGAAAACTCGTCGAGGACAATTGTAATGTTATTAAATTAGTTCATTTATGAGAATCTATAAACATTTGAATATTTTTTTATCATTTTTATATGTATTGTGTGCCCCCTGGATGAAATTTATAGATCCCCCCTGGAGAAGGATACTTTGAATTTTGTCGAGGCTACTAGTAAACTGTTGTCAGATGAAAGAAAAAGGTGTACTTCACATGAAGATTCAAAAGTGGTAGCTAGCAATTGAAAGTAGAAGAAAGACTTCAAGCAAAAGAAAGCTTGTTGCTGTTGATATAGACAATCTAGGCACGTGAGGAAAGATTGTCCAAACAGATTCGGTTCGTTAAAGATCTCTAGCCGGATGCTGACGTGTTCCCCTCGTTAGGGGAGATGATGATTAGTTCCTTTAAGAGAGATAGAATTCATCATCATGTTATGTCCGTTTTACCAAGATAGAGGATGTGATGTTAGCGGTTCCACAAGTTTACACATGGCAATGGCTTAGCGGTTATGCAAAGTGTGTGTGGTGGAAGTTATGTTGATGATGAAAAACTTCTAGGTGAGCCAAGTAGATGGAAGTTGCACTGTAAATTTCAGCACGGTTTATCGACATGTGACAAGGAAGAAAAATCGTGGAAGGCGACATTCCAAGTGGTATACTTTTATGGTAGAGTAAGTTATAATTCTCTGAATTGAGAATTATGATTGTCGATAAAGACAATGTGTGCAGTACAAGTTTTGAATTCTTCAATATCTTACCAAGGTGGAATCTGTTGGATTTTGGCAAAATATTATAATATTGAGTTGTCTCACATCGGAAAGGTACAAGGAGGATAAAAGGAGCCAATGGCCTTGGATTTTATTCATTTCAATAGAAATACTTTAAACATGGTATATCAACTCTAGTGTTTTTTGTAATTGGGGTCGAGGAGAGAAATTTATATGATTATAATAATTTTTCACATAGTGGATTTTCTTTTACGAGACGTAGTTTTTCTCCGGTTTGAAGTTTTCCACGTTAATTCTTGTGTTTATTTATTTTCTTGTTTTCTTTAAATTTCTCAGATATTTTTTGCTTATTCCTTGAATAGAAGTAGGGGGTTTTTCCCATTTAAATATGCACATACATAGCATAACTTAAAACATAATATTATGCAATATATTTAATTATGTGCATATAATAACATTAAAATTTTGAAAACTAAAACAGAATAAAAAAACCTTGGAGTCAAGAACTCCAGCATAATAAAAAAATTAAAACATTTAGCACAGAGAAAATTCAGTAACACAAAAAAAACACATAAGCTTTCCACCAAAATAACAGAAAACCTTAAAGGTGGAAAAAATTATGCTTAAAAACAAAAAGCATCAACATGCCAGCAATGAAAGCAAATGAGATGGAAAACATAGATAAACATGACTCTGATACCAAATGTTAGATAAAATTGAAAGATTTTACATATCTCCAGCTATAACAATTAAATTTAGAAACCAATTAAAAGAAGACCACACTCTTGCCAGCCTAACCAATGCTTTAATCCGTATCTTGATGGAAAACATAGTATTCTTTTGTTAAGCTAGAGACCCTAAGTTTTCTGTAAAAACCTCTCTATACATTCTTCTTCCACTGAGAAGAATAAGATGGAATAAAAAGACTTTTCAAAACATAACCATATAACAACTCATAACTTGAGGAAGATATTTTTGGGTAGTGGGCCAATAACAAACAATAGAAGTCCAATTAAAATAAAAAAATAATAAAACAATAAATATATATATATATGAAATTGAACGACTTACAGACAGTGTCAATAAGATCAACAGAAATTCGAGAACGTGTTGGTAAAACAACATTAATGTGAGAAGCCAAGAAAAAGGGACCTCTGATGACATATACGGTCAGAAGTCTCGAAATCAATGATCCATGTATTCGAATGATCAGTAGTAAAAGAAGAGAACACTAAGAAATACGTACCTGCAACATGAGATACTGTAGGTGTTATGTTCTCTAATCTTGTAGTCTAAAGGTGAGATTGAAGCATCTCCATTAATTGCGAATATTGGCTAGAGCTCAAGCTGTTGAAGAATGTAGATTAATAGACTAAGGACTAGGAGTTGGTAGATGAAGAAGTGTCAATACTCTTTTCGGAAATTTGATTAGCAACAACAGTGGCATTCAGTAGAGATGAACAACCAGCAGTAGAATTATGAGTACGATATCCTAGTGGACTATGGCGGATCCAGGAATTTCGTCCAGGGGGCATAATACATATAAAAAACGTGGTACGATAAAAAATATTCAAAATGTTTATAGGTTCTCATAAATGAAATAATTTAATAACATTACAATTGTCCTCTACGAGTTTTCATGTTCTGAAGTCGATCCATGATAACATTATTATCTAACTTATCACATAAATATTTCTCAATATATGCTATGAGATAATTGTTCATCCACTAATCTCCCATCCGATTACGCCAACCGAGTCTTCACGATCTTCATGGTAGAAAACGTTCTCTCTACAGTAGCTGTTGCAACAGGTTAAATCAATGCCAAGATGAGTAATTGATAAACTAATGGATATACCTTATCTCTATTTGTCATGACCATTTTTCCTGCAAGATCACTAATGCTTCTAAGTTCAACAAGCTCAATATTTGAGCACACCTAAATAATGTAATTTTGAAATTAATCATCAAGCAAAGACAATTCAATGACTTAAAAGCCTCTAGGATAAAATTGAACAAGACGATTAAGTTTTTCTCTGTCAAAAGCAGCAACTGAATCACTCGGATTTAAACACGCCATGCATAGAAGCAACTTATTACTTGTTTCTGTAAAACGGTTACTCAACTCTTGAATCCGCATATCAATGCCTGCATAAAAAACCTCAACACGATAATGATGAATATTTGTAACTGGTTGAAATTTTCACCCTTATCGTCCTCGAATGAAGAACATATCATCCATGTCAAGAACTTGAATATCATGTTTATTACAGAAAGTAGAAACTTGATCTAACAATGAATCCCAACCAAACTCCCTCATTGTTTGCAATCTTTATTTATAAATTGTGACTAGATTCATGGCATCCACAATGTGTTTGTCTTTTCTTTGTAATGCTTGAGACAAATCATCTGTGATTCCTAAGATTATTTTCATAAAATGCATATGAAAAACGAAGTTGAATGATTCGATTGAACTTAATAAAATCTCTACTTCATAGTTTTGTTCTAGATTTGATCCACCTTGTACAATTGTCTCAAGTACAACAAAACTATTGATGAAAACATCGTAAGAATACTCAATAAAGCACCATAATTTGATCCTCATCGTGTATCTTCTGGTCGTTTAATCATTGTCTCTTGATTTAACCCTTGGCCACTTGATAGTTCACCACTATCCAAAGTTTCAAAAATTGACATACTATTTTTTTCTCGTAGAATATCACGACACTTTGCTGATGCCTCAATAACATTCACTACATTTGTAACAATAAAAAAAGACCAGCAGTTTCCACATTATTTTTTCAGTAGCAGTAAGAGCTAATAGAAGCTGATGAGAAAAATAATGAATGTAAAAAGCACATTCATTTTATTTCAAAATAAGTGCTTTCAATCCATTAAATTCACCTTGCATATTACTTGCTTCATCATATCCTTGTCCTCGCAAACTATCAATACTTAACCCATGTTGAGAAAAAAATTCATCAATAGCTCCATTAAGTGTTAGAGCATTTGTATTAGTGACATTTATAATTCCAACAAATATTTCAATCACATGACCTTTGTCCACATATCGTAGAACGACTGACATTTGCTCCTTTGAAGATATGTCTTTGGATTCATCAATCAAATAGAAAATAACCTATCACCCATATCTCTTATAACTGCATTCACAATTTCTACTGTAACAGAATTGATAATATCTTTTTGAACATTAGGTGCAATCAGTTTCAAATTGTCTGGAGCATTTTTCAAAGTAACAGACTCTGTATCCTTGTTGTTATTGCATAGCCATCATAAAAGTTTAAGAAAACTACCTTGATTTTTTTTAATAATCTGTCTCATCATGCCATTTATAATTCCAACCAATCTTTCAATCACATGACCTTTGTCCACATATCATAGAACAACTGATATTTTCTCTTTTGAAGATACGTCTTTGGATTCATTAATCAAAATAGAAAATAACTTATCACCCATATCCTTATAACTACATTCACAATTTCTATGAATTCACAATATCTTTTTTAATATCAGGGGCAATCAATTTCAAATTGTCTGGAGCATTTTTCAAAGTAACAGTCTCTATATCCTTGTTGTGGTTACATAGCCATCATAAAAGTTCAAGAAAACTACCTTGATTTTTTTAATAATCTGTCTCATCATGCCCACGAAATGGAAGCCCTTGTCGTAATAAAAACTTAATACAATCAATTGATGCACCTAATCGAGTTTGATATTCAAATCGTATTTAATTTGACATCCTATTAAAAAACATCTCAATATATTGCTTATGTTTTAAAAGGGCCTCACATTTAACCCAAGATTCATTGTGTGAACTATTAGGACCACCGACATGAGTTTGCAATTTCTCTTTTTCCTTCCAATTAGAATACCCTTCACCAACAAAATGATCTCACCTCCTTATTGTCACCAACTTCTGGTTTGAACAAGTACCAACATAAACAAAATGTAGAATCCTTTGAAATACTATATTCTAACAAATTGGGATATTCACTAATTGGATTAAATCGTCTTGACTTTGATCCAAATTTACTGAATGGAAAAGTATGATTCGCGGCTGACATGGACCTTTTTGTAAATAAGCTCTACAAACTTGGTCTTGAATATTATAATTGTAATAAGAAATTTTAGGTCTTAGATCTACAGGTAATTCTTCTAAACTGGCTTCTATATCAGACCTATCAAAATTAGTATTACTATTCTTCTTTGGAGATGATGACTCATCCCTATTGATTTCAAGTTAAATCTAAAAAATAATTAGTAGGGAAAATATTCAAGAATTAAAACATAAATTTAACAATCATAAAAACTAAACAAAAATTTATGAGTCATAAAAACTAAAGTAGTAGCCTAAAAATAATTGAAAATTTACCTGATAATTGTATATTCTGGCTTTATGACAAAAAACCCATCATTCAAATATAACTATAAAATTAATAAACAAAAAGATTCAACAACCTCTACAACTTTTATACAAATAAGTATAAAAAATAATTGATACCTTCTCGTGGAGATTTATACTAATTCAATAGTCGATAGCATTAACCCCACACATGGAAGTACTTTCAAGGTACGAAATTTACCATCCGACCATTCAAAATTTTTGTAAACAAATCTATAATAATATAATTAATGAAATTTCAAGGGGCACGTGAATCCACCCCAACCTTATCAATTAGTTTACAACTTTTACCTTTCTCTTTCATCAATTAACGAGACTCGTATAATTTTTTTATTAATTGTTCTACAATTTTAGTCTTTATTTGTTTATCTATATTACTAATCATATTTCTTCTAATAAAAAATTATTATAAAATAATAAATATTCCTATTTAATTTATTAATTATTTAATTTTACTTGTCGCAACGTCCTCGCGACGCGGAGTCGCCACCAATCATCTACGAGGTGTGATTGGTCACCTATTTAAAAACTTGGTCTGTGAAAAAGGTGTTAGCACTCTACAAACACCCGTTCGAAAACGGTACCACATTTTATCATAAATTATCCTTGGTCCAAGGAAAAAAATATTTTTGTGTTTTAATTGAAATGTCCCATGTTATATTAATTCACACCTTGTTATAAGATTTACTTGCGACACGAGTGATGACATTTCAACGTCTCACTAACCTACCACCACCTTGGGATATAAGCTATGTTCCTTTATAAAATACAAATTTTGTATTTTTGAATTTTGTTAAAAAAAAAAATTCTAAAGGAAATCTTTTATTTAAAATAATCTTTTATCCAAACATCTTACCACTCTTCCAACATCCTAAGATGTAAACATTGAATTCTTTTACTAAAACAAACATTTTAATTTATTTTTTTAAACTAAAAAAAATCTACGAATTTTGTTAAATTAAAACAAAAAATAAATAACTTTATTTATTTATTTCGAAATTAACAAGATTATTTAAAAGAAAAGAAAACTTTTATTTAAAAATAAAGTCAAATTTACTTTAACAAAACTTATTTGCTAAAAAAACTAATTTTTTGTTAAGATTCTTTTCAAAACCATAACCAACAAATCATTAAAAGAAAATTTTTTAAAAATGAGATTTTATTCTAAAATACTCTGTTTTTATCTCCTCCTTTTTTAAAACCTTGCAACAGAAGATTCTTTTTTAATTAAAAAAATAAAACAAAGTTGACACAAAAATAGTAAACCTTGTAAAAAAATCATTTTAAATAAAAACTATCTCTTAAACTTTGAATCCAAATTTAAAAGAATTCAAATTTTTTTAAACAAGAATTATTTTATAAAACTCATATTTTTTCAACGTATTTTAACCAAAATTTTAAAGTAAAATCTTTTATTAAAATAAAATTAAGTTTATATTTATTTCATTTAAAAAAAATCTTCTTTATTAGGAAAAGAAAACCTTTTTATTTTAAAACAAATTTTAAAATATCAAAATCCTTATTTTATTTTCAAAAACTTATTTACAATTAATTTAAAAGATTTTTTTTACTTAAAAAAATGGTTTCTTATTAAAAACATTTTTTTTCCAAAAAATTAAAAAACTTTATTTAAAAAATAATCTTTTTGGAAAAACAAAACAATGTGTTTCAAATTAAAATCATGATTTCCAAAGCCAATTTTTCCTTATTTAAAAAAAAAAAAGTTCTTTCCAACGTATTTTTTAAAACACACTATCGGGAGGAAGATCGTCGGAGTGCCAGCAGGCTTGGAAGAAGTTGTGAAGAAGGTTGTTGCTGCGGGCTTGGAAGAAGTTGTGAAGAAGGTTGTTGCTGCTGTGTCGTTCTGTCGTTCGCGCCGTTCCCTTGCGTCGTCGGAGGTCGTGGGTATGAAAGAGAAAAGGTGGTGATGGTGGGATAAGAAAGGAGAAGAGATGAATTGGTGGTTATTGAGGAAAAAGATTGAGTTTTAGAGATGGAGGGAAGAAGATACAGTGATGAGTTTCTAACTCTCGGCCTCTGTCATGTTCCCTCTATTGCCCCCTTAAATACCAGAAAAAAAATAACGGTAATAGTGTGAGTCAAGTAAAACCAGAGAAAAAGAGGGAAGGGAAGTCGTTCGGTTTTGACGAAGGAAAAACGGGACGAGAAACAAATGTTTATTTTTAACCAAAACAGAATCTATTTTTTTTTAATTAAAAAAACTTTTATTTAAAACAAAATTATTTAACTAAAATCAAATCTTTTTATTTCTTTTATTTTAATATTAAATCAAATTCTTTAAAACAAAAATCTATTTTTTTAATTTAATTTAAACTTTAGCTTATAACCAATAATAAATAATCTTATAGTATTTTAAACCAAAATAATCAAAATAAAACTTAATAAAATAAAAATTAAATAATTAAAAAATAAAATTAAAATGAAGTCGGACCAAATACGGTGTCTACAGTTGTTATTAATAAATATCAATAAAATTGTTAAAATAGAATTCATTATTAGAACAATAAAATATAATAATATTTTATATTAACAATCGTTGTTCAATAATATCAATGAAACGAGTTCGAGTACAGGTTAAAAATAGAATTTTAGTCTTTAAGGGGCCGTTTGTTTCGTGGGAATCCAAGATTCTAGTGAGACGGGCATCTGCACGTTTGTTTTGTAGTACTGTAAGATACTTGGGTATCTCGAGATGTCTGAGTATCCTAGAATGCCCATACTAGAGGCATCGTACGAGTTGTTGATGCCCTTTTGAAACACGGGTTTCAAGATTCCCACGTCGAGTACATCCACTTTTTACATTTTTGCCTTCCATTTGTTTCTCCATATATTTTATTTCATCAATTTTTTTTAATTTTTCCTTAAAAATTCTTTTATTTTTATTTTTAAATTTATAATTAAAATAAATTGATATACTCGTCGTCTAATAAATAACTTTATGCTATGAAGTATTTATACATTAGATTTACATGTAAAATAAACTACAATTAAATTATATAATATCTCCATTTATTTTTAATATTTTCAAGGAATTTCATTATTAATAATATTTATTACCATAAATATATAATTGTAAAGCAAAATACTCCTAATATATTTCCTCTTAAAAAAATATAATATGATTATAGGATAAATAAATTTCGATAACATAATTTATATAATTGTCCTTTTAGAAAACTATTAAAGTTAGAAAATGAAACTTATATTAAATTAATAATTAATTAATTTGTTATCCAAAATAACATATAAAAAATAAAAATATTAAATTAATTCAAATAAATCTATTATATTAGATGAATTTATAAATTATATAAATATTTGTGAAGACATTTTTAGAAACATTCTATAAATTTGACACATTTTTTAGAATAAATCGTGCAAAACAAACGTAGCTATCTAAATATTCTTGGATATCCTTAAAAATCTACCTACATGATTATTTGAAGATACCGAATATCTAAAATTCCGAACATCTAAAATTCTAGATATCTCTAAATGCCGATCATCTACGTTCCCAAAAAACAAACAACACTTAAGTTTGAATACATATTTTTGGTCCTAACATAACACTGATGTGGAAGTTTGAAATACTAAGTGGCATTTGCTGATTATTTATTTTAAATGTAGTATTTGTACTTTTTTATTTACTATCAACAAAAAAGTATATTTTACCTAAAAAAATATTTACCATCAATCAAATAGTAATAAATAAATTAAAATTTATTGTTATTTTAATTAAAAATAATATTATCACAATTATTATATATGTAATAAGCTCAGAAATAAAAAAAAAATAGTATTCTAATGCATGTTATATATCTGATTTATATTACGACGCCAAAAAATTTTAGTAAACATCAATGAATTTTTTATTTCGATTCTGAAAAATCTTTAAAAAAATATAATATTCTTATTCTCGTTAATTTCATTTTGATTGCCTTCTCTTCTCCCAAACACTCTTTTTCGTTCTTTTTTCCATGGTGTTTTCAATTCATTCACGTGAAAATTTGTCATATTAATATTTGCATAAATAAAATAATAATTTACATGTCTTTTTAAATTATGAGAATACATGTAAATAAAGAAGCAAAGACGATGATTAACAATCTCAAAGTAATGGTTAGGCCAAGGGCAAAAGAACTATTCAAATATGGTACAATGGTTAGGCCAAAGCCAAAAAAGCCTTGTTAGGCCAAGGCAAAGAGAACCATTCAAATACCGTAAGATGCGTTTTACTTTCTGAAAATGTAGGTGTATCTTAGAGTGAGAGCATAGCATGAAAAAATGCATGCCAAAGAACCCAAATCGACCTATTAAGCACGAGTAAGCTAATATGTACCACAATAGTATTCAATATAGTATATTAGAATTTTGGGGGGACAAAATTCACATCAAATACCGAGCTAATTTCAAAATAATCTACAATAATCACATCTTAAACATATACCTCTAACCTCAAAATTTTCCCAAAAAGACTTATCATTTACCAATTACCATGGTTGACAATAACTTCTCCAAAATAATTAATAAGATGAACTCCACATCTATCAGACAACAATAAAATTTCTTAATGAGTTTTAGCTGTGGGGAAGATGAGAAAGTGGCTCATGAAGAAAGCAAACATTGGAGCATCTTTTGGCAAATTTGTTGGACCTCAATTGAAGGATCTATGGAAGATATACCTGAAAGCACATCTCTTGCTTCTAGTAGTCCTCCAGAAATACACTCCAAAATTGGATCTTCACTTGACATGAGAGATATCATCAGCTTAGCACCAGCTACCCTTTCCTGATGAACACAACAACAAAGAAAATCTCTATCCTCAATAGAATGAAAAATAAGCACCCGAGAAATGAGTGTTGTGATTATGATGACCAGAATAAAAGCAGCAGGCTGGAACTATTTTGGAGTGATTTCCAGAAGTAGGTTTGCTTTAAAAACAAAACTTCCAAAGAAATACCAAATATGCTTAGCAATTGTTCTTTAGGAGTTTTCTTTCCTCTTGTTTTTCTTTTATTCGATTTTATGGACAACCCAATTTTTAAATAATTGAAGTCATTACTCCAAGTACTCTTGTAAATAATGGTCTCTTGTAAACAACCTAAATATTACAAACAACAATCCTAATCTTTAAAAACAACTCCCCAAGGCCCTAATATTTTAGTGAGTTACGAGCAAACGTAAAAAATTTAAAATATCTGAAAAACACATGTTCGTTAGATAGAATTGACCATCAAACAGGTTAACAGTTGCATGACATTGTACGGTAAAAAGCAATCATATTTATATCCATTTCTATAATAGTAATTCACAAAAACTTTGAGTTGAATTGCAAGACAGAAGATAATGGTGATGATAATCAGATAGTGTCAAGGTGGGTTCAGTCTTGTTCTCATTTACGTCTAATTTTATACCTTTTCTGACCCCTTTTTGAGAGCATTTAATGAGACTCTGAAAATATCGTTAGCATAAGGCAGAATAGCCGACTTTAGATGGTATACGGCTGAAAAGATGACGCCGATACATGCAGCTCTAATATCTACCACTGTACTTGTTGCCTACAGCATTTGACACCATCATGAGAATCACAAAAAACGTTACTGGAAACACAAAAAAATCAATCAAAATCTTATTAATGGTAACTGAATAATAAAATAACCTCAACAAAACCGATGAGATGTGGCAGAATTTTCTGAGCAAATCGTTTCTTTTGAGAATCAGAAAGCTTCTGGCAGGCACTAATGAGTACATTTGCCATACAGAGGCGAAAGGTTAAAGGAGTTGAATTGTCAGATCTGTTGTCATCATTGCCGAAGTCATAGGTTGAAACTAGTTCTCTTGTACCATGTATTAATTTATGGATAACGTAACCGAGGATAGAATTTTGTAAGGTGGCATGCCCTGCACATTTAGGTCGTAAGGTCAAAAGTCCACAAGAATTGGTATACATTGCATTGAACAATCAGTCACCTTTCTTCCGATTAATGTCAATCTTCTCCAAATTGGAGCCGCTTGGAGCTTGTAGTTCAGCACATATCATCAAAGCCATACAATCAATACACCCATGTTGTGATTTGGAAACTGTTAAAAATAAAAACAAATAAACCAAGTCTCCTTTGATAACGATTTTGTTTTTAGTTCTTTGTTTTGAGAAATTATCCTTAATTTTTAGTAATTTCAAAGTAATTTTTAGTAGGTTGATGTTGAGATATCCATATATGAATTAAATTCACCCAATTCATCAGCTTAACTTTTAGGTTGAGTGGTGATTTATTCATACTTAATATCAAAAAAGGAGATTCTGTGTTCGAACTCCTGCATTGTTATGTCCTCCCCATTTATCATGATTTCCACTCGTTGGATCTTGTTGCAATTTTAAGCCCAAGTGGTGGGGCGGAGGAATGTTGAGATATCCATATATGAATTAAATTTATCCAATCCATCAAATTAAGCTTTTGGGTTTGATGGTGGTTTATTCATACTTAACCGTTCCTCACATTTCTTCCGAACACATTTCAATTCTTAGCCAAATTTCAAAAGAAAAACTAGATTTTAAAAATTACATTTTTAAGTCCTCGAAATTTGGCTTCAATATTGAATAATAAAACAAAGAAATACACAAGGTTAAGTACTATTTATACCAATTAATTTTCAAAAAACTGAAAAAATAAACGACACGAAAGGGTTACATCTAAGAGAACAGGATTACTGTATAGTTACAAAGAAGAAAAATCGGGATAAATTGTCAATTGTTAGGCACAAACCTTCATCCCCATTCTGAGACGGCCATGATAGAACCACTTCCAAGGTTTTTACGATTTCAAACATGTCAAAATGTGAAAGCTTCTGCTCACCTCTGACCTACAATCAAGAAGAAGTTGTATCCATTAGCTCTGGTAAGACTCCAAATAGATCATATTATGCACAGAACTTAATGCAAAAAATAATGCAACAGCTCTCAAAGCATGATGACAGGGACGGTGAATATTGACAGCAAATTGATTACCACAAGGGAGGTGCACATCGAGAAAAGGCAGGCTTTTATTGCTGGTATATTTTGAGAACCAGCAGCATCTTCTAGTATCAAGCTAACAAAAAGGATATAGCACCTAGAGAAAATAAAGGACGTCAGGAAAATTAGGACCAAAGTTATGATAGATTAGATAGCAAAACCATCATGTTAGCATTATATCGAATGTAGCTCTACTAATATTAATAGTTCCACGTGAATTCAAACCCATGGTTGTTACACACAAATAGACTCTTTTATGTCGAGATGAGACCATAGAATAATGTAAAATGGCACAATATTTTAAGTTTGGGAATCTTAAAGCATGCTGAACCATAATCAAACAGAAACGAAAAAGGTAAGTGCTAAGCCACAATATTCCCAAAAAGATGATGAGATGAAAGGTAAAATTAAGCAAAACAGATTTCTGAATAATTAAATAATGGATGCTTAATCATTTACAATATGATAGCAAGTAAATGTGTACTCAAGACACCATTGGCAGGAGACATTCAACATTTCCGTTGAACATGTTTGTCAAGATCACTTTCTTTGTTTTTTTTTTTCTTTTTTTTTTTTTAATTTTCTGTAATTTTTCATTAGTAGATAGGTTTCACTTCCTCATTTTAGAACATTTCTTTTTGGCAAAACTTCCCTTTCCTTATTTGTGGTTTTAACTATATTCCACTGTACAAAGATAGGACTTCCGTTTTCAAACAAGATTAAGTACCTTACGTACATGTCTGACTCAAAGCGTACTTACTCTACCTTTAAGAATAATAAGTCACTATTTTATTTTCATTCTTGGACATCTTCAATGTTCAACTGCATGGTAACTGTATTAACAAATATATGACACCCTACAATGAAAAGTGGAATAGTTCAGACTAGGTAATAATATCATACTTTTGCGAAGGCCAAGGCTTACTCTTTAACTAAGAATGTGAAGAATCAGAGATAAAGATGTTCAGATTTCAGAACTACATTTTCTAATATCCAAACCATCATGCAATAGAGGATATTAAAGAAAGCATAAACAAAATATTTTGGCAAACGTACATCTCAATAACAAACTAGATCAGGTAAACTTTAGTGGTATACCTGGGGATGAATGCGCCCACACAGCTCAGCAGCCAGCTTCCGTACGTCATCAAATTCAAACCTGGAAAATGCCCTGTAAATTCAGCCAGAAACATCAGCACATGGCTAACCCCCCCCCCCCCCCCCCCCCCCCCCCTCCCCCAACAAAAAGGGTAAAAAATTTGTCTTCGGCTAATTAACCTGTTCAGTAAGAGTGCTGCAACACATGTAGGATCGACAATGTCCATATCTGCAGACCATGAAATCGGTCAAGTACTTCACAATTTTTAAGTTAATACTTGGTGTAGAAAATCAAGCTGAATCTGTAAATTATGAATTAAATTAGGAATTCTGCTAAGCTAAGATTGTTTCCTTGTATGTTTTTTTGCAATTTTTCCTTTCCATATAGGTTTAGATTAATTGCTTACTTCTAGCAAATTTGAGTCTTTGTGAATAAGAAAAACTTCTCTCATACATATCTTCACTTGGCGTGTCAATAGGTGTTTTAAAAATAGGAAATAAACACGGTTACAACCGAAAAGAGAAATACAAAAGGGACAGAGGTCCAACCATATATATAAAATGGCAACCGCCGATCTACTAGATTTGAAAACATAACCGTAATGCATAACTTTCTCTTAAGGATGGTTCGGTTCCTTAAAAGATGCAAACAGATTTCCTTGTTTAACCACAAATCATTTTCCCATTGTTTTGAATACTTTCAAAGTGTAACTGGAGATATCTAATAGAGAAAGATACTCTATCGAGGAGAGTTATTACTCAGGATATGGAGTTTTTCCCAAGATACTCTCTGGGTTAATTGGAAAAGGGAGTCCTTCAAAGTTCTGCAATAAAAGCTTTACTTTGTGGATTATTTCGATCGGGAAAAACAATAGAATTTTCAACCATTGGCATAGGGTCTAAGCACTTGAAATTTGTACATCACAGCCTCTACTTGGAGTGCTTTATATAAAAGAGTGAAAAAATTTCCAATGGGCCTTGATGTTAGAAGAATTTAATAGAAGAAGGTTGGAGATTCAAGCTGCTCGAGCTACGGAGCTAGCTGAAATTCAAGCAAATTCTACCCGAAAATCAAAGAACTATATGTAGAAGACAAAGATGGAAAACCCAAAGTTAAAGACCACTAAAACTTCTCTTTTGTGCCATCACATCTTGGTGGATCTTTTTGTTTGAAGTTAGCGTGATCCTATTGTTGGCTTTTGATATCACTCTTATTTTGATTGTATTGCTCATTGTCGAGCCTATATTTTGCTTTCATCTTTTCTTTTTTCTCTCACTCCTATGGGATTTTGTATTCTATTTCTTCCTTTAATATATCAATGAACAGTTGTTTCTTGTCCAAAAAACATATTAATACTAACTAGTTATGTTTTCTATAAACCCTTATTCCTTGGATAGGTGTCATAATTGGTATATTTCTTACTTCCCTTGCTATCTCTTTCTACCTTCTTCTGAGGTGCATGAAACCCGATGCTTCTTATCAAAAAAAGAATGGTGAGGAAGATTCTAAGTTTCCCATTGATGTAAATCCTTTTGAATAGAGTTGAGAAGAAAAATCACCAGAAGTGGATGTATAATAACAATGAGAAGACATGTGGTCCCTTGTTCTAATATTTTGTGATTTTTATTTTTTCATCGAGGAAAATGAAAGAATACAAAAAAGGCTTCTAAAATGACAGCCCTGAAAAGGGAACCAAAACAACTAAAGACCTAAGAAGATAAAAAATTACTCCAATCCAAAAAACCAAAAAAAAGAGAGAGAGAGAGAGAGAGAGAGACATGCAGATTTGAATAATCCACAAAGGGGTGGATTATTTTGCTCACTTCAAAATTGGGAAATGGCATGCAGATTTCCTTTTGCCAGGATGTAGGGATTGTGAATTCATCTCTAAACCTTATTATCCTCTTCCATTTGTGTATCTTGCTTCTCAATGGTGTTGTTGCAGATCGGGACACTTCATGCCTCTCCTTGGCTCAATAATGGGGTTAATGCTATTATTTCTCAATTTTGGCTCGAATACAACCAAAGAGTATTTGATAACTCTCAAAAGCATGGGTTTGATCATCCCGAGGCGGTTAGATCAATGGTGTGCTCTTTCGAAGATTTTTTCTAGTTTTTCTTTGCAAGATCTTTGTATGAATTGGTAGTTCTTTTTTTTTTTTTTTTGCTTTTGTGAGTACAACAAGTGGCAGTGGGGCACTCGAACTCATGACCTCTTGGTCAGAGACAGGTGCTAATTACTGCTGAGCTAAGCTATAGTTGGCATGAATTAGTAGTTCTTTATAACTCATTTTTGTTTGTTTGATTTTTATCTTTCCTCCTCTTTGGGAGGTTGTATCTTTGAACTTTTATTTCTTTTCACAAAATCAATGAGAATTATCGTTTCTTGTTAAAAAAATCCAAAAAAGAAAGACTAATGGAATAATTACACAAGTCCTCAAAAACATAACACCCACACCCAGGAAGAGGCCTTAAACTTGGCAAGAGGCCTCAACCCTCTAAACCTTCTTTTATCCCTCTCAAGCAAAAATACTCCATAAAACAACAGAAGAACTCACATACATCAGAATGCAACACTTATAATGAAAGCGAATGAGAAACTTCTTCTATCATAAGATAACAGTTGTTGTAACGAGCCAAACATACATCAAATGTCTATAAGGAAGAGCTCTGAATGAGAGAGCAAATTTGCATCTCCAAAGGATGACTCAAATCCTCGAATGCTCCATACAAAGAATGTACCACTGCAACCCATCAAAGGAAAAAAGCTTCTAAACACGGTCCATAATGTTGACTCCTCCATACAAGACTTGCTTGAAAAAAAAAAAATCTTAACTTTCTTGGGCATTTGAACCTTCCTTGACGAGGAGAATAAAAGGTTTTTGGCAGCAATGATGGTTACCCAAAAGGAGAAGTAAAGAGTGGCAAGAGAACCTTTCAAGTGAATTGGGGGACCAAAAAACAAATATCTCTACAACCCGACTAAATATGGAAGTCTTCAAAAAGAGAAAGAGTAGTTATGTTCAATGACTCCCTATTTGAAAGAGAACGACAAAAATCAAAATTAAGCGAATAAGAATTACCAGTATACAAGATGATAGATGTTATAAGTCACAACCTCAAAGAAGATAAGGTAGTATAGACAAGGATCCACTCGAATCAGAAGAGGAAAAAAGGGGGGGTAGGGTCCCATTTAGATCTTACTAATTAGAATAATTTATTGAAATCTCTTTTCATATTCAAAATCGTGGTGTAACATGTATCCCCTCTTGTTTCGATCAAGGAATAGATGAAATAAATATAAAAATGAATTTTTGTAGATACCAAGAGGGCCATCCACCACCCACCAATCCTCCCAAAAACATGTGTTTGAGTCATCCCCAACAAAAAGCATGCACAAATTTAAAGAATGGAGCACGGAAAGTGATACCAAAAATTCCTAGATATGCCTTTAGATATCCAAATCAAATAGTGAGATCCGTACTTACTAACAATGAACTTAAGCCATAGAGCATTCGACTTTGATGGGAAACACTACAACCATTTAGGTAATAAAGTCTCATTGTGAAATTTTAGATTGCCTTTACGTAGTCCACCAAGGTGGATTAGTCTCAACACCACCTCCCAATTAACCAATGTGGACCTCCCCAAAACTCTTATAGACAGGAATCCTAAACCAAGAAAGTAAGTCGAGGTTCCACTAAAAACAGATTGAATAGGAGTGTTACGATCCTCTCAAAGAAGAATGCCCCTTTCCCAGGATGAGATTCTTTTAGACCTTATCCAAAGACGATTCCCCAGAACAAAGCCCACTTGCAGTTATGACCAAGGTATGAGGTTGGGAAAGTACCCATATCTCAGCCCCCTAAGGATGCCTAGCTACTAACCTTACAAGACTGACAATTGATGACAATGACCAAACTCTTACCTCTATTAATCTTTAAGACGTGAAATGATCCTGGAGAACCACAATATGGTTAAGGTCAACCAAGGTGTCCTCTCTGCCCAAGTAGAAAAAATTGTATCATCTACAAGCTGGAGATGCAAGAGATGAATCTATCCTTCCCCACCCAAAATCCTTCCACCAGGGTGAAAACTAACCTGCTAAGAATATGAGCGATCTCTTGCTCTTTATTCTTAATAAACTAATTTTGCAGTATTTGAGTGAGAATCATTTAAACAAGTATTTGGCATTTTAGGAAATAGAATGAGTAAATAATGCAGGGGTAAACCAACAAAACTTAATGAAGTAGCACTAAATTCAACTAGTACATAAGGAAATAGAAAAAGGAACGAACAGAAACAGAACATACCACGAATAATTGCTTGGTTAGGAAGTTGACCATACATGATAGACAAATTCAGGTCATTAAAAACTTCAAGAGGGAGCATCCTGATAACAAGTAATGGACAAAGACGCTGAAACAGAGATTGGTGCACATTCAGAGAGATATCTTCGTAGTTTTCGCTCTTCCGTCTAATGTAGAAGCCTTCATTAACCCTGACTCCGGGAAGATATAGTAAATTTACTCAATACTTCATAACTACACTCCAATATTTTAGGATATTATTAACAAAATAAGGGATTTTTCATTGATAAAATGAAAAGAAACAAGAGTTCAAGGATACAATCCCCAACGTTTCAGAGTTGAAAATAGAAATCCACTCAAAATGGAATCTAAAATAAGCTATGTTGCATACCATTCTAAATTTAAAAATATTGAGATATTTATCTCTCATCTTCTTTAATAAGAATAAGAGAATGTGTCTGGTAGTGTGTGTATGAGATTGTATAAAAAGAAATGGACAAGAAGTCCTACTTAGAAAATAAATACAAAATGAAAAAGCAAATTGGACTAAAAACATTGTTAGATATCTAATAAATGATTAAATTTACCATATCCCATCAACTTAAATTTTTGGGTTCATTGGTGATTTAATTATGTCTAAATTGGTATCAGGGTGCAAAAACTCAAACGAGTATCCGGTCTAAGATTGGTGAGCCTAAAAGAACTATCATCTTGAGGAGACATGTTAAAGATCCCGCATTGGATAGATGACGGACCTAACAAAGATTTATAAGATATATAGGCTACTCCTCTTGTTGCCAATTGGTTTTGAGATGAAACTCCCCCCATTCTCACCCCCACCACACCCCACTACCCAAAGATTTTTTGTCCATGATGTTGGGGTGAGTAGACCTTCAGAATAAATCTGTCACTTAATACCCTCAAACAATCCAGAAGGTGAAAAAGACTAGAAAATTAAAATTATATTTGGAAGAGTTTATAAAAAAATAATAATAATAAAATAGAAAAAAAAGTAATTCATTTTAACTAAAGACTGCCACTGGAACAAGCATCAGCTGTGGAAGAAGTTTGAAGATTCGGCATACTACACTACTGGAAAAACAAATAATATTTTTAAAATGTTTCTCTATCTTATCCGCACACCAAGGTGGGGAAAACGTAAAGATAAAAAGCAGAATATAACGAAAAATGAAAACCTCAAGACTTGAGCAGATTGGAATTTCTCAAAGGGTCTTGAAAATAAAGGATTTCAATCAGACATAAATTAGTTGGATTTTTAATCGTATCATTGATACCAGATTTTATATTTTCATAAATGGAAGACAAAGGGGGTGTGAATTAAGGCTTTTAGGGGTTTACATACTCTTTCTGTCCTTTCACATATGACAGAATGCGCTTTAGGACTACATCAGTAGCTTTCACCAAGTGCTCGTTTATAATACTCAGGAATCTAACAATAATTGCATTAGATGGTTCTGCAAACATCTTATCAATCAGCGGTCCTATCAAGAACTCCCAATCTTGAACCTGAAATATTACAAAACAATCAACCAGCCCATTATTTCTTCTCTGCCAGTTGATGCAGACTTATCAACAATAAATAAGAAAGCAAGACTTGAACATATTGCATATACAAACAAGGAAAAAATAATTGCAAAAAGAAAATGAAAAAAGAGTCATGAAGAGTAAAACTTTGTGCATTTTGGGAAATGAAAATAAAACATTTATTCAGGAGAAATAAAATCAGAGATCCCAACGACATCCAGAAGAAATGATGCAACCTAGCATCTTTCTTTTTTCGGGGAAACAACTTTTTTACAACATCAGTGCACAACTTTCCTGACATAAAGGCAATCAAACAACCTAGTGCTCCTAATAACCTAACAAACTCAATCCTGATTACACAACTTTCTTGAAGATGTTTGGGCCTCCTCTCGTCCTCTAAGCATCTCTTTTCCTTCCAAATACTCCATAGCAAACTCCAAATCTCCATGTTACAATTGCTGGTCTGAATCTAACAAAGCATGGGATCTTCAGCTCAGAAGAGATCTAATGGACAGAGAGTTGGAGGAATAGGCAAACCTAACTGTTTTAGTCCAAGATATTTACCGTACTCATCTCACTTATTCTGTTTTTGGGCTCCAGATTAGTCTGGGATGTTTTTGGTGAAGTCAGCCACCAAAGTCCTTTTTGGAGATGTGATCAGTTGGCCTTCAGAAAGAGGACCAGTTCCAGTAGTTATAATTTGGATAAAAAAAACTAACCAAACTGACCTGGGAAGACAATAGTCCCAAGAGAACAATTTTATTTTGTCCGGTCTCTGGCCTACAAAAGCTTAAATACTATGTATAGGGCCAAAAGAGGAATCCAAATCTAAATTCATCTCCGTATATGTTTCTAATAAACATATGCAAAAACAGTGCTAGATCTATCAATGACGTTTTTCTCCATTACCTCTAAACTTGCAAAGGTTGGACTAACATCTTCGGGAGTTTCAATTTTGTTTGGCATCCTCCAAAGAAGGTAGAAGATGCTCTGATACAGGGGTTCAGCCAGATTGCCTCTACTCAAACTAAAATTGCATGATCATCCCTAATCACACTGCATTAATTTCATCCCTCTTGAAAAATGATTCATCATTGAGCTTACAAGGCAACAAAGACGACAAATTGTTTCAAAGTCACTTCTTCAAATGATTAAAAAACACTCCAATTGAAAACGTTGTCTTCGGCTCATCAAATCACCACCACAATGTTTTAGATAATTTTGATCTATTATGGATAGTTCCGAAGATTGTTGAGGAGGCTCTTCATTATCCTCCGTTCAGGGATGAGGGTCGCTTTTTGTGGCAACCAGGTGTCTTTCGTGTTCTTTGGGGTTTCTTTGAACAAAATTGTGAGAGTACTCCTAGGGATAGTTTGGGAATAGTATTAATATATTAGTTAAGGGGGGAGTTGGTTATAAATAGAGGAATTAGGGAGAGGAAGGGGTATCTTTTGGAATAGTTTAAGGTAAGGGAGCTTGGCATAGTTCTTGAGAGAGAGATAACCCTCTAAGATATTGTAACGCCTCTTTAATAGTAGCCCTCTCGAAAAATCTTCCTCCTCACTGAGGGAAATCGGATGTAAGCATGACAAGAGGGTTAAATAATCCTCCAATTCCTCATCTTTCAACATTCTCCTTACATCGATTCTCCACGAGTACGAGGCTAGATCCCAAGCATCATGGACCGATAAAAAAGGGGATGAGGTGACCCGAAATAGAGAGGGAAATCTAACCTACCCAACCATGCGTGATGCCAAAAGAGGATACGTTAGCCATTTCTTTCTCTAGGGAAGGAATAATTCTTCACCAAAATACTAAACCAAGGACTACGACAGCTTCCCAATTTTTTCCCTAAAACCTTCCAACCAAAACGGTTAGTGCCATAAATACTTGCCACAACTTGACCCCGAAGAGCTGTTTTCTCAACACTAAATCACTAACCCCATTTAGCAATGCGTGAAGAATTTCCTAATTGCAACACTCCATTATTATTAGTATCTTAGGAATCCCATATGGTCGTCTTCCAAACATTCCTAACCGATCCTTGAACTTGAAACAACTCAGATTCTGGTGAATTCTCTTCAGACGAATGGGTTGACATTATTCTAAATCATCTATGATCAATTTGCGTTACTTGTTTCTTAGACCAACTAAACAATGTCTTGAAATGTCAAGAAAAATTGCAAGAATCAGCATCTTTAACCATTTGAGTATGATGTTTCGATTTTTCCAAGTTTCTTATTTAATGTCTGACACCCACAAAAGTTGTGAAATTTTGGAAACACTTCAAACATCAAACTGAAAAGAAAAAAATACAAGATAATATTCCAAAGTCAATGGAACAATAGACCAAGACCACAAACATCGAACTGCAAAAGACAACGCCAAAGAATCTAAAGCCATAGCAAAAATCAGAAAGAGCGGAAACTTCCAAAACTTTCAGAACTTTCTTCAACAAAGCTTCCACTTCATTAGAAAATTTCGAGAAAAACTTCCTTCTTGAATAAGAAAAGGGTAGCGTAGGAATACAATTCCTCGGTTCTCCTGGGCAATTTATCTAGATCAAATCTAGGGCTGCTGTCACGCATCGCAATAAAATTCAAGACTGTCGTTTCCTCTTCAAAAATCTTATGCAAAATATCTGGAATAAAAATTAGGTTTAGTCTCACCTGCCACAACAAATATCGAGGATGTCAATTCCTTTTTTGAAAACTTCTCCAATGAATGGTAAGTCTTTTATGAATTAGTGACTCCTTTTTCCCTACCCACTTTCGTCTTAAAAGCCACCTCACCTTCAACCTACGATTCTTCATCTGTCAAAACCTCGTGAAACCTTTGCACATCCATCATGTTTGAAGACTCTTCAATTGAAAGCTTCATGGAATTCCAATTTTGTTGATTGATGATTATAAACAAGGCTTCGACACAAACAACAAAACCTCCAACTTCCGTATGTACATCTATTGAGGCTGGAAAAAAACCACAGGTGTTCAACTCCACTTTAATCTGAGCCTCTGAGCAATCCAGCATATTTATAGTTTTTTATGAGATGTTCTTTAATCTACCAAGCTGGACACCAATGGCTTGATAACAATGCTTGTTCCAAAATTCTAGAGGTAAATCACATCTTTTAACCCAACCTCCATAACAAACCATGACTTCATTTCTACCATGATCTTCAAAAACTACATTTTTCTAGCTTCACGTGAAGGTCACCTAATTTTCTCCATTTGCTATTGAGACAATCAGAATTTAGCATTTTACCATCTTCAAATCTTATCAAAGCCTTGTCAGCAAAAAAGAGATTAACTTGAAAATCTTGAGAAAATTTTCCTTTTAAAGCATTTGCTATCTTCATCCAATTATCATGTGCACAAAGTCTCGTGACTACCATGACATTTTCCCAATCCATCTCTAGCACTTCAGTCTCCTTTCAGTGCTTCAAATCCTTTAAATGCTTCAAGTCCCCTCTGTAGCAAATATTTTCACACCTTTCCCACTGAACATAGCCTCCTTTTCGTCTCTAATATTCCTTCTATTTTTCCCTTCAAGAATCTCAGCAAAAGATAGCCCTATCTTCCCAAATTATTTTACTCTCAAAGCTTCCAATGACCTTGAAGTCTCCTTTCCCCTAGCAACTTCTTTTGCTCACTCGAATCCATCATTTACCACATCCTACAACGTTAACCATCCTCTTTTTCCAAATCCAACAGCAACAACAATCCTTTTCCTTCCTCCAGTTGGCGGCCAAACGACGAGTTCAACGTGCCCTCTTGCAACATACTTTATTTTTTAATCTTACACCTACCAAATGGCAAATTCATCACTTTTCTAGTTAGAAAAGAAATATTGCAACAACAACTGCATAAATCAACTGAACCATCTCATCCCCAAACCAAGCTAACTACAAAAATTCCAATTGCAAAACCTCTGTGTAACTAATATCTTCCACATAAAGCCAGTCTTCTTCAAACCTTAAGCAAAAATATATTTCATGATGCCAAACCACACAGGGAACTTTAAATTGAACTGATGCTAAAACTGAACTCACGACTAAGAAAACTGCTAGAAAGACGACTCGTATGAAACCGTAAAGGAGAGAAGAGGGAGGAGGGAGGAGACAGCATCTATTAGCTCTCTTGACAGGCCATTTTCATTCGATGTTTATTTGTGTTCTTTGTGCTAATTATTGTGATATTCATATGCATATTTTCTTCCATCCCCCATATGCAATGGCCTGTTGGGGGCTTTTACTCAAAATGTTCGACTTTTCTTGGGTATTTGCCTTAGACGTTCAGATGAACATTAACCTATTGCCGTTTGGTCCGAGTTTGGCTCCCAAAGCAAGTCTTCTTTGGAATAACAGCATTAAAGTCATCTTATCTTAGTTATGGTTTGATAGAAAATTAAAGGGTCTTTGAAGAGATGCAAATCTTCGATTGAATGATTCAGCCCCGAAAAATTCAAAACCTCTCAATGATGTGCTCTCTCCCATCTATTTGCAAATTACTCTTGCTGGTATGATTTGTTCCACTTGGAGGCATTTATATCTCGCGTCTATAACTATTTCCAACTTGTAATTACTTTTGTTTTGGCTGTTTTTTTTGTCCTCTTTCACTCTCTCAAGAGTTTGTATCATTGAACAATAATAATGAAAAGTCTGTTTATTGTTAAAAAAAAAAAACATGAGAAATCATGTTTATAAAAAATAGTTATCCACACACATTTTACTAAAATTCATTTTAAAAAAACAAAAAATTGTTTTGGAAACTCTTTCCAGACAACCTATAATTTCTCTCTTTTAAAGCATGTAAACTTTTATATCCAGTTTCACATACTAATCTATCACATAAGGATTCAATTGATAACTGTTATTTGAAGCTTCCTTATCATCTAATTAGGTATCATTATTTTATTATTAAAAAACCTGTTTCAAACAAACAAAAAGAAAACTACCAGTTTAAAGTAATTAGCATCACATAATTAGCATAGGGACTAGAATATACACAATAAGATTTCACTATTGTAACAAGACAAACTAATTTGATTTAAGTAACGCCCATACCAACAGGAAAACCACAAACCGATATGCACTTCAAATTTAGAAAGTGCAGATCCAAGGAAGTGAAAAATAAATTGAACAGAGACCAGCATGCATTATCTACAAAGCAGGAGACATATAAAAGAGAGATAAAGTCAGCACTTGCCGTTATGTTTGCCAGTAAACAATGGGTTTAACCAAAAAAAAAAGCACATTCAGTTCCTTTATATGAAACTTACACTTTGAGACCATTCAGGAATTAGGCTGAGCACTCGGTCATTTTGCAACCTTGATCCTGTCAAAAGTTCTATGTAAGATACAAGAATCATATTCAATGGAAAGTTTCACGCCATATGAGTATTTAAACTAAAACATTTTTGGCTCATCCTATGGTGTAGCATGAGTTTTTTTTTTTAACCAAGAAATGAACTTTTCATTAATGGATGAAAATAATAAAATTGTTCAAAACTCTCGTAAAAAGTGAAAAGAAAAAAAAAAGACAATACAAACAACCAAATAAAATAGCAAATAAATCAAAACAAGCTCTTTAAAACTAACAAAAAAATCAACCAAACTTAAGGCACCCAACTAAAAGACGCCAACCATTGACTCCTGAACAAAAAGCCAGTGAAATAAAGAACCAAGAAAAATCCACACCCTGCAAAGCTTAGCAAGAATCAGCCTATACAAGATCCAAATGAAAATACCAGCCTCCAAACACACCACCAAAGAAAAAGTAGAGCAACACGAGAATCTACAAAAAGACCTCCTCGAAAAATAATGCTGTACCCTTAAGCTTTATTTCACACAGAGTGATTCCAATTTTTTCAAAATAATGCAGAAGATCTTCCTTATCCAAAGCAATCAAGGGAGGACAATGTTTTTCACTATCCTTAGGATGACCCTTGGATAATCCACGCTCAATGTCTTCCAAACCGAATTGCACATTAGTTTTGGAGTACAACATGTGGCAGTGGAAGATCGAACTCACAACCTCTTGATTAAAGACATATGTCAATTACTGCTGAGCTATTAGTGAAAATAAGACAAACCATCTTCAAACGACTCATCAATTCTCAAGCTTGGATTCATAAACGTCTGAAGTATTACTACCACACTAGCATCATCCTCGTCTCAAATCCTGTCGTCATACCCCTCCAATGGTTTTTGAATGAAGTTATTATTTGAAGAATGAATTGTGTTGGTTTATTATTTATAAATATTAGTGTAAATTAGTTGTCATTATTAATTATTATTTTATCTTTATTTCCATTTATGTTTGAGCCTATCTTCTATATAAGAAGGCTATGTATTTCTTATGATTAATATATTGGAATACAAATAATTTGATTCCATCAAAACTAAGTTGGTATCAGAACTTAGGAAGTAAACCCTAACTCTCAAAACCCTAGCCATCATCAAAAATACCAGCTCTTCGCGCGTATTCGGAGCTACGCGGATGCCGTAGTCGCAGAAGCCGGATCAACATCATGACAACGGCATTCTGGAAACTGTTGGGCCAGCCACAATTGGTGTAATGTCTGGGTGCGTAGAGTTAGTTGATAGAGACCAGTACTGTAGGAATAGGCCACTTCTTGGCAAGTTCGGAAGCTTTGGTGAGAGGGGAACTAATGCTAATGGTCTCGGATATGGCAGCCTCGGCGGCTATGCTAGTTGGTGCATCTTTGTCGGCTATGATCAGCAGAGGTTGAGGTGCCAGCGAGAAAGGCCCTGACTCTCACGCTCGTCAGTAAAGTCAATTATTCGGACGAGTTTCAGGCAGAATGGAGGGTTCCTGCCCGGTTGCCTAATTTTAAAACCCTAGCCGTCATCTACCTCCAGCGAACTCCCCACGGCAACGCAACTGTTGCCGTCGATCCGTCGTCCTCACCGTCAATCTGCACCGGTGTCATCCGCACAGATCAAATAAATTCAAATATCCTAAAGACATCTAGAAACCCTAGCCACTGAGCAGCTGCCGCCGCCCCCTTTTCATTGTCGGAACCCTAGCCGCCATCGTCAAAAGGCGCACCTTACTTCCGGACGACTCCTTCGGGCTCGGGTTGTTCGCTTGCTGGGTTTATTTCGTCGTGGATTCTGTATCACTGATTGCAGATTCGGAGCTCGGAGGACATTGAGACTCGTCGCACCTCTGCCCGTCGCCCGTCACCGTCTGTGCCTATTCCGCAGCCGTCTAACGTTGATTCGAGCATTGCGCCTTCTTTTCGTCGTCGTTCGCTGCTGGTCGTGGGTAGTTGCGCCACCGAAAGGCAACGACATACCCACCTCTGCAGGTCACCAGCGTTCGTAAGGAGGAAGACCATCGAAAATTTTTCTGGTGACCGTCTGCTATTTTTAGTTCGTGGGTTGTGGCTGTCTTACAAACCCTAGACCGGTTTGGTCGGTTCGCTCGGTTCGGCTCGGCTCAGTTAAGCTCAGTTCGGTTTGCATTTAGGATCTGTTTGGTCCAGTTCGGACCGGTTCACTCAGATCGGTCTGGTTCACCGGTTTGGTCTAGTTTGGTTCATCGGTTCTGTCTGTTTCTTGCCTTTTTTTTTGGCTTTCTGGTTCAGTCTTTCTACTATAATATCAGTTTTGTGGTCTGATTGTTATAGTTAATCTGTTTTCGCCACCATGGTTGAAGAAATCGTTGAAGTAACTCAAAGTTCCAACCAAAGTCTAGCGGAATATGAGAGTGATCGGGAGCAAGTTCACACTAATAGTGTTGACTCAAATCCATCTATTAAAGAGCATCTATCACAGCAGCTAGAGACCAATTCGTCATTTGGTAATCTTTGTATTTCCTTGGCACAAATAGGTAATTACCCTAGAGCATTTTCTTGTTTTGACTCATCTCCGTGGATCATTGATTCCGGAGCTTCTGACCACATGACTAGTTCTTCCAAAATATTTGAATCATACTCACCTACATATTGCAATGAAAAAATTAAGGTTGCCGATGGCAGTTTTTCTTCTATTGCAGGAAAGGGAACCATTAAATTAACCGAAAATATCACGCTTCAATCGGTTCTTCATGTTCCTAAATTAGCCTGCAATCTTCTATCAGTTAGTAAACTCTCTAAAGATTCTAACTGTTTTGTTACTTTCTATGCATCTCACTGTGTTTTTCAGGATCGGTCCTCGGGGAAGACGTTTGGATGTGCTAGGATGCTGGATGGCCTCTACTACTTTGATGAACCTTCTGGTAGTAATAAAATAACTCAGTGCTTTAGTAGTAACAGTTTTCTCTCTGTTAAAAGAAAAAATTATGCTATGCCATTTTAGGCTAGGACATCCTAGTTTCTTCTATCTCAAATATCTATTCCCAGATTTGTTTAAAGGAGTTAATTGTTCTCAATTCTATTGTGAAAACTGTATCTTTGCAAAACATCATCGATCCACATATTTGCCAAAACCTTACAAGTCCTCCAAACCGTTTTACTTAATTCATAGCGATGTTTGGGGTCCTTCTAAAGTTCTAACTCATAGTGGTAGACGGTGGTTTGTAACTTTTATTGATGATCATACTCGCTTGTCTTGGGTCTATTTATTGACAAACAAATCTGATGTGAAAGATATTTTCAAATGTTTTTACAATATGATTGAAATCCAATTTCAAACCAAAATTAGTATCTTGCATTCTGACAATGGAACTGAATATTTCAATAAACATTTGAGTGAGTTTTTGAAAAATAAAGGTATTGCTCATCACTCCACTTGTCGAGATACTCCTTAACAAAATGGTATTGCTGAACGAAAAAATAGGCATTTACTGGAGGTTGCTCGGGCCATAATGTTTTCTATGAATGTCCCTAAGTACTTATGGGGGGAAGCTGTTCTTACGGCTACCTACCTAATAAATCGAATGCTTACTAAAGTTTTGAAGTTTAAAACTCCTTTTAATGCTTTGAAAGAATATTTTCCAACAACTCGTTTGAACTCTGATTTACCTCTCAAAGTTTTTGGGTGTACCACTTATGTGCATATTCCTAGTCCTTTTCGGTCAAAATTAGATCATAGAGCTATTAAATGCATTTTCTTGGGCTATGATTCTACGAAAAAAGGGTATAAATGTTTTGATCCTCAAACAAAAAAACTACATGTGAGTATGGATGTATCATTTTTGGAAAATCAACCGTTTTTTACCCAAAATTATCTTCAGGGGGAGAAACTAAATTTAGGGGATGATAATTTTTGGGATATACCTATTCCTCTTCCTAATGTTTTAAGTCCCAACTTTACTAGTCCTAGTCCGGTCTTTACGAGTCCTTCAATGCCAAGTGTAGAAAATTCTGAGTTTAAGTTTTATATTAGAAGAAGACTCAATCAAACGAATGAGGACCAGATAGCTGACTCATCACAGACCCAATCTGAAACTCCGAGGAATAATTCTGAAACTCCAGGTAATCAATCTTCCATTCTTGTCACTCCAAATATTGAAAATGTCACACCGGTTGTTTATGATCTTGATGTTCCTATAGCCTTAAGAAAAGTAACTCGAACTTGCACCAAATATCCCATTGCAAACTATATCTCCTATGAAAAACTATCAAGTAGTCATAAAGCCTTTACGTCTAGGATAACTAACTTGTTTATTCCAAGAAACATACAAGAAGCCCTAAATGATCCAAATTGGAAACTAGCTGTTATGGAGGAGATGAATGCTCTAAGACATAATTGTACATGGGAGATTGTAGATTTACCAAGAGATAAGAAAACTGTGGGGTGTAAATGGGTTTTACAATCAAGTGTAATGCTGATGGGAGTGTTGAAAGGTATAAAGCTAGACTAGTTGCTAAGGGATTTACTCAAACCTATGGGATTGATTATCAGGAAACTTTTGCTCCTGTTGCTAAAATCAACTCCATTAGGATACTTTTATCTCTAGCTGCAAATTTAGATTGGCCTCTTCATCAACTAGATGTAAAAAATGCTTTTCTGAATGGAGATCTTGAAGAAGTATTTATGAGTTTACCACCAGGTTTTGAAGCTAATCTTGGAAAGGATAAAGTATGTCGGTTAAAGAAATCTCTGTATGGACTCAAACAATCTCCGAGAGCATGGTTTGAACGATTTGGTAAAGTAGTCATGAGCTATGGATTCCTTCAGAGTCAAGCTGATCATACCATCTTTTACAAACGTTCTGAAAGCAATAAAACTGCAATTTTGATTGTCTATGTAGATGACATTGTGCTTACAAGTGATGATGAAGTAGAACTGGCTACTTTAAAGAAAAGACTCACAAGCGAATTTCAAATCAAGGACCTAGGAACGTTAAAGTACTTCCAAGGAATGGAGTTTGCAAGATCTAAGAAAGGTATCTTTGTTAACCAAAGAAAATATATTCTTGATTTACTTAGAGAAACAGGTTTTCTTGGATGCAAGGAAGCTGAGACCCCTATTGAACCTAATTTGAAACTGAAAGCTGCAAGAGAAGAAGAAGTAAAGGATAAGGAACGATATCAAAGTCTTGTGGGAAAACTCATCTACTTGTCTCACACACGTCCAGATATTACCTTTGCAGTAAGCATGGTAAGTCAATTTATGCACTCACCAGGATCAGTTCACTTTGAAGCTGCCTATAGAATTTTAAGATATCTGAAAGGAACTCCAGGAAAAGGTATATTGTTCAAAAAACACAACCATTTGCAGGTTGAAGTTTATACCGATGCTGATTGGACAGGAAGTATGACAGATAGAAGATCTACTTCTGGTTATTGTTCATTTGTTGGAGGTAACTTAGTAACTTGGCGAAGTAAGAAACAAAATGTAGTGGCTAGAAGCAGTGCTGAAGCAGAATTTAAGGCCCTGACCCATGGTATTTGTGAAGGGATGTGGATAAAAAGGTTACTTGAAGAATTGAGAGTATTTCAGAAAGCACCCATAAAAGTTTATTGCAACAACAAGGCTGCCATCTCCATAGCCCACAATCCAGTTCAACATGATAGGACTAAGCATATTGAAATTGACAAACATTTCATAAAAGAAAAGGTTGATACCAGCGTGATACGTATCTCTTACCTCCCAACAATGGAGCAAACTGCCGATGTGTTGACAAAAGGACTACCGAAAGTACAATTTGACAAGATGGTTGACAAGCTGGCAATGGAAGATATCTTTCAACCAGCTTGAGGGGGAGTGTTGGTTTATTATTTGTAAATATTAGCTGTAAATTAGTTGTCAATATTAATTATTATTTTATCTTTATTTCCATTTATGTTTGAGCCTATCTTCTATATAAAAAGGCCATGTATTTCTTATGATGAATATATTGGAATACAAATAATTTGATTCCATCAAAACTAAGTAATTGTACCAAGAGAAAAGGGAGATTAATCTTTGAAACAGGGAGCTTACTTTTGTTTTCATCAAGAAATAAACTTTTCATTGATATATGAAAAGAAAGATAAATTTCGAAGATACAAACTCCAAAATGAGTGAATAGAAAACCAAAAACAAATAATAAACTAAAAGGTCCAAGAAGATAAATAATGAAGAGCAAAACACTTAAAAACTTCAACAAGCCAACAAGTCTGAGGAAACAGAACTGCCCCATCAAGCATTAAAGGCTGCATCAAGCTATCTTGTCAAAGGAAAAAGCCCACTGAAAATCTTTCTTAGTGACTCTTATCCCTGATATAAACTTCTCAAAAATTGATGAAATTCCAATGGTCGAATTGCCAAGTACTGTCATACTTTTTACCTTGAAGACACAACAATTACTGATTGGAATTGCAGTTAAAGGACTTGCATGCAATTGGCCATTTGAAATTAGAGACCAACGGGTCTCACCTCATTAATAGGAATATCTGAAATACTACCATTAGTATTATCATTAAAAGAAGTATCTTCCACATGCAATGCATGCCCTTTGCTTTCTTCGGCTATATACAAGAGGAAAAAACTCTTTTTGCTTCTCCAAGGCTGAATTAACGACATTAACAGCCACCAACTTTTTAGAATTTCATTCTTCAAACCTAACCTTTTTTCTTTTTGAGAAAATATATATTATATATATGTCAATTCATAAACTATGGTAATTACCAGACCAGCATGATAAACAAAATTCTGCAAAAAATATTTCAAAGAAATAGATAACTAAGCGTCAACTAGTATATGAAAAGGTTGATTCTTGGAGGAAATAGGATTCTATCTTTTGGATTCAAACGTTCAAGGAAAAAAGAGAGAAATGAGGCAATAAGTTTCAATGAACAATTGCATGGTTTTTGCTTAAACCACTCTGTCCATTTTCCCTCCCCAAAATTTTTGTATAAGAGAAATAGTGGTAAAAAATGAAGATTACTGTGGTGTTATAATTACTGTAAATATTTATTAATTGTTTTTTCTTTTATTTTTTGTAATTAGTAGATTATTGTGATAGATTCCTTATTTAGGTTTGTTTCTCACCTGTACTTAACGAGACTTAGGATTTTATTATTTAATGAGAGAAATAATTATTTTTTCTCTCAACATTGAGATGATATCAGAATGGGAAGTCCTGTGCTCGAACCTCTGCATTGTTGTTTCTTCCCCATTTATAATGATTTCCACTTGTTGGGCTTGTGCAATTATACAGACCCACAAGTTAGCGGGAGTGTTGAGATACACGTATATGAACTAAATTTACCCAATCCATCAGTTTAAGTTTTTGGATTGAGTGGTGGTTTATTCATCTTTAAGAATTACAATGAGGGATTAGAAGGTGACCTAATAATCAGGCCCAAGATAATTTAGAAAAAGATATCCATGTAGCAAAAGTAAAGAATATATAAAATTTTAGTGTCGACAACCCAAAGAGAGGCATCAAAATGGACGCTCTCCCTACAATTATTTGGCCCCAAATCCTCCACGCTTCAAGTTTTCAACTCCAATCTTGTTATTTTCTATAACATCCCAATATGGACAGACAACCTAATATCAGAAGGTCTTAAATCATCCCTAAATCTAAAAGCTTAAGTGGCAGAGCCTAAAGCTCTCTCAAAGAACTCTTCAAAAGAAATCTTTATTCACAATCACAATTGATTCAAGGCATGCCTAAACAAGAGCCTAAAGCCTCTACTAAGAGAGGAATTTTCTTTACTTCTTTTTATATGAAATATATACTTATAGAGGAATTAACAACGAACAAACCATTTACCAACAAAAATGATGAACTATTAGAAATTACAAAATCGTCCTATAATATCTTCATCAATTCCCTCCCTCTTAAAAAAAAATTCATCGTCTGAGTTGAAGTGCCCTCTGAATAACATAGTTAAGGTAAATTTAATCTTTTTAATATAGAATCAACACTCTCTTTCATGATCCCAAAACAAACACCATTAATACAAATTTGAGAGGAAATGATATAGGACCTCCTACTCTTATATCATATTAAATCACCATTAGACCCAAAATTTGAAGTTGTTGGCATAAGATAAATATGATATTTACAAAGAAAATTTAACAAACCACAATTCAAGACTGCAGAAACTAATTAAATCCTATAGCGTTGGTAGTTTTCTTCGACACTGTGCAGAAAGTTATCAAGAAATGATGCTTTTTATCCTATGATGCATAAGTTACATGAATCAAAATCTTCGATGTATTTCATGTACATATATGGAAAACATTTAACATAATATTATGAAAAAGAGAAATGCATACCTTGATCTTTATCCCCAGTATTTGGAAGAGCTGCGTATAGGCTAAAATCACTGCACGGGAACAAGAAGAGAGAATTATTTATGTTTTTTTTTCTCACTGAGAAACTAAACCTTCATATAGAAAATGAATGAATACAGAAGGACAATACAAAAGATAGAGAGAGAGAAAGCCCAAGACAAAAGACAAAAGGAACCTTGGTTATTTATGTTGAAATATGGGTTTATTCAGCCAACTGTGGGCTCACACTTTTCCAGAATTGACCAGCCACATTGGATTCCTTTTTGTTTCCTTCTTTACACGCTCCTCATGTATTTACTATTTAGTTACTATTTTATGCTTTCCTTTTGTGTCCAAAATGTATTTGAATAATCGTTTCAGTAATGTAATACACAACAAAATACATTCTGCATTACAAAGATCATGGTACCTGGAAATTTTCCTTGGTACTAGTACTACTGATCTGGTGTCTGGGTCAAAAAGCAATTTTTTTAACAAAAAAACAAACTTTTTATTGATATATATACATACATATATACATATATATATATATATATATATATATTCCTTCTTTTTTTCTAATAACGGGGAGCCAGAGCTTTGCTCCCCTATATTGAGGGGCACCCGCGCCCACCCCAAGGCTCGGATTTTTATTAATAGAAAAGGAACAAAATTGTCCAACAATACAAACTCCCATGGGAGAGAAAATAAAAATAAGAGAAAATCAGAGCTGTAGAAATAATACAAATCTTTCAAGACCTTGACCAACATATAGATAAAAATAGACAAACCAAACAATAACTATGTAAACCACAAAAACCACAAGCAACTGATACTGAGAAGGGTGACCACCAATCTTTAAAGAGACCAACTTCAAAGATCTTTCAGAACTGGCACATCCTATCAATGTTTTAAAAGGCTAAAGGTGGCCTCGAGGCTTTTCCTCTCAAAGAGGCAAGGCGTAAGCCTCATGTTTAATTAAAAAAATTATACAAATCTAAAATTTGTATGATCAAGTATTGCTAAACACAATAGTTATATAAAAGTATAAAAAAGAAATCACTTGTTAATTACCACTTAAATAAAAATCGTAGAAGACATCATCAATATCACTACAATTATCACTAATAGGATTGACTTATTCTATAAAATTTGTCTCCAATGTTTTTAAAGTCTAGGTAGTAAAAGTAGTAATAGATTGAATTGTTATTACTCCAACGATCCATTCCATATTCAAATAAACTTTTATACTTTTTAAGAATTGGGCAAATTAATAACATCATTCTAATCATTGTAGTGAAGACTTTAAGCCTTGGTGCTTCAAAGAGGCGTAAGCCTTTTATGGTTCAAAGAAGGCGTAAGTCTCAAGGCTAAAAGTTAAAGCCTTGCCTCAAGGCGTAAGCCACAAGAGCCTTTTAAAACATTGCATCCTATAGACCCAAGGCTTTAAACTTGCTGAAGATTTTAGACAAAGCTTCTTCTAGCCCCTTATACTCAAACTGCAGCTCCTTCTTCTAGCATCATTCTCTACCAAAGAGACCAGATCACTTTGCAAATTTTCTAATTCCATATTCAGAAGGCCAAACCAATCGTGATGCCCACTAACAGTAGAATTCTTGAAGAACAATGGAATAATCCTTTTACTAATGAGGAGGAGTCTATTTATAGAGGCTGCCTCTTAAAAAGAGAACATGGTAACTACGAGTTACTGTGCAGTAACTGTACAACTAACAAAACAGAAGGTATTCTCTTAACAAATAACGCAAAAACTGAAAAATAACCATCTAACTACTACATCAAACTGATTAGGGCAAGGATAAAGAAGCTAGAAGAACCCAAATAATTGGAGGAGGCTTCCATTGAAAATTCATAGGAAGAGGAATAAATCTCACACCTTGCAAAGGTCAAAAAGCAACTAATGGCTACTGAAGGGTCAAAATCAACCAAGGAGGAATAATTCCGTGAAGTCCACCAATCCTCAAAGCATTTTTATGGTGTAGCGTTTATCATAAGTCACAAACACAGAGGAAACAATTCTCTCTGATGGTCGCTGGTTGTTTTTATACTCATATGCAATCGAAGCAAAGACCACTACTTGAGAGGAGCTATGAAACGACTAGAAACTACAAGCCCAGCCACATTACAAAAACTGGAAGCCAAGAACAATTTTGTGAAGTCGTGGTTGATCAATTTTCAATTAATTCCATACCAAGCGGGGGATAAGAAATAACTTTTTTCCCTACCAGGCAGACAATTTCAAACCTTGAAAATACTTTAGAATCTTTCAAATTAAAGGAAAATTTCATGATCTTCCACAGGAAGACATGCCTATAACTCAGCAGTACAGTACTTCAGTCTCCTCATTCATGATTGCCAGCAGCTAAACCTTTTTTTCCTTTTTGAACAAGGTACAAACTTCTCATGGATTAATGAAAAGGAACAAAATTTTTACAATATCCCAAAAGGAGAGAAAAGAAACTAAACAAAAGGAACTAGAAAGAATAATGACAAAAATCATAAGTGCTACCTTCAGAACTAGCCTTCCTCTTGCAAAGAACCAACTATGTAAAAATGTAGGAAACTAGGCATAAAATCTTCATCTTCAGCCCTATAAGACTTTAAGAATAAGGAGACCACACTAGAACTTTCAAAACCCTTAACCAAAGCAGCAGCTAAACCTTTATAAATCAAATGATTGATCATGAGCTAATACTGCCACAAAATATTGGAAAATTGTTAAGATATGAATCTTCTAGTTTCACCTAGGGCTAAATAAATACTTGGACGGGGTACATGGTAGAATTCTTTCAATCAAATCATTATCATCCATTCAAGAAGTATTCACCACGGTCCATCCAAAATAAAGCAGAAGCTTAGTTCAAATCATATGACATCTAAATCCTCTTTATTAATTTAAAGAAGTTATTCAAAATTATTCTGACAATCAACAAAAGAGAGAGACTCTCTAGTGTGAGGTATTGTAGGAAGATGTTCATGGTCATACCAAGGAACATGTCAGGATACCCATTGTAAACATGCAGATTGGAAGGCTCCCAAAATCAGCAAGGTAACTTCAACCCCTACTACTGACAAGAAAATAATTCTTTTTTTTAACAATATACGAAAATTTTCATTGACCAATGAAAATAAACAAAAGTTCAAAGATACAAATTACAAACTCCAAAAAAGGAGTGAAAGGAAAACGAAAAAACTGAAACAACAAAAGAAGTGAGAAACTAAGTAGAGCAAAGAAATGCATTCCAAGAGTCAGAAATCTATCCAGCTGTGTAGTTCTTGAAAAGTGGCGAGATGGACACCAAAAAGAAGCTTTAAATCTGGTAAGTTCAAAGATTCCACCCAATCTTTGCTTTTGTCATGGAAGAGCCTTTGATTCCTTTCAAACCAAAGTTCAGACGTAATTGCTTTGACTGCATTTATCCAAATCAAACGGGCCTTCTATAGAAGTTATTTGGAAAGCACCACAGACAACCTCCTACCCCAACCAACAACAAATTCCAATGCAGCAACTTTAGCCCATAAAGGATGTCCCACAAAGATACAAGTTTATCCCAAATAAAGTACATCTTTTATCCCCTAAAAGAAAATGAGATGACTCGAGATAAGCCGTGTTCTGCACCTATGGAATCTCAAGAAAAGCCTCCTAATAAAAGATAACCTATAGGCAAAGGAAGGTGGAAACAGTTGGCTGGGCAACTTATTTACCATTTTCATATTAGACCTATTTACTTTGCTCTTAGTAATGTATGCCAAATACAAGGAGAGACCCACTAACACCATTTTAATCTATCATTCTCGGAAAAAGAAAAAGATTTGCAAGTTGGAACATAACATTTCTATGGATCTAGGATTTCATTTCCACTGTTTGTCAAATTCAATTAAGAAAATGACCCTCCCATTTTACCCCAATTTGATCTTACCAACCGACAAGTTCATAACAAATGCATGAAAGTTGAAGTAACTTCTCATTTTACTGGAGAGAGGGAGGAGAGGTGGGCAAGAAAAATACCTAACACAATCGAGTAGCATAAAGATTGCTTCAATGTTCTGATTATGACGTTTGAGCAGCCCAATGAGAGCTTCACCAGCTGATGCTAGAACTCTATCATTTGATGAGTAGACAAGACGTACTAAAGAAGGTAAAACCAAAGAAGGGTCTGCACAATATTAATGAAAAAGAATGGAAAACAGAAATCAGTTATAAAAAGCACCACAGAAAATGTTGATTGCCATTAATAACAAAGGCCACAGAGGAAATTCACAATATGCAAAAACCCAAGTAGTTAGCTATTATTGCATATGGAAAAAGAATTACATAGTAATGCTTCATGCGGCATTTGGAATCGGACAAAAATGATTTCAAATTCTAAGATTTTAAAAGATGGAAATTATTATTGTTTGGAATTTGTTGTTTGGATGTTCACGAGAAATGAAAAGACGTATAACATTTTCTTGTTATGCCCTTATAATTTTGCATGGTATTGTATTAATAATAATAATATAGTATTTTAATAGGAAATAGTAATTTCAAGTACGTGTAAAAATAAAATCATTTAATCAAATAAACTTAATAAATTAAAATTTGCTAATTAAAATTATAAAAAAACAAAACAAAACAAAAAAAACAAAAAGCAAAAAAAAAACAAAAATCAAAAAAAAAAAAAAACTTGTAAATATCTTCCTTCAGATATATATTTTTCAAAAACTTAAAAGTCGAATTATTTTAAATCTAAACCAAGATAATCAATACACTTATCTACACTATATATAAAAGGCACACAAGGGAGAAACTCCATTTTGCCATGTTAATTTTAATCTTTTTTTTTTTTATAAGAAACAGAATATATCAAGACCAAAGGGGGAGAACAGGCTATGGGTAAGGGCCGAGGAGGCCCTCCCTAAGAAAGCTACCACATGTAAATCCTGGGAAAGTAAAGCTAGACTATAATTACAAAAGAATCTCCTATAAGTAAGGCACCACGAGGCCATAGTAATTTGTACATTTTCACAAAACAAAATATCAAAAGGAAGAGAAGTATAGTTGAAAACTCTTTGATTTCTTTCTTTCCATATACTCCAAAAGCAAGCTCTACCAGCACAACTCCAAAGGACCTTCAATTCCCTTTTAGAGTACTGCCCTGAACTATTTCAAGAAGCCAATCATCAACCATCTTGGCAAGACACCCCGAGAGGCCACATTCCCTCATCAAAAAGGACCAGCACCTAGAAACAAAGGTGCAATGAAGAAACAAGTGACCAATATTCTTGTCATTTCTAAGGCAAAGGGAGCAAACCAAGGGAGAGAGCATCCAATTTTGAAGCTTTTTCTGCAATTTTTCATGAGTATTAAGGCTTATGTATGCAAGACTCCAAAGAAAGACCTTGATCTTCTTAAGGCAAGAAAATTTCCGTATCATGTTAATAAGAGGAGACTTTAAAAAATGGGTAACTTCTGTTAGTTTTAGGAAAGTGGATTTGGTGGTAAAATGTTTCTCACCTCCCAAAGCCCACTCCACCTTGTCTTCCCCCGACCCCATCTAAAGGAATTCAACAACTCCACCAACCTCATTGAACTATCCATCTCTCTTTCAAGCAAGCCTCTTCTGAAACCCAAGCTCCAATCACAATGCTCATTGTTCCAACATTCAGCCACTGTACTATCTTTCTTAGTTGTTATTTTGTATAAATCTGGAAATCTGGTTTCAAAAGGAGTGTTTCCCAGCCAAGAATCCTTCCAAAATTTGATTCTATGACCACTTCGAACCTTGAATGATATAAATTTCATAAAACAAAGGCTCATATCGCAGCTATTTCCACCCAAGGCCACCCCTTAGTAGCCCCTCTAGGAGGGGGAGGCAGCCAACAATTGCCATCCCTGTTGTAAGTACTCGAGATAACGCGTTTCCACAAGGAATTTTCTTATTGAATGAATCTCCACAGCCATTTTGGAGCAGAGCATTATTTCTGTGTTTGTAAGCTTCAATCCCTAATCCAGCATAAACCTTTGGCAAAGAAGTTCGATCCCAACTCACTAGATGCCGCTGAGGATGACAACCATGTCCACTCCAAAACAAATTTCTAACAATCTTCTCCATTTTTGTGATCACTTTAATTTGGGGCCTTGAAAACAGAGAAGGCATACAGAGGAATACTATTCAAAACAGAGAGAGAGCCATAGTAAGCCTTCCTCCTTTTGAAAGCATAAGATTTTTCCAATTTTCAAGCTTTTTTTTTTTACATCTGTGTGTCCAAGCCAGCTCACGCGCACCTCGACTATTCACAGGCCAACTGCCTGACCCTACTACATTTGGTTGACAAGGAAACTCGTAGGATTTTTCCAATTTTCACGCCCAGTATTTTCAAAAACTCGAGACACACTAAACCGCAATAGACCTCTGGAGCTTAAGTTCGAGGCACAAAAAAAAAGAGCAGGCTTTTTTTCGTGAGGCGCACTATATATAAAAATAAATAAATATATATATACACATATATAACATCTAAAAGCCAAATAATATTCAAAGTTCAAACATTATAAAGAGAAAAAGAGAGAGAGCAGAGATTTAATCGAGAATGAGACTTGAGAGAAGAAGCTTTACAAATTCCACTTTTCTCAAATAATTTCTCCCACCAAATTCCCTCATATTCTACCAATTCTCCCTCCCCCCTCCTTCCCACGCCACCCCTCTTAATTTCCAAATATTTTCTCACCACCTTTACAAATTCCTCTTTTCCCAAATAATTCTCTCTCAAAAATTTCATTTATCTCTCTTAATCCTTTCATTATTTTTCTTTCTTCTCTTAGACTCTTTTTTCCTCTGCCCATCCAAATTCCTTATACAAATTATCATCTATTTAAGTTTATTTGGAATTTGTAAAGGTGAAAATATAGTATTTAGAAAGAGAGAGAGAAAATTTGAGGGGTGGGGATCGAGAGAGAAATAAATTTGTAAAGATTGAGAGATAGTATTTAGAAAGAGAGAAAAAATTAAAGGAATTGAGAGAGAGATTTGTGTTTGAATGACAAAATTGCTCTTAAGGTAATAGTAATGAAATGATAAATTCTACGTGTATCGCACGTGCTGCTCACTAGTCATAACTAAAAGAACTTCAACCATAATCCAACTTTCCCTCATCTTTCATTTATTTTATTTCTTATTGTTATGCCCCAACTTCATTTTTTTCAAAAAAAAAAAAAAACCCCACATTAAAATGAATGAACATAACAAATGTCATACTAAAACACAAGAATGAAAGAGAACATGCAAAGAATTACAAAACAATATTTCAACTAATAAAAATGTAAGAAAAATCATTAAAAAAAAAACAAAGATAGTTAAAATAACCAGAGATTTTAAATATGTCAAACTACCAATCTCTTTACAAATCCGTCCTATTTGGAACGGTAACTTTTTTTACCAAATTAAATTGAAATAAAAAAAATAAAAAAAGAAAACTGATCAAAGACATACCAAGCAAAATAGAAAATTAACTTGGATTTTGTTTGAATGATGATCTAAAAAGATGCGTGTAAAAGGGAGGCAAAAGAGAAAGCCAACTATAATATGGCAATTTGCCTAAAAAAAATACAAAAAATTATTATATGGGTGTAAGGTGGAGTGATGTGAGAAAATAATACAAATTCCTTTTTTTTCCTTTTCAAATCAAACAGCATTAACGATTTAAAAATCATTCCTTGCAAATCAGGGATTCCAAACCTAAGGTAAAAGCAGCTCACTACCGTAAGGCTGCCAATTCAGGGTTTTTTCTTAAAGATTTTTTTTTCTTCTCTTTTTTTTTTCTTTATAACTAGAGTCAAAAGCTTTGCCTGCCTTTACTGGGGGGCCGTATCTGGGAGATATCAAAAGTTTGTTTGTATTAAGCTCATCCGAAGGTTCAAACTTGAGAGCACTAAGCCGGTATGATCGAGATCTCAAACTCTTGCCAATGGGGCAACCCCTTGGGGTCTAATATCTTAATTTTATTAATCAGCTATCTAAAAGTTTTATATCCCTAAATAAAAAAAAAAAATTTAAACCTCATTAACTGCTAAAAGCAAGATTTAATCCCTATAGACAATCAATACTTAAAAATAAAACTAAAAATCATTAATAAAAATTAAAGCTAAAGATAAATTAATATACAAATTAAATAAAAATATACATAAAATGAGATTATGCAGATTCAATTGGCTACCTTCCAACAAATGGAAATGCAACATCCATTACACTTTTACATAGACACCTAGGTAGGTGACTAAGATGTTTGAAACTGGCAAGATATGTTGTATGGGAGGGCCTAAATGTGGAAGAAGGTAGACGCCATTAAAAGAAAAATGGACCATAGGAATAAGTATGACGAGGATGGATTTCTCTTTTATCAAAATAGTTCTAGAAGTTTCAATTAGAAAACCTTTGGTGGCACAAAGTGATCTCAACTAAATACTGCAAGGCCCTTGACACTATATTATTAAGGGCAGACACATGTTTGTTCCAGCCTGCTCCCCTTCGAGATGAGTTAGAGGCCATAAAGTTTAGATTTAGGAAGACAATTGGTTGACGGATTGCATTGAGAATCTTTCCTTATTGTTGTAATAAAAAATGACTTTCATTAAGAAGAATGAAGAGTACAAAAACAAAACAGCCCAGCCATGCAAAAGCAGACGCCCAGGCAACCAAATAGCCCCTATTAGGTATCCCTTTCCTATCTAGGATGAAAGGTAGAAAAAAAAGGGCCCTAAAGGCACATCATATAATGCTCAGCCTATTCAAGAGGGCTGGCTGGCTCTCTACGCACTAACAGATTACCAAAAAGATACCCGTGAATCACACTCTTTCCCCTCCACTACATATATGCCATAACTTACTTTCCTGTGGAGTAATTCCCTATTTGCCCTCTCTGGCATACATTTTAACTAATTTCCTCTTTTTACTCTTCTTTATACTTGAAAAATATATCACCGGAGGTCAACAGCCTCCAATAACTTACAAGATGGAGCTCTAAAACTAAAATGTTTCTGCTGCAGATGCTACTTTGTAGTAAGCTTCTGCTATGCTACTCAATTTCCTAACTTTTACCTGGAAGTCAAGGTGATTTTTTTAGGAACAAGGTAGGGTAGGACTCAGTTAGGACCCTTGATCCAGTTCAGCTAGGTTCTTCCATCCAATAATGGAGAAATAATAGGAAGGAACGATAAGAAGATTGTAATATTTGTCCTACTAAGAAATCTCCTCATGTTTTTTGAGTATTCCATTTTTCAAACTTAAATGGGAAAACCCCCACAACACCCTCACCTTTTAACCTACTAAGAATCTCCAACACTCTCTTGTCAATGCTTTTAGAGCACAAGGCGCACTAAAATGCAATAGCCATTAGAAATTTGAGTGTGAAGCAAAAAAAAAAAAAAAGAGCGACGACTTTTTTCATGAGGTACAAAATGAAAAAATATAAATTACTTTTACATATATGATAAAAAAAAATAACGAAAAATAAGATAGTGAAAACTTTAAGGAATGAGGGCTTTCATAAAATATTTTCTTGGTTTATATATATGTGTGTAATACAGTTCGATTCTTCAATTAGCAGTACTTCTAGAGCCCACTTCTTCCCCAGAAAGGTATTAAAAAAACTAAGGCGTTCGCGTAAAGAGAAGCTGCCATGCTTTTAAGTTTTATGAGGAGGTACATGATGCGCTTAGTGCCTAGGAATGATTTTTTAAAATATTGTTAATAATCATACTAAACTACTTGAGAAAAACTGAAGTAGTTTAGTATGATTTTTTAATGATTCTCAATCCCTACTTCATAAACAGCTTTAAACAAGACAACCTCCCAGTTGACTAGGTGAGAACCACTTCCCTAATTGACCCACTCACTAGAGAATAAAATAAAAATCTCAACAACATCCCCACGACATTAGCCATATAACTCAAAAGTGGGAAATCATGTTACACAGGAAAGCAAATCAAACTGATTAAAACAGAACAAGCAACTATTAAAACCCATCGATCTGATTTTTTTTATTTTTACTAACTGAGAGTCAAAGCTTCGCTCCCCTATACTCGAGGACACCCGCACCCACCCCAAGACAAAGACCAAGGATACATCAAGGGTTTTTTGTATTAAGCTCATCCAAAGATTCGAACTTGAGACCTCTAAACTGGTATGATCAAGAGACCCCAAATCTTTGACGATGGGCTACCCCTTGGGGGCCGGCCCATCGAGCTGATTTTCCATAAGAACAATGTAAAACCAAAAGTCCTAATAAAACCGTCACGCTCAACTCCAATGCACCTTGAAAGAATCGATAATAAAATGGTTCACTTAATAGAGTACATAGCCATAAGAGTAAAGCCAAAAGTAATATTAAGAACTGTGCAAACATCAAAACTAACCAATGCAAGGAAGCAAATTAGCAGCCTGTTTACAGATTAGAATTTCTTCATCTTCTAGGCATTTGAGTAATCGGTTAGTAGTATCTTGCCTGCAGCAATTAACGTCATACAAAGTTATGCCAGTTCTAGATAACTAATGTAGGAAAAACAAAAAAATGACGGCAATGCTAGGGCATATGTACCATGCTGACTGAGTCAGTAAATTTCTCGTATTTGATGACATCTGAATAATTTCAGAAATCACATCAAGAGCATTCCTCCTCTGTATTATACTATCAGAATCAAATCGCTTAAAGACTTCCGAAAGGAACTGATTATCTCCGCTCCTGATAAACCAGCAGGTGAAAGTGAACCAAAAGAAGACAATGAATTCCAAGATCAGAGAGAGAGAAAGAGAGAGTACATTACACAGCATTCAGAAATGAGAATGGTGACAGCTCTAGCTATCATATCCCGCTCGTCTAGAAGGTTAAGCAACAACGGCATCACAACATCTAGTTGCCTAATATCAGGGATACTGCCTCCAGATGATAAATTTGAATTGAGAAAAACTGCCTTAAATATGCTAACAACCTCGTCAATGACATCTTCATCCGTACTATGGAACTTAAAAACAGAACACAAAAATAACTATGTAATCAAGTAAGCATAAATCACATGTTCAACAGAAATAAAGCAAATAGTATCGAATCGAAGCATTGCATTAGAGATTATAAATTTAAGGTAAGTCTTAACAAGGATAGTAATATCAATTATCAAGCTACCAAAGCATCAGTTCCATGGAAGAAAGAACATATCCATCTCATTAGGAACTGCTAACCAAGCATATTATAAAGTGATGGTAACTTCTACTCTAGAAACTCAAGATACCAAAGATTACAAAAATCTTCATTTGTTCCACGAGCTATGGAAGACAAGCCCTTTCAACATCGTACAATAGAGGAATCCTGCCATCATACTATCTCCTAATTGGTGTCTGTTACGCAACTAGTGGAACCAGTAACATATATCCTAGAGTTATTCTTGAGGTCTTATCATCTTAGATTGAAGCCCCTTTTTTGTATAGTTTATTTTTATATGTGTGGCAATTTTTTTTTTTTTTAACAAGAAACAAACTTCTCACTGAAATAATGAAAAGGAGTATAAATGTTGAACGATACAAACTCTCGAAAGAGTGAAAGAAAAACAAAATAAAAACAAACAGCAAAGATTAAAAGTGAAAGCAAAAGGCCCCCCAATTAGAACAAATGAGGGAAGAAGAATAATTCCCAAAGAGAGATGACATAGAACACCATTGTGAAGCTTTAAACTTAGCTAGGCTAAACCGATCAAACGGAGGTTTGTGCTGATTCTCGAAGGTTCTGAGATTTCTTTCAAACCAAAGCTCATAGAGCAAAGCTTTAATTGCATTTATCCATAAAAGACGACCTTGTGAAGACAAGTCCAGTCCGAGGAGTAATTTTTCATGTGTGCCATGAATGGTTTTTCATTAAATAAAAAAATTAAATTTAAAAATATATTTTCTTGAGTGCAATTTTATTAACAGTCTTTTATTTACAATCTTATTTGTACTTTCACTCTTTCGAGAGTTTGTATCTTTGAACAATTTTGTTCCTTTTCATTAATTCAATGAAGAGTTAGTATCTTGTTAAAAAAAAGATATTTGCTTGAGTTATGAGTTACTGGAAAGACTCGGTGGCCCTTTTTTGAAAAATTCAACCACCAAGTGTGCACCCATCATATTAATGATTTTGTGACACAATCACTGCTGGCTACACTTCTAAAGAAGTTAAGATCCTATGTTTATGGTAGCTTAATTCTAAGAACGTCTCTCACCGTTATCTTTTCACATCTTAAAGGAGTTTGGATCCTTTTAAAACTTTTATTATTTTTTTCTTTCTATTTATCAATGAAATTTTCATATTTTATTTTAAATAAATATATGGCATGTAGATTTTGATATATCTATTGGAAAAACCTAAATCCAAAAGATCAAGTGTTAAAAGCCATACTAGAATACAAATGAGAAGATGCAGAAATCTGATAGGATTGCTATTAGGACAAAATTAAGAATATTATTAGGGTATTAAGGGTATACTAGTAATTGGTTAGGAAAGCTGTTAGGAAAGTTATTGCCCCTTTTATCTTCCTAAGGCCCATTTAATTTGGGTTTGAGTGGTCAAAGCCTTATTATCCGAAATTTGGTTAGAAAGGATTCAAAGAATCTTACGAAACAAGTTCGAATGTTATGACCTTGCAAAGTTCAAGGCTTCTCAATGGTGTTTTTTTTTTAACAAGAAACAACTTTTCATTGATATTGGAAAGGAAAAATGTTCAAGATACAAACCTCAAATGGGCGAAAAAGAAATGAGAGAAGAAGAGAAAATAATGAAAAAATAGCACAAAAAGAGCAATAAAGCTCAAAAAAGATAAAAAAAATTCTAAAACAGAACTCAGAGAAACTGCTTGCTACAAAACTTGGAAAACCAAACTAGTTCCTGAGTCAGCATCTGCATGAGGGGAAAAACCTTCCTTAGCACCAAGAGCGAATATCAAACTCCAAAATGAACCAAGTAGAAGCTAGGGACACAAGAACTAGACCGCAGCCGGAAAAATACTAAGCCTCAATGCTGTCTTCAAAAAACCTCCAAATATAAACCATCATATGCCAATTGGATTGGAAAAAAACTTTGAAAGCCTCACAAACCAACCATCCAAACTAAAACTGCAAAGCTTTGAAAACTGCAGAAGGCATAAGAGAAGGCTTCTCAATGGTGTTCTCTTTCGGTTTTATTCTCGAGTTATTCTTCTAGTATCATTTTTTGTTCTTGGGAAGTTTTTATTTCTTCTTAGTCTTCTATTTCTTCTTGTTATCTGGTTTTTGTATTTTCTTTCACTCCTTTCAGTTTATATCTGTGTTTTTCTCATTTATCAATGAAAATTTTGTATCTTCTTTCAAAAAAAACAAATAGAGTGAGAGGGAAAGGGTGAAGGTAGGGCATTGGTTTAGTGTGGTTTAGGCTTGCATAAGTATACTCAAGAGAATGAGGGTTGAAGTACCTTCAATTACTTGGGAGTCCTTTTATCATTTTATCTTTCAATCTATTTTAGCTTTTGGTTCCTATAAAAATCTTATCTGAAATGGCTCTCCACCCTTCTATATGAAACTTTTATTTTATTGATAATGAAAAAATTGATCATACTTTTATCCATTGCCATTTTCGCTGCAAGGGGCTGGTCCTTTACCAGAAATGAGTTCAACTTATCCCTCTATGTTCCGTCAGTGGTTTAAGAAGAAGAATACTATAGAACTTTCTTTCAAGGATTTGACAGTTGGGCACTCATTTCAATGAAAGATGAAAGTCTCTATATGCCTATCTTCTTCACATAGATTTTTAGCAGCTTAAAAATGTTACATACATAAATAAATACCTGCAATAGCAGAACCTGAGAAATCTGAGTTCCATATTCTGATATTGTGCTTTCAAATCTTTTACTGTCAAGCCTACCCAGTAGAAGGCATAAACAATTCAGGAAAAAAATTGTGGTCTCTCTTCCATCCTTATTTCCGATATGTTCCCCAGTATGCAGCCCTGAATAATACTGAGAAAGAAAACAAAATATACAATTCAGAAGGCCATAATTCAAATTCAATAAGTATTATAGTCTTTCATGCTCTTAGAATAGTCGCAAGCCACACAAAAGCTTGTGTAGTCAAATTAACATCTCAAGAAGGTGCAACAGATTCATCACTACTTGCTACTCCACTGTTTAGTATGCTATAATGTCTGATGGATTGCTTGCAGATGCTCATAATCTCGAACAATGAATCAGATACTTCAGCAAGTACTCACTTTTCTCTCCATCTCTCATCATTTTCAGGTATTTTAATTTTTACAACTATAGGAAAATCTAAGTCAGGATCATTACAAAATCCAACTCCTGCCATAACCCCTCGAGAATTTTGTACCACTTGATCAAAGTCATGAAGCCTTAGCTTGTCCAGTATGTCAGATCCAATTTTATGTACTCAGAAAAAATTGATGAAGAAATATCTCAACCTATACCATCTCTTCGTGGAGAAGCTCAACATCCATGATATCCTTGATCAATAAGTTTGACAAATGCACTCTATCCATCACTACAATACTTAGACCAATCCATAGTTGACCATGGAATCCTGTCACCTCTCTCCCCACCATCAACCCTACCCATCACTCATCTCCGACCTCATGACGATATTAAGCTTCTGTACGAATAGCCATGACCAACAAACCAGCATCAACCCACAGATCCGCCACCATAGGAAGGAAACGCTTCTCTATAGAAGTTGACCAAAGGTACCGAGGTAGTCGCCTCAAAATATCTTAAACCTCAAAAGATAAGTACTTCTTCATTTACTTACATTGGTCCTCCATATCCTGGCTTGCTATATGTTTCTCCTCCCTCCTATCTGTCCCTATTAATCAAAGATTCTTCACAGAAACAAGGATCAATGGCCATACCATTTGGGTTGAAAAATCGTCCAACAAGAAAGGCACCATTGTAGAAATTGAACGGTTGGACAATAATGGGAGTATCAACAAAATCCTGGTCCCTGTGGGTGAAGAAAGAAGAGATTGGCACTCCTTTTACAAGCTCGTTAAATACTTGACACCAAACCCCCAACCCAAGAAATTTATTGCCACAACATCGGTCTGTCAACAACAAAAACCTTCTTTCTAGTACTGTGGTGTATTGAAAGTAGGTGAAGTCTCACCTTGAGGAAGGATCACAACTATTTGAAGTTCTTCTCTTGGAGAGTTTTCCTTGATAGCATGGATCTCCCTTCAGACGACACTCCTTTGAATGTTCCTAAAGATTTCATCGTCTCTTCTCTTAGTTGAATGAGTATCTTGCCTTCTCGATTCCGAACTCATTAGCCTTCGAGAAGAATAGACCTTAACGTTATAAGAATTTTCTAGAAGGCTGGATATTGACGTCGCTCGGGCTAGGGAGCTAGCTGAATTTCAAGTCAAATTCTCCCTGGTTTTCAAACATCTATATGCAGAAAATAAGGATGGAGAACCCGAAGTTAAAGACCTCTAAAATTTCTCTTTTGTGTCATCACGTCTTGGTGGATCTTTTTGTTTGAAGTTAGCTTGTTTCTTTTGTTGGTTTTTGGTATCACTCTCATGTTGTTTGTATTGCTCTCTGGCGAACCTATATTTTGCTTTCATTTTTTCCTTTTTCTCTCACTCCTACGGGGTTTGTATTCTTGAACTTTTTCTCCTTTTCATATATCAATGAAAAGTTGTTTCATGTTCAAAAAGAAAATAAAGTAGGTGAAGCCATTAACAAAGGTGGAGTTAAGAATCAAACAGGAACTCTATAAACGCAAACCCGAACCTTGACTCCTCCATTATTGTTTTCAGAAAACATCTCCATGATGACTGGTTCAAAATCATGAAGGCCATGCAAGAATCTATTAGTTTTTTCTGCTCCTTTTTAATCCACTTGCGGCCAACAGAGCCCTTCTCACATGTGAATAGATGATCTAGCACAAATTCACACCAACTTTGAAGATTGGTATAGAGTGGGTAAGTTTGACCTGAAATTGCACTTCGGGATAGCCACGCCTCCTACAAAGCATCTGCGGTTCCTTCATATGGGGGCTGGATCTGAGATATCTGCCTCCCGATCGATGGAATGAAGACACCCTAAGATTTATAGACAACATATGCGGCGGTTTCATTGAGACCTCAAAGAAGAATATCTCATGGTTGGACCTTTTCGAAGCTACTATTTGTGTGGAGAAAAATCCTACGGGTTTTATCCCAGCCACCATTGACCTAAGCCCTGAAAAAATCAAAGCTCTTATCGTCTAGATAGACCCTTTTTTCTCTAGCGAAAAATACATCGGATATGCGGCTGAAATCCATTGAGTTTGACCACCGCCAAAGGAAAAGAAGATGGCCTCCTCAGGCTGTACCCTCGAGACCTGCCCCTACAAGAGAAGCAGCACTTATTCAGACTTACAGTAGCCTTCGAGATACAACAATATTTTAGATTTGCAACAGGCTCCCTCTGACCTTTTTTGTCCCAGCATTGACTTTGGCTGCTCCAACGATAAAGATGCATTAAATGTGCTAGTTGTCAACACATTGCACCTGCCACCTCGACTGCATCACAAATTGACCATTGCTCAAAAGAAGAGCCCCGTGGATGAGAGCCCAGTGTTTGAATCAAACCTACCTTCCATTTGCCTTTATTTGCGTCCCCCTGTCAAACGGACAGAGTCCCTTCACACGCCCTTATCACCCACCCCCCATCCAAACATCCCCCTATCCCCCTTACCTTACCCTTGTCAACTTCACTACAAACCCAAAAGAGTCATTGAGATAGAGAAAAAAGGCATTCTTTGTCTCTGGCACAAAATTCACCACTAATCCCCTTCCCTCCGAACCAGATACAGAAAACCCCTTTCCACCCCCTATCCAACCTCCCACGTCTCTCTTCTCCAATCTTCCCCTCCCCTATCTCCCACCTATGGACTTTCTCCTCAAACCAACCCCCACCAAAGCTAACTCCTTGGCATTGCAAGTGTTTGATGATAGACAAGCGGATTTGCCCCCCTCCCCTCCATACTTTCGTGACCCATCCATCCACCCCTCTGTTTATCTATAATCAGTGGTTCCTTCGCTTAAGACCATGGGGTTGGGCATCCACCCTTTACCCACAAAGACACCAAAGCAAAATAATGAACAGCGAAAGTAGACCAAGTATGTTAGAGAAATTATCCGACCTTTATTCTTCCATCAACTACGATGGACCCTCTTCCTCCCTAACCAACGGCGGGCCTTCCACTTCTTAATGAACATTCTTTCTTGGGATGTCAGAGGTATTGGCTCAAGAGATAAACGAGCGCAAACCAAGAGCTTCATCCAACACCTCAACCCTTTCATCGTTATTCTTCAAGAAACCAAGATCGAAGTTGCTGACCAACTTTTTTTTTTAACAAGAAACAACTTTTCATTGATATATGAAAAGGAGAAAAAGTTCAAGAATACAAACTCCCGAAAGCAAAATATAGGCTCGACAGAGAGCAATACAATCAACATGAGAGTGATATCAAAAGCCAACAAAAGAAACAAGCTAACTTCAAACAAAAAGATCCACCAAGATCTAATGACACAAAAGAGAAATTTTAGAGGTCTTTAACTTCGAGTTCTCCATCTTTATCTTCTGCATATAGATCTTTGAAAACCAGGGAGAATTTGGCTTGAATTTCAACTAGCTCCCTAGCCCGAGCGACTTCAATCTCCAACCTTCTTCTAGAAAATTCTTCTAACGTCAAGGTCCATTCTTCTCAAAGCCTAACGAGTTCGGAATCAAGAAAGGCAAGATACTCATTCAACTAAGAAGGAGAAAGGCTTAAAATATATTAGAGAGAAGAGACGATGAATTCTTTAGGAACATTCAAATGAGTGTCGTCTGAAAGGAGATTTATGCTATCAAGGAAAACTCTCAAAGAGAATAACTTCAAATAGTTGTGATCCTTACTCAAGGCGAGTTTCTATAAATACTCAAAACAAGATGATAGACTTTAAATCAAATCACTCTGGAGCTTCAGAAACATTGCTTGGGCTTACAAAGGATCCACGAGTTCTTTTAGGGGCCTTATCATCTCATGGAATGACACATCCTTCTCTGTGGTAGATATAATTGTTGGCTCCTTCTCCCTCCCGCTCAAGATCACTCTTTCTGAAGGGTTCCATTTTTGGCTCTCTGGTCTTTACGGCCCCTCCAAAGCTAGAGAAAGACACCTTTTTTGGAAGGAGCTCCACAGCCTTGCTAACCGCTGCACCACCTTCTCGCTCCTCGGAGGCGATTTTAACATCACCAGATGGTCTCATGAAAAGTCCCATCATATGAGGCCCATCCAAGGCATGCGACTCTTCAACAAGTTCATTGCAGAATCTAATCTCAATGACCTTCCCATTCACCAATGGTCTCTTCACCTAGTCCAACTTGAGGGAGTCCTTTCTCCCTCTCTTATTGATAGGTTCTTATGTACTGATGTTTTGCTCTCTAAATTCCCTAATGCATTGGTCAAACGTCTGGACAGGGAAACATCAGACCACTTCCCGATTCAACTCTCTCTGTGTATTAACCAATGGGGCCCTTCTCCCTCCCGTTTTGAAAACATGTGGATGCAACATTCATCTTTCTCTCCCATGATGGATCTCTAGTGGAAATCAAATCCCTTGCAAGGATGGTATGGCCACGGTTTCATCCAAAAACTAAAGGGCTTTGAAGCAATCATCCAATCATGGAAAAAATATACTTTTGGATGCGTTCATAGGCAAAGAGACCAACTTCTTCTGGATCTAGCAGCCCTAGACACAAAAGAACAAAGGGGGGCCATTCAGCCCAGATCTCCCAAAGGACCACCTTGAAAGCACAACTCCTCGATTTAGCAATCAAAGAGGAAATGCATTGGCGCCAACGTTGCAAGGTGAAATGCCTTAATGAAAGAGATGTGAAGTCAGGCTTCTTTCACCGCTTGGTTGCAGCCAGACGTAGAAGAAGCTCAATTTTGGAGGTGCTTTCCCAATATGGTAGAAGTTTGATCGAAGACATTGATATAGAACAGGAGTTCCTATCTTTTTATGAAAACCTCTACACTAAAAAGAAAGGTACTAGATTTCTCCCACATCCCCTCCAATGGGATCCCATCTCTGCACACCAAAGAGCTCTTCTTGAATCACCCTTTACAGAAACAGAAATTTGGATGGCTATGAAGGATCCAGGACACAACAAAACACCGGGCCTCGAAGGATATACAGCAGAATTCTATAAAAAAATATTGGAACATTCTTAAAGAAGACATCCTTAAGAGTGTTCCAAGATTTTTTCCAGAAGGGTATTGTAAATGTCAACCTTAATGAGACATGCATTTGCTTAATCCCAAAAAAGGTCGATGCCCACACAGTCAGTGATTTTCGCCCCATTAGATTGATCTCATGTATGTACAAAAGCATTGCTAGAGTCCTTTCTGAGAGACTAAAGAAGGTCTTGTCGTGCACCATCACTCCCAACAGTCCACTTTTGTGGCTGACAGACAAATCCTATATGCATCCTTAATTGCAAACAAGCTCATTGATGATTGTAAACGGATAAACGAGAAAGGGGTGGTAATAAAGTTAGACATTGAAAAAGCCTTTGACAAGATGGATTAGGATTTCTTGGATGGCATCTCAAAAGCAGAAGGTGATCTTCAGTCACCGATGGAATCTTGGATCAGAGGTTGTATATCCTCCCCAAATTTCTCTATTATCATCAATGGCAAGCCCAGAGGTAAAATTAGAGCCTCTGGAGGTCTCAAGCAAGGAGACCCCCTCTCCCCTTTCCTCTTCACCCTTGTTGTGGACTGTTTAGTAGACTCCTCACCCATGCTACCTTTCCCTCTTCACCCTTGTTGTGGACTGTTTTAGACTTTTAGTAGACTCCTCACCCATGCTTCCAACTTGATAAAGGGCTTCTTGGTGGGGCAGAATCAATTGGAAATACACCACCTCCAATTCGTAGACAATACCATTCTTTTCTCTTCAACAAAGGACGGCCATCTTGTAAATCTTTTCAACACCATTCGAATTTTTGAAGAAGGGTAAGGGCTGAACTCCAATATCCAAAAGGCCGAATTAACGAATATCAACATGAGGGAATCTGATTTGGATCTCTTGGCAGGTTGGTTTGTTTGCAAAAAAGGATCCTGGCCCAACTCATATCTTGGCCTGCCCTTGAATGGTAAACCGTATACAATCTCTTTTTGGGATCCCATATTGGAGAAGATGAGGAAAAAGCTCAGCTCTTTGGAGAATTATCCTATCTCAAAAGGTGGTAGGCCCACCCTCCTACAAGCTACACTAACCAATCTCCCTATATATTATCTATCTATCTTCTCCATTCAATCACTAGTAGCCAAAGAGTTCTCTCCTGAGGAACTTTCTATGGAAAGGAAACAGCACAAATAAGGGACAGAATCTTGTGAGATGAGAAAAGGTAATCCTCCTCTTAGAGGATAGAGGGCTGGGAATTGGCTACATAATAGGAAAAACAAAGCCTTCCTTGCTAAATGGATTTGGAGATTCCACGTCGAAGAATCCGCCCTATGGAAAAGAGTCATTGCTGAAAAATATGGGCTCCTAAACCGTCACCACAGCTCCTTACAGTCCTCCATAACATCTGTCGTGGTCCTTGGAAATCTATCCTCAGACATCATCAACTTATCATGGACAAAAGCATCTTTAAGGTTGGTGATGGAGCAAAAACTTACTTCTGGAAGGATAATTTGCCGGAGAATGTGCCTTTTTCTAATGCCTAGACTTGCCCTCTCCTCTTTCCCTTGCACTCCAGAAAAGATGCTACTGTTAAGAAATGTTGGTCGACAGCAACAAATTCATCGGACATCAGCTTTAGAAGGAACCTCAAAGAGGCAAAATCAGTATCGTTTCTCCACCGTTTGTCTTCCTATCATCAAAATCAAGAAAGTGACAGACTTATATGGAGATTGGAACCATCGGGACTCTTCACAACCCGCACTCTCATCCACGACATGGCAAATCCCTCAACCCCTCAAACTGATGGTCTACTCTATAAATCGATATGGAAAGACCCAAAGAATATCAAGTTTTTTCTTTGGGAGGCCAGTTTGCTAGCTTTAAACACCCACGACAAGCTCCAAAGGAGGTTGCCGTTGATGTGCCTTTCTCCTCACTGGTGTGTTTTGTGTAAACAGCATGGTGAATCACAGGGACATCTTTTCGCTACTTGTAGCTTTTCAACCACACCCTGGCACACCATCCTATCATCCTTTAGCTGGTCATTGGTCCTACCGACAGAACTCCACACTCTTTTATCTTCTACTCTCACAGGACACCCCTTTACTAATGAGGCTAAAATCCTGTGGATGCATTTTATTAGGGTCTTACTGTGGTCGATTCGGCTAGAAAGAAATCATAGGATCTTTCAAGGAAAAGAGTGATTTATCAGTAACATTTTTTAATCTATAGTGTCATTGGTTGTATCTTGGTGCAAATGTTCTCCCATCTTTCAACACTATAGTTTTGTCTCTCTTTAACCAAATCCAAATGGAAAGCATTTTTTGTAGCTCCATTGGTTTCGGATGGTATCCCCTCTAGTATATCTTACATTTCATTGCATTAATGAAATTGTTTCTCTTCCAAAAAAAAATAATAATAAAATTAGTTTGACAAATGCCAAGACCTATGAATCCATTAGCCAAGCCATAGGTACGTAACTTCCTCATCCATGTGAGGAGCCTTTTAAAATTTTTAATACAGTCAAGTAACCAGTTTTATCCTCCCAATGAAGAAAATAACTTGTGGCTAGTGCAAGTAATTCAGACCACCGAACTTGTGGGAGCTGATGGGCACTTGATGCCTGGTTCCATGCTTTTGATTTCAAATTTCTCCAACACATTTAACACGGTTGGTTCAATTGTTTTAGGATTCTCCTTCACCAAATTCTGACATAGTGAAGAGAATTACAGAAGGGGATGTTTACCATATTGTCAGAAACATTCAACAACAACGGTGGAAAGGAAAAACCATCGACATCTAGGGTAAGAATAAGGAAAGACTAGATGAGCCCTGATGCATGAAGAAATTAATTTTTACCTTTCTTCTCTAGATAAAGAAAAACTTCATAGATTTACATGATATTGATATACAAAATCGAGCAGACAAAGAAAGAAAAACACTCAAACCGAACATATAAAATAAAATAGTATAATCATTAATGGAAAACGAAAAGTAAATATATATTAGATAAGACAAAAAGGAAAGTAAAAAATAACAATTGGAAAACCGCACCGGTTGCTCGCAATCGAATTTTCCAAAAAATTAACAAACTGCACTACCTAAAATTAAAATCTTAAAAGTATCATGATGTAAATTGTCAAACTAAATTTTTAATACTTAACCTGGATGCCTGACAAGTACTGGTTCAACCAATCTTGGTAGTGCTGAGAAAATCTATAATCTTCCAAAAATAATAAAATGCTGTAATGCCTCCAACAAGAAGAGAGTAGCAATGCTCCAGTTTGCAGAATATTTGATTTTGCCTTTCCTATGGCAAACCAAACAAATGATTTAACATACAACATTAACTGATCGATTAAGATATGATTTGAATAATTTATTAGAAGTAGGACCTGCCTCATTTTGGAAGTTACCATAATGCACATTTATCTCATGCAACCACGTAAGCACTTGCTCCAGACCTTTTGCATGCAATGGCCGACTTTTCCTGCTCCACTAAAGTACAAATGAAGAATATCAGTACAATTAAATCAACTCATATCCTGAGCCAAAGTACACTGTTAGATATCAAATTATTCATGCTAGACTTCCCAAGCCCATCAAATAAGACATTAAAAGAATGTTAAATGTACTACATCCTGGCCAAGAGAACATATAAAATATGGTTTTTTTTTTTACAAGAAACAAACCTTTCAATGATAATATGAAAAGAAGAAAATGTTCAGGGATACAAACTCCCAGAGGGAGTAAAAAGAAAGAAAGAACAACCAACGAAAAGCCACCATGAAAAAGATACAAGAGAATAGAACAAAAAGCCAAAACCACACTACAAACTGCAAAAGCAGCACCACTAAACCTAAAGCCAAAGAATGTAGTTGAGAATAAAAAACAAATAATAGTTTAAAAAATAAAAATAAAATTTTTGGTAAGATTAACCAGAGCAATAGATACTTGTACATGTGGTTGCATTTTTTATAATAAAAAAAGGGTGTCAAGTGAATTGTGTACCAAAAAAGCATGAACGTAACCGTTTTTAAAAAATTTTAAAATATACATAAAAGGAAAAAACAATGAAGGAAAAAAAACTAAGATTTCCACCCAAACCCATAGACAAGAAGATAACCACAAGACCCTCTAATAGCCAAAATTAAATCAAAAAAAGTAATGGTTAAACTTTTTTCTACCAAGTCGCCCTAACATGAATACGAGCTTTTTTCATAGAGTGTTGGCTGCAAGGCGTAAGAAAAGCACTATTTTTGAGATCCTATCAAGGGGCGGCCGAAGCTTGATGGAACAGGTTGCTATAGAAACAGAATTCTTCTCCTTTTATAGAGACCTATATAACATAAACGACGGGTCGGGTTTCTGTCGCATCCACTCAATTGGGATCCCATTTCACTTAGAAACTCCCTTCCTAGAGTCTGAAGTCTGGCAAGCGGTTAAAGACCTCGGTTCCAACAAAACGTCCAGCGCGGATGGATTCACGGCTGAATTCTACAAAAAAATATATTGGAACATCCTCAAACAAGATATTACGAGGGTTTTCCAAGATGTCTTTCAAATGGGTATCATAAACACTTGCCTTAACGAGATGTATATCTACCTTATTCAGAAAAGGTGGATGCCAAAACCATCCGTTACTATCGCCCGATCAGCTTGATCTCCTATTTATATAAGCTCATCGCCTGTGTCCAGTCATAGAGGCTCAAACGTGTTCTTCCACACACTATAATAGCTTATCAATCTATGGCTAATAGACAGATCCTAGATGGCTCCTTAATTGCCAACGAGCTCATTGAAGAATGGGTTAGGAAGAAGAAGAAAGGGGAGGTAATCAAGCTTGATATAGAAAAGGTATTTGACAAGGTCGATTGGGACTTCCTCGAAGGAGTCTTGGCGACCAAAGGTTTTAGTCATACGTGGAGAAAATGGATCCGAGGCTACATCTCATCAACTAACTTCTCGATTATCATTCATGGTCAACCTCAAGGTAAGATCAAAGCCACAAGGGGAATGAGGCAAGGAGACCCCGTCTCTCCCTTTTTTTTATCCTTATTGATTTTTTTTTCTTTTTTGATAACTGGAAGTCAGAGCTTTGCTCCCCTACCCTATACCCAGGGCACCCGCGCCCACTCCAAGGCTCGGACCCCAAGCCCTTTTTATCCTTATTGTTGACGGTCTTAGCAAGCTCTTAAAACATGCAGCGAGCGCCAGAACCATTTAAGGTTTCTCAGTGGGATGCTCCTCACAACAGATCACCCACCTTCAATTTGCTGATAATATCCCTCTCTTTTCTGTAGATGATAATCACAAAATCGAGAATCTGTTTCACCTCATCAAGGTCTCTGGGGAGGATTTGAGTCTTTAACTCCAACTAAATTTGAGATTTTGGGCATCAATGTTGGGAATTCTGCCTTAGAGGCTCTTGCTAACAGGTTTGAGTGTAGACAAGATAGTTGGCCGAATACCTACCTTGGTCTTCCTCTTAATAGCAACTATCACTCTCCCTCCTTTTGGGATCTGTTTTTGGAGGAAGTTAAAAAACGGCTCTCGTCATGGAATCAGACACACATCTCCAAACGTAGACGACACACACTCACCAATGCTGCCCTTTCCAATCCAATCTCCCCATCTATTACCTCTCTCTTCTCCATTCCCACGAAAGTTGCTAATGAGCTTGATAAAGTGAAAGTCATCTAAACCTTCCTTTGAAGGGAATGAATAACAATAGGGTCTAAACCTTGTTAGATGGGCAAAGGAAAGAATAACAATGGGGGTTTGAACCTTGTTAGATGGGAACAAGTGCATAAATCTTTTGAGGAAGGTCGCTTCGGTCTTTTTAGCTTGCAAAAAACAGAGCTCTCTTCGCCAAGTGGAATTGGAGGTACTTGACCGAAGACCATACTCTATGGAGAAGCCTTATTAAAGCTAAGTACTCCATTCTTGATTCTTGCACAACAGCCCCCAATCGTTCCCTCAAAATGGCCAGAGGACCATGGAGAGACATTACCAAGCACAACCCTTTGATATTGGATATAATCACATATAAGGTGGGTTATGGCTCCCTTACCCTTTTCTGGAAGGATATATGGCTCACTAACAAGCCTCTTTTCCACACCTATCCCCTCCTCTTTGCCTTGCATATCACGAAAGAAGACCGGATTAGAGATTTTTGGTCCCTAGATAGCAACTCATGGGACATTCATTTTGGAAGGAATCTTAAGGATATTTTTTTTTTAACAAGAAATGAACTTTTCATTGATAGATGAAAAGGAACATAAAATGTTCAAAGATACAAACTCCCAAGGGAGTGAAAAAAAATAAAATAAAAAGATACAATCCAGAATAGCAAAAATAAAAAGACAGAGTATCATCCTGTGTATGTCTAACTAGGGAAAATGAAAGCCCCCAATTAACATATATCATGTTTGGAGAATAATTAGCAAAAAGATTGGATAGAGCACACCATTGAGACGCTTTAAACTTAGCCAAGCTGAAGCACTCCACCGAAGGTCTTCTTTTTTCCTCAAAAATCCTTTGGCTTCTCTCAAACCAAATCTTCGAGATGATAACTTTGACACCATTTACCCAAAGGAATCTTAAGGATATTGAGATTGTGGAATTGGCTGCTCTTCTCCATATTTTGTTTCCCATCCGACTCTCCTCAACTAGGGACGCCTTTGTTTGGAATCGAATGGCTCCTTCACCACCAACTCTTTACTAAAAGATATGCAAAGCCCCATTGAATCTTCATCTTCGCCCAAATTTTATAGGGCCATATGGAAAGACTCCTATCCTAAAAAGATTAAGTTCTTTCTTTGGAAACTTGCCTCTTGCACTAAACACGCATGACAAGCTAGAAACAAGAGAATGTCTTATATGCAACTCTCTCCTTGCTGGTGTACTCTTTTGTGTTAATTGATAAGAAAAAATAATTATTTCTTACTTACTTCCAAAGAATTGATACAAGACTATAAATAGGAGCTACAAAGAAGAAAAGAAAAGAAACTCTTGCCTATTAGGATAAGAAAACACTTACCCGTTAGAACAAGGAAACCTAACCTAAATACAATAGGAAATTAAAAGAAACTAATATAATTTAACACTCTCCTCAAGTTGGTGAATGAATATTTTCCATTCCCAGCTTGCTAACCAAATGCTCAATGTTGTCGTTGTTCAATCCTTTAGTTAGGATATCTGCTATTTGATTATTTGTTGGTACAAATGGAGTACATATGAAATCGCTGTCTAACTTCTCTTTTATGAAGTGTCTATCAACCTCAACATGTTTGGTTCTATCATGTTGAACTGGATTATGTGCAATACTGATGGCAGATTTATTATCACAGTAAAGTTTCATAGGCATTTCCTATGGAATCTTCAAATCTTCTAAAATAACTTTTATCCACAGTAATTCGCAGATGCCCAATGTCATTGCTCTAAATTCTGCTTTTGAGCTCAATCTTGCAACTGCATTTTGTTTTCTACTTCTCCATGTCACTAAGTTTCCACCAAATAAAGTACAATAGTCAGAAGTAGATTATCTATCATCTATTGATCCTGCATAATCTGCATCTGTATAAACTTCTAGATTGAGTTTCTCGCCTTTCTCAAACAACAATCCTCTCCCAATGGAGCTTTTCAAATAGTGAAGTATTCGGTACACTGCTTGGAGATGAACTTCTTTTGGACTATGCATAAATTGACTTACTACTCCTACCGCATACGCAATATCTGGTCTCGTATGAGAAAGATATATTAATTTTCCAACTAACCTCTGGTAAGTTTCCTTATTTACTAGAGGACTCTCTTCAAATGCACATAATCTATGGTTTTGATCAATTGGCGTTCCCATCGGTTTGCTGCCAAGCTTTCCTGTTTCAAAAAGAAAGTCAATCACATATTTCTGTTGTGATAGGAATATGTCTTGTTTAGAATAGGCAACTTCTATTCCAAGAAAATATTTCAGCTTTCCTAGTTTTTTAACTTCAAACTCTTGGATTAAACAATTTCTCAATTTATCTTGTTAGTTATTATCATTACCAGTGACAATAATATCATCGATATAAACAATTAGTGTTGTCACTCCCCCTGTAGTAGAATATTTTATAAACAATGTATGATCTCCCTAACTTTGTTTATAGCTCATCTTCCTCATAACTTGAAAAAATCTACCAAATCATGTCCTAGGAGATTGCTTTAATCCATACAACATCTTTCTTAATTTACAAACTTTATCTCCTGCTTGCTCATACCCAGGTGGAATCTCGATATAAATTTCTTCTTCAAGATCACCATGCAAAAATGCATTTTTTACATCATATTGTAACATGTCTCACCCATGATTTATAGCAAGAGATAGAAATACTCGTATCGTGTTCATCTTGGCAACGGGTGCAAAGGTTTCAAGGTAATCAACTCCATATATTTGAGTATATCCTTTAGCAACCAACCGTGTTTTGTACCTCTCAAGTGTTCCATCTGCTCTATGTTTCACAGTATATATCCATCGATATCCTATAGCTTTCTTATCTTTAGGCATAGTAACCAACTCCCACGTTCTATTTTTTTCTAAAGCCTACATTTCAAGATTCATTGCTTGCCTCCATTCTTCATGTTGTATTGCCTCCATATATGTTTTTGGAATATCTACCTGAGTAAGATTAACCATGAAACTTCTGTACTGACTTGAGAATTTGTCATATATGATACAAAGTGAGACAATGGATATTGAGTACAAGTTCGTTTTCCCTTCCTTAAAGCAATAGGCAAATCCAGGTCTGACTCATCATTAGCAGATATTGTAATGTTTGATTCATCAGTGATTCTTTTATCGTCAATTTCAGTTCTAGAGATATGATCAAACTCTTGGACTTGCGTATCTTTTTCAATGTTCCTTCTTGAATAAATTTGTAATGGTATAGTAGAAGAAGCGTTAGATAGCCTTGGTGAGGTGCCTATGGGAGGTAAAGGGTTATTTGGCCCTGGTGAGGTGTCTATGAGTGGTAAAAGATGAGGATTGACTAATGTTGGTGTCAATTTCAATAGGGCTTGGTACAGGTGATGGTAAAGGATTTAATACAGGAAATGTGAGGTTGGGAATGGGCAAATTCTTATCTTCCAACAATATTTCCTCCCCCTGAAGATAAGGTAAGGTAAAGAAGCTCATGTCTTCATAAAAGATACATCAGTAGAGATGAAGTACCTTTTTGAAGGAGGATGATAGCATTTATATCCCTTTTGAGTGTTCAAGTATCCTACAAAAATACACTTGAGCACTCGTGGATCAAGTTTACCTCGCCGATGACTGTGAACATGAACAAAGGCTACACAACCAAATACTCGAGGAATCAAGTTATTTGTCGTTTGAAAATCAGGATAAAATTTTGATAGGATATCCATAGGAGTTTTCTAATCTAGAGTAGCAGATGGTAAACGATTGATTAAATAAGTGTCTGTTAGCACAGCTTCCCCCAATAAGGATTTAGGAAAATTTCTTTGAAAAAGAATAGCACGTGCCACAGAAAGAATGTAACCAATTTTTCTTTCGGCCACTCCATTTTGTTGAGGAGTGTCCACACAAGATGACTCAATTTTCCTGAAATAATGATGTTAGATTTTGATTGAAATAAGCTCGAGCATTGTCAGAGCGGAATCGTTTGGGAAAACTATTTTGACCAATAGGTTCATCAAGATAATAGAGTCCATTTTTTTCGATCGCAAGTCCAATCGTCTTCACATTACCCTGGTCCTGTAAAATACAAGAAAAATCAAAAAAAATTAATCTGCATCCTAAATCTTTGATCAAATTCTTCACTGAGATCAAATTAACAGTTAGACGTGGTATATGGAGCATATTTTTTAACATAATGTTCGAATTTATCTTGATGTCTCCTTGACCAGCCACTGTTACTAAGGTACCATCTGCTGTGGAAATTTTTTATTGCTCGGTAGTCAAGGACTACAAGAGATAAAATGACAGTTACTATTCGTCATATGGTCAGTTGCACCAGAATCAATAATCCAAGTACAACGTTTAGGCTGAGAAGTTGTACTTGTCAAAGTTACCGAACCTGTACCTTCACTAGGAGCATTATCCAAAGTTTTTAAAAGGCTCCTTAATTATTTGATCTCATGTAAAAATCATAGTGGGTCTATCGGCCACCTTTTCGTCTCATGCAAATACACATCTGGCCTCTGGAACAAAATCCTTACCCTTTTCGGATGGTTGACTACTCTCCCTATCGACATGTCCCTTTTCTTGGCTTCTACGCTCAATGGTCATTCGTTCAAGAATGAGAAAAAGTGTATCTAGCTTCATTTTAAACGGGCTCTACCATGGATCATATCGGTGGAAAGAAATCGAAGGATCTTTCATGATAAGGAACGCTCTCTTCATCACTCTTTTGAATCTATAGTTTTTTTTTTAGTTATATCTTGGTGTAAATGCTCTCTTCTTTTTCATCATTATAGTTTTGCTTCATTATTATCCAATTGGAAAGCTTTTTTGTGACCCTTATTGGGTTCTCTCCCACTCCCACATTTTGTAACCTTCTCTCTCCTATTTCATTCTATCAATGAAATCATTTCATTTCCGAAAAATAAAAAAATAACACACCCTCATCCTCATCCCCCAATGAATCATCCACCTTTGTGATATTTGTGAGTGGCTACCTTGCAAGCATCGTTGCAAAAAAAACTTTAAAGTATTTTAAATCCAAGGTGGGTGGCTACCATAGTTTGAACCTATTTGCCTTGATTAAAAAATTCTCTTATTTTTTAAGGATGACGTAACACAAAAGGTAACTGGCCAGCATGGGATTAGAAGTAAATTATCGTAGAGAGATAAAATAATCATTCATACTCAAATTTAGTGTTTTTATATAAAGTGAGGCATACTATAATAAAACTCCCTTGAACTTCATTGTGAAGCAAGGAAAAAATAAATAAATGAATAATAGAAAAGGCAGATTTTTTCTTTTTTTGTGAAGCATATAATATAAAGTTATAAATACATTTCTTATGTAAAAAGATATATAAGTAATGAAATCTAATAGGGATAAAAACAGCGTGCAAACCAAGGTTCCAAGTAAGATTGTTACAAATTAAAATTGTACCATGAAAAATAGAAGAAAATGTTGAGACTCCATATATATGAATTAAATTTACCCAACCCAACAGCTTAAACTTTTGGGTTGAGTGGTGGTTTATTCATCCTTAACATGGTATCAAAGTGGGAGATTTTGCGCTGTATTGTTGTTTCCTCCCCATTTATAATGAAAATTTACCCAACCAATCAGCTTAAACTTTTGGTGGTTTATTCATTCTTAACAGAAAATAATAACATGGAATTGCAAACAGAAACATACTGCAAGAAGCCTCTGTACTAAAATCACGAGATCCTTTAATTGATGCCAGAGTAAATATTCCATGCCTGAATCTGAGTCTTTTGAAGAGTTGCTAATTTGTTTCTCTCGCTGGTCATCAACAATAGTTGAAAAGAAAGTTACTTGCTGATGAGATGAGCTTGAATTTAATCTTTTCTGCCTAGTTTGAACCTCAGACTTTCTGGTCAGCGCATTAGTCAGAGATACAACACAATCAGCAGCACAGACTGAGAGGCGAGAAGGTAACTCAAATCCTTCCTGCATACTACTGCAAAATAAATTAATCCATGAGATGTAAAAGCCAAAAATGCAAACGCAACACAAACAAAATTAGATAACACAGTTCCACATTGGAAAGTGAAGTTATCTAGAGAAATATTGGAACAGCATATTTAAGATGAAAGATGGTATATGGTATTCATTGCAGCATTAGCCAAATGTTACAACATTCTTTTTTTTTATTCTTCTTTTTTTTTCTTTTTAGAGCTGGGAGTCAGAGCTTCGCTCCCAAGACACCCGTGCCCGTCTCAAGGTCTGGACTCGAGAGACATCAAGGGTTTTTGAAATTAAGCTCGCCAAAATATTTGAATTTGAGACTTCTAAGCCCATATGACCAAGAGAGCTAAGCTCTTGCCAACCGGACTGTGCCAATTGTTACAACATTCAAAAAAGATAAAAGGCAAAATACACAAGTTAACATGAAAAGCAGGTGCTGACAGCCTTGTTATGACAAGGAGAAGGAATTTACCTTCCTTTACTTAAAATACATGCCAGACGTGGAATGCATGTGCAGAATACCTTCAACATATCGTTGAATCTCTCCCTTAACCCTATTCAAAACAAAAGATAAGTCAATACCAAAAATAAGGGACGTTATCAACAGCATTTTAGTTTATAAATACAAATTTCAGTACCATTCGATGAAAATTCACTGGCGACAGACTCGTACTCCACAAGACTACGAACAAGGATACACCAGCCGAGGGCGACATAGCGATCATCCTTCCTCGCAATAATATCAGCAAGATTTTTGATAAGCGGCTGGAAAATAAGCTCTTCAAGGAACAGCCAGTTGAGGAGCACCATAACTTGCCCCCCTCGCTTCCAGTTCCTGTCCTTGAATCTCAATGACTGCGCGATTACACTTGAAGTTTTAATCGACGGACTGGAAGTTTCATTAGCAAACATAAAATTATAAAACAGAAAAAGATGATGATGAATGAGGTTACATGTTCGATCATGGGGACGAGGATTTCATCGAAAGAGGCGTGGTTTTGAGCAGCGTCCCTGACATAGTTGTGCAGAAACCAGAGGGATTCGTCCAGAGAATCTGTGGAACCAGCATAATTCATTGCTGTATACTACCACTCAAACGGAAACGATTGAAGGTGAAATGAGAGACGAACCTAGTGAAGAAGCTCCGCGGCGGTGGTCGGGGAAGAGACGGGAGACGGCGTCGGCGAGCTTCTTAGGGCGAGCACCGAGGAGAGTGACCATGACTCTGCCAACCGTGACTGAGATCATAGATTGAGGTGCTGAGTCCGACTTCCATAGGAGCAGTCCCCCTTCGTCTTCTTCCATTGGAATACCACGCAGAAGAAAGAAAGAATAGACTACGGAAATGGAAAACCAAGGCTGGACATTAATTTGGAAGAACTTTTATGCAATGTTTTAAGATATTTTACGAAGGCTACAATATAAATGGCATTTGGTTCATTTTCTTCGTAATTTCAACCTTAATCGGACATTTGAAAAGAAAAACCAAAAAAAAATTACTATTTTACATAATAAAATAATAAAGCTAAAATTATGTTTTAAATAAAGGATTACATTTCTTACCTTTGTGACTATCTAACGATTCTTCCATGATTTCTTCCCTCTTCTCTTATTTTCTATTTTTCATTTGGTTCTACTGAGGTTGGATTGTAGTATGGAAAATCAGTATCTTTTCACATCTAGTACGAACATTCTTGAACTTTGCTCTTATTCTATTAAGAAGTCACCAAATGAAACTGTTGAGAAAGATATAAGTCAAATCAAGGAAATTGTTGATGAACTCTTGTCATCATCATGATTTGCCTTGGAGATCTTCATGTTATGCTGAGGCTGAAGACAAACATATTGTTTCACTTACCAAAACTTTTGATCTTCTTTTGCTACTACTATTGTGGAAATGTAAATTTCAAAGGATATTTTGGCAATTTGAGTGGTGTGGTGTGAACCCTATCACTTTTATAGAAGGACATGGCTAGCAACTTTATGGATACAAACCTCATAGATAGTTCCACATGTAGGAGAAATGAAAGTGTGGATGTCACTCAAGTCATATAGACGCACAATCGTAAACTCGACAAAGACTCTGTAATTGGGAGTACATACTCATTCTAGACGCAACAGCAGATGCATTCTTTAAAAGAATAGAAGAAGGAGACGAGTCGTCTAGATAAAGGAAAATGGAGCAAGGCTAGGTGCTTTTGGAGAAGAAGAAAAAGTCTTGTACTTCGGGAGAAGGAAAACTTGACATTGTATAATTATACTCAAAATGGTAAATTTTGACAAATAAGAGTATTGTGTGAAGATGTCAACAATTATTTACAATTACATTTGGGTAAAAAGTGTTAAACATAATTTTCTTACATTACAAGTACAAAAACAACACGGTGTGTAGGGTGAAGATTCGAACTCATGAACTTGTGGCAAGAGATATATCGCTTAACCAATTAAATTATACAGGTTGACATAAATGAAATCATATCCAACAACTATTCTTTTTCCTTTTTCCTTCCTGAAAACACAATTGATATTAATTTAAGTGGAAAAATATTTGTGTCAGCCATTAATGTAATAATAAAAGAATAAAAGAGATATCAATGACTATTTGATAAAAAGAGATATTTAAAGATAGAAAGAATCCTATTAACTTTGTTTTAGTCATTCAAAAATTGCAAACTAACTAAAAGTTTTTCTTATTAGAATCATTTTTGTGTATGTTAATTGTGTTTATATGTTCAAGATAGAGTAAAGTCATAGCTGCCCGTTATCCCCTAGAGCTCAATCTTCAACTCCCCTCGTCGTTGTTGTTTTTTTTGGCACAATTTTAGTTAAATGAAAATGAGTAATGACAATTTTGTAAAATAATAAATTTGTCATTACATATTGCAATGTCTTCATCTTGACTGGTGCCGCCTTGAGCCATCTTCAAACATGCATAGTTTTAGTTATAGTTTAGTGAGAATGGTCGTAACTAATTTTGTAACTTCTGCTCGTAGTTGCAGTGAGGCTCAACCTAAAATATAGAAAAACGAGGTGATCGTTTAAGACCTCCAATTTTAGAATCCCTCGTATTTTCCATTGTACATATAATATATATACATTAAATTTATAAGTGTAATTTATTATATATAATATATTTTTCCATAAATGGAGCCACGTGGTGTGGGGAGATAAACCATGTACATGTAAGTTTGAAGTCATACCAAAACCTCCAAATCTGTGACCAACGACCCAATTAGAGAGTGCAAATCAAGGTTCTAAATTCAGAAACAAATGCCTAAAAAGGCGACGAAAACTCGAAGCAAAGATTCAATAATCTAAGACCTAAATGGCACGACGGTCCTTGTACATCCAAGCAATGCATATTGCATTCGCTTGAGTGGAAATCAATGTATGAATCGAAACCCAGATGAAAAATCAATATAATTCCAGTTTCATGAACCATAAAATTAGCTATAATTCCAGTTTTATAGCAACATGAAGAACCTTTGGAACTTAAAAGATGCAGAAACTAATGAGTGGACATCACTCTCGCACCAACTCTCCTTCATCCATTTCTCTACAGAGGCCGATTTGATGTATTGGAAGCTTGAGACAAATTGTATTTTCTCTACCAGCTCCCTTGCCAAAGACCTTTCTTCCAACTTTCCAGTCTCTACTCCAAAGCTATATGACGTCATTTCGATAGGCCCATACCCAACGAAGGTAAAAAATTTTCTCTGGGAGTACGGTCGCCGAGCTATCAACACAAATGAAAAGCTACAAAGAAGAATGCCTTACATGTCCCTCTCTTCCCAATGGTATTTGATGTGCAAACACAGCGAGGAATCACAAAACCACCTTTTTTCTTCCTGTCAGTTTGCTACAGTAATCTGGAACATCATTCTATCAACTTTTGGCTGGTGCACTGCTCTTCCAATAGACCCTCCTCTCCTCTTGGAAGCTACTCTTGTAGGCCACCCCTTCAAAAAAAAGGAAAGAAGCTACTTTGGATGCACTTTGTTCAAATCATCGAACCTTCCAAGATAAGGAACAATCTATGGAGCAACTTTTTGATGCTATAGTTTACCTAATCATTTTTGGGCGTAAATGCTCCCCTTTATTTAGCAACTATAGCCACACTTCCCTAATAGACAATTGGGAGTTCTTCATGTAACCCTATTTGAGGCTTTTATAATTTCATATCATCAATGAAATTGTTTCTTTCACTAAAAAATAAATTAAATAAGAATTCAAAAAGTTGATTTCAAAATCAAATTTTTCATAGATCAATTCGACATCAGCCAAAAATCGAATCAAATCGACCTCGCCGCAAGACATGTGAACTCTGCATAATTATTCTTGTTGGTCTATATCTGTATCCATCCATACCATTTCCTGTGCTAATCGAGCCCTTCAAAAGAACTACATTAGGCTCTCCTAATCATATGAGAAATGTTACAACAGCCTCAACTACCATCATATTCAAATGCTTATGCAAGATTCTTGAATTTACTCCAAAAATATATCTCAAGATGATGACATGTGGTTAAAATTCCTCTGCCAGTGCAAGCTCCACCTTACCTGGGAGCTCCACCAGCATAGTCAAATTGCACGCATAAGAAAGGATCAATTGACGACCCGAATCATTTGTATAACAGTGCATCACGGCCTGGACCGACACCGATGTAATGCACGGGTATGCCCACAAGTTCTTCAATCCTTGATACATATTCTTTTGCAGCCTTGGGAAGGTCAGAATAGTCTCTTATTGAAGAGATGTCACTCGTCCATCCAGGCATTGTTTCATATTCCACCTAAACACACAGCAAAAACAGATGGAAAAAAGTAACTAAGAACTTTAGACAGCATCAAGAAAAGTTATTTTTTGACTTGAAAACTTCAAAAAATAAATCATTTTCTTTTTACAAACGTTATTGTTTTCTCAGGGACTTTCTAGAACAAACATGAGTTGGACTCTACGTTAGGAGTTTCTGATCGAACTCTCTTCTATTATTTATATTAAGAAGGCATCACAAGGGGCCGGGAGGATCAGAGAGCTCTCATACCTCTCCCAAACAGTCCTTAACAAAATGACAAAAAGATACCCCTACCTTCTACCGTGGGTGTATTTACCCTATTTACAAAATACCGATACAGCCCCTTAACAAACTAGAGCCCACTAACATACATTCTAATTCCTTGTTCAAAGAACATTCATTTTAATTCCTGACACTCCCCCACTCTCTTTCCTCTCTTTCTTGAATACACTGTCTTCAGTTCTTCACGCGGCCTATCAGTTTCCAAAACCAAAACTTATGCCTATCTTCTATAGCCGTGCACCAAATATGAATACACTGTCTTCACAGGACCTATCAGCTTCCAAAACCGAAACTTATGCCTATCTTCTATAGCCATGTGCACCAAACAATTGAGTAATATGGTCCTTTACCCAAAAACATCCAAAATCTTGTAGCACATAATCCCAATCATTACCAGCAGTTTTTCTTTTTTAGTAATGAAATGAAAGAACACGTGATAACATATTCAAAACACAACTAAATGCATTTCAGAATTCATCTTTTTGAAACACGACAAATATTGTACTGACATTTAAAAAGTTACTGTAAGAATTAATAGGATGTTGACCTATACAACTATTCCTCATCTTCTAAACCCATGCCCACACCAAACAGTTGAGTAATATACTGTTCTTAACGAAAGCATAAACTACCCAAGAACATTCAAAATCGTGCAGCATACAATCAATCCCATACCAACACTTTTTACCCAAGTAACAATGAAAGAACATCCAAATCTTGGAGTACAGAATCCCATATTAGATAGCATTTTATAAGCCCGTCACCTGGGTTTTCACCTTCCAGAACGTGTATCTTTTAATCTTATGTTTTCGTTTATTTATTCTTCTTAGGAAGCCATCAAAGCCAAGTCACCATCTGAAACTCTTTTTATCAATGAGGCTACTAAGGCATCCCCAACTAACAAAACCAATAATGGAAACAAATGATCACCTTATCTGGGCACAAATCCACCATCTAGATCTTCCCTTGAGAACATCAGCAAAATTTGCTCTATATGTGCAACCTATGATCTAATATATAATTCTCCGTTTCTCACTGAAAAAGTATATATGTGTGACCTATGTTCCAATTGATCCACTTATGGCCAAAACCTTTTCTTTTTCGTCACCTCACATAAAAACTCCCAATGGTAGGCTTTTTCAAGGTTTGGTTTGAACAACCCACCTTTTATTTGTTCACACTTTATAATCTTAAAAAGCTTAATTGCAATCAAAACCAAATTAAGGATTTTCCTATCTTGAATGAATGTATAACGATTAGAAGAGATGGTTGAAGGCAAAACTCTCGTTAATCACTGGGCAAGCACTTTGGCTATTAATTTGTAAGCACTTGTAATCAAGCTTATAGGTTAGGTCTATAATCTATATTCTTGACTATCAAACTTTTTCCTACCTTTGAATAAAAATATTAAAATTCTCATTTAAGCATGAGTTATAAGATAACCATTGTCAGATAACTCGTGAAATGAACCATAAAAATCAGCTCCAGTTTGATCAAAGGTAAAACCATCAGGCTGGGATTTTTAGCTCCTCCCACATTTTTAATGGCAAGCAACAAGAAATTCTTCAGAAGGCCTTACCAAACATCTTTTATCAATTAAAGGTATATATCACCAGCCCAAGTCCTCGGTAATGAACTTTTTCCCCTACTCTTTTTTGTACAACTTTCTGAACTACTGAAAAACTGAAGAACTTTCTACTCAATTCTTATATCATTAACTAAACTCGTAACTTCATTTAAAATTAACTAAAAGCAGGGAAAATGGGAAATACACAAGAAAAAAAAGATGCATAATGCTTGCCTTTATTTGTTCAAGAAGACTAAGATCTGCAGGAAATGATTTGACTGGTGTTCCATCAGGTTGCCGATAAGAAACCCCCAATTGTATCTCAGGCAGTTCCGAAAGAACATCAAGTTTTGTAAGATTCAGAGAAGAAAATCCATTAATTTGACAGCAATACTTTAGTGCAACTATATCAAGCCAACCACAGCGACGAGGACGACCAGTTGTGGTGCCAAATTCTTGTCCAGCAAATCTGAGTAGGTCACCTCCTTTTCCCAAGATCTCAGTAGGAAAAGGGCCCGAACCAACTCTAGTAGTGTATGCCTTCACCTGCAAAGATCGTGACAAACAACCTCATGGGTATAGCATATATGATATATAAATCATCAGCTAAATAATTTGTTACTCATGCTTGTGTTAGTAAATTTCTCGACAGGGTTGAAGGAACTCCAAGAAGATAAAAGAGGTGAAAAGAACTCGCAGTTCTTTCATCAACTAATGAAAAGTGATCATTTCTACATTTGAAAAAATATATATATACCGAGTCAAAAGAAACTCACCACTCCTATAAGATCACCAAGAACCTTTGGAGCAATCCCAAGGCCAGTGCAAATCCCACCTGCTGAAGGGCTGGAGGAAGTTACAAAAGGATAAGTTCCAAAGTCGATATCGAGCATAGTTGCCTGACCTCCTTCAACCAAAATCTTCTTATTTGCAGAGATAGCATCATTCATGAAATACACAGTGTCGGTGATAAAGGGTTCCAATCTCTCAGCATATCTTTTGTACTTCTCAACTTCTTGCTTCAGAATTTCTGGGGTATAGTTAAAATCCTTGAATCTCGAAGCAGCATCTGAAAGTAGAAGGTCAAGTTTCTGAGGAAGAGTGTCCATGTGCCTCAAATCACCCACTCTAATACCATTTCTAATCACTTTGCTGGAGTAACAAGGTCCAATCCCTCTTCTGGTGGTTCCAATGAAAGATTTAGCTAGTTCAGCTTCTCTAAGCCCATCCACCTCCTGATGGAAATCAAATAGCAAATGGGCTCGGTCAGACACCAAGATCCTTCCCTTGCATGAGACTCCGCTTGCTTCCAAACGGTCTATTTCTTCAAAGAAACCAGGCACGTGCACGACAACCCCATTTCCAATAACACATAAAGTATCTTCATTAAGAATCCCAGAGGGAATGAGATGAAGAGCAAACTTCTTCCCTTCAGCATTATATATCGTGTGTCCAGCATTAGCCCCGCCCTGCAAATTATCTTCAACATTCAGATATTACATATAAATGCAAAAGTGGGAAACAAGTTGCTTAGTTTAGTTGCTCTTCGACTTTCGAGAACAGGACGTACTAGTTTAGTTCTTGAGAGCGAAGACTAAAGAACCTACTAAAAAGATAAAGTCCCACTAGAACCAAAATGACTCGAAGACTCTTCTGAAAGTAAAAGCTCAAGTGCAAACTCCCCATTCTTCAGAGAGCTGCAAATATAGAAGACAAGATTACAGGTGGTTTCTTATATGCTTCAATGGCCGGAAGACAGAGTACAGAAAAAAGAGGAGATACTGAAATTCCATGAATCCAAAAATCCAATGGCAAAAGCAGAAGACACGCAGCAGAATCATCCAAAAAGAAAAGCACACATCACTGAAACTTTTGGAATCCTGAATACCTGACAGCGAGCGACGATTTCGAAGTGCTGAGCCAAGATGTCAACGAGTTTACCTTTACCTTCATCTCCCCACTGGCAGCCTAACACGCCCGATACCTGTCCCAGTTCACCAATTCGTTTCAGCCCCTCCTTCCTCGCCGACTCCGGCACACTCACAGAAGAAGTAGCCGCCGCCGCCGCGGGTTTAGCAGAAGAGCAAAAAATGAGCGCTGGGCGGCGATCAGAAAGGGGTCTCCGGCAGGTCGGCGACGGCCATGTGGCGGAGGGGAAGGGAGTGGCATCAAAAGCAAGGGAGGAGATGTTCATGGCGAAGGTGAGAGAGCAGAGAAACGAAGAGAGGGTTTGGACGCCGGAGGACAGAAGCGGGTCAGTGATTGGAGTATCAATAAAGGCCAAAGGGCTGTTCACGATTCGGTTCGAACCGGTTTTGGAGTCGAACCGAAATCAAACCGTATTTTTCAAATGGCCGGAAGAGGCCGAGCGGTGGCTGGCGGCGGCAGCGACTGCTCAGGCGGAGGTGGTACGGCCGCTTCCTGAAGAAGAGATTAAAAAGAAATCTTAACAAAGAAACAGAATCCAGAAGAAACGAAAAAAATATAAATAAACAGTTCCCATCCTCGTCCACTCATGGCATAATATTAAATTTCAGTCGATCAAAAATTCATATTAATTGAGGTAAATATTGAAAAAGAAATCGATAAAATATTAATAATTTTTTACTTATTTAAAAACTGTAAAATATTTATTTGTTACCTTAAATATGTTATGAATTCTTTATATTCATAACTTTCTAAGAAATGTTTACCAATGCCACATTTTAAAAATAGACATAAAAAGAGTACTATAAATAAGATTAAATTATAAGTTTAGTCGTGGATGGTTAAATTTGTGTCGGATTCTAAACTTAGAAAAGTTTTTAGGACTAAGAAATAAAGTTTAACCCTTTAATTTATCAAGTTGCATAAATTTTCACTATAAACTTTTAATTTCATCAAATTGGATCCTACACTTAAATATGTGTGGTAATTTTTACCTTTTCTTTTCAATTTCTGCTAATTCGACCACTAGTTTTAAGCAAAAACAATGTAGTGATATTTAAAAATTCACTAATTTTTATGAAATCAAACTTGACACAAAATTAAGTTTGATTAATGCACAAAATCGATAATTCAATAACCCTCCCATAACTCATAAATTTCAATCGGAAAAAAATGTATTGTGTTTTTTTTTTTTTTAATTCTATCAGTTTTGTAGTAGACATATGTTTTACAGTTTACTGAATGCAGATATTTAACGAAAAATTATCAAAATGTAAAAATTGCTAACATGATATCTAAGTTTAAGGTGCAAGTCGATGAAATTAATAGTTCATGATAAAAGTTATCAAATTCATAGTAAAAAATTGATCTTTTTCTAAATTTTTAATAGCTAATGTATTTTCGCATATTATATAAGTCTCTAAACTAAAAAACAAAAAAGTCTAATCCAGTCCATCAACTAAAAAAGTTTCTAATAGGACTCTAAACTTTTGATGCTCCGTCTAATAAGTCTCTAAACTTAAAAAATTTCTAGTAGATCCCAACTTTCAATTAATTTATTACCAATCACTTTCAATTTTGTGTCTAATAGATTTCTAATCTATCAAACAATTTCAAAAAGTTCAACGACTCATTGGATACAAAATTAAGGAACTTATTACACACTTCTTTATCCATTAGACACACAACCATGAAAATTTAGAGACCTATTTAAATATTTGTTAATATTTAGAGACATATATATTAGATCTAACTTTAAAAGTTTATGGACCCAATTTATAATTTAACCTATAAATTAGTATAGAAATTTATTTGATTAAGAATGCATTTGGATAAACTTCTTTAAGTGATTATAGAGGACCAAAAGTGTTTTCTTTTTCTATCTCGAGTGTTTGATTACAAATAAATATAACACTCGAGATTAAAAAAGAAAAAAACACTTATACATGTTGAGGGTGCTTGCCATTCGTGTTATTTCTGGAGAGGAATGGTGTGGTGTAGGGATTTAGTAAATCTTGGATATTGATTTTTACAAGGATGATGCTTAGATTCATGGCGAACAAAATTTTTCATCCTATAACTACTAATCTGAATCCGAACAGGGAACTAGTGGTGGTTGGGTTCATTTAATTGTCCAAAGGATGGGACGTCGAGAAACTTCGAACAGAGGTATGTATAGAAGATGTGAGGTTATATCTAAGATTCCGATTAGTTGTATGGGGTCGAATGACTGGACATGACACTTTAGTAATCTAGGCCATATGAGGTCGAGACATCTAACATGTTCTACTAGTGACAAACATAGTGAGACAAGGTGGTCGAGTGATTCTCGACTCTAATTCGAAGGAGGCTATTGAGCTCATCAATTGCCAGGAAAATGAGATCGACACTTGGGGTTGGTGGTATCACAAATTTGGTAAGGAATTTTTTGAATTTTGAATGTAAGCCGGAGGGAACAAAATAGGGCTGCCCATTTGCTTGCAGGGGATTCTTTGCAAACAAATCACCCATTCTTTACTTTAAGTCTATTAAGTGGATGCTAATGTTTGAAATAGGGTTCACGCTTTGAAATAATGTAGCTAGGGATGTTCATGGATGGGACAGGTACGAGGAATGCTTCTCATTCCCATCCTTCCATTTAATTCCTCAATCCTGCGAAATTTCCTATGAAATTTTGTAGGGATCGGGGTGGGGATTCCCTGTGGGGAATTCACAGGGATCAAGTTCTTCGTTGGGATTTTTTTCCGTTTATTCTTTTACTTTTAAATTATTTTTCAATTAAATGTTTTTCTTACGAAAATTTGAAGTTGCGTGGCAGGGAGCGGGGAATGCATTCCTCATCACCGTCTCCATCCTCACTTAGGTGACGGAGAAAAAACTTTCCCCATCTCCATCCCGTGAGGAATTTAAATGGGGATTCCTTGCCCCATTTAGGCACGTCTTCGCAGGGATGGGACCCGTAGAAAAAATCCCTAGGTGTAGCCACTTTGACTTTCTAATTGGTTTTATAAATTCTTTATTTAAGGGAAAAAAAGAGAAAAAAAGTCTTTCGCAAACCATGAAGCTACTCTGACTTTCTATTTGGCTTTATTTAAAAATACTAATAATAAATTATTTCGCAAAGCATTATAGCTTTTCAAGGCGGATCTAGAATTATGCGCTAGAGTACAAACTCATATAAATATACTCGTTTTGCCTTTTAACTTTTTAGTATATCAAATTTAATTATAATTTAAATCGAACAAAACTTTAAATGGATTGAAAGGTTAAACATTATCTGCGAATATAAGTTTAGTTCAACAGGTCACGAATTCGAATGGGGTTTGGGCAAAAGTAGTCTTTTTGGAGGGCCCACTTTGATATATGTTCCTATTTCTATCTAATCACTCGATAACATCAATTTTGTGTAAAAATATGTATATCCTCTTCATTTTTTCTTCAATTTATCACTTTCTCTTCCCTTTTTCTCTCTTCTTTCCTCTCTCATCTCATTACAAATTCTCTGAAAAATCCAACATCCACTTTCTCTCTCTTCTTTACTCACCATAAAAAAAACAAGCAGCTTCATTTACGATTTTTTTTTTCCAATGAGAGACAGACGCCAAGAGCGAGAGCGAGAGGGGTGAGAGCTTTTTTTGTGGGCTCTGTGTTTTTTCTTTTTATTTGGGGGGTTTCTATGAACTCCTTGTTCTTGGTGTTCTTTGTTGAGATTGGGAGGATGGATGAAGAATAAGAAAGAGAGAGGAGAGAGAGAAGTGCATGCCTTTAAAATCAAAACAAAAAAACCTAAAATCAAAGGAAAACAAAAAATCGAATGGAATGTGATGTAGAAAAAAATGGAAGAAAAAGAGAGGGAGAGGGAGGAGTGCATGTCCTTAATCGAGTGAAAAAAGAAATTCTAAAATAAGATATCTCAAATTATAACATATTAAAGAGAGAGATAAAAATGAGAAATTTGGTTGAATAGGCGTTCTGTAGGACTTTTTTGTTTTTAAGCGCCCTTTTGAAAACATAAGTTTTCTAGTCATAGATGATGTAAAATTATGTATTTATCATTCTTCCACATTTGAATAGGTGTTCTGTAGCAGCTTCCACGGATGCATCAAAACTGACAATGGAGGAGGTCGTTCATCGAAGAAAAAGACTTGGGGAGGGAGAAGGAAGGGGTTTTTTTCAATATTATTATATATTAAACTTATTTTAAAAATATTGTTATTTAATTAAAAATATTCGAAATACGGTAGTTTTTAAAACTTTTTTTTTTAAAAATATGGTTGTTTTAAAAAACCAAAGGATGGTCGTCAGACCATCCCTCGTGGTCGTCTAGAGACGACCATGCAACGTGGCGTCGGGCGCCACGTTGCATGGTTTATTAAATTTTGACGATTTTGAAGAGACGACCACGTCTCAAAATTAGCCACGTGTTAGATGGTCGTCTCTACAAAACCCACCCCAACCCTTTTTTAAAAGGCCTACCCCACCACAAAACTCCACCACCAATTTTTTATTCCGCCACCGCCGCCGCTTCGCTGCTCCGCCATCGACTCCCTCTGCCCCACCGCCGGCGTGCCGCCTCCTCTGCTCTTCCGCTGCCGCCGCCTCCTCCGGTGAGCGACTGCCTCTTCCTTCTTTTTTTTTCCGTTTTTTGTTTGTTTGTTTTGTTTGTTTGTTGTTTTGTAATCTAATTTTATTTATTCTTTTTGTTAGATTTGGGAACACTCCATTCCTTTTTTTTTTTTGAATTACAAAGGATAAAGATATTTTTTTCTTTGTTTTCTTTTATTATTATTATTCAATTTTATTTATTTATTTATATTTTGTGTTATATTTAATTGGTGAATGTATCTAATTTATTTGTTTAATTCGTACATATATTTTTAATTCATTTCTTTATTGGATGAATTTAGGCAATTATAAAATCTTATATTTATTTTGTGTTAGAATGAAACTTAGTTTAGTTAGATTTAATTGTTTTTAATTGTTAATTAATATATTATTTATTTGTTTAAATAGTATATATTTATGTAATTTATTTATTTTATTGATTTGCTTTTTTATTTAATACATGTGCATAATGTTTAATAAATTTAGGTTATTTTATTTGATTGGTGTAGTTAAATTTAATTAGGACCTTAATTAAATATATCCTTTTCCAATTTAGGATTGAGATGACAGCTAAATGTTTGACGATTGTACTGTATATGAATAGAGGTACTGTTGATGGTGTAAATGAAATTGATTACGATGGACCGTCAAGTGGAGGTTTTACTGTGTACAGTGGTATTGAGTTTGAACATTTTGTTCAAATGGTTAAAGTGTCACTGAAGTTAGATATGGGGAGGAGTAAATTAGAACTTGTTTATATACACCCTAATCAAACACCATCAGGTTCCATTAAATACATTCATATTCCATTAGAGAACCATAATGCATTGGATCTAATGTTCTCTATTGCACCGCCATGTCCACAATTAGTGGAATTATATGTGAATGTTAGAAATATGACGAATGTCTCATTTGATCTCGACGGTGAACGTGATATCCCTCTTAAATCATTGGATCTCGAGGGACCTAACCAATGTCTTGACCATAGTCAATGTCTTGATCCCGAACCTGAGTCAGTTGTACCTCCAACGACTAATTTAGATGAAGATACAGACTTAACTGCTGATAATAGGTTTATAGAACTCAGGACAGCGACTGATGATGAGTTTGATGAATTGGAACTCGAGAGTGAACATGAGATCCCTTCTCAAACATTTGATAAGGACAGTGTTAACAGTATTGCAGAACATGAGTCCATGTTGCGACCAGTGACAATTGCAAATGATATGTTGTACAAGGGGTTCATGTGTAATGATAAAAGGACTATGCAACATATCGTCAAACGTTTTGCTGTAAAGAGTCACCACTCTTACGAAGTTGTAGAGTCGACACCATCTATATGGACAGTTAGATGTAAGAAGTGGCAAGATGGATGCAATTGGCGACTTCGTGCGATTCTTAAGAAAAGTATTAACTTATGGGAGATTACAAAGTACGTGGACCAATATTCTTGCGTATATTCAGAATTTAATCAAAGTCATTGTCAATTGGATTCAAATATGATAAGTAGAGAATTTTGTGATGCAGTGAGAGCTAATCCTTCTACGAGTATTGCGACACTTCAAGATCTGATCAAGAAAAAATTTGGATATCATGTTCCTTATGGGAGGGTCTGGGAAGGAAAAACAAAAGCTTTGACTCGTATTTTTGGTAACTGGGATGAGTCATATCAACTTTTGCCAAAGTGGATGTACATGCTGAACACACTAATCTAGGAACAATCGTTGAATGGAAAATTAGAAACTATGGACAATCGGGTCATGACATTCTTCATTCTGTATTTTGGTCATTCAGTCCTTGCATTGCAGCCTTTCAAAAGTTTCGCCCCGTGCTTCAAATAGATGGTACTCACCTTTACGGAAAGTATAAGAGGAAGCTATTGATTGCAACATCAGTCGATTCAAATGGATATTTGTTACCTCTTGCGTTTGCCATTGTAGACGAAGAGAGTCGTCAGACCTGTGGATGGTTTTTAAAAAACCTAAGAAAAGTTGTTACGCATGAAGAGATATGTTTAATTTCAGATCGACATGGTGGTATTATCTCTGCGGTTAATAATCCAGATAATGGTTGGACTGGACCTAAATCGCATCACAGATTCTGTCTACGACATGTTTCTAGCAACTTCAACCATAAATATAAGTGTAACAAGTTGAAATATTCGGTATATCGTGCCGGTGCTCAATTCCAAATTCGAAAGTATAACAAGGAGGTGGAAAATATTAAATTACTGAATAGTTCTTGTATGAATTTCTTCCGCAACATTGGGATTAAGAAGTGGACCCTATCACATGATGGTGGATATAGATATGGGTGGGCGACAACCAATCTTTCCGAATGCATTAATGGAGTGATGAAAGGAGCTCGGATGTTACCTATCACTGCCTTGGTAGAATTTACATTCTACCGATGCGTAAAATATTTCGAGAAGCGGAGGGAGGAGACAAGAGATGCTTTAAGTAGAAACGAAAAATACACTAGGTATTTTTTAATGCGTTGTTTACTATCCTTGCATTATGTCAATGTTGTTAACTTACATTATCAAGCTTAACGTGTATGCTTACGATAAGCTTGTTAGATGGGCTGCGAGATCCACCAAACACACTGTAGTCAGTTATGATCGAGTCGTAGGTGTGTTTCATGTGAAAACAGGGCTTCACTATTACAATTCGAAAGGAGGGAACACACAAATAGTGAGAATTACTGCCGAAGAACGTTCATGTACATGCAAAAAGTGGCAAATGTATGGCATGCCATGTTCTCATTTAATGGCAGTTTGTTCACACTTAAACTTTAACTACGAGGACTACGTTGAGGAGCCTTACAAGCTTTCGAGGTATGCTGAGTCTTACGCTCCTTAATTTCAGCCAATCTCACATGAAGATTATTGGATCGCTCACCCAAACTTACCTATATTGCACCCTGATCCAACATTATTGAGATTGCTTTGAAGACCAAGGAGCTCGCGTATTCATAACGAGATGGATTGGAGAGAACCAAGTGTTCAACAAAAATGCGGGCTTTGTAATCAACTTGGTCACAATCGAAGAAATTGTCCCTCGAGACGACGGGAAGCACCTTCTTAGATATTGATGTAATTGAAAACTTTAGTCTGAATCATTTATGTTAGTTTAATTGTCGATGTGATTGTACTATGTGTTAGTTTAATTGTCGATGTAATTGAAAACTCTATGTGATTGTACCTTTAGTTTAATTGATACTCTGTGTTGTGACTATTGTTTTAAAATTTATATTTAATTTTCCAACTAATGATTATCTATTGTATTAGATTATGGAATTAAACTCAGGTCCTATCGATCGATCTGTATTGTATGACCAAACTCGACATCGATCAGAGTTAGTTTGGCAAGGTTAGTGTAACAAGGAGTTGCACTGCCGACGTAGAGAGGCGGTATTTGATCGCACCATCCCATTGCATCCTTTAATTGAACTTGGATTACGCGCTTCTGGATTTTACGGATTCGCCAAATTGAGATTCATCCAATTAGATTGACATTTCATTACTGCGCTTGTGGAACGGTGGAGGCCAGAGACTCATACATTCCACATGCCTGATGGAGAGTGTACTATCACTCTACAAGATGTAGCGGTGCAGCTTGGGTTACCAGTAGATGGCGAGTCTATTACTGGTCGCGTTGATTATGATTGGGGAGGCACCTGTCAAGCATTACTTGGGGTGACTCCAGGTGTTGCGTACATTAGAGGCTCTAGGCTGTCTACCTTGACTAGCTTCTCAATTTCGTAACCTAGCCGACGATGCTGATGAGGAAACCATTGCCAGATACGCTCGTGCCTATATTATGCAGCTTATCGGTGGTAGTCTATTCGCCGATAAGTCTAACAACTTGGTGCATTTAATGTTTCTCCCACTATTAGCAGATTTCGAGGTAGCTGGACGTTTTAGTTGGGGTGGAGCATGTTTGGCATGGTTGTATCAAAATCTGTGCAAAGCGTGTCGCTCTGACTCACGTGACATTGCCGGTCCAATTATACTTCTTCAAGTATGGGCTTGGGATCGATTCCCCACGATGGCTCCACAGCGTCGTCACATCTCAGATCACGAGCTCGTGGGTCGACCATTAGCTGCCTGGTACGTCGATATAAATATTGTCCTATTTTTCTCTTAAAAATTTTTTACGCATTCAATTGTTGTACTAACCTATAATATTATTGTAGATGGAGAGATCAATTTTGTGTTACAGAAGTATCTACACATGTTTTGATCCAGTACAGATACATGTTGGACCTCTTGCCACCAGGCTCGATACGTTTTTTAAATGCTAGAATATAAAAATATATATTGATTTATAATTAATTACACGGTTTATTATTACAATTTCAGATGATCTGGAAGCCATATGATAAGGAATTTGCCAACCTACCCGACTTTTGTGTCAATGGACATAACATCTGGTGCACTGTGAGTCCACTCATATGCTTTCATATTGTGGAGTGACATCATCCTGATAGAGTTACAAGACAATTTGGTACGAAACAAGCAATTCCAGAGGTGCCATGCTGGGATAAGAGGATACATGACATCGACATTCGGGATAGTACCTGGCAGGATCATATTGCATATTTTGTGGTGAGGTGGAACATACGTAGAGATTTTCTTGTTATCAATCCTCCAATCGACGACGACGGTACTTGCGATCCAGGATACATGAGCTGGTATACGTTAATCACCAGACGATATATAACTCGAGAAGGAGCAACATTTGGTGCTACGGTACAATCTTTTATTTCGTTATAACAATTATTCAAATTAATAAATACATATTCATTAATTTTTTTTCATGTAGGCTGCGTGTTTCGAGCAAATAGTATTCTCTCGTCATCAGACGAAATTAATACGTTGTGTAACGTTGGCAGGAGGCATCTTCAGAGCTTTCATCAAATGTACAAAGTACCTACTCCAGCTTGTGGCCCTAGGCGTAGAGGACGACGTCAAGTAGATCAAGATGCTCCAGTAGGGCTTGACGATCCCGTACCTGAAGTTATCTATCATAGGGTTGAAGACATTCCACCATTTACACAAACACAGGATGATGCTGGTCCGTCCACGCCTATGGTCATGATACCGACTCCTGGTTCTAGTCAGTATCACACACCATCTTTGCCGCCGCACTATGGCTATAGAGGGGGCCATGGACGTGGACGTGGAAAGCATGAACAATACTTTAACCCTACGGAGGATCGAGACCCTACAGAGAGTCAGGAGACACCAGCGGCACCATTAGTTCGTTGTCAGCCACATCGTAACCGACGACGTCCCCATTGTGGAACGGATTAGATCGATAGACTGTAAATTGACAGACTTCAAACATTGTTCTCTAATTTATAATATTAATTTCCAATTTTGAACTAACATAGATAACTTCATGATTATATAAGAAAAAATAAAATATAAATTTTTGTTTACACACCATAGGAATAGAATAAAGTTTAAATAAAAACTTTTGTTAAATTAAAATACAAATTAATAAATTTTGATAAATGAATAAAAAAATTAATAAAATATGATAACAAAAATTAATAAATATGGTTAATAATAAAACAACTATATTTTAAAAAAATTTCTAAATATACCATATTTTTAATATTTTTAATTAAAATATAATATTTTTAAAATAAGTTTTATTATTAACTATATTAATAAAAAAACCCGTGAAGGAAGTTGCGAGTTAAACGAGAGTTGAGCAAAAGGAATGAGGGAGAGAGAGTAAATAATCACCAAATATTTTTTTAATTAAAAATTTGAAAATTAAAAATTGGGAGAAACCAAATCTCAATCTCTCAGTCATTAACGGTAGTAATTGGTATTCAAATTTCAAATTTGTCCCCTCTTTCTTTCATCCCCATTTTTTCTCTCTTTCCTCTCATTCCTTCTTCGTTCCCAAAATCCCAATTCGATAGTCACCAAAAATTTGGGTATGGGTATCCTCATTGCAGTCACTACCCAGAGCTTAAATGAGGAAAGTGAAATTAAAATTGCAATAATTACAGAGACAATAAAACAAAATCTTGTATTTGTATACTGAAATCATGAAGTTTTAGGTTGCAGAAAGAGCCAGAGAAATAAATAAACTGTGGAAATTAAAAAAGGAAAAAAAAAAAACCAGAAATTTTCGCACTAATCGTTCGTCAATATTTTCCTGGGTAACTCTTTCAATCTCGATCACTCTCTCGCTCTCGATCTCGATCTTGCACCCTCTCTCGATCTCACTCTCGCTCACTTTTTTGATCTCGATCTCGCTCAGAATCGGATGTATGAAAAGAACAAAAAGTTGAACGGATTCTGAGCGGCAATGACAAGAGCGAGAAAAGAAAAAGCTAGTGGTCCGTGCGGAGAACAAGAGGGACGGAGGAAGTGAGAGAGGCGCCAGGTTTTTTTAGAGAGAGAGAGTGTGAGAAAGAGAGAGGAAAGAGACGCTGGATTGGGCGTGGGTTTTTAGAGAGAGAGGGTAAGAGATTTGGATCTTGTTTTCCTTCCCTATATTTTTTGAATGAAACTCAAAACTAAATTACAGAATTTCAAAAAAGAAAAATTACATTAATATCTTCAATAAGGCTGCCTTTCTAAAACTCTTCCACAGCTTAAACATTTTGAAAAGATCAATGACCCCACCCCCAAAGAAATTTTCCTTTATTATTTTTAACTTTTTATTTTTTTGACTAAAAATCTTTCAGAAGCTCTCTTTTTTCTTGCAACATTGTTTGCAGCTTGAAGCTAAACACAAAACAACAAGGACTTCCCATGTTGTATTTTTGCAGATTCTGTCCACCAAAGCTGAGGATTGGAGGGCTTCATTTCCCTTTACTTCAGAATTTGAATTCCATTCTTCTGGCTTTAGCCAAAGCAATCCCCTATTCACACTGCCAAACCATACATCGAAAGATTCTCCACCCCATTCAACCAAATAATACCAAAATGAAGATCAAGACCGTAATGCTCGAGCTAAACGAAACTCATGCTTCAAGAGCGCTTGGGCGTTTTTGTCCAAGCCAAGGATAAAACAGAATATTGTGTCAGTCAGAGCATTCAAATGGTTTTTGAGGCTTCATCACTTTCAAGTCTAATGTAGATAAATTTGTAACTACAAGAAAATCATCAGCCAGTCGAGTTTTTTGTCTTTTGACCTTCTTCGTTATCGTCCTCTGATAAATCAGATTCAACATCAGAGTCCAAAACATGATCTCTCACATTGTGTTTGCCCCCAACACCAAAATCTTCAAATCTAATGTAGATAAATTTGCAGCTACAAGAAAATCATCAGCCAGTCAAGTTTTTCAATGTTATTCGACCTTCTCACTATCGTTATCGTCCTCTGAAAAATCAGATTCAACATCAGAGTCCGAAACATCTCTCACATTGTGTTTGCCCCCAACACCAAGATCTTCAAATCTATCATCCTCATAATCTTTCCTAAAGCTTTCCATTTCATAACCCACTCTCTCTCTCCTATACCCAACCAATTCTCTGTCTAGTTTTGCCTTTCTTGGGCTGAGTAGAACCAACTCAGCCAATTTCCTTCTTGCTAAATACACATCATTTGGCTCTATTAACTCACTCCTCCTATAAGCCTCCCTGAGGAAAACAGTGTGAAGCTTCCCATGGTTCCCTCTGGTTGAAATGTAGAAAATCCCCTGGTGCTGAAGAAGAAAATCCTTCAACTTCTTCGGCAGATTCATCGCTAGTCGAAAATGTGCAATCCGTTCCAAAGTGATCTTCTTCTCCACAGTCAGACACAAGAGCTCATGAATTGTGGCCACTGCCCTCTTCTCCATCCTCTTCTGGGCTTCTATCGACCTCATATCGTACTCGGAAACGTCCTCGTATGGCGACCAATAAGGAAGCCGCTGCCATTTCCACACTGCAATTCTGTAATACTTCCCAATCTTGAACCCAGGAGGAAAATTCACAATGAAAGAGAACCTAATATCTTCAGCATCACTTCCTTTTTCTCTGTAAACTCTCTCCCTAGCTTTCTCTATTGCACAAACAGTAAGGTTTTGATCTCTTTCCACAATTTCAATGTACTTATTCCTAGTTTCTTTTGCATCAAACAGTCTAAAGAATTGAGGGTACCTGAGAACTACCGAGTATTCGAAGTCGTCTGGCAGCCCGAACTCGGAGCGGGCAATCCGAACATGCTCGAGGCGAAGACGGCCTTTGTTGGACATCATCAAGAGCTTCCTCAGGCGAGTCACAGCATCGGGAATCTGGGCAATCACAGCCTGCTTTTGCTGCTCAATTTGGAGGTGGGCTTTTCGGGTTAACCGGCAATAGAGGATTCGCTGAACAGGGTGCTCGTAGATTTCAAAAACGTGAGGGAATTTAAGGACGAAAGCCCCGGCTTGGTGCTGCTTGAAGCCGAGGCGACGAGCTAAGACATCGAGGCGAGAAACTGGGATGGTTTGGTTAATTTGGGTGAGAATAAGGTCCTGAAACTTGAGGATTTTTCGGGTTTTCTTCTCCACTTCCATGTAGTTATCGTAGCCATGGTCACGGACCCTTTGGAGCTTTTTGGGAATGGAGGTGGATTGGCTCATCGATCTTGTGGGAGTGAAATTGCAGAGAAAACAAGCTGCGAATTTGGAGCGGAGGAATTTAGGGCAATTACCGAAGAAGATTATCATAGTTACCAACCGATTTTGTGGTTTAAGGTTTGATTCGCGGGAGCAGGGTTTAACCCGATTCTGAGAACCCTACCTCCTTCTACACGGTAGCAGCACAATCCTGCCGGCGACAAACACGGTGAACTCCAGAGAGGCGGAGAGACTTCCTTCTGTAAGTTTCACAGTTTTCTGTGGGTTGTAAAAGATGGGCTTCAATTTAATTTTAGACGAAGGGATAAATTTGATGGGCTAGGTTGGGCTTTGCTGTGCTGGGTGTTTGAAAAATGACCTATCACGAAAATGGCTAATGGGTAGTTAGAGTTGAACTACAAGATTTCTATGTCGAACAATTTACCCTCTCATTAGGTAAATTTATCCTGTTATACCCTTATAAATTTGTGACGAAAATATCCTTCAACAAATTTTTAGTACATCTAAATTTTAGAAAACAATACAGTGAATCAAAATTATAAAGTTCAAAAATTTTAAATACATTGAAATTTCAAATTTTAGAAATTTTATAAGATAAAATATGTTGAAGGCATACTTTGAAATAAAAAATATTAAGATTTAATTAAAATGTAAAATGGTCTAAAAAAATGTAAAATCAATTTAGAAAAATGGAAAATGAATAAAGAATAAGATTGAAACTCAAAAGTACTCTCCTTATAAATATAGTAGATGAAGTAGAATATGAAAATTAATATCAGGATCCATTATGGAGAGAAGCAACTGAAAAGTCTCCTTCCCACTTTTGCCCTAACTCCTTTTTTCCACTTTTGCCCTAGCTCTTTCCTAAAATCAAATAAAATTTGATTCAATCAAACCTCAAGCCTCAAACCTCGTGTGCCTCAAGCTTTTGACGTCCAGAACCCATAACCTCCTTCTTCGGCGTCCCTCAAGCCTCCTTCAATCCCAAAGCCTCCTTCAATCTCAAGCCTTCCTTCGACCTCCATAGCCTCCGTGAAGGGTAAGTACCTATAGAACCCATAACCTCCAGATTGAAGCTTTCGAAATTTACCCTCGGAACCCAAAACAACCCAGATTTTTAGGAACCCAGATTATGTACTTTCAAATTTAGGAACCCAAAACCCAAAACCTCCAAATTTTGCCTTCCCTCGGCGTTCCTCCGTCAAGGGTAAATATTTTTTTTTTTAATAATCGACAGCTTTTTTTTTGTAATCCGCCAAAGGTATCTCTGATTTTGAATGTTGTTTAAATAAATGAGGTTTAAGTAATTGACCGTGTTACCAACCTCCAATATTCAAAGGATTTTGTTAGACACAACTAATTTTGTAGAACACCTTGTACATATGATTGGTTGGTGGAGATTATATTGCAAAATATAGTTTAGATTGCAATAATAAATAATAAAAATATTGCTAAAATTAGATTGCAAAAAAATTTAAATAACATCTACCGAAGTCTTGTTATTAAAGAATATTAAAGAGACACTTTTGGGAGATTAGATTGCGAAACACTTCGAAGTTTCAGAATATGTTCAACTTGGGTTTCCATGGTCACGAGGAATAAGAGAAAGAATGGAGGATTAAAAAAAAAAAAAGAGAGAGAATGACATATATAAAATAGGGAGGGTGCTCTTTGTTTCCATGGTCACTAGGAATATGTTCAATTTTGTATTTATTTGAAACATTTGCGTTGGTTATATTTACTAAGGATTGCAACCATTGGTTTTATTCATGCTCTTATTCTCGACTTGTTTATATTAATATGATGCATTATCTAAAATTTGACTGCTGTCTTTTATTATTGTCTAAAATTATTAGTCATGAATGTCGATGGATATTGGTTTTCTATAGCCAATGTTCAAAGATAATATCTACAACTATTTTTGGACAAGGATAACCCAGTCAAAATGGTCATCTACTCTATAGAATCCTATATCTACCCAATTGTATTGACATCTCTTTGCTCACACTTCCATTCTCAATAAACATTCTTTTGAAATACTGATGTATTCATTAAAACTCCCTTTTAATGCAATAACATAAAGTGAATTCTTCAACTCTTCTTTATTTTGAAAAACAGAGAATTCTTCCAACGTGAAATTAGAGGGAGTACAATCTAAGGACAATAGGATCCATGAAGGTAAATTTCTTCCTCCTAAGGTAAATTGTATTCTGATCGGCGTCTACAGTTCCACTGTCCCTGTAGATGGTGTTATATATGAGGCCAGTAAGGTAAACTGTATTCTAAGCAGCGTCTGCACTTCCATTGTCCCCATAGATGGTGTTATATACGGGGGTCAGTATCCACAACTATGCAGCAGTAGCTACACATGACATCCGACAAAAGAGATATGACCCCCGCCACGTCCCTATCTACTGACAGCCTCATAATTATCAACTTGTCAGCACCATTGCTGAACAATGAAAGTCGTGTAATTTTTTTTCCTTCTTGTAAATGAAGATCACTGAGTTGTTGTAGGGTGGAATTAAATGGAATTAAAATGTGTCTGATACTAAACCCGATAAAGTGTTTCCATGTTGATTGATTTAATTCCTCAAACAATGTAACAAAAATGAGTGGGGATTGATGAAACTTTGTGTAAGAATATTAAAGAGACACCGTATTTAAGATTGCTCGGTAGAATTTATTAACCAATTAGTTATGTTTGATAAAAATAAATTAATAATATTTTAAAATAATTTGAATGATATAGGTTGATTTGGTGGTTTCATTATGTAGATTTGGTTGGATGGGTAAAATGGAGAAACACTGCAAAGACAATATGGACAAAATGTGTGGAGGGGCAAATATGGAATTATACACCTCCCATAAATTCTAGAAAATAAAATTTGGCCATGATGTACAATTTAGAAAAACTTTGGACATTTTCCTTCACGATAACCTCTATATAGCCATTTCTAAGGATTTCCCTTAAATAATTAATGGTGTTGTACTTTGTTAATTGGTTCGGGTTGGTTTTTTACTTGGTTTGGGTAAGTTGAACTAGATTAATTTTGATTTATAGGATTATCTGAACCGACACCATAAAACGAACCATCCTGAAACTGAACTGACGTCAGTTTGATCAACTTTTTTTTGAAAAGGTTGTTTGATGGTAGCAAAATTTAAATTTTGAATTCACAAATTTGATAGTGAATAGTGGCCTAGGTAAGATTTGACCGAGATTGATTTCTAGGGACATCAAAGTTGGATTTGAATGAATCTTAATAAGGGACGAGCGAAGATCTCGATCGAAGACAAGATGAGAGATTCTATGATAAACTAAGCTAGTTAACTAATTGGGAGGCACAGTCGTGCTACTACGTCCAAGTACTACTTCATAAATAAATAAATTGTAGGTTTAAATCTTCTTTTAGCAATGCAATTAATCCATTATTAGAAAAGATAATGGGAAAGAAAGAAAGAATGGGATGAAAGAGCTTATGATGGCTCGATAGTATTAAGGATCTCACATTGATAAAAGAATAGACTTTACATAGGTTTATAATAGACATGAACTACTCCTCTTATTGTCATTTAGTTTTGAGATGAAACCCATGAATATTAATATGATACTCGATCCAGAAAAAATGAGATCCGATCAAGATCGATAAGCCAAAAGAAACACGATCTTGAGGGTCAATTTTTTCTCCTCTTCCACACCCTCAAATTAAATCTACAAACCTACAAGTTCTACTATAGAAAGTTTGGAATCTAAGGATCCAAGTAATTCTAAATAAGTTGACTGTTCTGGGCCTATTTCCATGCTTAGGTCCTATAATTAAACTTCATAAAGTTTTTTTTTTTTTTTCAACCATCCCTACAGCTAAAAGTTGGAAGTTAGTAATTGATTTTCATCCCATCAATTTATACTAGTTAATATCAATTTATATAACTAGTTAATATCACGTGCATTGCACGTGGTTATAAATATTTTAATATAATATTTCTACCAATTTAACATATAGAATAACAACTCAACAGAAACTTTTTAATGCACTAATATTTTGTTTCAAATAAAATATATTTAATATAATATTTGTATCAATTTAACATATAGAATAATAACTCAACGAAACTTTTAAATGGTACTAATATTTTGTTTCAAATAAAATATATTATTCGTTGTCAATTTTTCTTTTTTAAGAAAACAACAATAATCTTTTTGTGTATTTTCTTAAATTATTTACTCATTCGTTTATCTTTTGTATATTATGTAATAAGGAATAATGGACCAAAATTAAAGAATTGAAATTTGAGAGAGAAACTGAATACTATGTATGCAATGAAATCATTGAAAAAATGTGGAATAAAGAATCACATAACCAAGAAAAATAAAATAAGAACAACAACAATCGAAAAGTCATATTAAGATAAATAAGAAAACTAATACTAAAATATAACATGAATATATTTTAAAACGTGAAAATAACCTTAATTAAATATTAAATCAAACTTGAAAATAACATTAACTAAATATTAAAACACGAAGGTATCATGAATATATAACTTAAAAGTAATCCACATAAAAATATTAAAATAATCTAAAAGAAATAAAAGTTGAAGATAATATGAATACATGATTTTGTTACTCTACCTCTTAATCGATTAAATATGTTTTTGGAATCTCAAATATTATTTTGACATGGTTCAATTTTCACTCATGAACATATGAAAAATCTTCATTAATATTTTGGAAATTAGTTTTAGGTCATAAAAGAAAAAGACATAATATTTCATTTTATAGATTATTTGCTATGACACTTATACGTGGATAGATGCATCACTCCATCAAATAGTTGTAATTTTTATTGGATTAACTTCTCTCAACACACCTTTTCACTCGAACAGTTACAATTCTTTTGAATTAAACTCCTTGTTTCATTGAATGGTCACAACTTTTTGGATTTGTTATCTCAACAGACACTTTAACTCGAACAGTCGTGTCTCTCGTAGAAATGTGAAGGGCAAAATATGTATATATTCAAAAGTTGGGGGCAAAATGGGGTGACAAAGATTCTCCTCCATAGCCCCATTTAGATATAGTATAGATATAAATATAGATATATCTTATAAAATCATCATTAAAGTTTTAGCTAATCGTCTCTGCTACAAATCGATTGGTTAAATTTTTTAATTGTGTTTATGCAAAGATGTGCACAACAGTGTGTTCCTGGTTGTAGCTCGAACCCGGCCTCCGGACCGACCTGAACACTTGGGCGGACCTGCACAAAAAGGTGAGCACTCCGACGATCAAGTCAGTATAGGTCGGATTCCAAGTCTAGTTCGAAGCCAGAAATCATCGTACCTGATCGGGGAGTGAGGTCCCCTACTTATGGGTGGTGGTCCCGCTAATCTAGCGACTGTTACATTCGGTAATCTCGGGACCGTCGGTTACATCCGGTAATCTCGGGACCGACGGTTACGCCCGATAATCACGCCGCAGACAGTTGCGCATCTCGGCCCATACCGAGCTCCCCGGTGGGTCGGACCTGGGCCAGGCTCACCTCGGCCCTCACACTTGGCATTTGTCGGCGTTGGTGGCGGCCGTCTCGGCCTTCCGAGCTGGGCATGATTCATGAGTCATCTTGGAGCACCAATAGGGGTCTTCCACGTGGCCAGAGTATTCCCTTCCCCAAACATTGGCCCCCTCTCTGTCTGGTCCGATCTCGACCTGGCAGAGAAGTTCATTCGACTTGCTTTGGACACGTGGCGACTTCCTATTCATGAGAAAATACAACCGTCGCGGAAGATTTATCGTCGGAATATTCAAATATTCCGACGCTTCGGATCTCAGAGAGGATCCCAGCCGCTCGTTGATTACACGTGTACGGTGGGGAAATTCTTCCGATGGGCTATAAATGCCCCCAATCCTTCAGATCATACCTTACGTTCCTTGAATTCTTGGAGTTCGATCTGAAGGCAGCTCGAACCCTTGGTAGGTCGGTCTCTTCCCTCTCTCTTTCGAACATAATTGCCATGTTGTCCTCTATTAGCAGCAACCTAGGATCCGATTTAGCTCGTAGGTTAGAGTCCGAGCTCGAGGAGATAGAAAACTTTAGAATCTCCGATGACGGGGAGGATAGCGACGCCTCCACTTCAGGTCAGGGTTTGGAATACCCTTCTAGGATAGCTGAGCACTACCTCGGATCCCTTCGTAGGGGGTTCGCTATCCCTGAGAACATCCTCCTCAGGCTTCCGGAGGAGGGGGAGAGAGCTGACCATCCTCCAGAGGGATGGGTCACTCTCTACTTCAAAATGTTTGAGTACGGCCTCAGACTTCCCCTTCACCCTTTTGTCCAAGAATTTCTCTTTCGGACTGGGTTCGCTCCGGCTCAAGTGGCCCCCAATGGGTGGGGTGTCATTTTCGCTTTGGCCATCCTCTTTTGGCTTCGAGCTCGGGATAGTGAGGAGGCCGAACTGTTGGACGTAGACCAGCTTCTCGCGTGCTTCGAGGCGAAAAGGATAGCTAAGAAGCCCGGTCGGTTCTATATGTGCGCAAGGAAAGGCGCAGGCGGTATAGTTAAGGGGTCGACCTCCATCAAGGGATGAGTGAGGAAGTGGTTCTACGCTTCAGGGGAATGGCTCGCAAAGGACGAGTCAGGTCGTTCCTTCTTTGACGTCCCCACTAGGTTTGGGAACCTAGGTACGGAGTAGTTCTTACTTTTCGTAATTTTCTTCTGTCATTCAGGTCTAACTCGGATTTTGTCTTAGTGCAGTTTCAATCCGACCAGTCCCCGAGCTTACGCAGGCCTCCTTCGATACTCTGAAATACTACAAGGAGCGCTTTCCGAGGGGTAGGAAGGTCGGAACCCTGGTGACTGACGAACTGCTGCTTGAGTCCGGGCTGCTAGATTACAACCCTGCAGTTCGTCCCATCGAATCCTCAAGGCCGAACTCTGAACTTGGTATGCCGAACTTGCCTTCCCCCTTTTTCCTCTAACCTTGTGTTGACCCTTGTTTTTATCTTGTAGCCATGGTTTGCGGATTTGCAAGCGGCGTGAAGTGCAAGTCTAAGGGCCGAGCCCATGCTCTTGAGGCTGCCCAGAGTTCGAAACCTCCCACCCCTGCCGTGGTAGGGCCTGCCTCGGAAGATCCAGCCCCGGTGATCGAGCTGGAGTCTTCTGGGGGTCCCTCGAGGGAGAAGCGCCCCAGGGATCAGACCGAGGCGGTGGACGCCCAGACCGAGGCGGCGGACGCCCCGCCTTTGGACGAGGAGGCGAGGGAGGAAGCCCCTCTAAAGCGAAGAAGGAAGAAAAAGAAGGCGATCTCTCCCTCGGAGGTCGGAGCTTGCAGGGTCTTGCCTGCAGGTTTCGCTGATCGGGTGGACGATCCTGGGGCCAGGATGGGCGGGACGTCCGACGTGACGGCGCGGTTCAGAATTGAACCGTCAAGTTTCGGGGTGAGGGACCAGGTGACCCGCATCTCAGCTGCGAGTTTGGACCGCTGCCTAAGGAGGGCGTCCAAATTTGTGAGCGCCCCTGGGTCCGTTCTGCAGAGGACCATCGACTACGCCGCCGAGGTAAGACTAGTGCCCCATTTTTGCTTGATTTCGCCCAACAGGTAGTTCGATCTAACTTTTTCCTTGTACCATTTCTCAGGTGTTCGTTGCTTCCATTCAATCGGCTCTGGTTGTAAAGGCCGAGCTGGATGGGAGGGAAGCTTTGGCAGCGAGGGAGAAAGAGAAGTTCTCCGCTGCCTTGGAGGCTGCTTCCTCCACCATGAAGGATGAGCTGCTGAAGGCTCACTCCGAGGTGGAGACTTTGAAGGCCGAGGTGGAGTCTCAGGCCGAGCTGCTGAAGAAGGAGGAGGACAGGCGCAAGGCTCAACTCCGAGCTGCCCACGCTATCACCAGGGGCTTGGAGAGGGAGAAGTTCCAGCTCCTGAAGGAGAAGGACGACATGCTCCAGGCGCTCGAAGCGAAGGATAAGGAGTTGGAGCATGCGACTGCCGAGCTGGAGACGGCGAAGGAGCGCCTCAGCAATGGAGTCCTGCTGGAGGAATCGTTTAGGCAACATCCTGACTTCGATGGATTTGCCAAAGACTTTTCTGACGCGGGCTTCAAGTTCCTCATGAAGGGCATTGCTTCCGACATGCCCGACCTTCAGATCGATTTCAGTGGTCTGAAAAGGAGGTATGCCGAGAAGTGGGCGTCTGGGCCTGGCGGCACCCCTGGCCCCCAAGCGTTGGTGGATCAGTATGTTAGGGATCTGGACTCTGACTACTCCGATCCCGAAGAGGACCAGGTCGACTCCACTCGGGAGGGCGCTCCCCCAGCAGGCTCTTAGGCGACCACCCTTCACGAGGCTTTTCGCTGTTCTCCCTCCCTTTTCTTTTTGTTTGTAAGTGTCAGGGCAGAGCTGCAAGGTCTATAAGCCTTGGCTCTGCTCTTCATTCAATAAAGAGACTCCCATTTGCTTCTACTTTGTTGTTAGCGACCTCTTTTCTTTGCTTTTCCTTTGAACTGCAGCTAATGTCACCTCGCACCTCTTTACTTTTGAGGTCGCGCCTTTAATTAAAATAATTTGAAAGTTTGAGTTTGAATCTCTTAATGTTCAACACATTGCACCAACTCTGGATTTTTAACATTTCACCCTTAACTTAAAAAGGTAAAAAGGCTAAAATCCGTAGCTATTATTCATATCGTTCCTCGTATCCTTAGGCTTCGAAGGATTGAATTTGAACCAACTGCTGGAATGCGATCGCGTGGGAGTCCGTGGCCCCCATTTAATTTCTGGTCGAACTCGGAAGCATGAAATTAAATCATCACATTTATTCCGATCATAATGCTTTTGGAACAGTCGTTACAAATTCATTGAAAACCCTTTTGGCATTTCAAGGATAATAATGCTTCAGGTGTTCCGCGTTCCACGGGTGCGCGAGGACATCTCCTTTCAGATCGGCCAATACGTACGTCCCAGGTCGGACTATGCCCTTGATCTCAAATGGGCCTTCCCAGGCCGGATCAAGGGCACCCACATGCGTTTGGACCCTCCTTAAGACCAGATGTCCGACCTGAAAGGCCCGAGGTCGAACGCGGGCATTGTAATGTCTGGCAATCCTGCCCTGATATTCCGCCAGGCGTAGCTGGGCCATTGCTCTTCTTTCTTCCAACAAGTCGAGGTTGAGGAGCAGCTCTTCCTCATTTGTCGAAGGCTCGTAATGCTCTACTCTGTCAGATGGCATGCCGATCTCAACCGCGACTACAGCTTCGGAGCCGAAGGCCAGGGAGAACGGGGTCTCACCCGTCGACCCCCGTTGGGTGGTCCGGTACGACCATAGAACTTCTGGTAGCTCCTCGGCCCACCTGCCTTTCTTGGAGTCCAGTCTATGTTTGATGCCTCGCTTGATGATCTTGTTGACCGCCTCCACCTGCCCATTTGCTTGCGGATGTGCGGGGGACGAGCTGAGATGACTTATGCCAAGTTTGCTGCAAAAGTCTTTGAACTTGGCGTTGTCAAACTGCTTCCCATTGTCTGTCACTATGGCCTGTGGTATACCAAAGCGACATATGATATTCGTCCATACGAAGGACGTGACCCTGGATTCCGTTATGTGGGAGAGCGCTTCGGCCTTGGCCTACATGGTGAAGTAATCCACAGCAACCACAGCGAACTTGGTCTGGCCCTTGCCCAAAGGGAAAGGACCAATGATATCTACCCCCATTGCGCGAATGGCCACGGGGCCGAGATGGGGGTGAGCAGCTCGGGAGGTTGGTGGATTATGGTTCTGTAGCGTTGGCAATTGTCGCAAGTTCTAACGAACTTCTTGGCGTCCTGGCTGAGGGTCGACCAATAGTATCCTTGTCGGATCACTTTGGCTGACAGCGACCGGACGCCTGAGTGATTGCCGCACACTCCTTCGTGGATCTCTCTGAGGACGTACAGGCCCTCTTCAGGGGTTAGGCATCTCAACAGAGGCAGGGAAAAGCCACGTCGGTACAATGCCCTATCTCGGACCACGAACCGAGCTGCCCGCCTTGCCAACTTTCTGCGCTCCTTGGGGTCTTGTGGTGAGTTGCCCCTAATGAAGTCCGCGATCGGGTCCATCCATGAGGGTTCTGAAGCGCCGATATTCATTAGATCTGGCTCTAAGATCGAGGGATTATCTAGGATCTCGACGGGGACCGACCTGGCCAGGTCGGTCTCGTACGCCGATGCTAACTTGGCCAAGGCGTCAGCATTAGAATTTTCTGCCCGCGGAATCCGGCTTACTTCGTAAGTTCGAAACTGGGCGAGGTATGATCTGACCTTGCCCAAATACTTCTCCATTCGGGTGTCTTTGGCTTGGTATTCGTCCTTGATCTGGCTCACAACCAACTGGGAGTCACTGAAGACCTTAACACAAGAGGCCCCCAATGCTTGAGCGACTCGCAGGCCGGCAATAAATGCTTCATACTCAGCCTCGTTGTTAGAAGTCCGGAAGCTGAACCGCAAGGCATACTCAAATCGTTCACCCCCTGGTCCGAGCAAGAGGACCCCGGCTCCGCACCCCTTCTCATTGGAGGATCCGTCGACAAAGACTGTCCAAGGCAGGTCGGACCCGCTCAGCTCGGAAGGTGGTGTGAGCTCGGCTATGAAATCTGCCGCTGCTTGTCCTTTCAACGTAGTTCTGGGTTCGAACTGGATGTCGTACTCACTTAGCTCTATTGCCCACTTCATTACGCGTCCGGAAGCTTCCGGCTTGTGGAAGATACTTTTAAGGGGCTAGTTAGTGAGCACCACCACCGTATGGGCTTGGAAGTATGGTCTAAGTCGTCGGGCCGAGGTGACAAAAGCGAGAGCCAACTTCTCCATCTGAGGGTATCTAGTCTCGACTTCGGTCATAGCCTTGCTTGTGTAGTAGACCGGGTTTTGCCGCGCTTCCTCTTGCCTGATTAGGGCCGAGCTGACGGCACTGTCGGACACTGCTAGGTACAATTGGAGCTTGTCCCCCGGCATAGGCTTGGCAAGCAAGGGTGCCGAACAGAGGTAGTTCTTAAATTGCTGAAACGCTTGCTCGCACTCCGCCGTCCATTCAAACGGCCCTTTCTTTCGTAAGACCTTGAAGAAAGGGAGGCACTTGTCCGTCGACCTTGAAACAAACCGGTTCAGGGCCGCAATCCTGCCATTGAGGCACTGAAGCTGTTTCAGCATTTTAGGTGCCTCCATCTCGATCACGGCTTTAATCTTTTCGGGGTTGGCCTCGATTCCCCGGTTGTTTACCATGAAGCCAAGGAATTTTCCCGAGGAGACTCCAAAGGCACACTTAGCAGGGTTGAGCTTCATTTGATATGCCCTCAAAACCTCGAAGGCTTCGGTCAGGTCGGAGAGATGCGACTTAGACTGCTTGCTCTTGACAAGCATGTCGTCCACATACACTTCCATATTCCGGCCGATCTGCTTGGCGAACATTTTGTTCACCATTCTTTTGGTAGGTCGCTCTTGCGTTCTTTAACCCGAAAGACATGATCTTGTAGCAGTACAGACCTTGGTCTGTTATGAAAGCGGTATGACCTTCATCTGGGACATGCATCTTGATTTGGTTGTACCCAGAGTAGGCGTCCATGAAAGTGAGCAGTTCGTGCCCGGCTGTGGCGTCCACGAGCTGATCAATCCTCGGCAGTGGGAAGCAATCTTTCGGGCATGCCTTATTTAAGTTCGTAAAATCTACGCACATTCTCCACTTGCCGTTAGATTTTTTAACTAATACAACATTGGAGAGCCACTCGAGATACGAAATTTCTCTTATGTATTCAGCTTTCAAAAGTTTGTTAACTTCCTCAACAATTACATCACTCTTCTTCTTGTTTATAGGTCTTCTCTTTTGTTTCACAGGTCGGAATGATGGATCTATGCTGAGGCGATGCGTCATAATTCGCAGGTCAATGCCAGGCATGTCCTCATGGGACCACGCAAAGACGTCCGAGTTGGATCTGAGGAAGTGGATTAGCTCCTCTCTGTCGGTGGCCCCCAACTTGGTTCCTATGCTTACCTGCTTCTCGGGACTAAGCAGAGGAACAAGCTCGAGCTCCTCAGTGGGTGCGGCAAACTCCTTCCTCGGCAGGTCGACCTCGAACTCGAGCGTCCCATCCCTGAGAGTTTCGAGGGCGCAGACTGATGGGCCTTTGAGTGCGGCGGCATAGCACTCCCTCGAAGCGGTCTGTTCTCCTCGGACTGTGCCCACGCCATTGGGGGTGGGATACTTCAAAATTTGATGAAGTGTTGAGGGAATGACCCGAAATGAGTGGATGATGGGTCTCCCAAAGATGGCATTATAGGCCGATCTACCGTCAACTACCACGAACTCGGCCATTTGAGTGACCCGAGTTTGGTCCTGCCCCAGCGCGACCGGCAAGTCGATGCAACCCTCTGGGATGACCGATTCTCCAGAGAACCCCCAACCAGCGACGTCGGGCTTCTCTTCAATTGCGACCTCGTCCAGCCCAAGGCGAGGTAGGTCGGTAAGGACAGGATGTTAGCGGATGCGCCCCCATCTACCAGCACTCTCCTGACCACCACATGATCAATCAAGGGGGCAATCACAAGGGCATCATTGTGGGGCAGGTGGACCTCCTCCAAGTCTGCTCCGTCGAAGGTGATTGGGCAGGTCGGCCCCTGCTCCCCGACGATGCACACTTCGCGCCTGGCTGCACGGGCTAACTCCTTTCTTTTATGTCCGGATTGACCCCCGCTTGGCCCTCCAAAAATGGTATTGATGACCGCAGGTCGGTCGGTGCGCCGGGGTGGCGTCCTTGAACGCTTTCGCTCTTCCTTTTTCTCTGCTGAGCTGGTCCCGGGCTTTCCCACAAACTTCTTGAAGTAGCCGTCTTGAATTAGATCCTCAATTTGGCGCTTCAATTCCCAGCAGTCCGACGTGTTGTGGCCGTGCTCCCGATGGAAGCGGCAATAGTTGTCCTTGCTGCGTCTCTCCGGGGCTCCCCGAAGTTTCTCCGGACGCTTGAGTAGTTTTTCCATTCCAGAATCCTCGATGTTCGTTAGGATCTCGGAAATTGGAATCGTGGTTGGGGTGAAGCGCTCGTAAGGTCGGCTCCTGGTAGGTCCGTTCTCCGCCCTTCGATACTCAGCTCGGCCGCTGGAAAAGGATCCTTTGTCTTTGGACTTGGGATCTGCCCTTTCATCTTTTCCACTTCTGCCCCGGCCGATCTTTCGTTCAGGTCAGCCGGTTTTGGTTCGGAGGAGCTCCTGTCCATCGATGACTTTCTTTGCCTTCTGGAGCACCTCGGCGAAGGTGGCCGGGGCCTCCTCTCCAAGTTTCACCGTGAGGTCTTCGTCGGCTAGACCGGTGAGGAAATAACACATGGCCGAGTCATTGGAGCAGTGTGCAACCTTCAACTGCTCCTCCTGAAATCTGGTGACATACTCCCGCAGCGTCTCACCTTCATTCTGCCTGATGGTGGCGAGATGGGTCGCTGTCTTTTTGTCATAGTGCCGAGAAGAGAACTGGGCGAGGAACTCCCTTCTCAGCTGAGAGTAGGTCGAGATCGACCTGGCTGGCAGTCTCCGGTACCACAATCGCGCGCTGCCAGTAAGCGAGATCTGAAAGGGGCGGCATTTGATGGCGTCTGATGCCGCTTGGAAGTCCATGAGGCCTTCAAAGACCTCAACATAGTCCTTAGGGTCCTTCATCCCGTCATAAGGCTTCACGGTAGGAGCTTTGAACTTCGGAGGGATTGGTGCTTCCAAGACGTCCCGAGGTGAAAGGCGATTCTCTCAAGTCGCCATCGTTCAGTGAATCGTCTTTCTGCTCACATTTGGCCTTTAAGGCCTCCACCTGAGCATCAAGCTCCCCCCTTAGCTGGTAGAACTCCTCCCTTGTGATTAGCCCTGCGGGATTGTGAGAGAATTCAGCCTGCTGGTTGGAGCTCCTGTGGGAGCAGGATGGTGACTGCCCTTTTCGGAGAGATGAGCCTCTCTTTCTGTTGAGATGCTCGCGGAGGTCTCCCCTCTGGCGAGTGTACCCCTCACTCTCGTTGTCTTCGGGACGTTCCTCCTCGGCTGGGCCGAGGTGGGAACCCCTTTGCTCGCGTACGTCCATGCGCGTCGCTCGATTTTCAGATCGGGACCCTGCGCCTGCAGCTAGCACCATTTCGTTATACATTGCCTCGATGGAGCGCATTTGTGTGTGCATTGCCTCCATCTCTCTCTGGAGCGCATCAAAGTTCTCGCTTGTTGGAGCCGGGGCTGGACCCTGGGCGCCCTTCTTAGAGTCCCACGTCGGCCACGGGTGGCCTTGGACGTCCTCGGGTGTGCAAGCGGGTTAGGGCAGGCGCGGTGATTCGTGCCGACCTGCGGAGGGGTTCCGCTGCTAGGTCGTCGTGACCTTGCCCCTCTAACGTCGCTGCTCCGACCTCCCTCTGGTGGGCATCGCTGGCAGCTAGAGTCCTTCGATCCGTCGTATTGGTCCAATTCGCTGGTTGAACCATGTTCGCTCGCGTGTTGGTTTAAAGGAATTGGGATGACTTAGATTGTCAGTCGTCCCCACAGACGGCGCCAAATGTTTATGCAAAGATGTGCACAACAGTGTGTTCCTGGTTGTAGCTCGAACCCGGCCTCCGGACCGACCTGAACACTTGGGCGGACATGCACAAAAAGGTGAGCACTCCGACGATCAAGTCAGTATAGGTCGGATTCCAAGTCTAGTTCGAAGCCAGAAATCATCGTACCTGATCGGGGAGTGAGGTCCCCTACTTATGGGTGATGGTCCCGCTAATCTAGCGACTGTTACATTTGGTAATCTCGGGACCGTCGGTACATCCGGTAATCTCGGGACCGACGGTTACGCCCGATAATCACGCCGCAGACAGTTGCGCATCTCGGCCCATACCGAGCTCCCCGGTGGGTCGGACCTGGGCCAGGCTCACCTCGGCCCTCACACTTGGCATTTGTCGGCGTTGGTGGCGGCCGTCTCGGCCTTCCGAGCTGGACATGATTCATGAGTCATCTTGGAGCACCACTAGGGGTCTTCCACGTGTCCAGAGTATTCCCTTCCCCAAACAAATTGAGTGGTGGTTTATTCCTTCTTAATAACTATTAAAATTGTTAAGAGACATTATATTTTATTATCAATCGGCTTTTATATCCGTCCATCAGTTTTTAATAATTCTAATAATATTATTATAGGGCATGCCTTCATGCCATGAAAAAATAAAATAAATAAAGAAAGGGAACGTAACACATAATTCTTCCTATTTATAGGCCAATCATTCATTATAATAATTAATTGAGCCAATTTTATCTTTTTTATACTTTAATTATAAGAAAATCCACCGGTGATATCTTAATTGTCAAAAGTCCAATGATTTAATATTTCCTCCCACATTTAGATCTCTATGTTCAATTATATCTTTATTTCAAAATAAAACCCTCAAATCTTCAGAATCCAAATGTGATGAAACGTGTATCAAATAAATTATTTAAGAAAAAACTCAAATAATTTTTTAAGTAAATAATTGTAAAAAAAATTATATGACAACAAAATAATAGGTCAAGCAAGCACCACTAAGGTCTTGTTGGATAACTAGCTATTTCTTTTAGTTTTTAGATTTTTATTTTCAATTATTGTTTGGTTTACAATTTTTTTTTGTTTTTCTTTCACATTCTTAAAATCACTTAATTTTAATCGAATTTTAAAAAAAAAAGAAAACAAGTTTTTTAAAATTATATTTTTTAGTTTTAAAATTTACTTTATTTTTTGAAAATATTTCTAGAATACATGTAGCAAAACGAATAAAATATCCGAGTGAAAGTAGTATTTATAAAGTTCATTTTTGTATTAAAAACCATAACAATTCACATTAATAACTTGTTAGAAAGTTTTTTAATTCTTCCTCCCACATTTATAATACTATATTTCCAAGGAGAAGAAAAATAATAAAATAATGGAAATGATGACTTCATGTTCTGAGTTCAAATGAACTTTAGCTAAACATGTAAAACAGTCTCCAATCTTTTAAATAATTGGGTTGTTAATCTTTTAAAGCTCTAAACTTATTTTTATGTATTAAAATTTTCGATTAAGCCATTTTGTAAAAATATTGTTAACTGAAAGTTGATATATTCTTAAATTAATGTTATATTAAAATATTTGGACATGTGTACATTTTGTCGGATGAATTTGACATAAGAAACCTAACTCTCCCTTAAATAAAATTCAACTCCACCATCAACAAAATTCATTTCTTCCGAATACCACGTCTAAGTGGCATACCCACGTGTAAAATTATGTCAATAAATCAATAATTTAACAATACATCAACTTTTTTGTAACCAAATTTTTTGTAACCAAATTTCCTTTTTATGACATGATTTATAGAGAATTCTTAATACATTTGAGACAAAATTAAAAATTTGGTTTGAGAATTAAAAATTTATGCATTCCAGTGGTTGCATGCCCAAACACTCAAAAGAATTCGACAGAGTACATTAATATACACATAATATTAATAACAATAATTTTAGATTTATTTAAAAAATAAAATATATTTCATCGACATTTCCATAAATTTGAAACTTTGAGATTTTCACGATGTTGAATCAAGAAATTGATCAACTCCGCGAACGTCGGTTCGGTTAGGATGAGCTAGACAGTGAGCTCCAAATAGTATGCAGAAGACCTGCAAAACAGAGTGAGCACTCCGATGCCACTAGAGAGAATAGAAATGTTCACGTACCTCCAAATGAACAGAATGATTCTATTTATAGACAGGACCCCGACAGTGTTCTCAACAATACCTCAATGACTCTTTAAGATTACCGTGAAATGAGACATATTGTCGTGGAGTTTGTTGGAGATGGGGCCGAGCTTAGATAAGCTTAATCGGCTAGACCAAAGATGTGGGAACGCAATTGTGAACAGACTTGTTCGACTCGGCTACCGATCGAGTTCGACTCGATTAAACGGATGAGTCGAGACGAATATACTTGGATTAATCCTTTGCACGATTTATGAATCATGTGTCATCTTCCACATCCACTCGTCTTCTACCACGTGTATGCTGAAATCTACCTCCAACACACGATATCCAGATTTAAAACAATCTTTTATCTCTCTTCCTTTATTTTCAAGAGTAGATAGCATCCAAGAGTAAAGAATGCATAGGCTGAAAATGAATGGAAGGTCGGTCCTTTTCACTCTAAAAAGATACTAAAGGTCGCTTCGCTTTTTAGGAATTGACAGCAGAGAATTTGGTAGGTGTGTTGGAAAAATAAAAAATACAAATTTAAATCGTACGTTTTTTTCCCTTCTTCTTTTTGTAATAATTGCAAATTGAAGTGCTCTTATTATTTATTATATTATTTGGGTCCTTTTATATTTATTTTATTGGCTATATATACTATATGGTTCTTCGTTTTTTTAAAGATAATTATTAATTGATATTTAATAATTAAAAATTTTATCTTTAATAATTAAGAAAAATGAATAAGGTACTCTACAAAAAATAATAATAAATAAACTCTGTTCAACATAACTTGATTCAAATATTATTTGAATTGCAGAACAATGAGATCTTATAATGTCATTTATTTTATTTTATTCCAACTAATTAAAAGTATTCCACATCACTTGAAATTAGGTTCTAATTATTGATCAAAAGTTCGATTCATCATCGTTCAATTAATGTTTTATCATATTGGAATACGTTAACTCTAATGTTATTTACGCATAAAATTCAAAGTGTTCATCGGAAAAATCTTATCCATCCTTTAATAAGGTCTATTTCTTCTAAGTAGCATGTCCAAGTGACATATTCACGCATCCAATTAGGTAATAAAACAATAATTTCATTTTCAAGACTTGATTGAGAATTTTCAATAATGTAAAATTAAGAATTTTCAAAAGATTAAAGATTAAAGACTAAATTGAGAATTAAATAAATGATTAAAAATGATTTGGTATATTTTGCCTATATTCTTCTTTCTTTATAAGAAATGTCATGATTTGATTTTAATATTTTTTTATTTTTTATTTTTTAAGTAATGTGGGGTGAGAATTCGAACCATTAACCTCGTAATTGAATATATATGTCTTATCGCATTAGAATATGCTCTTGTTGACCTCATGATTTATACTCTATTGTATTAACATTTTGGCTTGGAAGTATTAGATGTGACATATATATATATATATATATATATTAACATTTTGGCTTGGAAGTATTAGATGTGACATATATATATATATATATATATATATATATATATATATATTATATCTTGAGAGATATTAAGTGATCAGACAAGTATTATGTTTCAAATATGAACCATATTATATCTAAAAAAACATATATTTATATGAACCAAATTATTGCCTACACTAACAAGAATAAAGGGAAAATGAAGCAGTAATAGCAAAATAACAATAATGATATTATTTTGTTCTATATACTTTCATCATTTGTTCATTTTAGTTTATATATTTTTAAAATAAAATTTTAATCCCTATGCTTTCAAAACATCTATTTTAGTTTTTATATTTTTGAAAAATGATTATTTTAATATTTATTTAACAAAATTTTAATATATACAATAGAAACTCTTTAATATAAATTTATGGGTGAGTGAAGCGTTGTGCTAAAATTTTAATCAAAATGAATGAACCAAAATTGTACGAGAAACAAAATGAACATTGTAAAAGTATATGGACTAAAATGACAAAAATTGAAAATATATAGACTAAAATAAATTTTAAGAAATATAGAGATCAAAATTAACCAAAGTAAAAATTACATAGACCACAAAATTATTTAAACATTTTTTTAACTAATTGATATGTAATGACTTAAAAATGAAATTTATTTGTAACTAATTTGCAAGGACATAAGGAGGAAGGTGAATGCTACAACATTCGCATTGAATGGATAAATATTTACCCACCTAAGCATAGTTTATGTCTGACTAAAAGGTCGTGGATAAATATTTACCACCTAAGCATAGTTTATGTCTGACTAAAAGGTCGTGGGCATAAAAGGTCGTGATTCCCGTGATTCGAGTTCCTACTCCACACATAGAATGGATAAATAATTTGGAAGTTCAGAAACTAAAAATAAGAATTAAACATATCAAAGTAAAAATGAGTTAAAACTATCAAAGTGAACATAGATGAAATAACAATATGAAATTGCTAAATCATCCTTAGGCAATTTATAGTTAATTTTTTTTCCCATTATGTACAAAATAGATTAAATGCAAAAGTCCAAACACCACAAAAAAATTGAAGGTCCACAAAATGGGCAGTCTCAATAGAATTCTAGTCATAATCTAAACTGAAAAAAGAAAGAGAAAAGAGAATCTCAGAAACTTAATGCCAAGAAATATATTTGAAAGATAATTAACATAACATAAATCCATAAATAAAAACTGCTTTCACCTTCTGGGGAAGGCCATCATAAAGATTTAAACTCTGAATGCCCCAAATTTGCCCTAAACAAATATATGATAAAACCAGCAAACAAAAGCTTCTTATGTGTTTTGCCCCTCATTTTTACCAAGAAAACTTCAGTTGATCCTCATAGCATGCAGTCCGTTCTCGCCGGCAACCTCCGGAAGAAGTTGAGCGGCACGGATGGGAGCTTGTACCGAAACCTCGGATGTCTCAGCACGTAGATCCCAGAGAGAAGTGCCACAACTTGGAACGGCGTCGTAACATACAGAACAATGGCAGAAAACCAGGCAGAAGATCACAAACAATGCTGAAGCTCTCGGGTCGCGCCAACTGAGTAGAGACTGCAGCCTCTCGCCCTGCGTCGCGAGGTCCCCGACTACAGTCTGGATCCTCCCGGCAATGCTCCTCAGCCGATCGTACCTCATCCTCACGATGTCAGCGGGTCGGGAAGTGGGAAAACGTGTCGAACTCCTCGTCGAGCTCGTCGGGGTGAGCGGAGTCGGCGTGGGAGAGGCGGGTGTCCATGTGAGGAGGGTGCCTTGGCCTCCATCTATAATGCCAAACTCCAATTAGGAACAGGGTAGAGAAAATTGTGGGAAGAATGAGCTCAGGGTACATGACAAGGATGATGAACAAGATGTGAATTAGAACAGTTGTAATTGGGTTTCTCCAATTGCAAATCTGATCAAACCATTTCCCAACTGCAATCAAGCCACTGAAAACTCCCATGATTCTGAAGAAATTCGCCCTTGCTTCTCCTCATACTCCACATGTGGGAGCCTACGTCGAGCATATACTCGACGACCTCTTTTCGCAGCGGGGGCTCGGCACGGTTCAGCCTCATCGAGACGATCTGAGTCGCCTGGTGCCGTAGGCTATCGAGTTGGCTAACAGTCAATGGGTGAAGATAGTGCATTTTGGGGAGGAGGGGATGTGAGTACATGTGCAGCATGTTTAGCAAAGAAGAGCAAGTAAATCTCACAGCCAAATGAATCTCACCCATCTTCTTCACCCCACTTGAGTGCAGAACCAGCAGAGGATATGAATGTGTGTAAACTCGATCAGTTTCGAGCGTAGAAAGGCGAATTCTTACCTTCCCTATCCGTGCATCTTTCGCTGCTCCAGCCTTATCCCCGCCGTGCAGATGGCAGTTGTCGAAAACCCCAATTGTGATGACAGTGCAGGGGTCAAAAACCTCCAAGTGTACTGCTCATTCCACTTGGGCATGAAAACTGTCGATGATCGTCCTCGTTCGAACCCACTTCTGCCCGTATTTCGCCACACAGTACGCATCGGTCGTTCCTCGCCATCTTTCGTCTTCATTGGCATTAGCCCCTGAGCATTCAGAATCCCCAATTCTAACACCCCAATGTGGTTCTTCCACAGTTGTTTTGCGGTCGGTCGGAGATCGCTACTGTATGTGTCGATTCATCCAAAACATGGTAGCCACCTTCCAACAAATCCTCATGTGAATCCTACTAGAGAACTTGATTTTCCTTCTTTCTCCCCTTCAACAACAACAACGTGTTTCTCAAGATTGAACCACTTTGTGTTCACAGGTCTATGGTCCAATCTCCTATCGACATACTGCAGCGGGATTGCACACCGTCCCAAAACCTCATCCTTGTTCGGTGCAACTCGGTCTTCCACACTTAGTATCAAAGGCTCTTCAAATGGTTCGGCCGCAACAAACATCAAATCCTCATTCCACATTGGATTGATAGTTCTAGACTGCGAAATTCTAGTTCTCAAAAGCCTGATTTCCAAGTATAGCCTTCACAAAAACCTCCGGATAACGACCCTTATCACTCGGCTGCAGATCCTGAGCTTCAATAATATTCACCCTCAAGTACCAAAGCTTAGCGGAAAGATACACCTTCGACCGAATATTCGCGATCCATCAGCTCCGCTCACGGTTGCAGCATCCGAATTCCAAGCCTCGGAAAATGCTTCATCTGCCTGCGTTCCCATCCAAACAGCCAACATCAGCTCTCCTTTCACCTTGTCCCCCTTCCTATCATCCAACCGATACCATTGCGGCGCCAGGGGACTATCGGGCGGTACCCTTCTCGGGACCTCATTCATGTCGAAAAGAACCCTCCCCATGAAGTCATCCTTCACAAAATCCTTATCCTTCACAATCACCTCAAGAACCGAAGCCTGAATCCGATCCTTCGAAAAGGCAAACACCTGATTCCATTCGGGATTCGACTTCTTCTCGAAATGGCGAGTGGTACCTTGTAGTTTCCAAGCTTAACCTCGACGTAGGGGTCGCAGCTCCCGGTGACATCTTCCCGGGCAAGTCTTCGCCTTGACGACCCGAACGTAGAGGTAATACATTTGCTCAACGAGGTCATAGGTGCTGGCTAGTTTGTCGCCAGTGACCTTCCCCGCCCAGATGGGGATTGGTCTCTTTCAGTAAGAAATCCTCTGGTGGAGGCTTCTGCATCATCTTCACACTTTTTGAATGCAATTTTTCTCAAACAGACCTAAAAAAATAAAACCCAAACACAAGCTCAAAATTCAAAATTTCCCTCTTGAAGAGCCGAACATCGGATAACAGAGTCAGAGTCAAGCGGTTGCCGGAAAAATCGGAAGAAAAAATTCAAAAAATCTCTCCATTGTAATACGGCTTGCAGAACCCAAAACGACGTCGTACGAACAGTTCTCGACTAGAAAATAGAAAACTAAAAAAAAAATAAAAAACATAGAAAAAAAAAGAGTTCAAGGGTGCGTGAGTTCCACCTGAAAGCAAAAATGAGGGAGGAGAAGAAAAAATTCCGGCAAGTCTTGAAAGCTTCAGATCTGGAAAGTTCTCAGGCGCTGCAGAGAAATGGGAAAAGAAGAAAGAAATGCAGAAGAAGTGAGTTTGATGAAGAGCCGTAGATCCAAAGAAACAAAAAAGTAATCCGCCACATTGTTTGCTGTTTGGTTGCCGAGGAAAATGCCAGATTTCCCTCATTTTCCAGGGAACCAAACAGGAAAAATAGAAAAGTTAAAGGTACCGACCGGCAGCAGTGGTGATCTTCCATGGCATTGCTGAAAAGAGGAAGAAAAAGGAAACCCATGAGAGAGGAAAATGGAGAGATGGGCTTCGGTTTTAGAGAGAGAGAGAAGTGGGTTTTTTGGTTTCCGATGAGAAGTATATACGAAGTGAACTTTATTGGATTTTCCATTTTTCTTTTAAATTTTTTTATAAAATTTTTTTCTGTTTATTCAGAGAGGGAAAACATGTGGAGGGAGCGTCGGAAGTGTAGTTGGAGTGTGATGTCGGCCCTTTGGGGCCCACTCGCACGTGTGCAACCTGAACATTAATTTTGTAATTTAAACTGAACCTTCAATTTCTATCTTAAAACTTTTAATTTTATTAGATTATTAGATTGGAAAAGAAACCTTAAATTAGGTTAGTGAGGTAATTTTTGCCCTCTATTACAATATTCTCTAAATCACCCACTAAATTTTTTTTTAGTACAATCACCCACTCACCTTAGTAAAATAGAATAAAGTAAAAAAAAAATTTATAATTTAATGCAAATCAAGTTTGCACAATTAAATTTGATTAATGTACAAAATCGAATTAAATAACTCCACCAAAACTTACAAATTTCAACAAAGCTCATTTATATTTTATATACTCTTATTAGTTGGTGAATTCCAAATATCGCTTATGATAAACTTACTATGACATGGTATACTTGATACATTAATAGAAATTTAGATGATAAATCACAGCACTCAAGAGAAGAAAATTTGATGCCAACCTCTTAAAAAATTGGAGGATGAATTATAAATTTTCTTCTAATGGACCTAATTTCTCTTCTAAATTTTTGTCAATTCACTTAATATCAAAGGTTTATTATTATCACTTGATTTTAACATTCACAAAAAAAAAATGGTATAATTAAAAATAGTTAAAATATAATGGTCTAAATTGAAACATTTTAAACAACTAGATTTCGATACGTTCCACGTGGCTTAAACCATGGAATAAAATGAATATATTATATAAATAATTTCTATTAAACAATGAATAAGAGAAGAATATAAATTACAATTACATATTTATAATCCAATAGTCAATAAATGTAGTGAGGCGTGAAGTAGCATACTTTAGATCCATCCATATATATTAGCTATCAAAGAGAGACAATAAATATGGTCTCTCACACAAACTGTAGTTCATTGGCTCCAACTTCAACGTTGATTTCATTCCATTCTATACTTCCAATGCAATAGAAGGATGGTGTTATATGATATTTTAATATAAGAATAAACCTAAAAAAATGTAGTAAGGAATTCAACGAAATAAAAAGTTTTTAGAAATCAATTCCATCCATGAAAATAAAAGTTCAAAAAATAGGTCAAAAACATATATAGTTATTAAGTAGGCAGTGGAAGTTGATATTTATTCAACCCGTTCCATGTTCCATCTTAGTTCTTGAATCGCGGGGGCTCCAGTAACAAACATACTATTATGTTGCATACGTTTATATGTTTTGAAGAAGCTCATATCCTTCCACGTCTAATAATTCTCTTTCACTATATTAGAAGTAAAGTAAAATTTAGAAATTAAAAAATTTATGTATGCTCATGAATTTCCATCATCGTTCATAATATCTTATCGTAGAAGTACTTATTTGTAACAATTTTTTTTTTTTGTAAATGTTGTATTTGTTCTTTATAGGTGAATCTGATTTGACGAATACACGTATAGTTGTCTATGAAAGAAAACATGTTCTGGTAAATATACATCAACTTGTGGTTATAGTTTGGCATTGTGGTATTTATCGTCATTGAAAAAATAAAAGCTTATTGGAAATTGCTTCCTTTTGAACTTTACTAGATAACCTTCATCATTTGCTGGGCTCAGAGGAATTCAAAAGGGACAAACTTGCTTTCGAGATGCTGACCAATATAAATTTCTGCATGTATAACATAATTGTCAAAGTCTTTACCGACTTTTGTCCCATTGCACAACATTAGTTGGATCTAAATTTCTCATAATTATAATTCGGCAAATCCTTCTTAAGAATTAAATTGTAAGGAGGAATTCCACTCGGAAGCAATGTATTAAGAAAACTCTTCTTGATATTAATTATTTGAGTAATCAATCGCTTCATTGAAACTCACAAAAACTATTGATTCTCCTAGAAATATGGTCGACATATTCATTTTTTGCGGCTAGAATTTCTCGACTTGTTATATATTCTGAACTTTCAGCATTCTCTTTCAAATTATGAAAGATGCTTTCAATAAAAATAGTTTTCAGAATCTGTTTCTTTTTCGTACTGAATGAGCAGTTGATCTGGAAGGGAAATGAGATCATTTTCTATGGTTTTTTCTTCCCCATTACCAGCTCACAACGGAAAATTTGCAAACTTTTATCAGAGATGGTTGTCATGTTTGTTGTTAATTTAAGCTTTTCCATAATTTTTCAAAGACATGACTTTACAGAGCTAAGTGTCAAGGACAATGGTACCCCTCGTACCCCATGTATCTCCACAATGGTATGATATTGTCCGATTTGGGGCATAACCCTCACGGATTTGCTTTTGGTTTCACTCAAAAGGTCTCATATCAATGGACATAATTGTCCTCTCTTAATACCTATGATCATTCCCTTTCCTAGCCAATGTGAAACCCAACAATCCTCCCCTCGAATAAAATACCACCCGAGCCTCCCCTCAAGTAGTCACTTATCCGTCTACTCTCGGACCTGAACAAGAGATTGCTCTTATCCAAGGCTCTAGGCACACCTTGATAGAGCACACCACGGATTACACCATGACCACACCTTCTAAGGTTCATCACTTCTTTATTCAGCACTCGAGAATTCACTGATACAGCTAGGTTCAGACCATGGCTCTGATACTACTTGTCAGTGACAACGGTACCCCTCGTACCCCACGTATCTCCACAATGTGATGATTGTCCGCCTTGGGCATAACTGTTGCGCCTCTGCTTAATAGAGAGGATAAGTGCAAGTGCACACTGTCACAAGTAATAATCTGGAAAAATATCCAAGTTCGTCTCCACAAGGGACTAGTTTTCTTTTAAAATTGATTTTGTAAATTGCTTGAATGAGCAATCGAGTTTGGGAATAAAAATTGGTGGAATTGTTGGGAACACGAAAAAACACACGAAAATAATAGAATTTAAAAGGCCAAACCCCCTACTACTGTTTTGTTCTAAAATGATGAATTACACCTACCAAATGTGCCCGTAATTACACTCAATTTATGCAAACTTGTTCAAATCCTATTCCATACCGCTTTTGGTTTGTTTAAGAGCTTAGGTAGTGTTTACATATGTCTATGCAACTCTAGAATCCTAAATGAATCAAGTGCCAACTTACGTTTAACGGGTAAGAGAGCCTATGTCTAGGATCTTGTTTTAGTTTTATTTCTAAGTAACTTCCCGTTTTACCTTGATGAGATCCGTTTGAGTCTAACCTTCTCAGAATTAAATTCAAACTAGTGTGATTAAACAAGTGGCCAACAAGAAAAATCAACTAGATAAATTATATCAATCAAGATAAGCAAAGAGAGCATAATACGTCGTGCTCGATAGATGTAATTTATAGTGATAAGAACTAAAGCATTCGTAGAGAGGTTGAAGAAACAATTTACCTACTCATGGAATTGAAAGAAATTAAAACACAAGAGAAGATAACAAAAGAAAGCATTTTAATTAGAATTGGAAAAAAAGTACAAATGGAACAAATGGAATTGCAATAAAATAAACAAGAGTAATTGTAGAAAAATAATTGAAAACAAAACTTTAAAAAAAAAACTAACAAAACTAAAGTAGAAAGGAAACAAAAGCATGGAAATGAGATGTGTAGAAGTGATTGCTTGGAGGCTCTTTTATAGGCCATGGAGTAGTAACAAGATTTGAGAAATTCAAGGGAAGTTGGCACCACTTGTTGTTGTAGAGATATTAGGAGTAAAACAAATGTGGCCAATACTTGGTCAAAAGTGGTTATTCCCGTTTCGACAATCTAGGCATCGAATGTGGCGGATGGAAGCATGTGAAGCTGGAACTTTCAAAGTAACTTGGCTGGCTCATTCCTCTAGTAAGTTAGAAATTCTGGCCTTGCAATGTGCCTGACGCATTGTGATCATAAATCTTCATTTTCCTCTACAAAATAAGCATATTTACACAAATTAGCCTTCATTTACCTATAACTGAATTCAAAAGTCCGTAATCACAAATTATGCACATTTTTCCTAAATTATATGCATGAACAACATTTTCATCCCAAAATAAGTTACTTAAGCATGCAAACCTACCCTTTTTTAGCTTTAATCAAGGCTTATCAATAACCCTCATAGATTTGCTTTTGGTTCACCAAAAAGGGCTCATACCAAATGGAGATAATTGTCTCTCTTATATACCCATGATCAGTCCCTTTCTAGACAATGTCGGACTTTTTTTGCAATCACCTTACAAACCAAACACTAAGACTAATTGTTCGTTGTCTGTAGTCTGTGGTACCAAAGGAGTACCTGGCGAAAGTCATCCAAACACAAAAAAAACTTTTCACCAAATGGTTCGAGACTATCCATAATATCTCGAAATGTTCTATCAACTATTTCAATTACAAATCTCCTTGTCATTGGTTGCATCCTCTATCAATAATTATTGTCCTCTTAGTAATTTCGTTTTACTACTTTGTTTTGATATGGCACACATAGAAGATTTGGTAGTCTGCAATAGTATGTTGAATCGTGAATGAGTTGTTCGATCTCCTGGTATTATTGCAGCAAACTGAAGTAGCAGTTGCAAGTGCCAGTAGTCCTTTGTGACTTATTGTTGCAAGTAATGCAACAATACAAAAATGTTTTTCCAATCCCTAATGGGCCATCAACAAATCATACACCCATTTTATTACTTGTTACTCTTTCCAATATCTTATATAAGCAACTTTGTTATCCGTTCAACTTTGAAACAATGTCAATATCCTCCTTTGAGACATTTATAGATTCTTCATCGAGTATTTCTTTTGTACTCCTTGAACTTACTTCAAAATGAGTTAGATTTTTAGCTTGCAAGTCATAAGCACTAATATTTTCCTATGGGTCTCAGAAACACTTGCAAATCCTTTCAAAGTAAGCTGGGTTAGAAATTCTACAGTAGTGTCATCCAATTTTATTGTAGTTTCTGACATGTTTCAAAGTATATATCCCATAATTTTCTTAACTTCTGTAGGTTCAAAATGTAATAGGTGGCAAAAAGTTTTCTAAATGCATGTGACATCTGAAATGTGGATGCTTCATCCAAACATTCTATGATACTATTATCAAATTCAAGCAATCCTCGTTTTGTGCTACTACCTTAAAAGATGAATATTGTATTCCATCTACAATAAACAAATCATCACATGATATTAGTCCTTTAACTTTCAATAGCAATCTCAAATAGTATGGTTCACCTCCTATTGGATTGACATCATTTACTCTAGAGATCACGTCTCCCTTTTTTCTTAAAGACCAAGTTTTTACTATTATTCCAAACATAAGTATTGGAAAATTCTCTACAATTTTTTTTTTTGCATCTTCACATGTTTTGCACATTTCAAAAAACTAGATATAACATTGTTTTTAGACAGATCTTGGTTTAGAACAACTTGCAAGTTCTATTATCCCAAAATGAACTGGTTGTTGGTTAGGACTTTGTAACATAAGTTTACGAATGTTGGATATATCCCATAGCTTAAATTCAAAAGTTCTCCATATTAATTCTTGTGCTGAGGCTCATTTGCATCTTGGAAAACTCTTTCATTGAAAATTATATTATCATCGTCATATGATATCAACAAAGGCTTTATTGTCCTTTGTAAATATACTATACTAAAAGCATTCAAGCCAGAACATATCTCACATTGATATGACAATTATATATTGACAACAAATATTGATCGTAAGGCAGCACCATATTATCTAATACCGTCTTTCCTACTTTGACTTTCAACCCAACAAACAAAAGTTAATTAAATAACAAGCTACATGATATGTTTATAATTATTTGGTAATTAAATGTAATAGAATCATCATGATTTGAATAATGAAAATAATAACAAAGTAAAAAACATAATAAAAAAAGGTTTTAAAAAACTAACCTAAGTGTCATCGTTTCTTCTTCTGTATATGGGATATTATTTTTTTCCTTGCATCGTCTTTGAAGAAAAATCTCTTGGATAATAGAATTTAAACATTTTCCATTTATCATACATGTGTTTTTCTTGTTTGCTTCTCCAAGAAGTCCATGTAACATATGTATGTTAACGACTGCTTCATATAATGATTGAAACTTTTCTTTATCTGGTAATTCAGCACTGAAATATTTATCATAGTCTAGATTTGTAATCTTAAAGGTTTGTCTTAGATGATCAACATATGTGCATGTGGTAGTCTCCTTTTGAAATTCAATAACATATACATAAGCTACAACATTACAAATATTTTCTTTTTTAATATTTGGTCTTTCATATCTTGTAGTTTACTACAAAATATTCTTGAAGTCAAATCTTGCCTATCTCGAGAATGTGTCCATATTTCAATTCATCCTTAATCTCTTTCCACTCAAAGTTGCACGTCATTGTGTTATAAAACAATATGGCTTCCAAATCTTTGCACTATGGTCATAGCATCTAAGTACCAACGCTGCATATCTCTTAGCCCTCCAATGAAAGAAGAAGCAGGTAGTACTATTCTCTACCAATTTTGTTGCCTCTCATTTCTCCAATAGGAAATAGTAGAGTATATTGTAAAAAATCATAACAACTAAAGTAGTGTTTCACTCTTTGCTTATCTCCCAAATGTGGTGTACAATAACGTCTCTCTCAAATGGTACGTTAGTATCATTTCCTTCAATCCATATTGCAGCAACTTGATCAATTGTTAGTGTATTATACACTTGCTGATCTAAATTTATATTACTTTCAATTCGAATTTATAGATTATAGAAAGATGACATGTCTTTTAACCTTCTCAAGAATTTAGCATACGGGTTTCCTCTCAATATATCGATCAACTTTTCCATAATACTTTCGTCCAATTGCGTCTCTTCTAATACGTTTATTCTATTTTGAAGTTCATTTGCCGTTTTATAAAAAATATAACTGAAAGTATTATGGATCATCTTTGGGTATTAGAGGAGGTAGTTCATGATATATTTGTTCTTATGCCCCAAAACTATAAAAAACCTTGTTTTGAAAAAGCTATTTCCTTATCTAATTTAACACCAAACACATATTTGAATGCAAAAATACAATTACAGGCTCTAATATTCTTACAAAACATTTGTGCTTCTTTTGTTTTAGAAGTAAATAGTGATTATAGTTCTTTGGAAACATTGATCTCAACCAATTACACTTTCCCAATAGAGCAACAAAAAGAGGGTAGTAGTTCATGTTCAAATTTCTCTGCATCACAGTAAAACACAATATGTTGGTTTCTTTAACTCCTGCCATGTTGAGCATAACAGATAGTATGAAATTTGACCTATAAGAAACATATATTCAAATTAAATATTAAAATTAATAGTACTCCCTTAGATTAAGAAATACAAATCATGTACAAACCTGATTGTTCATCTGTGCATTGTTGGTCGTAATAAGGAATAAGTTTCTGTCTTCTTATTCCTACAACTACTTTCACCACTTAGCCTTTCCTTCTTGATATCACATTTGAATTTTTGTTCTTCTCTTATCATCGGTTAATTTTTCGTATGTTTTGTTTTTCTTTCTTCGTTGATCTTTGGTATAATCTGGAAATTAAAATTTTGAAAAAAATATTAGGAAATGTTTAATTTTAACGTAAATTATTTGTAGCACATTTTTTTACCTTCAGTAGAGGACATTGTCTCGAACTTTCGTTGACGTTTCTCCAAACGAAAGAGTGGTTATATTCTTGATAATTGGTACATCGATTTAACTCTTGCAAAATAAAATAATACATTAATCACTATACTATTTGAGTTAAATATCTGAGTGTACAAATTATTTAATTTTTTAAATAATACATTAATAAAAAATGACATAATTTTTTAAATGAAATTTTTGTTTGAGTATAAATTGCATACCTCCAATCAAGAGGTTGTGAGTTCAAATCCCTCCCCAACATGTTGTACTAAAAAAAATATAAATCGCATAGTTTAAGTTTTGTAAAAACCATATTTTATGCGGGATTGTACATTTTGCAACACTAAGACAAAATTAAAAGCATGTGAGTCATACTATTTAGAATTTTACATTTTCGTTTGAATTTTAATAGTTAAAACTTCAAAATGATTCTTATTCAACCTAATTTAAATTTTATTTAATTTTTTTAGGTAATCTATGTATAATTCGGTTTTTTTTTTTAAAGAAAATGATACTTTGATTAAGGAGAAATGTCAGCGACATCCCAACAAGGCTTCTAAGCCAAAAAGGAAGATTAAAAAGCCAACAAGAAGTGGTTTGAGATTTAATTAAATTGAATAAAAAAGGTGGGTCAAATGCGGCATGTCGTGAATTAGGGATCGTTTATTAACCCAAAGTTACACATTCACCATTGATTAGAGCAATTGCACCGAGGGAATCCGATTCAACAGGAGGTGACGGCAAGAGGTGGCATGCGCAAACCTGATTCCTTGATCGAGGATAGCTAAAATTTCTACTTCAAGAGGAGGGTAAGTAATAGGTGTAAAGTGTGATTTTGCAGTTGATCCGCTTCGCATGCAACAGGTTGCATACGAGTTAAATTTTAACCAACCCGAAGGAGGGCAGCCCAAGTTTGAGTCCGCCCGTTGTTGACCCGTTGGAGGCTTTGCTGGTTGCCGCACATTTGCACCCTGAACGAGTCAACATACGCTAGAATCCAAGCACTACGAACGTCCACATCATGTATTGATTTATCTTGGTTAACAAGCAAGTTTCTCCAACAATTTCCAAATCTGGTTTACTAAGACAACTCACAAAATTCTCCCACAGGTTGGAGAACGAGACATGCAGATCCAGGGGAGAGTAAGCCAAAGGGAATACCAATGGTCAGGTTCATTTTGCTCTCTGACAGTGGAAGAGGAGAGTGTGGATTATGGTTTGACCTTCCTATGGCAGCAAGTGTAGAGAGGTAAGACTTCCATTCCTCTATTTTGGAGATTAAACATAATAGGAAGAAAAATGTGAATAATCCTCCAAACAAAATTTTTATCTTAAAGGGAATGTTGAGTTGCCACACTACTATTAGATTCATTTATAAGATTATGTTTGCATATAGAGCTTATAAGTACTTTTGATAGAGAAAAAATCCTTCTTGTCAAAAATGTTGTTGGCTTTTTGGCCTTAATCTCAAATTAATAATTTTAATTAATTAATTAATTAATGTTTTGATGATAACAAACTTAATTTTATTTATTGACATTTTTTGTATTTTAAAGTGTCCACAGTGTAGAGCGGTTACAATGATTCAAACTACTGTTAGATCATCCAAATCGGAGCTCAAACGGAGAAGTTACGATCGAAACAAATTGGAAGGAAAAATACCCGATGCTGACAGTGACAAACTTCTTTTTAAAGATATATATATATATTGAAAAAGAAAAGAAAAAGATTAAAAAAAATCAAAAAAAAAAATTAAAAAAAAATCAAAAGTTACCGACGGTAACTTTGTTTAAAAAAAAGATTAAAATAACTTGTCGCATATCTTTTATATAATATATATATATATATATATATATTATTCTTAATTTATTTTTTTTCAAAATTATCTAACCGTTCCTTCTTAATGATTAAGATCTAATGGTTTAAAATTAAACTTGATTTTTTACCATTTTATTCCCCTCTATTTAAACTAAACTTCTCAAAATTACACAACAATTCTCTTATTCTCAACACTCCATAACTTCAAAATTCGCATTTTGCTAATTTCTCCAAGTTCTCAATTTTTCTTTCTATCTTATTTGTGAGAGAAATTTTATTGTTGTGAGGATTGAAATTTTTGTGAGCTCAAATTTGTATATTACTCTATTTGAGAGTTTGTAAGTGTGTGTTTAAAAATCTTCAACTCATTGTAACGGTTGTGATCCTCACGTGGAGAGGATCGTCTTGCTCTTGTGTGAAGAGCAGTGTATCGGTTTGATTCCTACCGTGGAAAGAGTCAGAATTTCAATTTACAACCCAAGAGGTGCTTGGGAAGTGGAGTAGGACAGTTGTGCGAACCACTATAAAAATTGCCGGTGTCAAATTTCTCTAACCTTCTCTCTTATTTATTTTTGCATTTAATCTTAGAATTTTATGTTTGCCTTAAATTTCTCTTGTTTGCCTTAGATTTATTTTATCTTACTTTGTTAAAATTGCATATCTCAAAAAGTGTATTATTTTGTTTAAATTGGGCTCATTTATTAAAAAGTTTATATTTTATTAATTAAACCCTATTCACCCCCTTGTCATACCGATCCAACAAATGTCACTGCCAGTGGTCTCAAGCATTGCTGGAGATAAGAGGTATTTAATGATTAGGTCTGTATCCTCCTAGAGGAAGAAAGTATGAAGCTTAGGAATATTTCAGTGGCCCATTGGGCTCATTAGATTAGAGACTCATAAATCATTACCCTTTAGGAGGAGAGCTCGTAGGTTTGAAGGAATGTGACGAGAAATCCAAAGATTAAAGAAAGCCCTTGTGGAAGCCCCATTATACCACCTGCTTACGAAGGCCTTGAACTAGCAAATCACGACCCTAAAGAACGCTCTTCCAAAAATAAGATGAGTAAGGATGTAACTCAACACCTAGAAGAGGGAGTCAGAATAGTACTGTGCCTTTAGAACTCCTTGGGCATGCACATCTTTTTCCAACTCACATCCAGTGAAGCTTCCTATGTGTATTAGTAGTACCCACCAAAATTGAGTAAATTTTTTTGTAATCCCTGTAAAAGCTTTCGAAAGGCGAAAAAAACACTCCTCCGGCCATAGGACGGGATAGCAGTTCCCACACTCTTTATGTGAATCTTCTTCCCCCAACAAAAAAAAAAAAAAAGTTTTTACTTCCTACCTTGCATGACATTCCAAATTTTGCCCTTAATATAAACCCAACCTAGAAAAAAGACGGCAACCTAAGATAATTACCCAATCAGTCACCAAATTAATACCAAGTAGACTAAAGATACGCTGCCTCTCTGGATGAAAATTGGGCAAAAAAACTAAAGCAGATTTCACAAAGTTAATGCTTTGGCCTGATGCCTTACCCATTCGTTGGAACATTTGTTTGGTTGCAATCTCAATTTCCTCTCTTAGGAATGGGGCCAATAAAAAAGTATTCATAGCAAGAGTTACTTTGGGAGGAAGGTGCTGGAGAACCATATCAATATCAATCTGTTTGGGTTTGGAATTAGATTGGAAAACAAAAACAAAAGTGTTCTCAACTTCATTTTCATCTTCTATCCAAGACCCATCTGCCATTGAAAATCCCATGAATGAAGTTAGTTCGCTTCCTTTGAGTGGCTTTTACATGTAACCATTTGGTATCTGATCCCCCTACTTTAACCAATCTTCCTGGATCTTTGTTCCAATAAAATTTTTCTTGCTCAAGAAGACCTGTCAATTCATCTTCTAATAAATGGATGGTATGAAATCAAGGGAAGGAGGGTTATTGTAGGATCCCGTAATGGCAGCCATCGAAAAAGTAGAGAAAAATGAGCTATTACATAAGAAACGATTAAGACACTTACAAACTTGGGCATTTGCAAACCGGTAGTTGCACCAAGTGAACTGATTCCGAAGAAACCTATATCAAAAAGAGAACAAGCATCAAGAGCTGATCGGAAGTCTGAAATGAGATTGCCATTATTGCAACTTGGGGCAGAGGTCTCATTGTGCCAAAGAATTGCATTTAAATCACCATCCACAAGCCATGGAGAATCATCCATATTGTAAATTCGTCAAGAAGTTCCTCATGGGGATGTGAATCCCGAAGCGGATGCAAATCATCGTTCATGAATTTTTTAGAAACAAAATCAAATATTCAATAATGAAAGTACAGGGGAAAGAACTTTTCTTTTACCTTAGAAGAACATTTCTTCAATGGATTAAACCAATGAACACCACCAATAGACCTTCCGTGCTATCCTTTAGGTAGCAAGAACTCACTTGTGGGACGTTCGATATGGATCTCTAGGGAATGGAGAATGGAGAGCTTGAGAGAAATTGCTTAAGAGTTTTTCTATTCTGTATTTGCATAACCTTTCACCAAAAAACTAAAACAAAAACTTGTAGTGGGGGTTTCCCCATGTCACTTAACTCCTCGTTCCCTGCATTTTTACGTGTAATTATTAATATAATTAATATTTTTAATAAATAATAATAATTAATTAAATATAATTAATTAATTAATAAATAATTATTAATTATTAATCAAATTAACAATTTATATATAATAAATCAAATAAATAATTAACACTTATTTATTTATTGCAAAAATAGATCATATTCTATGACATTTCTCTCATATAACTTATAATTGTAATGTACATCTTATGCACATTTTTTTAACCTATAGTTTTAATATGAATCTTATTCATATTAATTTTGTTTGAATCTCATTCAAATAATTTCTCTCATAATATTAGTTTTAATTTAGAATCAACTATATATTATAATGTATCAATATACATATATTCCCATGAGCAATTTGAACAGTTCAAATTCTTCCAAAAACTTGATCCTCGTTTTACCCGTTATGAGCTAGAAGGGGGACCTAATGGACCTACAGATCAGAAGCTCCAATGATACGAGATTAATCGATCAAACTCATTGATTGAGTTAATCAACATTCGGTAACTACGGGTCACTCCATTAAAGACCCGCAGCTGCACTCTTCTCACTGCAGAATATTTTCATGTCCACGGATACAACCATTAATGGCAAGTCAATCCTTCACGAGTACTCGAACTCAAGTTAGGTCAAATTACCGTTTTACCCCTGAGTTACATCTTGCTCCTTAAATATCACTACTCCTCTAATGAACAACCGGTTATGGTCCGACCAATAACCGGAAGACTCTCTCGAGCCAATGAGAGGGTGGGGCCCCTTATTCAAGTCCTGGAGTCAGCATTTAAGATAACACTCATATCTACTCCCCTAAGGTCGAGGAGGAGTTAATTTCATCTTGTGAAGTTATGTTCCCAACTCCCCACTCAGTCTCGTCCCCAAAATGGTAGGATGTTGAATTGGCGACTCGAGCCACTCTCACCCATACAGATCAAAGGACGAGCCCTCACGGGCAGGAGTCCATAACTCATCAGGATTAAGAATGAGTTGCTTGGTCATCCTGAGAAATAACAATTTGTTAGTCAACGGTGTTACATCTAAAAATTGCTATTTCGCGGTCCGGTCTTATACAAACTCATTGTATAGGACACCTCACTCGCATGTCTCCACACGAACGACCTGGATTGAGTCGTGTGTAACATTTACAAAATAGGTCGTATCTATAGTGTTGCTAGGATAAGGTACCCAGCCTTATCCATATACTATAGACTCTTTAGATTTGACATTATCCATTCGTATATCAGGGGTATATCAAATATATACCTCGTATATCAGGGGTATCAAATATATACCTAGTATATATACTATCTTGGTTACATGATAATAATGTTGGATGTTAGTTTATTGGATTTTGGACAATGCAATGCTACGAATTCAACAACAAATTATTGAATAGAACTTTATTGAATATACATTTGTTTCTACATAATAAATACAAACTACGAGTTTAGGGCAACACACTCAACAGTTCCCAAGTATGAACTCGTTTGTGTTTAACGGGATGGCCATAGAAACTAGTGAAACGCCAAGCAAAGACATCCCAAAGGACAAAAGAGTTGATATGATGTAGAGAGAAGAAGTGGATAGTGACATCAACGGGAGTCTTTCCAAAGTAAGCATAAACCACCACTCAAACCTGCACTGTTATAGTAAAGCAACCACTGAAATTCAAGAGACTTTCAGTTTATTAGTAAAGAAATCGTTGCATTTCGTTTCAACGAGAAATAAAACATGAAGGCTTGCAATGCGAATGAAATCGCTGACAACTGTGAATGCCATTGGGTCCCTCAACTCTCGAACATTCCAACATAGAGTTTTCATTGCTCCCGATGAGGTTGCTTAACAACTTCCGCCGATAAAAATTCCTTTGAGTTCGCATTTGCCTGAGGGGAAAGGAGTCTGTACTTATTTGTAACAAGAATGATCAGCTTTAGCATCAAACTTCCTTTTAGTGGAGCCGATGCAACCGCCAACAGTGTAGTAGCTTATATGTTTGTTGTTGTGGCTCAACGGGTCCTCTTTTTCTATTTGGGGAGTGTACCATAATTTGCGCAGCGGATAGCTATAGTTTGATGGTCATGGCCTAAAGATGCGCGAGTGCCAGTAATGGAGTTTACATGCATATTGTTTTTGGGAATGTCCGTTGAGTTTTCCATAAATGAATTGATTACACAATCAGCATGTGGGGAAGAAAATGATTCGTGTTGGGTTCCTGAGGTTACGCAGCATTAAATACTAGAGCAGAATTTGGTAACAGTTGTTCTTCCATAATTGAAGGAGATTGTAGCTGTGGGGCGGTGGACGTCGGGAAAGAAGTGGCAGGAATTGGTGGCTGAGTAGGAGTCTTGACTAAATTTGCAGATGGTGGAAAAATGTCTTGCTGATCACCAGTTTTTCCAGATTTCTTTGAACAAATATCACCATAAGCAGAGGGAAGCCGAGATTTTTTTTGCGTTCCTTGAAATCAAAGCCAAGGTTCGTATTGATGTTTCTTCCCAATAGATGTACTTGCATCATCATAAGGAATATCACAATCTTTAAGCACGTGAACAATTTTACCACAATGATAAAAAAAATCTGGGAGACGCTCATATTAGATAGGGATCCAAAATCCACCGATCAGGCCATCAAGATTCAGTTTTATTCCATGCCGAAGAGGTTTAGAAATGTCAATGGAGATACGCATCCGAAGACTTTTACCCCAACAAAACCCGACATTGTCACAAATCACATCCTCAAACGATCCAATAGCATTCCCAAGTTTCAATGCCATTGTCTTGTTCATACGGTCATGGGGAGATCGTAAAAGTGGATCCAAAAGGAAACTTTGTTAAAAGGGAGGTCTACGGGCTTTAGCAAAGATGTAGGCTTATCTAAAATCAGTAGAGTTTTATTAGAAAACCAAGGTCTTGTTTGAATGATCAAATTTCGATCTATAGATCTTGAAAGATAGAATAAAATATATTCCGGTCAATCAACTCAATTATCAAATTTGTTTCCAATTTTCCAGCAATCTTCAAGGATTTTTATCTTTGGAACTCATTTTTCAAACATTCTTAATTGAGTCATTTTGAATATTGGCTACTTTTCTTTTTCGAGGATTTTTATCTTTGGAAATCATTGGTCTACCACGCTTCTGGCGTGTCGCAGACTCATTAGTTATGACAACTTGCTGCATTGGAATATCATTTTTTGTGGAGCATTTGCAGCTGGTATATATAACTTGGCCACTTTCTTAGTATCTATAATGCATCTGGTAATTCGTTTGCTATATTTTGCAAATGAATATCTTCTGGACTTCAAGTTCATATTGATATGTACGGGGATCTAAATGAGACAATAACAATGCATTCCATATAATTTATTTTTCTAACTTCTCAATTCCTCCACCTAATATTGGAAAATTTGTCTTATTAAAATGACAATCAGCAAATTGTGTAGTAAATACATCACCAGTCAAAGGTTCAAGATATCTAATAATTGACAGGGAATCAAATCCAGCATATATTCCTAGCTTCTTTTAAGGACCCATTTTAGTACGTTGTGTGGTGGAGCAATTAGAACATATACTGCACATCCAAAATTCACAAGTGGGAAATATTTGGCTCTTGGCCATAAGCTAATTGTAACGGGAATACTTATGATAGGTTGTTGGTCTAATGCGTACAAATGATGCTACATGTAAAATAGCATGACCCCATACAGATGTAGGAAGCTTGGCTCTCATAAGTAATGGTCTAGCAATTAACTACAATCGTTTTATAAAGGATTATGCTAAACCATTTTGTGTATGAACATGAGCTACAGGATGTTCAACACTTATCCCAATTGTCACACAATAATTATTAAATGATTGGGATGTAAATTCACCAGCATTATCAAGATGAATGCTCTTAATTGTATAATCAAGAAATTGTGCTCGTAACTTTATTATTTGAGCAAGTAATCTTGCGAAAGCAAGGTTTCGACTTGATAAGAAGCACACATATGACCATATACTTGATGCGTCTATTAATATCATAAAATATCTAAAGGGTTCACTTGGTGGATTTATGGGTCCACATATATCACCATGAATTCTTTCCAAAAACATAGGTGATTCAATTCTCATTTTAGCTGGTGATGGTCTAATGATTAATTTTCTTTGAGATCAAGCATCACATGATAATTCATTAGATTGAAGAATTTTCTGGTTCTTCAATGGATGTCCATGTGAATTTTCAATAATTCTTCTCATCATTATAGATCCAGGATGACCTAACCAGTCATGCCGAATAATAAATATATCTAGATTCATGAACTTCAGGTTCATTATTGCATATATTTCAATTACTCATATATGAGTATAATATAACCAGAAGATAAAGCATGCATCTTTTCTAGTATACGTTTCTCATGTGAGACAGTAGATATAATATAGAGATATTCTATATTACTTTTGTTATAAGTCTCAATATGATAACCATTGCAACGTATATTTTAAAACTTAGTAGATTTCTCTTGATTTACTAGAGAACAATGCATTATCAATTGCAAATTTTGTTCCTCTAGGCAAAGTAACATTTGCTTTTCCAACCTTCAATCAAGCTCGTTGTACCTGATATTGTATTGACTTTTGCTTACAGTATTGTCAATTTGGAAAAAATTTTTCTATTCTTTAGTATTGTGTGCCTAGTTGCATTATCTGGCAAGCATATATTTTCATTGCATATTCGCTCTTCAGGAGAATTCATCATCTCTTCAGGAGATTTAAAAACCACTTCAATATTGTTTATTATCTCCTCAGGAGATTCAAAGACATTTGGAACATCCAAATACTTCATATTAAGAGGGTCAACATGTAAAGTTTGTTTCGAAACATTCTTCCTCTTTTTCTTTAATGAGGTTTTAGAGTTGCACTATAAACTTTGATGTACAACCGGTACAAGAGCAATGCCCATTTTATATCATTCACTTCAGGGAATGATTTTTCAATACTTTTATGATCTCAGCATTTGCCATAATGATCAATTGTTACCATATTCGCTTCAAGGAATAATGGTTTTGTGAGATTTATGAATTTTCATGAAACAGCTCATTGATTTGTTCCATCACAAAAAACATGATACAAATAAATTCATGATATGCATTTCATATCATTTTCTTGATATTGCTAATTTAGGAGCATATATCATATATATCCTCTCTAACATGAGCTCACTACTTAAAATCACTTATTGATTTTAAGTTTTGAAACTTCTGGTGCATTTAATCAAACTGAGCCCTTGTTTTATAATTATGTAACTTTAGGTGCATATTGTTTAAACTTTGCCATCAAATATATATACTCAATGCGAATCTTCAGGATTCATGGCATTCACATAGATTTCATCTATGACAATTATTTTGACAATTAATGTCATAACTCTATCATTTTGTCATAGTAAAACTTTCACAAATTATTAAATATATAAAATAACATATAATTTACTAAGCTCTTAATAAAATAAAAACAAATAATGTACCTTTAGAACTACTTTTAGTCGGACAAAAATAGCAGAAGAACCTACCTTTAGTCGGACAAAAATAGTAGAGGCTCGTGCTGATAACGTGTATGAAATTGAGAAATATAACCAACCCACCATTGATCCAAGAAAGAAAATCAAAGTAAGGAGAAAATTCCACTTGATTTTGTTATGTATTTGGGAGAGAAAGTCTAACATAATTCTTCCCTTTTTAGGGTGTATTTTACACAAAAAAAAAAAAAAAAATTCACCCTCTTTTATAGTATACAAGTTAGACATACACACCTTAGTGAGCAAATGATGGGTAACACGTGTTATTTTGTTTGTGCAGCATATTATTGTGTTGGTGTGTACTTGACACCAAGACAACAAAATATGGGCTCTACTAAATAAATAATATTCACAATATTAACTAATATTTTGAAATATTATACAATATATTTTTTCTATAGGACGATGATAAAATATATTAAACACTAAATAATTGAAAATGAGTATTTCTGTATTCAAATATATTAAATAGGACAAATGTGAAACTAAAATATATTAAAAGAAACAATTTCAAACCAAAAAAATTGTTAAACCCAGAATTCAAAGTTTCAAGTAGATTGATAACATCAGTACACAAAAATCTTACTTTTTTTCAACTTATTTATTTCATGATCTTCTTATTCATCTCTATCAACTTCCACAACTTCAATCTTTTATATTTCTTGTGTAACAATTTGTTTCCTTGTATGATTCATTGTATTTCTTTTTACATTCCTCACAACAAAAATATTTTCCTTTCACCAAATTTTTGTAATATTGACACTTGCAACATTAAAAACATTATAAATGTTACAAATTAATAGCATTCAAATCATTTATATCAAAGACATACATAAATAAACACATTAAAATTAACAAAAGGAAAAATTATTTCTTCTTTTTCAGTTGTTTTGCATATTCAATAATAGATATTCTGCTACATCAAAAAGAGTAACATAGGCTTCAATTCAACAATATGAAATAATAATTTTTAATAAAAACTTTCTCATGTAAGAAGCTCTTGGTTGTTACATTGAAACGTGAAGTAGGTATCACTGTCCAAAGATGAGTAGTAAACTCTTATGTTATAAGTCTTGTAATTTTCATGCCATAGTTGTTCTTTGTCGAGAACTTTGACTATGGTCGCGTTGAATGAACGGTGCAACTTATCAATTGATGATTCAATTATATCTTTCAAATAAGTCATTACAGCTTTCTTTAGTCTCTTTGATGCTGAGATAATATGATGAATATTTTTTCCACGTCTAGAAGATTTACACTTTTGAAAAAAGTAATTATAATTGATGTGCAATAAAATTATCTTAAATGTTAAATTAATCAATTACAAATTATATCAGTTATGTCGTTCTCCAGCCTTATGAATTTCGGGATTAATTTGGATGACACTAATCATTGTAGTTGTTAAAATGAATTCATCTGCAAATATACATGTAATAATCATAGCAATATTATTAATTTGATATTATTAAAAACCCAATTATATAATACCTCCATGCAAATCTCCCTTAACATTGTGGAAAGATGCAATTGGTTTTTTGTCACTTCATGTTCAAGTAATTGTCCCTCGTTTTGTGCTAAATCTCCCCAAAAATGTATCTTCGTACTTTCAAACCTATCTAAAATTGGAAAATAATAATGTAATGTTTTTGTTAAACCTTAACTATTGTTTTATTCTCTATAATTTATTGAAATTTATTGTTGTGTGAATTGAGTTAAAATGTAAAGTTAAAGAAATTGACTTTTCGTTTTTAAAAATGGGTTTTTTTCCTAAGAAGATTTGAAGACACAATTTATAATACTAGAAAGTTATTGGATTTAATATATATAAAAATTTTAAAAAGTTATCTTTAATACTAAATCATTTAATCTAACTTTGACAAAAAGAAAAAACGAAAAAAAATCTAAACAAACATATCTTTAATGTTAAATAATTTAATTATAAAAAATAATAAAAAAAACTTATCTTTAATGCTAAATGATTTATGATTAAATCAAGTCAACTATCTTCCTCTTTATTTAATTTTTTTGCTCTTTCTAACGTGATTTATCTTTTTAATTAATCTCTAATAGTTTAATAATTTTTATAACAATGCTTTCAATATCTAAGAATTTATATGATTTATCTTTTAATTAATCTCTAATAGTTTAATAATTTTTATAACAATGCTTTCAATATCTAAGAATTTATACTTTACGAATATTTTAGAATAAAGTTTAAATGCATAGTTGTTTTGTTTTTGTTTAAAAAGATTATCTTTACAAATTTTTAATAAGAGGCAAAGGTCAAAAATAATCGTTAACAATAGAGTAGTATGACAAAGAACCTAATCGTAAACCTTTTTTTTTTCAAATATTGAAATTATCATATTCTAAATCTAGATATATATTTATATATTCAAAAAAATTATCTTTTAAGCAATGATTTAATCAAGTCAATCTATCTTTCTCTCTTTAATTTTTTATAACAATTATTTCCATCTCTAAGAATTTATACTTTATGAATAAAAAACCTAACTATAAACATTTTTGTACAAAATAATCTCTCTTTTTCATGGTTCGGCCATCATTTTTTTTATTCTTGATGTTTATAATTGGTCTTACAACGGTGCACATCTAGAAAAAAAATATATTGAATTAGTAAAATTGTAAACTACAAAAATAATATATTGAATTAGTAAAATTGTAAACTATCATACTATTTTAAATGTGTATAAAAAAAATTATTGTCTTCTTTTCGCTCAACAAATTCAATGTGTCATTGAAATCAATGAAATTGTGATTAACTTTCTTCGTTGAAACTACTTCATTAGACTCTCGAACTTTAATATTTGTTGATAAAGATAATTCAATATCTTGGTTAACATTGAGGAATCTAGTATCAACTGGTTTCACATTTTCTTTGATAATGAAATAGGAATCATTTTTTTCAAAGTGTGCTCCAATCTTGCAATAGTTTCATTATACGTCACCTCCTGAATTTGAGTTTCCTAGAAAGAAATATGTATTAGAAAACAACCAAATAGAAAATAGAAATACATTAAAATGAAATGAATAATCCCAAAATAATTTTTATGAATAAATAACAAATCCTCATTGGAAAAAATACATCTTCATCAATCAGGATCAACTTTCAACACTTGGAGTGGACCTCGATGGTTTGTATAAGTCTCAATTGTTCCTCTTCGAAGTACCATGATTTTTACTATTCATTCCTTTTTAAATTGCTCCAACTTCTTCAACATAACATATTTTTCTAGAGACATGTTCATAATAAATTGAAAAACAAATATGTGATTTTAATTGACAATGGAAAAAAATGATGAATATGAGGTATGCCTCAAATCCAAGACAATCCATATATATAATAAAAATGTGAGAAGATGATGAGCTTTTAATTTAAATGAAAGATTTATGGTTAATGTATAATTGTTTATTTTATAAATTTATTTAGTGATGATTAATATTTTAAGTGAAGTTGAGTTCTTTTTTCTTTAGTACTAGTGAAGTTGGGTTATGGAGAAGTTAGAAAGTTTTTAATTTTTTCCATATATATAATATAATTTGTGTTATTACCATGAGTATTGTTGTAACTGAGAAAATCAAAATCATTTAATTAAATGAAAATTTTATGATTTGATGTCAAAATGTATTTATTTTTTAGGAAGAAAATGAAAAGTCTGAGGTGCAGTTTTTTTTCCTTTAAATTAGTGAAGTATGAAGTCTGAGAAGTTTCTTTTAATGTCAAAATGTTTTTGTGTTTTGGGAGAAATGAAAAGTCTTTGTGTTAGTTTTTATAAATAAATGAGGTATGGTGAGTTGAATAGTGGAGTATGGTGAGTTGATTAACTACTTTTAAAATGCAAAAAAGACTCCAATAGATAAACCAATTAAACATGTTTAATACATATATAAGTGTAAAAAAAAAGTAAAAAAAGCAATGAAAACAAAACTTGTGGCAATGTTTAATAGTGTTAAAAGAAAAAAAAAAGTAAAAAAATTAACAAAAACAAATATTGCGAGCAAAGAAGTGTAAATGGTATATATTAAAACATAAAACATAGTTTTGTCCGAAAAAATTTCTTTCACATTCGCATTATATATATATATATATATATATATATATATATATATAGTATAGATAGATATAGATATAGATAAGCATCCAAATATTATGGATTAAAATATATATTTAACCTATTATTTGTTCTCATATAAATTCAATTTTTGCTAATTTCGTTTTTGTCCGAGTCTTACTAATTTCATACAATATATGTATTCATTTGACAGATATGAGAACACTTTTTTCGACAATTTTGCAAATGGAAACTTATCCAATGATAAAAATTGCAACACTCTTGAAAGTTATAAGGCGGAAATTGAAACATTCATCTAAGGCCATGTTTATTTCAAAAGAATGAGAATGAAGGAATGTGAATAAGTTTTTTTGTTTTCTTTGATGGTGTTTACCAAATTTTTGGAATTAGAATCAAATGGTGGGATCCACCCACTTTTTTTTATTCTCGTATCTAAGAATGGGCAATCTCATTCCTCCTCTACACCCTCATTCTCATTTCTTATTCAGTGGGTCCCACACATTTATTGCAATCACTTTTCTATTTATACCTTTTATCTCTCGTGATTGTTGAGACCCATCACTTTTTATTTAATTGTTTTATATTTTTTAGTTCTTTGTCATTTATACTACTAATAATTTTTCTTTTATAAAAATTTATGTCACTTTTATCAGCTGAGGTCATATTATTATAAAATATTTAATTTATATTTAATTTTTTAATTTAATTTTGTTTTTATTAATTAATATTAGATTTTTTTAAATGTAATTTATTATTATTAATTATTATAATAATAAAATTATTATTAAATATTATTATAAATAACATTTAATAATATTTTATATTAAATGATGATGGTTCTAATAAAATAGTATTTTAGTAGATGTAATTTTATTTTAATTATTTATTATTTATTAATATTAATATTAATATTAATATTAAATAAATTATTTTGGTAAAAAAAATATTTACTATCAATAATATACTAATAAAATAAATTATTATTGTAATTAAATTGAGTATATCTCAAAGTGGTTAAAGCACCTATCTCTAGTAATATATATAAGATTAGTTTTAGTAAACAGCATCAAAGGAGATCTAATTCCAATTCCAAAAATTTTTGGTAAACAGCATCAAAGGAATAATATTCTCATTCCGATTGTTTAGATTCCGATCAATTTTCATTTCGATTCATTTCCATGTCGATTCCTGGTAGATAAACAGACCTAAATTTAATGTACAATTCGTTGAAATTGAAAACTTACAGTAAAACTTGATATACATTCCTAAATTTAGGGATAAAATTTTTTTTTCTTTTTTTTAGCCCAAATATATATTTTTGTTCCTCTTGGTTTTATTTTTTATTTTTTTATTTAATTTTTTATATATATTTAGGCCGTGTTTGCTTACCAAGAATCAGAATGGGCATGAGTCGGAATGAAAATGAATCAGATTGAGAATGTTATTTCTTTGATGTGTTACATAAATTGTTTGGAATAGAAATCAGAATTCCTTTGATTTTGTTTACTAAAACTGTCTGTAATTGGAATCGAATTTAATTACAATAATAATAAATTTTAATTGATTTTATTATTATATTATTGATCGTAAATATTTTTTATTATAAAAATCTATTTAATATTAATAAATAATGAATAATTAAAATAAAATTGCATCAATGTTTTTTCCTTTTTTAGTACAACATGTGGGGTAGGGGATCAAACTCACAACCTCTTGATTAAAAATATATGTCAATTACCGCTGAGCTATGCTCGCATTAGCTAATAAAATTACATTAATTAAAATAGCTTTTTATTAAAACCATCATCATTTAATATAAAATATTATTGTATTTTATTATTATAATATTTAATAACGACGACTTTTATTTTAAAAAATCTATTGATATTAATTAATAGTAACAAAGTAAAATTAAAAATTAAAAAAATTAAATATAAATTTATAATATTTTATAATAAAATTACATCAACAAATAAAAGTAGTAAAAATTTTTATTAGAACAAAAATTATTAGTAATATAAATGAAAAAGAAGTAATAAAAGGATAAAGTAACTAATTAAAAAAGTTATAGGTCTCATTAATAATGAGAGAGAATGGGTAAAAGTAGAAAAGTAATTGCAATAAATGTGTGAGACCCACGAAATAAAGAATGAGAATGCAGACGATCTAGGAGAGGAATGAGATTGTTCCTTTTTAGGGAATGAAAATGAAAAAATTGTGTGGGTCTCACCATTTGATTCTCATTACTCCAATTTAGTAAACACCATGAGAATGAAAAAAGTATTCTCATTCCTTTATTCCCTTCCTCTTGAAGACCATGTTTAGTTCCCAATAATTTGAATAAAAATCAATTGAAATCAAATCAATCGAAATGTGAATATTATTCCTTTAATATTGTTACCAGAAATTTGTTAGAATCGGAATCAAAATTCCTTTGATGTTGTTTACTAAAATTTTCTGGAAATGGAATCAAAATCAGATATATAACCATTATTAGTGTACCATTTTCTTCTTTCTAGCTAATTACAAATACAGTGTTGTGCTAATCTTTTTTAATTACAATAATAATTAATTTTAATTAATTTTATTACTATATTATTGATAGTAAATATTTTTATTATAACAATTTATTTAATGTTAATGAATAATGAATAATTAACATAAAATTACATCAACTAAAATATTTTTTTTATTAGAAACATCATTATTTAATATAAAACATTATTAAATTTTATTTTTATAATATTTAATAATAATGAATTCTATTTTAAAAAAATCTATTGATATTAATTAATAATGACAAAGTAAAATTTTCAAAATTAAATATAATTTTTTAGTATTTTATAATAAAATCACGTCAACTAATAAAAGTGGTATAAATTTTTATTAGAAAAAAATTATTAGTTGTATAAATGAAAAAAGAAATGATAAAAGTATAAAACAATTAATTAAAAATGTTATAAGTCTCATTAATACATGAGAAAGAAAGGGCAAAAATAGAAAAGTAATTGCAATAAATGTGTGAGGCCCACGAAATAAAGAATGAGATTGAGATTGATGAGTGTGTAGCAGATGAATGAGATTGTCCCTTTTTAAGGAATGTGAATGAAAAAATTGTGTGAGTCCCGCTATTTGCATTCCTGCATGTTGGTAAACACCATGAGAGGGAATGAAAAAGTTGTGTGGGTCCCACCATTTGATTCTAATTGAAGAATCTCAACCTATGTACTCCAGTTATAAGGATCGACACCATAAAACACACTGCATCAATTTCGGGGAATAAAAAAAAGACTTTAGAGTATGTTACTAAATGCAAATTGTTATAAATTATAAAAGTTGAATTTTTTATGTCTTATTTGGGTCGATGAGGACTAGAATAGAAAGGATTTCACACTCTCACCTTTGGGATTTAAAATGAGATCGAATCTACCTTAGTTAAGTGTAATATTCAAAATCCTTGATTTTTATTGCTCAGATGATGAAATAAAATATTTGAGGTTTGAGTTATTACATGACTATGCTATGACTTCATTTGATTGAGGACTATCATATACTTAGGTTTGGGATATTTGATAGCGTACTATGTGAGCTATATTTCATGAGAATTATAGGTATATTATTTGTTACTTTTCATATTATGTGATAGATTGATGCACATAAAACATATATTTGCAAGAACGAATTATCGGGAGGAAATGTAACTTAATTGAATCAAATTGAGAGAAAGCCCGTACGAATAAGGAGGACAACACAATATACAATTCAACCCAAATACTTGAGTGAGTGACGTCAATACACCTAAAAAAAATAGTAGGCAGCACATGAGGAGATAGTGTTGCATTGTTTGCCTAGAGTGCCATATCGCTATGAAGTTTTTCTTATGGTTTTTATAGCTTAGCGTCATGGCGTTGTCGCTGATGGGATGTGAATCCCGAGCGGAAGCGGTTGAACGTGTTCTGGAATTTTCTTTAAAATTTGAAAACAAAGAAAAACTAAAACAAAGAAATGAGTTTTCTCACCTTTAAAGAAAAACTTTCTACGTACTGCAGCAACGACACCACCGATCTTCCTTGCTATATATATCTTCGGCGAGAATCCAGCGCTGGAGAGAGATTTGTGAGAGAGACCTTTCTTTTTTGGTAGGGAAAAACAACTGCAGGAAGTGCAACACCCTTAACACTCATCTACTCCCCTAAAGTTGGGAAGAAGTGAATTCCATCTTGTGTAATTATGTTCCCAGTGTTGGGTTTTATGTCATAAACTCGTGGTGTGTAAACATAACACAAATATTTATTCAATAAAGTTGTCATTGATGTTTCTCTTAGAATTGCATTAACTCAAATCCAATAAACTAACATCCAAGATTATGTCATGTAACTCGAACAATATATAACATATATATAGTATATTTAATATACAGCGTATATATTTGATATACAGTGTATATATATACAATATATATTCGACATACAGGTGGATAATGTTCCAGTAGTAACCTAAAAGTTTTATAGTATATAGATAAGGTTGGGTACTTATCCTGGTAACACTATAGATACGACTCACTTTGTAATAGTTACAAATGATCGACTTGATCCAGGTCGTTCATGTGGAGACATGCGAGTAGGGGTATCCTATATAATGAGTTTGTATAAGACCAGACCGCAAAATAATTAATCTTTAGCTGTAACACTGTTAGCTAATAGATTAATATTTCAATGAGATGACCAGATAACTTGATCTCAATCTTGAGTAAGTTATGGACTCCTGCCTGTTAGGGCTCGTCATTTGATTTGTATGGGTGAAGTAACTCGAGCCGCCGACTCAATATTCCTACCATTTTGGGGACGAGAGCACGTGTAGAGCTGGGAACATAACTTCACAAGATTGAATTCACTCCTCCCTAACTTTAGGGGAGTATATGAGTGTTTCCTTTTGTGTTGACTCCAAGACTTGAACAAAGGGCGCCCCTCCCTCTTACTGGCCCGAGATGGACCATAACCGGGTTGTTCGTTAGAGGATCAGCGGTACTTAAGGTCCAAGATGTAACACATGGGTAAAACAGTAATTTGACCCAACTGTAGTTACGAACACTCGCGAAGGATTGACTCTTCGTTAATTGTCAAAATCCAAGGACGCAAAATATTCTACAGTGAGAAGAGTGCAGTTGTGGGTCTTTAGTGGAGTGACCGACAGTTAAAGAATGATGATTAATATGTTAATGAGTTTAATCAATTAATCTCGTATCGTTAGAGCTTCTGATCTGTAGGTCCATTAGATGCTCTTGCTAGCTTGTAAAGGATAGTTAAGAACATTTAGTCTTAAAAAGAATTTGAATTGTTCAAATTTGTTAAAGGGAATTAAAGTTAATTGTATGAGATGCAATTAATATAATTTATGTTGATACATTATGATATAAAGTTAATTTTGAATTGAATTTAAAATAATGAGAGAGATGTATATTAGAATTTGATTTCAATGTGATTGATTAATTTATGTTTAATTTAATTAAATATGATTTAATTAAATTAATAGGGTATTTTAATTTGATTAAATTAAATTAATGATTTTTTGTAATTAATTAAATTTGATTTAATTAATTATTAATTAAATAGTTTTAATTAAACAAAAAGAAAAAAAAAAGGGAGAAAACCTCCCCCACCATTATGGTGGTGAATGAGAGATGTTTTCCCACTTCCCACTTCCCACTTGGGAGGTGGTGGGTGGCGAAGTGACTTTCCCCTCATTCTTCCTCCCTTGTAAAATGGAGGTTCTCTCTTTCTTTTTTTTTTCCGATTAAATGAGCTTACCAAAACTCGAACGAAAAATCGTTCTCTGATCTTCCTCTCAATTTTAAGATGGTTCCTACAAACCGAGTTTCTAACATCCAGAGGATAGCAAGAAAGGCTTTTTGGTGGCATTGGTGTCTACATTAAAGAAGTGTCTTCAAAGGTATGTTCACTACTTTCTTTTAATAATGCTTATGTCTTTTCTTTGTTGTATTTTCATAAAACAAGATCGAAGCACACACGTTCACACGCTTCCGCTACGGGATTCGATCCCTTCACCTAGCTCCCCACTATATGTCGTCCCTAAAATGATAGGAATGTTGAGTCGGTGACTCGGGCCACTCTCACCCATACAGATCCAAGGACGAGTCCTTATGGACAGGAGTCCATAACTCACATAGAATTGAGAATGAGTTACCTGATCATCTTATGAAATAGCAATCTATTAGTAAACGACGTTATATATAAAGATTGAGCTATTTCGCGGTCTAGTCTTATACAAACTCATTGTATAGGATACCCTCACTCACATATCTCTATACGAACAACTTGGATCTGGTCGATTGTAACATTTACAAAGTGAGTCGTATCCGTAGTGTTGCCAATGTAGGGTACTCAACCTTATCCATATACTATAGACCCTTTAGGTTATTCCCGAGACATTATCCACTTGTATATCGAGGGTATATCAAATATATACCCAGTATATATACTGTCCCAGTTACATGATAATAACCTTGGATGTTTAGTTTATTGGATTTAGACAATGCAATGTTATGAATTCAACAACAAATTGATTGAATATAAATTTGTTTTTGCATAAATACAAACTACGAGTTTAGGGCAACACACTCAACAATCGTAACATTTTTTTCTTATAAGAATAGGGTTTTTCAACCATTAAAATGGAGGAATTTCGAAAGGTAATTTGAGCGTTTGCAATTTTGACCAATTTGGAGGGCAAAAAGACTATGTCGAGGAAAGAGATTCTCAAGGCCCAGGAATTGTGGAGATCACTTCAAGGACAGACGATTGACACGCCAAACTTAGTTTCTTCTCCTTTTCCTTGACATATTGGAATTTTGTTATGAAATTTAGGGTGAAACTTTGTTGTTTTATTTGAATATGCATAGATAATTTCATTATCTTAGGGATTAATGTAACCATCAAACTTTATGAATTGATTGCTTGATTCTCTTGATTGAATGAGTTTGAATGTTCTATTTATGTTTTTAATCTACTGGTCATAGCTTTACTGATCTTATACTTAAAATCTACGCTCAAGAGAGGTGGTTTAAAGTAACAATTGAGATGATAACTAAAGGGGTTTAAGATTGAGAGATTAAAAAAATCCTTTAGAAAGCGTTAAAAGGCTTGTTCATTAAAGCCCTTACTTGTTATTGGAACTAGATACGACTATTGGTTTCTTAATCAGTAAGAAGAATTAATTTTTCTGTCAGGAATGGCAGTTGAGATTTGAGAGTTCTTGGCCTGTAAAATTAATTGTTTAGACTTGAGTAATTAAATAAGTGGTTCATAGATTCAGTCAGTAAAATCAATTCTTTAGAACTTTTCTTTCCAATTTTCTCTATTACATGTTTGATTGCTTTGATATACTCTCTCATTTGATTTTTATTCTCTATATATAAAATTAAGCTTTCATATTCGTGGTATTTCAAGTGAACTAGAAATCCAATCCAAATGACAATATCAGCAATTACTTACCTTCTATATGAAATCTTGACTCGTACACTTGACGGTTGACAATTTCTACTACGCTTCGAATTAAGCAATTGATAATAGGGTAGCTAGGAGAGAAGGTATCCGAACCTTAGTCAGGTTTATGCTCAAATGCATTGTAATATTGTTGTAAACATTTGAATATAAATAAAAAATATATCCTTAATTAGCATTCAATCATTAATCCAGCGTTTGGAACCACTCATTTGTATGGATTTGCAAATCACAATGATTTTAAAATCATTTCTTCTGTTTGGTTAGCAAAGAAAATAAGGAATTTAAAATCATAACAGAATTTGAAATCACATTTTGTTAAAAAAAACTTTCCATAAGTAACAAATTCCAAATTTACCCTATTTTATTGGAGAAAAAATAGATCTTTCATTCTTTAAAAAAATTTAATCACTCCACCTTTATTTTTTTAGGCACTGGATATCGTTTTCTCTTTTGCCTCTCTTCTACATACATCTTTTTGATTACTTTTCAATTACAATATAAGTTGGTTTTGTGTTTTTTTAGTATGTTTTCGATCAGTTTTGTTTTTGTTATTTCATTTTTTATAACACTAGTGTGGGTAAAAAAAAAAATTCATTTCCAAATAAATTTGCAAAGAAATTGGTAGTTTGATACATTTAACTAATTTTTAGTTTTTTTAGCATTTTTATTAGTTGAAGTATTATTTTGAAAAAAAAAAAGCAGGAACATAAAAAGAAAAAAGAAAATAAAGGAAAAAAGATGAGTACAAGTTGGATTGTAGTTTAAGTTTGTTTAGTTATTATAAACATATTAATTATTTTGGTTTAGATTTAAAATAATTAACGATTAAGTTTTTTAAAAATATATATTTCAATAGAGAAATTTACTAGTTTTTTGATTTTTTTCATTTCATTGACAAGTTTTAATTTATTAAGTTAATTTGATTAAAAGATTTCATTTTTAGAGGGAGTTAACGTTACTATTTCATATTAAAATATTATATTATTATTATTTATTTATACAATATCAGGGCATAATAGTAAAATTTTATACATCCAAATCATTTCAAATTAATTTGCTTCCAACCACACGTAAGAATTCAAAATCACTTCCATCATCGTTTGAAATCTTGGAATTTAAAATAATTTCTATCCAATTCCAAATGTCAAATGCAACCCTCAAGCACAACACGACCGAACGGCATACCCAGGGTTCCTTCCACCATCGGGGGCGATGCTCTCCACCAGCGGCGGCGACGCCCTCCACAAGCGGCGGCGATTTTCTATTCTTCCTTGTTTATCTATCTTTTTCTTTTCTTCTCTTTCTTTGTATTTGCTGATCAATTTATGAGATGTGTTCAAAATCAAGATGGGTTATGTGATTTCAGTAGTTCAAATTCGTGGGTTTCTTTTTTTTGGAACAAATGGATGAATATGAGAAGTTGGTTATTGAAAATCCAGATGGGTTGATTATGTGATTTTTAGTAACTGGGTTATTGAATGATTTCAACCATTTCTTTTTGGGGATAAGCAAGGGCTTGGTATTCAGCAAGAAGATCATGCATCAATTTTGAGCAGTTCTACATCAACAAAATTCTGAGAAAAGGTTTGAGGCTTTTTCAGGATCTGTTCTTTGTTTTCGTGGTTTTCACTTTTCAAGGTCTACATCTTAGATCTGTAGGTTTTAGGGAAATTTTTTGGAAGATCTTGTTTGGATTTTGAGAAAAGATCTGGATGGTTTTAAGTTTGGTGAAGAATTTTTTATTTTTTCCTTTTAGAGTTTTTTTAATTATTATTTTTTTTATATATAAGAAACCTCATATATGTTGGTTCTCAACGACCCGTTGTTTGGCTATTTGATCAGTTTGGAAATTAACATGGAATGGAAGAGGCGTGGCTGTTAATATTAAAAAAAAGTAATAATAATAAGTTGATTCGATTTGGTTCGGTTCGGTTTATCGTATCTACTTAATCGAACCGGTTTCGGTTTTCTTCTCTATGTCTGAAAACCGAAGCGAACCGACTTTTTTTCACTCCTACTAAATAGTCTACATTACATAGATTGATGGTTGAAGATTTTATCCTAGTGATATTATTGATATGGTTTACTTTGTAATTGTGTTTTTATCTAGATTGTTCGTATGGAGCCATGAATAAATGTATCATATACAATATGATTATGGGTTGACCACTATACATTTATAGTTTTCTTATAAGACCATAAAAGAAAATGTAAATAGATCACTAGTATGGTGGTCCAAGATGTGTTTAAATTACCAACCCTAAGAAACTTAGTAAAATGAGTTTTTCTATTGATCCGTTTGGTTAACTCTTTAAAATCCTTTATCAAATAAACTCTACTATGTGCACATTGATAAATCTCTAAAAGAGAGTTATTGTGAATTATATTGGGCCAAATGGAGGGCAAATGAAAGAATTCCAACTATAAAAGCTCACGAAAATGAGGATTAAATGAGAGAATTCTAGCTATAAAAGCTCCATGCTTTGTTAATTTTGGAGAAGTCTGAACTCATCTCTATTGTTTTTTAATTGATTTTACAAAATATGGAAGTATTGGAAGCAAAGCTGAGAAGTAGAAGTAATTACTAGGGCTTTCAGATGCTAGAGCCCCTCAATGTTGGAGCATCGCTTGCTGCATAAATTCTTAGACAATGCAGTAACAAGTTTTATGCTGGATTTTTACTGATGTCCGTAATACACACGTTTTATCAGGTTTTGCCATAATTTTTGGAAGCTATAAAAGCAACAACATGTGGTTGTCTCATTATCAATCCCCAATAAAGGAATAGATCCAAGAGAGGAATTTACTCCAAATTTAGTGTTGAAGCAAAAAAGGAGTTGAAACCCAAATATTGTGCACCCATTTCGAGGAAGAGCGGTTGATAAGAAGTTGGAGCTGCTAGTTTCTTCATTGAGCTGGAGGCTTCGACGGGTTTAAAAGCACTCTTTCACGAAATTAGTTGTTTCTTTTCTTTACTCATTGTATTCTTCCCCTTATCCATGAACTAAACCCTATTTTCGAGGGAGATCCTTTGCTATAGCTTGTGAACAGAGGGCTTCTAGTCTATTTTTGTTGTTGTTAATAGAGTTGTTATAATATTTTCATCTTACTGATCTTTGTTAGTCACATTTATCAGTTTGTTTGCTCTTGCATGACTCGGAATGGTGTATAGGTAGTGTGTTTGGTTCTATTTGTGGTTAGATAACTTTTTTCTAGTAGATTTATGGATGCTTAGGGACAAAGTCTGCCCGTTCTTTATGCTTGGGTATTTAGCCATGAAAGTTGTAGATATTAATTTTTTAGTTTCTTGGAAGGTAACCATGTCGAGTTGAGCAGCAGTAGTAATGTTATGCTAGAGTATAGGTTGAAAGTGAGTGAATGTAGGAAATCTCCCCCGCCTTAACCCATATATGTACTCCCTTACTCTGTTCTTTGTGCTAGAGCTTTTCTTGCCCCAACATTCGTAGGTTGTATTTATTTCTTGGGGTCATTTACTGCAGTGGTCTATGTTAATTGATTTACGGTTCTTAGCACTAATATCTTCATTTTATTGTTTGCACATTTGGTACTCTTGCAGCATAAGCTTGAAATTTAACACTAAGTCCATGTGGATTCTACCTACTACAACGGATGAATATAGTGTACACTTGCACTAGTATTCACCTCGATTGTGAGTACGAAGGCTCTGAGACTTTTGCTTCAACTTTGATCAATCGTTTAAAGTCGTTAAAGTTTCTTACCTTAAGGGAGAGACTCAATTACTTTTACCTTGAAAGGAAGGCCTATGTTTGTCTTGAGGATTATACTTGAACTTTATGCTAGTTTTAGGAGGATTATACTTGAACTTTATGCTAGTTTTAGTTTCCATAGGTGCTGTTGACTAAGAAAATCATTTTTTTCAAAAAGTCTTTGTGATGGGTCATGTCTATGAATTCTCACCCAAAGTCATAGCCAACCATTTTGTATGGCTTTTTACTTTTTCCTACCTATGACATCTCTTTAACTATGGACCTTCTTGCCTTTAAATTATTGCTTGATGATTCTTAGCATGCTAAAAATTGTTTCACAGTCCATGACCTTACTTTCAAGTACTTATCCTTTCACAAGCTTTGTTATATGATCAATTGGTTGCCTACTCCTCATTATACTCTCACTTTTAGAGAAATTTTTGGGCATGGTTTTGGATTTTCTTATACCATTAGTCTTGCTTATATGATGTTTTGTATTATCTTGTATTTCTAAGGTCAAGAAGCATACAAGACTTATTAATAGATAGGAGAGCTAAAAATCCAACGTAGCGTGAATGTGGCAAATTGAGTTTCATAATTTAACATAATAATATCATTAAAAAATCATGAATTTGAATCTAAGTTTTAGGTATTGTTTAGATTGAAATATATGAAGAAATATTGAGATTTTTATTCGATATCTATTACTTATTTTGAAATTCAAATATAAATAGCTTGTTGCGTTTTCTATTATGCTTGGTTAATAGAAACAATATATTTTATACATTTCAATTAAGAGATAAAAGATAAAGTTAAATGAAAATTATAAGGTCGAATTACAAATTTGGTCCTTAAATTTTGACTTTGATGCCAATTTTGACAATTGTACTTAAATTTTAACTACATCCTTAAACTTTTTTTTTTTTTTTTTGGAAAATATCATAGCACGAATATGGTGTGAATGTTTGAACTGATGCACATTGGCTAGATAATGAGAAAATCATGAGTATATGAGTAAGAGATCCATTGGTATGAATTTTTTATTTTTTTTAAAACCAAAAGCAAATCCATGAGGGCTTAAGCCCAAAGTGGAAAATATGACCTTTGTGGAGATGTGTGAGGGTTACCATTGACCCAACAAGTGGTATCAGAGCCATGCCCTTGATTTAGCCATGTCGGTAGAATCCTTGGATGTTATACAAGAAAAGGAGTTGGCCTGAAGGGTTGTTGGGAATGTGAGATGGTACGAGGCCTTTTGGTTGCAAATCTATGAGGGCCATGTCAAAAATAGACAATATCATATCATTGTGAAGATGTGTTCATCCTTAAATACAAAGAACTTAACCACTAAACTATGCTTATATGGAGAACTTTCAATTTTATTTTTAACAAGTTTTTGTCCTTGACTTCGTTAGTTTAATGTTAACGTGATACATTGATCGGAGCCCCGACGTTGACAAATTACCCAGCATGACATGACAACATGTGGCAAACAATATTGGAGCATTGAGCTCCAAAAACAACTCATCTTTTACACTCGACCATCCCATTAGCTCGATCATTCATATTTAATCTATTCACAACCTGCCAATTTATACATAATTCAATTGATTAAAACAAATATTCTCGACTAAAAGATTGAAAGTTCAAATCTACACCCGTAAACTTTTCATTAGCACAAAGTAAAGATCCTACGTCATAAAGCTTACGTCCCAAGAATTGAGAGATGTTACCAATATATATAAAAAAACGAAAAATTTACAAATTAAACAGACACCATAATTTAACACAAATTTCATGATTCGGTTAATTAGTGATTTGTATAATATAACAGTTGTTTTGTTTCTCCTTTCTCTCTCCTTTAACCATTACCCAGCCTCAATTCTTCTCTCTCTCTTAGCTAGCAATATAAACGCAGCAGCCAAATCTCATCGTCATCAACCAGAAACCCCTACATCCGTTTTCTCTCCTTCTGAATCTTCTGATTGTTACCCCTTCAATTCCCTCTATATTATGCTACTCCAATCTACTCCAATCGAATCCAATCCAATTCCATATAATCCTGATCAGATTTGCTTCTGGACGGACTTATTTCGATCCGCCGACGATCTGTTGTTTTGTTCTGATTACCTATTGCGATTGTAATTCTGAGATACTATCTATTTCGGCTCGGTTTTTGTTTGCCGATCAGATTGGGTTGATTTCGGTGGGTTATGAGGCAATGGAAGAATTGAGAAATGTAACTACGAGAGCTTGAAAGGATGCCGGGGTTAACACAGAAAAATGACCAATTAAATGGTGGGTCATCGGCTATATACTCGCTCTCGCCCAATGGATTTTGGTCCCAGCAACGCGACGATGTTAGCTACAATCAGCTCCAGAAGGTATTTGTTTCTTTCCTTTCCGGAAGATTTAATTCGAGTTCTCATTCTCATTATTTTTCTGGGAATAATTGCCACTACAGTAGATCACTTTTCTGCTCTGGCTTTTTGCCGGAATTATACTTCATACAAGTCTGGATTTAATACTGCCGCCGATGTAATTTACCGGAGGAGTGTCTAGCATTTTAGATGTGTGAGTTTGACACTGTAGACTTTTTTATTTTTTACTCAAAAACGTTATGCTGAATTTCCATATTTCCTCTACGTGTATCTGCTCTCTATGAACTCCAAATCTTCATTGCAATCATATCGTTTAGTTATGACCTTGAATCGTTAATTGGGATAAGTATGATCTAATTCCAGCATTACTTGGAACTTACGTGGTGAACTGACCATTGGCTAATAAAATTGTGTTTGCTCTCAATGTAGTTCTGGAGTGAGCTGCCGCCCCACACTAGGCAGAAACTCCTGAGAATCGACAAGCAAACCCTGTTTGAGCAGGCTCGTAAGAATATGTACTGCTCTAGATGTAATGGTTTGCTGCTTGAAGGATTTTTGCAGATTGTCATATATGGGAAGTCTTTACAACAAGGAAAAACATGTGTGAATCATTCCTGCAACAGATTAGGGGTTTCAAAAAATCATACATGTGATGGATCATTATCAGTTAATGGATTTCAAGATGAAATTCAAGATCCATCTGTCCATCCTTGGGGTGGTTTAACCACAACCCGTGATGGCTTGCTGACACTTCTGGATTGCTATTTGTGTTCAAAGTCTTTCCTTGGTCTCCAAAATGTAAGTGCACTTTTTTTTTTGGGGTTTTCTTAGTCATTATGCACTCTGTAGTAGATCATCTTTTTTAATGGCTAAGATTTGCCTTGAAGCAGGTCTTTGATAGTGCCCGTGCTAGGGAGCGAGAACGTGAATTGCTTTATCCTGATGCATGTGGTGGGGGAGGTCGAGGTTGGATAAGTCAAGGGACGGCAGGTTTTGGCAGGGGACATGGAACAAGGGAAACATGTGCCTTGCACACTGCTAGGCTTTCTTGTGATACATTGGTTGATTTCTGGTCAGCGTTAGGAGAAGAAACTCGACAATCTCTTCTAAGAATGAAAGAAGAAGATTTTATTGAGAGACTAATGTACAGGTCTCTAGCAAAAGCTCATCCCTTGTTTCATGCATTGCATTTAAATAAATGTGTTTTTTATTTGTTGATGAACGTAACCTTTAGAGATATGAAGTATCATGAATGCATTTTGTAGTAAAACTAACAGAAATAGTAGCAACTTCTTAGTAAGGAATAAATCTGATTTTTGTCTGCATGTTTAAGAGTTAAGCTAGTTTCAAGATTGTGTTGTCTTGATATATTGGATAGATATGATTTTAGTTAAGGAACCTATAACTTAAGCAGATGCTATGGTTTACAAGCCGAGCTTCAACCTGGTTCTGTATTATGCTTTCTTGATTTATTAGATAGATATAATTTTAGTTGACCCTATAGCTTAAAGATATTCTTTGGTTCACAAGCCAAGCTTCAACCTGGTAGTGTATTGTGCTGTCATGGGTTTAAAACTCCCTGGTACCTTAGACATTAAATATCTTAAGTTTAACTATCAAGAATTGTAGTTTAGATGCCAAGAGGGTGACTCAGGAGATTCTTGGACATAAAATAATAGCATACCTTCAGATATGCTCTTCGATGGAAGGAAAAAAAACCTTTACCTGAGCAAGGGCATTACTTGAGAGAAGGAAAAAGTACCCTTACTGACGATTATCAGATTATGGTGATTGACAATAAGTTTAGATTTGGACTTAAGAATTTGAAGTTTCATTTTTCAAGTATTGCACGTTATAATTTGAAGGTTTGAAGAACCAATAAATATTTGTACAATTTGAGCATTCACCAATGCCAAAACTTCTCTAAGTTGTGGCAGGCAGTTCATCTCTTGACTCCTCTTATGTTCTCTAGCACAACATAGTGGACCCTAGAGGGGGATAATTGCCACAATGGCACATCTGCATTACGTTAGTGACAACTTCCACTTCCACACATATATGTACATTTTTTAGCTTATAAAGAAAAAGGGAAAATTGTAAAAAGCAAAGAGATAAAATCACTAAATGAGCTAGTTATTACATGGTTAGAATAACCATTATGAGTCAATTTCCTATTGCTTGGTTTAATCCAATTCTTTGTTGCCAATGAAATTTTGGAGGAATATAAATTTAAAAAGTAGAGTGGCTAGTTTTTGAAGCTTGATATTGAGAAAGCATTGGACGGGTGGATTGAGATTTCTTAGAAGAAGTTTTAAAAGCAAAAAGGCTTCGACAAAAGACGGATTTAGTGGACGATGGGATGCGTAATGGGGTTTCTTAGAAAAAGTGTTAAAGCAAAAAGGATTTGGCAAAATATGGATTCAGTGGATGATGGGCTTTGTAAGGGGAACACAATTCTCATTTTCTATAAATGATTGGCCTCGAGAGATAATTCAAGTCTCAAAGAGGACTAAGACAAGGTGAACTACTCTCATCTCTTCTTTTCTTAATGATCAATGAGGTTTTGAGTAGCCTTATTGAGAACATATATTCATACGGCCTCTTTGAAGGTTTACCATCATAAGTAATTCAATTCATGTTTCACATCTTCAATTTTTCGACGATACTCTTCTTTATTTGCAAATATGATGATGCAACGATGGATAAATTACTCGACTATATCAAGGCTTTAGAATGGATATCGGGTTTGAAGGTCAATTTGGATAAATAAGTTGTTTGTGGAACTAATGTGTATTCTTTTGATTCAAGTTGCTTCTAGGCTTCATTGTAAGGTGGAGTATTTGCCAATCTCCTATTTGGGTGTGCCCCAAGGAGGTAATCCGAATCCCCAAATATTTGGCTTCCAATATCTAAAAAGATTATGAAAAAGTTTGGATAGATGGAAGAGATTTCAACTTCCTAGAGGAGTAGGATTGACTTTGTGTAATGTGGTTTTTTTCTAATATCCCAATTTACTTCATGTATATATTTCTAATACCTTCGAAAGTTAGTATTTAAATTGAGAGAAGCATAAGAATTTTTTAAGGGGAGGCGATGATGCTGGGAAACTGAAGCATTTGGTTAGATGGAACTTAGCTTCTCAATATATAGAAGATGACAGTTTATGTATGGACGGGCTGAAATGGAGAAACTTGGCTCTTCTGGCAAAATGGGGTTGGTGATTTTTTCATAGAACTTCTTCTCTTTGGCGTCATGTGGTGGCCAATATATAGGCTTGAACTTTTGGATGGTTGTTTGAGGTGTCCTTGAATCAACATTTCCAATCAGTGGAAGTTTGTGGAAAATCTTTCCTTTTTTCTTTTTGATGGGAAACAGGGAAATATACTAGCATCTAATATATATATCATGAAATCATACAAAATGAGAGGGAAGATCGTCCTAAGCTGGAAGAGGCTACAAGAAACACCTCCAAGTGGCCATTAAAGAAGATAAATTATAGGCATGGAAGTATGTAGAATTTTTGCACCAATTGAGAGCCAAATAAGTTAAAGGTTCCATAATGTTGTCCATAGACTTCCCTTTGTCATTGAAAATGCGATTGTTTCTCTCCATCCAAGTAGACCACGAGAATGTTCTAATGAACTTGACCCATAGGAGCTTCTTCTCTCTTTTGAACGGATCCCCGGTTAGGCTGATGACGAGCATTCCTTGTATGCCTCTAGGGATGATTGTGTACCCCAACCAAAAGAGGATATCATCATTCAAAAAGATTCTGCCAGTGGGCAAGTGATAAATAAATGGCTTTGCGTTTCTGAGTCCTTCGCACATATAGAGCAAAAATTTGGGGAGATAGTAATGCATATTCCATGGGGATTTTTGCTGCAATATGTCAAAGTGGAAAGATGGTAAATGTATCTCTTTTTTGTCATGATATTTGGCTAAGAGCTTACTTTCTTTAAGTCCATTTTCCGCAACTTTGGAGGGTGTTTTACTACTTAACTGCTCTGTTTTTTATTATCGGGATGCATCTTACTATTCTTGGAAAATTGGGATGGGAAGAAATTTGAAAGAGGCTGAACTTTGAAGACTTTAGTTCTTTGCTGGCCAAGTTGGATTTGGTAAAGTTGGAAACTTGACCCTTTGGGATTGTTTTCAGTAAGTTCCTTGCCAAAGCATTTTGTTTCTTCTAATCCTTTGCCAAAAGAGGTGTTTTTGGCAATTTGGAAGTCAAAAATTGCAATTTTTTTAAATTACAAAATTTTTACCCCTAAGAGGGCATATGAACTTCAATTGATTGAAATTCCTTTAACAATGGAAGCTCCACATGCTTAAATTACTTTAACAAAGTAAAGTTTCTTCTAATCCATGGATTCTATATACTGAATTTTGATTGAGGATCTACAATTGATTGAAATTCCTTTAACAAATGGAAGCTCCACATGGTTAAATATGCAAGAAATACCCAGTCAATCTTTACTTAGATTCTTTGTTTCATTTGAATGGTTTGATGGTTTTTGGGAAACAGAAGCTATGAAGAAACCAAGATTACTTACTTCTAAGCATACCCCTGTTTATTAGAAACAGGAAATTTTAAGTGGCGTTTAATGCTGTTTCGTTGTGAAAATGGGTGGTTGAAACATTTTGGATTGGTTAAACAAGTTCAAGAATGCTTGGAGGAAGACTTCGTATATGATTGGCGAAGGTTTAAACTCTTAAGAACCTAAGAAACTTGAGGTGAAGCTGAAAGTGTGGAGCAAGTCATATGTGGGAAACCTAAAGTTGATAAAGGAGGAGCTAGAGACCTTTAGATGAAATTGAGCGACCTAAACACTAAACCCTAAAAGAAAAAACGAAGTATTTCAGGTCATGAAGAGTAATGGTAAATACCCTGTGCTGAATGGTTATGGGTTGATTCCTTAATTAGTATCCTCAAAATCAGATAAATGCAGGTCTCATCGAACACTTTATTTGTTTGATTAAAAAGAAAGAAAAGATGCTTTGTGTAAAAAAACTTTATATTAGTTCCGTGAATGGGATAATAAAATTATATCCAAGGTTCTAGTAGAAAGGCTAAAGAGGACCATCACTTCTATTGCTACTTGCTTTCAACATGGTTTATAGGTGGTCGACAAATAGTGTATTCTGATTCTAATTGCCAACGAACTGGTCATTGACGCATCTAGGCAGCTGCCTTGGAAACGTTCCTACAATAGCCTTTTGTGGCACTAATTCGCCAATGCGGTATGTTGATATCAGGATTCCAGCTAATGACAAGGGGAAACGTATTATAGGATGTCTAATTTGGCTTCTGGCAAGGATGGTTCTGCAGATGCACGGAACTATACGCATTGGGCACAAGTGGGGACACGAGGGTGGACTTTTTTTCTATCGGGAGCTTGAGAAGCTAAGGAGGAAGAATAAGAAGCTGTTGCGCCCCCATATTATAGCATTGCAGATTTGGTGCTGCTCCGCTTGTTGCCTCATATCAATGGACTGGAAAAATTGCAAATGGAGTTGTGGAGGAAAGGATTATTCAAATGGAGGTTGATTTTTAAATTGATTTAGAGATTAGTCATGATATGGTTGATTGGGAAGTTCCTAAAGGTGGTTTTGGAGGAAAAGTTCCAGTTTGAGGTGGTTGATTGGATGAGAGGATGTGTTTTAGGAACAAAATTTTCTATTTTTCTTGATGGAAAACCTAGAGGGAGGGTGGAGGTTTTGAGTGGTTGTAGACAAGTGGATCCACCTTTTTTTTCCTTTTTTATGGAGTGATATATACATATATATATTTTACATAGATGGAGTGATATCTTAAACTGGTTGTTGTCTCATGGAGTGATGGTAAGAGTCTTGCAAGGGTTTTTTGTAGGAAGGAAGAGCATTTCCATAACTCATTTGGAATTTGCTGATGTCACAATTGTTTTTATAAGATGGTCAAAGTATGATGCAAGAACTCTTTAAAGTTGTTAGGATTTTTTATATGGCATCATGATTGAAGGTGAATCTATTGAAAAAGAAGTGGCTTGTGTAATTAATATCAAGATGCAAAGAGTAGTTGACATGGCTACTAGGTTGGGCTTTTCTTTAAGATTTTTACCCATTACATATTTGGACATGCTTTGGGGGAATAATTTGAAGGGAGTGGATTTTTTGAGACAAATGAAAGAAAAAAGCTTAGAGAAAATTAGGAAATGGAAGAATTTCCATCTCTGAAAGGAAAGGTGCTTGACTTTGGCTAATTCGGTACTTTTTAACCTCTCAACTCATTATGTGTCTATATTTCTTATCTAAAGAACAATATTGTTAACCTTTGAAAGAATATTGATGAATTTATTTGGGATGGAGGAAACGAAAAAAGTATTAGCCATCTTGTTAATTGGGGGAATAGCATCTTTGCCAGTTGGAAAAAGGTGACCTTGGAATTTGAAATTTGACAAAAACGAAATGAGGATTTGCTTGTTAATGGCTTTGGAGGTTTCATTTGGAGAGAGGGGAACCATGGAATGATATAGTTTCTTGCATCTATGCAAGGATATTTCTGTTTAGTTCACAAATAAGAGGAAATCTGGAAGTTATTGCAGCCTATGGAAAGAATGTTTCATGGTTAAGACATTATTCCTCAATCAGAGTTGGAAGTAGGGAGCAAACTTTGTTTTAGAGGACAAATGGTTGGGATCTCAACCTCTTTTGCAATTATTTTGAAGTATAGAAAAAGTGACTTGGTTTAAAAGTGTTTGGAGGAGGAGTTTGCTAAATGGAACCTTATGTTCAGAAGGAATTTAGCAGAAATTGAGGAAGGGAAGTTCAATTACTGCAATAGCTACTTAATTAGGTTTCTTTGAATCCAAAGGAAGATAAAAGCTACTGCATTCATTGGAAATGTTTCCAGTTAAATCTTGATTTTTTACTTATCAAACGTGAGAAGTTGTTTCAAGAAAATTTTGGCTATAACAATTTGGAGGAGAAAGTTCCAAAGAAAGTGAAACGCTTTCTTTGAACTTTGTGTCATAATGGCTTAACCATGATGGAAAGAATTCATAAGAGATGTCCTAATATGGTTCTTCTGCCAAATTGTTCTTTACGTAAATGTGAAAAGGAAGAGGTGAATCACTTAGTCTTCCATTGGGTTTTAGCTGGAATTTTTTGGCTTCGATTGTTGCAAATGTTTCAAGTTTCTTGGGTTTTAATGAGTGGGCTGAAGATAATCTCGAGCAATTATTGATTAGTCAAAGTTGCAGGAGAAAGGAAAATATTTTGTGGGTCCATACTAAAAATGCCTTTTCTTGGCAAGTTGAATATAAAGAAACTATGGATCTACAAGGGAAAGGAAGGAGCCGAGTTGGCTAAGTTCCATAGCTCTTCACTATGTTCTCTTTCTTTCTTTTTTTTTTTGTTTTTTTTTATAACGGGGAATCGGAGCTTTGCTACCCTACACCAGGGTCACCCGCCCACACCCCAAGGTCCGGACCCAGGAGACATCAAAGATTTTTTGTATTAAGCTCATCAGAAGGTTCGAACTTGAGACCTCTAAACCAGTATGACCAAGAGACCCTCCTTGCCAATTGGGCTGCCCCTTAAGGGCTCTTTCTAGTTTCCAATTCTTCTTCTAATTATACTCTTGTTATCCAACTGGAGGGCTTTTTTTGTGAGTTTTTGCACAAGGGTTGTTGTTTTTCATGATGTGGGTTAGTATGTCTTTTTGTGGTCTTATTTGTACCTATAATTTTGAGATTTTTCAGTCTTTTTGTTTCTTTGATATTTACTATATTGCATGTTTTCCCTACATCAATGAAAATTGTGTTTCTCCCCAGAAAATAAAATCATAAAATGTAAATTAAGTATTGAGCGCAATAATCATATAAATTAGCTACTGGATGATTCGGGATTTCCCCTTTTTGTATATTATATTTCATCACGTCCATGAAATATCTGTTTTCGCAAGAAAAAATATTTAAGTATAAGAAAAGAATAGCAAAAATCATGTTGTCAAAGCGAGTATAGCTCAGCGGTAATTGACATATATCCACAACCAAGAGGTTGTGAGTTCGGTCCCCCACCCCAGATGTTGTATTAAAAAAAAAAAGAAAGAATAGCAAAAATCATGTCTATGAATAGTACCTTAAATAAATATTATAAATCTCATTCCCAACATTATCATTATGGATCAACTTATTCTTTACTTTTTGTCATTAATTTTTTAAGGCTCGGGGGTAAAAGGAGTAGTGGGCTAAATTACGGCCTTGTGTTGTATTCACATTAAATAAGTGAACTTTTATATGTTTAAAGAATATGACAAATTAGTACTACCCTTTATTGTCATTTTAGTTTTTATGCCTCTTCAGTGGATCTTATGTAGCTATAAGCCTTTTCTTTAAGAGACATAATCCTCTTTTGATCAAAAGAAAGCATAAGACTCCAGACCAAAAATTTGAGCCTAAACTTGAGATGAGCCTCATGGTGTAAGCCCCAAAAATATATATATACTTTGATATCCGTGAGTGTCCAAGCCAGCTTACGTGCATTTCGACGAATCTCATGGCGCAACCGTCTGATCCTACAACATTTGGTGCTGGGAAATACATAGGAATTAGTAATTTCTAAAGTAGGTGGCTATCATGGGATTTAAACCCATTCTCTCTTAATTAATCCTAACTCCTTTGGACCAATGAGCCACCCACGATGGTTAAGCCCCAAAAATGTTTTGAAACATGGTTCTAGTTAATCATTTTGCATATTTTGCTGGCACTTAATTTAGTTGCACGAATTCAAAGACTCTCCCCTTGACATTTTTTGGGATCGCATAAGAATTTTCACTTCTAAATAGGTGTCTAATCTCATAAGATTTTTGTAATTACAATTTGATACAAATCTATGCCAATTGAGAATCTTTTTTATAACTCCCTTGGCTGATAGGAATACCTCATGTCATTTTTTACATCTTATTCTTTTGTTTATAAAATCCTTCGTTTCCTACTAAAAACATTACTAATTGAGGAAAATAGGAGACGGGCCTTATTTATTCTATTAAGGTGAGCAATCATTGGTGTATATATTTCTGTTTAATTACTCTTGTCAGCACTTTTCTTGCTCCGTAATTATTTTTTTTTGGCTTCTTAAATTAATTACATTGATTTTCTCACAGGTTTGACAGCAAGAGGTTTTGTAGAGATTGCAGAAGAAATGTAATCCGTGAGTTCAAGGAACTGAAGGAGCTGAAGCGCATAAGGAGAGAACCTTGTTGCACTAGTTGGTTTTGTGTTGCAGATATGGCATTTCATTATGAGGTGCATCCTTGCACTTTTATTCAACTTTAAGCACTCTTCTACCGTCATTGATTATCATTTCAACTTTAGAATGAATATGATGACTTTGTTGATCCTGTAAGGTTTCTCAAGATTGTGTGCTTGTTGAAACCAGCGTGAAAGAATTTAAAATTGTTATTGTTTCAGGTATCGGATGACACTGTCCAGGCTGATTGGCGTCAAACCTTTGCTGACTCTGTGGAGACTTATCATTATTTTGAGTGGGCTGTTGGAACAGGAGAAGGAAAATCTGACATTTTGGAATTTGAAAATGTTGGCATGAACGGAAGTGTCAAAATGAATGGCCTAGATCTTGGTGGTTTAAATTCATGCTTTATCACCCTCAGAGCTTGGAAATTAGATGGACGCTGCACTGAGCTTTCAGTGAAAGCTCATGCATTGAAAGGTCAACAATGTGTTCATCGCAGGCTTTCAGTTGGTGATGGATTTGTTACAATCACAAGAGGCGAAAATATTAGGAGGTTTTTTGAGCATGCTGAAGAGGCCGAGGAGGAGGAGGTTGTTCTCTTTCTTGCAATTTTGTCTCTCTGGAATTTTTTGTTTTGTAAAAACTTTTGTATGTCAATCATATGTTCAATATTTAAATGTTTTCTTGTTTCTGCTATGAAGAAGCCCGTGCAATCTTACATTTCAAGAACTTAAAATTCTTGTGGGTGACAAATTTTTCATCTTCTAAATCTTGACAACTCTAATTGTTTCTCTGAATTTTGTGGCTTTTAGGAGGATGATTCGATGGATAAAGATGCAAACGATTTGGATGGAGATTGCTCTCGTCCTCAAAAGCATGCTAAGAGTCCTGAACTTGCTCGGGAGTTTCTTTTAGATGCTGCAACTGTCATCTTTAAAGAACAGGCATGTCGTCTGCAACCTTTGTGGGTTGTGCTTTCTTGCCAATTTGCATTTGTGGCATTATTCTTTCTCTACGATAATTCTATTGCTCTAAGAAATTTTATTAAGCACAAGGGATATTATTACCAGTTAGACACTTTACAAGGAAAAACCAATTAAAAGTTAAATTACTACATCTATAAAACCAGGTGAAAAAATTTTGCCTTATTTTCAGTGACATTATTGGTTCATACACACACACACACACAATTCTTTTGTTTTTTTTTTTCGTTTTTCCTTGTTTTCACTTAGTTATTTTTTAATGAGATATAGAAAAGAGGACTAAGGTGGCTACAATTTCTTCTAGGTAATTCCTCCCTGGCTTGTGACAATGGAAAGAGTGGATAATAGAGAACTATAAGATAGGGAAAATTGGAAAGAATTAGGGAGAAGAGAGATAGGAGGAGAAGTTCTCAAAAACTTAAAACTAATTTCAATATTGAAGTCTACTTGCTGCAGTTTACCAATGGGTCAATTCTTTTGTTGGGAATTTGAATTCAACATCTTTGGATGCATAGCATTCAGATGCTTGAGAATCTGAATGTTCAGCATCATTAGGTAGTTGTTTTATTTTACCCTAACGCTTTTGATGTCTAAAAATATTTGGATTGTGTATTTGTCTTGTAAGATTTATGCATGGAAATGTATTATAGTTACCCGTGAATCCAAATGCCTTTTTTATACTAGTCTATATCACACAAAACTCTAAGTTTAATTCATTTTATATTTGCAAATTTAATATTTATATTGTGTTATAGTGATCAAGTAGTCTCCCCACAAGTTAACTAGAGTAGCTTTCCAATCTTTGACAATCATAAAGAGAATATAATTACAAAAGAAGAATTTCTTATAGCTTGTAACCCACCAAGAAACAGTGTGCTATATGCTTATGACAAAAAGAATCCTGAAGGGTCTTTTTCCCTTCTAAAATTGTACAATTTCGTTCTCTCCAAAGCATCTAGAGTAAGGGTCAAACTGTGCAATTCCATAATATCCTAAGTTTACCCTTTAGAAGAGAGCCACCAAAATTTTCCAAAATAAGATCATCAATTCTTTGAGGAAGACAGAAGGATAAAACCCAACTGAGATCTAATGAAAGACCAATTACCACAAGTAAAAGAGCAATGCAAAGAAGGTGGTCCACCGTTTCTTCATTTCTCTTACACAGGCAGCAACAAGAGGGAGATAAAGCACGGAAACCGTTTCTAAAGCCTATCCACTGTATTCACGCTTCTGTAAAACAATGACCAAAGAAAGAATATAACTTTCTTGGGCACTTTGAAATTCCAGCTGTAATTTATACCACAGGGGCTTAAATAGTATGGAGAAAGCAGATTTGGTTGAGAAGTTGCCGCCGCTGTCGGCCTTCCACCATATTGTATCCTTCCAATGCCAAATTTGCACTAAGTCTGGCTTCTCTGTTAGTAAGATCCATCTAGGAATCTCCCTATCAAAACGATTCCTTCTGAAGCCAAGATCCCAAGTACTGGAACTTTCCACCCAACAATGAGCAATAGAACAACCTTTCCTAGAGAGGCCATAGAAATCTGGAAAGAGAGAAGATAGAGGGGGAGGCATCTATCCACACATCTTCCCAGAATCTCATTCTTCCCCCATTTGAAGCTTTAAATGTCACGAAATTCATAAAGCCCTGCCTATTTTTGTCAAATATCAACCATGGTCTAGCTCTAGCCGTATCTTTTGCCGTTCTTGTTGACCAGCCATGTGCCTTGAGGCCGTAAATTGCAGCAATGACTTTGTGCCATAACCCAGAATCTTCATGAGAAAACCTCCATATCCATTTAAGGAGAAGTGCCTTGTTTCTCTGTTTCAGTGAACCGACGTCTAAACCACCACGTTGTTGAGGCAAAGAGGTCCACTTACGACTACCCTTCTTTTGGTTCCCCCTCTCCAAATAAAATCCCTAATCAGCTTCTCCATTGCTACAATGACAGCATTTGGCGCCTTTAAGATTGAGAAATAATAAACCGGAAGGCTATTTAGGACTACTTGCGCTAAAATGAGTCTTCCCCCCTTATAGAGAGGGAGATTTATCCATTTATCGATTCTAGCCTTCATTTTATCTTCCAAGGGCCCATAAAACCACATCAGACTGATTTCCCCCCAGAGGGAATCCAAGGTAGCAGCAAGACAACTCTTATCTCTTACGGGCAAACTTAGAAGCCCATCTGTCAACCTCTGAATTACTACAATTTATCCTGGTCAAAGAAGTTTTTGAGGTGTTCAAACTTCAAAACCAGCCCAGAGACCAGGACGAAGATGTGAAAAATTCCCCACCAATTTTCCATCAACTCAAAAATATCTGGGCAAAATAGAAGCACGTCATTTGCGAATTGTAAATGAGTGAAGCTCCACTGACTCCCCCAGCATAAAACCTTGGACAATATTTCTTTCAACACAAAAAATGAATCAAACAGCTTAAAGAGTCACCAATTATAGTAAAAAGAAAGAGGGAGAGGAGATCCCCTTTTCTTAAACCTCTTTTGGCAAAAATCTTGCCTCTAGGCTTACTATTAATCATAATAGAGAAATTCGCAGAGGAGATACAACCCACTATCCACTTTCCCCATCTATTGCAATCAGCTTGTAAAGGGAAAACCAAACTTATAGGCCTAAAATCCCTAGTGTCTGAAGCCCTACCTTCTTAGGAATAAGGCAAATATAAGTTTCATTGGAACAATTGTTTATGATACTTTTCTCAAAAAAGTCTTGGAACACCTTTACTAGATATGCTTTCAAGATGTTCAGGTATTTTTAAAGAATTCATTGGTCATCCAACTCATCCCATCCCCCCCTCAAAGGGTTCTTAGCTTGGGTTGTGTCTCTCAAAGTTTCAAGAACATAGATCTAGTGGTAAAACATTTTCCACTCTCAAGGGTCCAATCCAGCTTATCGTCCCCCATTCCCACCCAAAAAGAATTCAGTTTGCTCAACAAACTTATCCAGCTATTGACTTCTCTATCCAAATCCTCTCATTGGTGAAATAAAGCTTGCTTTCAAAGAGGTAACTGTGTCAGAAATATGACTAGTGATGAGTTCTTTAAGTGGGTACCGAGATTTCATTATTAAAAAATGAACTTTGGCACCACATCAAAGACAAGTTTGTGTGGGAAGAGAAGAAAGGGTGGTTTACAAGAGACCAAAAAAGGATTTACGTAGTCCTTGGTGGAATACATAAAAACCAACAATATAATAGGAGAATTCTCCAATACCAGGCTTGGTATTGGTAATAAAACTTGTTTTAGGAAGAATTGGTGGCTGGTCGTGCAATCATTGACGTAGATATTCATTCCTTTTTTGTTGTCACATTGGCACCAAAGGCTTCAGACAATACAAGTCCTGGAAATTTTTAACTAGGAGGAATCTGAATGTAGTGAGCTTAATGAGTTTTGTTGCCTTATTCTAAAGGTTAATGAGTACCAATTCCATGCTACCAACTATATCAATGTGGAGGTAAAGGGCCAAATAAGTCAAGTTCTTGTGTTGGTTGGTTTGTCTGAAGGTGCTAAATAAATACAGTTGAGAGATCACAGGAAGATGTTCATTTCCTATCTTGCTACTAAGTTGGTTATCCACTGTGTACGGAAGCAAATGCAACTCAAAGTCATCAGCTGTTTCTTTGTTTATTGGAGTATGAAGTTTTGGGAGGTCCTCCTCAGCTTCAATTTTTCTTGGGTTTTTTGCTCTCTTTTGAAACGGGGCAAAGCAAGAATAATGTGGTATAATTTAGTGGTGACTGGTTTGAATTTTTCAGGGGGTTAGACTCTTATCCTGATGTTGCTGGGATCAAGTCAAACTTTTCTCTGTTCCCTTTATAATGATTTTTGTAATTATGGCTTGATGCAAATTTATGCCAACGAGGAGTCCTTTTTGCAATCCCATTGGCTGGTTGGGGATATCTCATCTCCTTTCCCTTCTAGTATATCCTCTCTCTTGTGGTTATTGAATTCGTATTTTTCCTATAAAAGAAACTGTTGAGGGGACATAATTTTAAATGGAGGACTAAGGTCCTCTGGAGTCTGGAATAATGCAACTGAAGTATGTATTGGCGGCTTTGGCTAGAAAGAAACTATTGGATTTGCGATGATAGGGATAGAATTTGGGAAGGAGTTCATGATTTGGCCAGCCTTGATGTCTCCTGGGTCTGGGCCTTGGGGTAGGTGCGGATTTTCCCAATTATAGGAAAGAGCTAAACTGCTTTGATTCCAAGTCATTAAAAACTAATGGTGTGAGAAATGTCCATTATATTTTGAGATCTAGTTAGACTTTTTACCTCTACTCAATGCTCTCTTTTGAAAGAGTTAATTATGATTTGGTGCCAATCTTTCTCTTGTGATGTGAGACGAATAACATGTTAATTTGTTATTTATTTAGTTAATTATTTTAGTCCCATCATTAGTATTGGGTTAATTAGTTTTTTTTTTGTTTTTTTTTATTTTTTAAATTTGTTAATTAGTGTTTGTGAGGCTATAAGGAGCCCCTTTTAAATCGTAATGGACTTAGTTTTGAGGTAATGGATGGACAGGGAGAAAAAATCAATCAGCCTTCATACAAGGAAGGCAACTTTTGGATCCAATCCTAGTGGCAAATGAGCTGGTTGATGAGTATAAAACCAAGAAGGAAAAGGATGGATCATATAAAGCTAGATTTTGAAAAAGCTTATGATATGGTGGATTGGGATTTTCTCCTCAAAGTGCTTCATAGGAAAGGATTTAGGGCTCGATGGATCTCGTGGATTAAGGGCTGTATCTCGAATACTTCTTTCTCCATCTTAATAAATGGAAGACTGCGTGGCCGAATCAAAGCCTCTTGAGGCCTACGCCAAGGTGATCCTTTAGCCCCTTTCCTTTAAGTCCTGGTTGCTGATGTGTTGAGTAGTTTGCTTGACAAAGGAGTGATGGAAGGCTGCTTAAAAGGTTTCCATGTGGGTGCTAATGGGGTACATGTTAACCACCTTCAATTCGCAGACGACACACTAGTTTTTTCCACAGATGATAAATCTTTATTGGTAAATATAAAGGAGATGGTTTGCTGCTTTGAAGAGATCTCAGGGTTTAAAATTAATTTGGCCAAATCGCGAGTGGTTGGTGTAAATGTGTCCGAAGAGGAGCTGATGACCACGGCCAATCTTTGGGATTGTGCAGCAGGGTCTTGGCCTTTGTCCTATCTGGGAATGCCGCTTGCAGGTAAAGCTAACAAGAAAGCTTTTTGGCAGCTGGTGGAGGAAAAAGTAGAAAGAAGGCTAGTGAAATGGAACTCTCTAAATCTCTCCAGAGAAGGAAGGCTACCTTGGCTAAGTCCGTGCTCTCGAGCATCCCATTGTGTTACTTCTCCATGTTTAAATGTCCAAAGCAAGTCATTTCCAGAATGGAGAAGCTAATAAGGGATTTTTTCTGGAAAACAGTCAACAAGGGGGGTTGTCCTCACCCCATTCGGTGGGAGGTGGTCACTAAGTCGGTTAAGTTGGGAGGAATAGGTTTAGGTAACTTGTCAAACAAAAACTATGCTCTCCTAGCTAATGGGGATGGAGATTTATGACCGAAACTGAAGCTCTGTGGAGAGATGTGATTGCTAGCAAATATCATCTCCAGGATACGGAATGGTGGCCAACCATTAAAGGTGTTGTGCTGTTCAAAGGTCCCTGGGTCCGCATTGTCAAGTGCTGTCAGGGTGCTGAGAGATGGTATAAAACAAAGGTGGGCAAGGGAGACAAAACTTTGTTCTAGAAGGACCCTTGGCTTCAAACCTCTCTCCAGAGTCTACCCGAGATTGTTCAGAGTGTCTTCAACAAAGAATCTCACTGTAGAGCAAGAAGAAATTTGGCAGAAATGGAAGTAGATGAGTGGGCTGAGTTGATACTTCTTCTAGAAGTCATTAACATGTCAACCATGAATGACAGGAGAATCTGGTCCCTTGAAAACTCCGTCTTATTCTCTGTCAAATCCCTCACTAAATGCCTAAATCAACGGAATATAGAAGGAGATCAGTTCGAGGGAGCTTTTCTGTGACATCTAGAGGTCCCTAAAAAAGTAAAAGTTTTCATGTGGCTGCTGATGCATGGGAGCTGAAGACCCATGGTACCCTCCAAGAACAAATACCCTTTCTTAATCTCTCCCCTAGCTGGTGTGTTTTATGCAAGAAGAGTAAGGAAACCATGTGGCATCTTTTCTTCAATTGTCCTTTTGCGGTAAGTTGTTGGAAGGAGCTCTTCCAGATTTTCAAGCTCACTTGGTGCTTTCCAAACTCGGCTCCGGACGCTCTCCTTCAGCTCATCCAAGGTCCTTATCTGAAAGAGCATGCGAAGATTCTGTGGACTCGTGGGGTGGTTGTTTTGGTGTGGAGATTATGGTTTGAAAGGAACAATGGAACGTTTTGAGGAGAAGAGACCGATAGGAAAATGTTTTGGGAAGTTGTAAAAATTTTTGCTTCTTCATAGGCTGCTAGTACAAAGGTTTTTTTGTAATTATTGTATCTCTCAAATCTTTGCCAATTGGGAGTCTTTTTTGTAATCCCACGGCCTGAGGGGATATCTCATCTCCCCATTTTGTACTGTCTCTTTTGATAATGAAAGTGATGTTTCTTATGGAAAAAAAAAAAACAACTTTTGGACATTATTCTATAGAAGGGTTGTCAGAGAGAATTTGGGGAGGTTTCTCCGTTCTAAACAGATTTCCTTCTTGTCCGTGGCTAGTGGCACCATTAAACTAAATCTGGCGCATCACCTTGGCTTGGTGGGATATCTCATCTCCATTTTTTTTATATCCTCCATTCTTAATGAAAGTCTAAGTGAAGTTCAACTTAAATCTATTTACATTGTATTGTATTACAATTTTTTTTTAATTTCGAGTAGAAAATATTATCCAATTTGACATTAAAACAATGCACAAGTAAAGTGGAATATTATCCTATTGTTTTCCTACATGAATGATACTTTTCTCATTTCAAAGAAATTTCTCTTGAATTTTTCCTCTCATCAGATTAGCCCAGCTGCTTATTAAAATCCGATTGAAAAGTTCAAAATTGTAGTCTCTTTTCTTCTCAGTCCTGCTTATCAAGGGTATTTTCTAGTGCTATCTATTCTTCTAGCTTCTTTGACTGGAAATCTATTACTGGTACCAATCTCAGTTTTGCCTAGGAATTGTGGATTATTTTTATTCTTATACTTTGTGGCCTTTTTCAGGTTGAAAAAGCATTCAGAGAAGGAACAGCACGCCAAAATGCACATAGCATCTTTGTTTGTCTTGCACTAAAATTACTTGAAGAACGAATTCACATAGCATGCAAAGAAATCATTACTCTAGAAAAGCAGGTTTCACTGCTAGCTATATCATTACTCAGAAGTTTAGTTACCAAAATTAAGATCTCTCTTTACTGCTCACCTTTGCGGATTTTGCTGCAGATGAAACTTCTTGAAGAAGAAGAGAAGGAAAAGCGTGAAGAAAAAGAACGCAAAGAGCGCAAAAGGACAAAAGAAAGAGAGAAGAAGCTCCGAAGAAAAGAAAGATTAAAAGGAAAGGAAAAGGATAAAGATAAGACTTGTTCTGAATCAGCTGAAGTATGTGCTCATTCTGATGTCTTGGAAGATTTGTCCCCCTGTGTTTTGGAGCCAAATTCCGATTCAGTGGGTGATGCATGTGATGCCAGCATGCCTGAATCTTCTGATATGCTGGATGAGCAATTTTTAGATGAATCTATTATTCTGAAGTGCAAAATTCATATGATGATAGCTTTGATGGGAAACCTACTGATGGGAACGATGGAAATGAGTCTTTCATAGTTGACCAATCAAAATTTTCTCGCTGGAGATTAAAATTTCCAAAGGAAGTTCAAGATCAATCTTTCAAGTGGTCGGAGAGGCGCCGATTTACAGTTGTTTCAGAAAATGGGGCTCTGGTTAATAGATCTGAGCAAAGATATTATGGTGATAGTTTGGAGAATCCTTCGAGGAGTATGAATGGGACAAACAGGAAATTAAGATCAAACTCAATAAAGGCCTATGGTCGACATGGCTCTAAGTTCAATGAGAAGTTGCACTCTTCCAACAACCGGGTGTCTTATGATTACCGTTCCTGCATCTGTAGCCAAAATAATGAATTTAACAAAAAGGTAGAGCTATTTGTTTCTTCAGTTAGAGTTAACCGAGATGCCAAATCTGTGAGCAAGTCAGAATCTTCATTTGATATGTCCAAGCAAAGTTATCGTTCTAACAAGTACGGCTATGGAGATCAGTCTCGTGACAGCGGAAGACTGAAAAACAAAGCTGCTTTATCAAACAATTCTCCTGGTAAAGATTTTGTTTATTCAAAGAAAGTTTGGGAGCCCATGGAATCACAGAAGAAATATCCTAGAAGTAACTCAGACCCAAATGTTGCAATGAAGTCTTCGACTTTCAAGTTCGGTGTGGAACCTGATTATGACCTTGCAAAGTCAAGGCATGACGTGTGCAGTGGTGAAGTTAGTGTAGCTTCGGGTAAAGTTGATCAAGAGGAGAGTAATTCCACCGAATCAACCTCTGGTATTGAATCAGATGAAGTCTTCCAAAATGGACTTCCTACTGAACCAAAAGATCATAAAAACGTAGAAGAAGATGCATGTGAGGAGGCTACACAGTGTTCTATAAATTCGACAATAAACTCAACATTGAGATCCAGTGGGAAGAATAACCATGTAGGAACCAGCTCTTTAAGTTCTGATAACTGCTCATCATGCCTAAGTGAAGGAGACAGTAATACCATCTGCTCGAACCATGGAAATCTGGAATCATCATCCACATCAGACTCAGAAGATGCTAGCCATCAATCATCAGAGGGAAAAGAATCTTCTGCATCCATTCAGAATGGCTTCTCTGAACGTCATGAGATAAGGATGGACAAAGTAAATGGAGGAGAATCCATGGGGACTAGAATTCATTTCGGTCTTCCACAAGATAATGAGGGATGTAAGGTTCTAGGAAACGCACCGATGAACGTTCCCCATAACTTTGAAGCAGGATTCTCTGCTGTTAGTTTGGATTCCCCATGTCAAGTGACACTTCCTTCAATTCAGAACCAAAATATTCACTTTCCAGTGTTTCAGGTTCCTCCATCAATGGGTTATTACCATCAAAATTCAGTTTCATGGCCAGCAGCTCATGCTAATGGGATGATGCCTTTCTCCTATTCAAACCACTGTCTATATGCCAATCCTCTTGGGTATGGTTTAGATGGAAATCCACGGTTCTGCATGCAATATGGCCATTTGCATCATCTAGCTACTCCCGTCTTCAACCCGAGCCCGGTTCCTATTTATCAGCCAGCTGCTAAAGCCAGCAATGGTATATATGTCGAAGATCGAAGTCAGGTCTCCAAAGCTGGTGCAATAGCAGAAAGCTCGGATGTAGCTAACCCAGACGTTGTCGTTACTGCTGGACTCCCATATGCACTTGGTTCGCCACCAAGCGGAGATTGTAAGCAAAATGATACTTCCAAATTGCAAAAAGGCAGCTCAAGCTTTTCATTATTCCATTTTGGAGGGCCTGTTGCACTTTCAACAGGAGGTAAATTAAATCTCATGCCTTCCAAGGAAGATGATACCGGGGTTTTTCCGAGAAATAGTGAAGCAGATGTTGTCGACAATGGTCACGCTTTCAATAAGAAGGACACTGCCATTGAAGAGTACAACTTGTTTGCAGCAAGCAATGGCATGAGGTTTTCATTCTTCTGAGTGGAAACAGATATGAGGGGGCTGTTTTCGAATTTCTAGTCCCTATCTTCATATTAATTTTTTTTTAAATGGAATTTTACAGGACTTGCTACATAATAAGTTTTCTTGAAATCTCAATTTTACTTATAAGTTCTTCTGTAGTTGATTGCTCTCAAATTTGTCTCATTATTTTCACTGGTGTAGAGAACAAAAAGCAAAAAAGAAAAAAGAAAAAAAAAGGATGAAAGAGTGTTATTGTGTTTGAAAGTTTTCGAAATGAGGTGTTTTCTATCACGAATATATGTCGATATGAAAATTTTGCTGCACATATGTGCTTTGAATGGAACTGTGCAGTTTTGATCAGTTTTCTGAAGAATTTCTGTAGCTTCACTTGAAATTTTGTGTGCATGTATATCTTTGGTTGTGACCTTCGGACATTTTGGCTCTCACTTATCATACCATATTACTTTTTACGGTTTTAGAGACTTCTCTCTCGACTTTAACGACGATAAAAACTTTATCACTGTGTAGGATCTGATGAGATTCTTAACTCGCAATAAAGTTAGGAGCACTATTGATTGAAGTAGAAAACTATTGATTGAAGTAGAAAACTTGGTGGTTGCCCTTTTTTTGTATTCATTTATATAGCAGAAAAGTCACTTTTTGAGTTTCTTTCCTCTTCGGACGAGAAATCAAAATACTTATATCGTTTTTTGAAGGTCTCATACTTGTTATCTTGTTAGATTTGATAAAATTTAATTTGATAAAATTAAATAGAGATGATGAAGTTCAAAATTTTTTAATGTACAAATTCCAACTTGTGAAAGTTGTGGAATCAATTATCTACTTTCTTCTGTCATTTGTCTTTTTTTTTTTTTTTTTGATAAAATATCATTTGTCTGTGCCAAACCAATCAACATTTATATAATGGGCATATAATGTATCATTTATTTATTTTTCTTTTGATGTCATTGAGGGTCATGGCCACCTAAATTTTACGAAATTATATATATATACTTACACGTCATGCTCAAGTTTGATGTTATTGCAAAGATCTTGCCATAGAAGAATATGGAAGCTTTCTAGATTACTTATTTAGTTTTATGATAATTTTGTAATAGACTATTTGTACTAGTCTGCACAAGAAAACAATTGTAACAGATTATCTGTAGTTTAATGATAGATTCGTTTTATCATATTGTTTTCTTTGTGTAACAAGTATTTAGGATTTAATATTGAAATTTTAGGTACAAAAAATATATATTTTTTTAGAAAAACTGTATATTGGCTAGGGAATAGGACATTAAAAATAAATAAATAAACTTTTCCCGACGTCTAAAAATCCATCGGGAAAAGTCCCATTTCCCCATGTTTAAAAAACTATCACGAAAAGTCCCATTTCCCAATGTCTAGCTGAAGCGTCGGGACTTTCCCCGACGTGTTGTTAAAACATTGGGAAATGTGAGCCATCCCGACGTTTTTCAAAATGTCTAAAAACATCCCATTCTTTTGATAAATTTTGTCGAGATGGGATCTCCCAACGGACTTTTCCCGACGTTTTTCTTGACAAAGGAAAAACGTCGAAAAGGATTTTGGCTGACGTTTTTCGAGCCTTTCCTGATGCTTTTTCTCGTCAAGAAAAAGGCAATTTTTGGTAGTGTTCCTCGTAAAAATCTAAATGTTAAAATATCATTTTGGTCCTTGTACATTCTTTAGTTTTTTTTGTTACTGTATTGTTATGTTATTATTTTTTACTGATTTCACATAATCCTCATACTTTGTAAGTAGTTTTATCCCTTAAACCCAATTAGCTAAAGCTAACTAATCCAGTCTTTTTTAGTTAAGAGAGTTTGCGTGTACGGAGGTTTCGGGGATGTGAGATAAAGATCAGTTTTCTTGGCTTATGGGTGTGTTTGCTCCTCTTTTGAGAAATCAATACAACTCATCAACTCTGATTCAGCAGTAGTAAACGTAGATCATCCTTGATCGAACCACTTAAATTTTTGTGTCTTCCTTCTTCTATTCTAGATATGTGTTTTTGTTTGCTCCCCTAAGGTGTAATTGCTAGTTTTTCTACATCTTACAATTTGGTATCAGAGTCAGGTTTGTGGATTCTTGTTGTTAATGCGTGATTCTTCTACTTTGATACTTTCAAGATTCAGAAATTGAGGTTCAGGATGTCAACAAAGTTTGAATTGGAGAAGTTCGATGGAAGGGTGACTTCAGATTATGGTGAAAGAGAATGAAAGCGCTTCTTGTCCAGCAGAAGGTGGCGAAGGTTCTCGATGATCCTAGTAAGTTGCCCGAAACTCTCACTGTAGAGAAGAAACAAGAAATGAATGATATTGCTTGTAGTACCTTAATACTTCATCTTTCGGATAATGTTTTGAGGAGAGTTAGTGACATCGAAACTGTGATAGAACTTTGGGAGAAACTTGAAAAACTGTACATGTCCAAATCTTTGACAAACAAGATTTATTTAAAAGAAAGAATATTTAGCTATAAGATGGGTCCTTCAAAATCGTTGGAGGATAATATTTATGAATTTAATGTCATTTGTTTGGACTTGGCTAATTCGAGGGAAAAATTAAGTGGAGAGAATCAAGCAGTAATCCTCTTAAATTAGAGAAGTATAAAGTGAAAGCAGCCATTAAATATGGCAGAGATACTCTTACCTTAAATTTAGTACTTGATTCTTTGAGATCTAAGGAACTTGAGTTCAAAAATGAGAAGAAAGATTAAGAGGCCTTATTTTCTAAAGGAAATTTAAGAGAAATCAATACCATAAAGGAAATAAAAGTCAGAGAGGTTTTCAAAAGTCTCAACCTACTGATGGTAAGGAACATAAAATAATTTGTCATTATTGCCATTGTCCTCAGCTAAAAAAGAAGAGAAAATTGCCTGAAAAAAAGGGATATAAAACTGCTGTAAATGTGATGGAGGGGTATGAATCGGCTGAGGTATTGATGGTATCTAATGGAAATGAAACAGATGAGTGGATCATGGATTCAGGATCACGTTTCATATGACTCCTCATAAGCACTTTTTTCTGAACTGAATGAGTTTGATTCAGGAAATGTGGTAATGGGCAACAATCAATATTGTGTAATCAAAGGTAATGGCTCAGTAAACTTGAAACTAGCTGATGGGTCTGTAAAAACTGTCATCTGTTAGATATGTCCCTGGTCTAAAAAGAAATTTGATTTCTCTTGGTACATTACACAAAACTGATTTTGCTTATACTTCTGTAAGGATGTAGCTGTAAAATTGAAAGGTATTCTTATAAATGGTCTGTATGTACTTCAAGGAAGTACACTGATTGGAGAAACTAACACTACTACTGATGGACCAACCTACGGCATAAGAGGTTGGGTCATGTTAGTCTTAAAGGCTTGGATAATTTGTATAAACAGGGACTTCTTAGAAAATTAGCTCGTTCAAAGCTAACTTTTTGTGAGCATTGCATCTTGGGAAAAGCAGCCAGACAAAGTTTCTCGGCTGCTAATCATAAATTTGCTAAAAAGTTGGATTATATCCACTCGGATCTATGGGGGCCTTCGAGAGTTATGACTCATGGAGATATTTCTTAAGTCTGATTGATGATTATTCAAGAAAACTTTGGGTGTATATGTTAAGAACCAAAGAAAACTTTAGATTATATCCACTCGGACTTTTCCCGATGTTTTTATTGACAAAGGAAAAAACGTCGGGAAGGATTTTGTCTGAAGTTTTTCAAGCCTTTCCTGACGCTTTTTTCGTCAAGAAAAAGACAATTTTTAGTAGTGCTACCATTGCCCCTCATAAAAATCTAAAGGTTAAATTATCATTTTGGTACTTGTACTTTCTTTAGTTTTTTTGGTACCTGCATTTTCAAAATATTCACTTTGGTTCATGTACTTTCAAATTTGGTGCTCTTCATATCATCTAATGACCCAACCCAATCACTATGTGAGTAATCCTGCAACTCAAAATTTTCAACACTGAATTTGATCCCAAAAGACAATATGCCTTTCAAATATCTCAAAACCCTCTTTCCAACAACTATATGATTCTTGATTGCACAGTGAAGAAATCTAGATAAGACACTTACAGTGTACATGATGTCAGACCTAGTGGATGTGAGATACATGAATATTCAAGTAGACTTCTGTACGCATTCTCGTCTATAGGTTCCTCTCCATCATCCTTTTGCAACTTCTCCTTCTAAATCATTGGAGTGTTCACACTCTTACACTCCTTTATATTGAACCTCTTCATATCTCTCTCATGTACTTCTTCTGACAGAGAAAACACTTTATTCCGCCTTTGCTGAATCTCCATACCAAGGAATTAATGCATCAGACTTAGATCGGTCATCTCGAACACCTTCATCATTGCTTGAACACCTCTATCTGAACATTATCACTTCATGTCACCAGCAAGTCGTCTACATAGAGAGATACAATCACATCAGCATTACCTGATTTTTTCACATAGAGTGTGGATTCACTCAGACTCTTCACAAAACCCAAGTTCAGTAAGTGGTCATCCATCTTGCTGTACCATGCCCTAGGAGCTTACTTCAACCCATAGAGAGTCTTCTTCAATAAATAAACCTTCTACTCTTATCCTGGTGTGATGAATCCGTCTGGTTGCTCAACATAGATCTCTTTTTCTAACACTCTATTTACGAATGCTAACTTCACATCTAGCTGATATATCTTCCATCCATGCTGAGCTGGCACATCCAGTAACATCCTGATTGTGTCCATTCTTGCAACCGATGCAAAAGTCGGAGAAATCAACTCCTCATACTTGTATATACCCTTTCACCAGTAACCTGGCCTGGAGCTTGTTCATAGAACCATCTGGATTTAATTTAGTCTTGAAAATCTATTTGACTCAAATCACCTTTTTGTCAGTAAGCTTCTCCACTAGCTCTCATGTCTTGTTCTTCTCTATCATTCTCAACTCCTCTTTCATTGCCTCCATCAACTTTTGATCTCTTTTAGCTTATTCATATCCTGTAGGCTCCAACACAACTACGCTGCTTCTTTCATACACCTCAGTCAGTAGTCTAGTCCCTCTAACTGGTGCATCATCAACTAGTTCATTAGGATCTAGAGAGACTTCTTGTTGCTTCACCTCTACTTCTTCTGTCCAATCTCACTCCTCATCCTCCAAAAACTGAACGTCTCTACTAATTACCATCGTCTTTGTGTGAGGTTAATAGATCTTGTATGCTTTGGACACCATACTATAGCCTACAAAGATTCATGGTCCTGCCTTCTCACTTAACTTGTCTCTCTTCACCTGTGGAACATGAAAAAAACACAAACAACCGAACACCTTCAAATTTGTCATTTTTTGGTTTAGTATTAAATCAAGCTTCATAGGGTATCTTCTTCTCCAAGACCCTTTTAGGTAGTCTATTCAATAGAAAGACTGCTGTGTTTGCTGCTTCAGCCCGAAACTCTTATGGTAAATTATTTTCTTGCAACAAGCATCTTGTCATCTCCATAATACACATGTTCTTCCTTTCACTAACTCCATTTTGTTGTGGAAAATATGGAGCAGTGAGGGGATGCTCTATCCCAGCTTCTTCATAGAAGGAATTAAACTTTGTGATGTATATTCAGTTCTATTATCGGTCCTCACCACCTAAATCTTACAGCCACTTTGATTCTCAACCATCTTTTAAACTTTAGAAACACCTCAGCTGCTTTAGACTTCTGCTTCATGAAATATATCTAACACATTCTGGTATAATCATCAATAAGGATAATGAAATACTTACTACCATTCAGTGAGAGAGTTGGTTGAGGTCCACACAAGTCGGTGTGGATGAGCTGCTGCTTCTCGGTTGCTTTCCAGACCGACTTCTTAAATGGTAATCTTGTTTGCTTCCCTGTCAAACAAGCTCTGCAGTTTTTTTTTCAGCTCCTCCATATCTAGTACTCCTATTGTCATCTAATTTTTCTGCAGATACTGCAACCCTTTTTGATGAAAATGCCCCAATCTCATGTGCCATAATTCAGTGTCATTCACTTGACACTTAAAAGCTATCTGCTCCTTCGAAGGAATCTAGTGAGAAGCTCTTGTGCTACATTTTAATTTTGACAACTCATTCCCACTAGAATCAGAAATGAGACATTTTCCTTCTTCAAATAACATTTTAAATTTCTTCTCTACTAGTTGACCAACACTTAACAAGTTTTGATCAATCTCAGGAACAAACAATACTTCAGTAATCAACTTAGTTCAAGCACAGCTCTCTATTGACACAGTGCCCTTTCACTTCACTTCTAGATACTCACCATTCCCTATCTTCACCCTTGACTTGAATGACTTGTCAAGGTCCTTGAACAACTCTTTGTCACTTGTTATGTGATTGGTACACCCACTATCAACCAACCAACCATCACATTGAGTGGCTGGTGAGAAACAGGTAGTCACAAAGAGTTGATCTTCTTCTTGCTATACTGTAGCATGTACTCCTCCTTGTTGTTGAGTCTTTGCTTCCTTACATAGCCTCTCAATGTACCCCAATAAATGACACCCACTACACTTCACATCTGACCTTTCCTAGCATCTGAAGTGTGGATGATTCTGCTTCCCACAGTGCTTGCATGCACTACCAGCATCCTTTGCAGTGGATTCTGAGCTACTGTTGCCACTCACCTTCTTCCTTTTCCACTTCTTCTCTCTTCCACCTTCTCCCTGCTACATTCTAGCTTTCAGTGCCCCTTCAATGCTTCCTTTTTGCCTCATCAACCTCCTCTGCTCCTGTGCTTGTAAAGCACTAACTACTTCTATCACCCTGAGTTTGGAGACGTCTTTAGTATTATCTAAGGAAGCAATGAAACCAGAATCTTCTAAACCAATCTATTGTCAGATAGATCAGTTTCTAATGCTCTTGCCTTGTTTTGAGGAACTCCCAAGTGATAAGCGCCAAGGTTGCTCGGGTTTACAAAGCTAGAGGTCCTTCTAGGATCCTTGCAAACATTCACAAAAACGACTAACTTACCGAATGATTCCAACCAAGAGTAAGATTAGAAGATGAATCACTCTTAGATCGGACTTAGAATCTACGATGGTCACTCCTAGATCCTAAGATGACTCACTCCAGAATTAGCTTGATCGAGACTAATCCAATGAATCGGTTTAACATCAAACCTAAAGCAAGATTTGAAAGAAGCAACACCAAAAGTGTTAAGGAATAAAAGTTCTTGAATTTCAATATGTTTTAATCTTCCAAAACAAGGTGATTACAAGCCTTTAAATAGGCCAAAGGGTCGTTCAACATGAGGAACACCAAAAGTCTTTCAAATCCTATTTAATGCAAATTGTAGAAAATAAGACATGCAAATTAAAACATGATTGCACATCAAACTAGACAACTAAATGTGAATCCAAAAACGTAAAATTGCTTTAAATTGTCTTGGAAATCACATGTACGAGGCGCTTTACGTTTGGATGAGATTTGACAAGCTTTGACATCACAAACTCCCAAGAGGTGCAATCTGCAAAGGCACCTGTTCACCAATCTGCACACTTTTTTTGTCCTCCGTGCCATCTCTCAAAATAGACAACTTTTCCCGTGCCATCTTTGCTCCATTCTCTTCTTGACTCATTAAATTAACATTGTAAAAAATTTTTGCCTCAGAAATCTTTGTCTCCTCGTGTGCATTAGCTAGCCTTTGAAGATGTATTATGAAAACCTCTTGAATCTTCTTTGCTTTGCTTCTTGTAATTGGTCCCCCGGGTACAGTCAATGGATCCGTGGTTGGATTTGCATCATCCCCCCTTTCTTTAAAAGGATTTGTCCCCAAATCAAGGTCTTCATTTCTACATCAAAAGGAGTCAAATCAGCCACATTAAAAGTAGAACTTACATTATACTCACCTCGAAGATCCAATTTGTACGCATTGTCATTGATCCGTTCAAGCACTTGAAAAGGACCATCTCCTCTTGGTTGAAGTTTTGACTTCCTCTGATCTGGAAACCGTTCCTTTCGTAGATGAACCCAAACCCAATCACCTGGGTTAAAATAACTTTCTTTCTCCCTTGGTTCTTGCGACTTACTAGCTTTCGATTCTTGTTCTCAATCCGTTCCTTGATCTCTTTGTGTAACGTTTTGATGTATTCGGCTTTAGACAAAGCTGCATCACTTGTAAACATATTAGGTGGAAAAGGTGTTAAATCTAAAGGAGTTAGAGGATTAAAGCCAAAACAACCTCAAATGGTGAACAATGGGTGGTGCTATGTACAGCTCTATTATATGCAAACTCCACAAAAGGTAGAGTCTCTTCCCAAGACTTAAGATTTTTAGAAATGAGTGACCTAAGCAAGGCCCCTAATGTTCTATTAACCACCTCAGTTTGACCATCGGTTTGTGGGTGACAAGTTGTAGAAAACAAAAGCTTGGTACCCAATTTGCCCCATAAAACTTTCCAAAAATGACTTAAAAACTTAGCATCTCGATCACTAACAATGGTTTTAGGAACGCCATGTAGTCTAACCACTTCCCTAAAGAAAAGATTAGCTATATTAGTAGCATCATCTGTTTTGTTACATGGAATGAAATGTGCCATTTTACTAAACCTATCAACCACCACAAAAATGCTATCATGATGTCTTCTAGTTTTTGGTAACCCCAAAACGAAATCCATGCTAATGTCAACCCACGGTTCACTAGAAACTTCTAAAGGTGTGTAAAGACCATGTGGTTGAGTCTTAGACTTAGCCTCCTTACATTTGAAACATTGCTTGCACACTTTGTTCACATCTTTCCTCATTTGTAACCAATAAAAGTGTTCACACAACATGCTATATGTTTTAAATTCTCCAAAATGTCCCATAAGTCCTCCCCCATGAGCCTCCTTTACAAGCAACTCCTGAATGGAACACTTAGGAATACAAAGCTTACCTTTCCTAAAAAGCATACCGTCAAACACAAGATAATCATGTATATTTTTCCCTTCCAAACATTGCTCATACACATCATAAAATTCCGATTTCTCAACTTTGTACAACTCAATCATATGCTTAAAACCAAGAATTTTTGCACTAAGTGAAGAAAATAGAGCATACCTCCTTGATAATGCATCGGCCACTACATTGTCCTTACCTTTTTTGTAATGAATGACATAAGAAAATGTCTCGATGAACTCCACCCATTTAGCATGCCTCCGATTTAACTTTGTTTGGCTTTTGAGGTGCTTCAAACTTTCATGATCGGTATGGATAACAAACTCTTTTGGCCATAAGTAGTGTTGCCAAACTTGTAAAGCCCTCACAAGTGCATGGAGTTCCTTGTCATAAGTTGGGTAGTTAAGCTGTGCTCCATTTAGCTTCTCACTAAAGAACATGATCGGCCTTTTTTCTTGCATCAAAACAGCTCCTATACCTATCCCACTTGCATCACATTCAATCTCAAAAGATTTGTCAAAGTCAGGCAAAATAAGACAAGGTGCATTGCTCAATTTATCTTTCAATTCATTGAATGCATTTTCTTGCTTTTCTTTCCACTCAAATTTAGCATGCTTCTTAACAAGTTCATTTAATGGTGAGGCTATGCTACTGAAATCTTTAATAAACCTCCTATAAAAACTAGCCAACCCATGAAAAGACCTTACCTCGGTTGCATTGGTGGGTGTTGGCCACTCTCGAATAGCCTTTACCTTTTCCTCATCAACTTTCACCCCATCCTTTCCAACAATGAACCCTAAGAAGTTGACTTGGTCTTGACAAAAACTACACTTTTTGAAGTTGGCATAAAGCTTTTCTTCTCTAAGTTTTAGTAAAATTGTCTTGACATGCAAAATATGATCATTCAAGCTTTTTGAGTAAACAAGAATATCATCAAAGTATACAACAACAAATTTTCCAATGTATTCTCTCAAAACATGATTCATTAGCCTCATAAAAGTACTTGGTGCATTAGTAAGGCCAAATGGCATAACAATCCATTCATACAACCCAAACTTTGTTTTGAAAGCTGTTTTCCACTCATCTCCCACATGCATTCGAATTTGATGGTAACCACTTTTAAGATCTATTTTTGAAAACAGATTAGCACCATGTAATTCATCTAACTGTCATCTAATCTAGGAATAGGATGTCGATACTTTACCATGATTTTGTTGATGGCTCGACAATCAACACACATCCTCCATGTGCCATCTTTCTTGGGTACCAAAATTACCGGAACCGAGCAAGGACTCATACTTTCTCTAACATAACCTTTCTCCATGAGTTCTTCCACTTGCCTTTGAATCTCCTTGGTTTCGGTGGGATTGGTCCTATAGGCAGCCATGTTTGGGAGAGTTGCACCTGGTATAAAGTCAATTTGATGTTCAATCCCTCTAAGAGGAGGTAAACCCGTATGTGCATCTTCATGGGGAAACATGTCATTAAATTCCTGCAAAAGAGACTTAAATGCACTTGGCAAAACATCATGAGATTTTGTTTCAATTGCTAAACACATACCTTTGCACATAAGCACAAAATGTGGCTCTTGGGTTAACAACACATTTCTCAATGCACTCTTTCTTACAATCAAACTCACATTCTTTCTTTTCAACTCATCTTTTTTTTCTTCTTGATTTTTACTCTCATTTTGCCTTTCACTCTTCTCTTTTTTTTCACTAGTCTCACTTTTGCTCTCTTCTCTCCTCTCTTTTTCTTCAAATTCTTTTCTTTTCTACTCTAATTTCAAGTGGTCACAATGTACTTCAAATGGAGACAACGGAAGTAAAGTAAATTTCTTTCCTTTCAAAGTAAAACTATACTTGTTCAACAGCCCATCATATGTGACCTCTCTATCATATTGCCATGGTCGGCCCAATAGTATATCCCCCGCATTCATAGGGACAACATCACAAAGGACTTCATCTTTGTATCTTCCCAATGTAAAAGGAATAAGAGCTTGGGAGTTTACCTTTAGTTCTCCTTTGTTTGTCAACCATTGAAGTTTGTATGGTTTGGATGTGGACGTGTAGCAAGTTGAAGTCTCTTAACAAGAAAACTACTTACCACATTTGTGCAACTTCCACTATCAATCACCAAGCTACACGGATTTCCTTCAATTAAGCATCTTGTGTGAAACAAGTTTTCCCTTTGATCATCAACTTTCTCTTCCTTGATTTGTACACTAAGTATCCTTCTTGTTATCAAGGATATGAAGTTACCTTCTTCAATATACTCTTCATCACGTTCTTCAAATTCTTCATCATGTTCCTCACAATCATCATCCGAGTCAACTACACCATTTCTTATCACCATAACTCTTTTATTGACACAATCTTTACTCATGTGTCCAAACCCTTTGCACTTCCAACATTGAATAGAACTAGTCTTTTCCCTTACCTCCTTTGGAGCTTCATTCTTTTTAGTATTGGAACTTTCTCCCTCCATTCTTTTGGCAGCTACGAACTTTCCTTTTGGTTGCAATGATTCATTCCTATTCACAAAACCAGCCTTGTTCCAAGCATTAGAATTAGAATATGTATTAGCTTTAGATGTGTACCTTTTTGAATACTCCTTTTCTTCCTTCAATTGATCTTCAATTTTGACAGCATAATGGTACATATCTTCTAGGTAAGGCGGTGGATTTCTATCAACAGCATGAGCAATTTCTCGATTCAAACCTCCAAGGAATCTAGACATGGTGTCTTCCTCTTCTTCTCGGATTTGGGTTTTTAGCATTAAGGTCTCCATCTCTTGATAATACTCAGCAACACTTTTCGTTCCCTGCCTCAAAGCTTGCAGTTTAGTTTTCAAATCTCTTTCATAGTGTTTTGGAACGTACCTCCTTCTCATGGCTTCTTTGAGTTCTTCCCAAGTGTCTAATGGATCCTCCTCCTTCCTTCTTCTTTCTAATTTGAGATTTTGATACCATTCACCGACATGATTGGTGAATTCAGCAATGGCGAGTCTCATCTTCGTATTCTCACTATATGTATAGCAATCAAACACATGTTCTATCTTCCTTTCCCATTGCAAGTAAGCATCGGGGTCCGCCGTTCCACTAAAGGGTGGAATTTTGAGTTTAACTCCGAGCTCTGATACCAAATGATAAGCGCCAAGGTTGCTCGGGTTTACAAAGCTAGAGGTCCTTCTAGGATCCTTGCAAACATTCACAAAAACGACTAACTTACCGAATGATTCCAACCAAGAGTAAGGTTAGAAGATGAATCACTCTTAGATCGGACTTAGAATCTACGATGGTCACTCCTAGATCCTAAGACGACTCACTCCAGAATTAGCTTGATCGAGACTAATCCAATGAATCGGTTTAACATCAAACCTAAAGCAAGATTTGAAAGAAGCAACACCAAAAGTGTTAAGGAACAAAAGTTCTTGAATTTCAATATGTTTTAATCTTTCCAATCTTCTAGGTTGCATGACGTTGGCAAAGTTATTTCGTCCTCTTCCTCTCCCATTTCTTCTTCCTCCAACTTGTCTTTCTTGTTCAGCAAGGTCAAACGCATCATCTTCTTGTAAGGCTCGTTCTTCTATTTGTTGTTGCGCTCTCCTTTCTTGTCTATCTTCCATCATCATTTCCATCATTCCTTGAATTGCTTGAAGAATCACCATGTTAGGATCTTGCGGTACTTGTGGTACTCCATCCTGTGCCATTTTGTTAGAAACAATAATAATGATAATAAGGACCTTACCACTCTTCTCACCAAGATTTCACTCAAGGACACTCGTGTTTATCACTCAAGGGTAGGCTTTTGGTACTAGGTCAAAGATGTAAGGGTTGGCTTAAATTTTGGTGCAATCTTGCTTAAAGCTTGATATAACTAATTCAATGATCAACTCTCACAAACTAAGACTACAGAAACTCAATCTTAGGATAAACAACTTGATAATTTAAACAAAACACAACATAATGAAAAGAACCTTTCGTGTGCCTCGGATCTTCGAGTGCTTTTTTTTCTACGGTTTTCTTTCTTTTTGCTACTGTTTTTGTTTCTTTTTGCTACTGTTTTTTCTTTCTTTTGCTTCTGTTTTTTTTTTCCTTTTTTTTTCTTTTGCTTCTAATTTTTTTTTCTTTGCTAATGATCCGAGAGCAAAATACAAGAATTTCAAGACAAGTTATGTCTTGTTACACTTTGTAAGAAACTACTTTCGAAAAAGGAAAATAACAGAAAAATAAAATTAAATAAAGTAAAGATATTTCACCTCTAGAACCGGCCAAAGGATGTCAACCTGGCTCTGATACCAAATGATAAGCGCCAAGGTTGCTCGGGTTTACAAAGCTAGAGGTCCTTCTAGGATCCTTGCAAATATTCACAAAAACGACTAACTTACCGAATGATTCCAACCAAGAGTAAGGTTAGAAGATGAATCACTCTTAGATCGGACTTAGAATCTACGATGGTCACTCCTAGATCCTAAGACGACTCACTCCAGAATTAGCTTGATCGAGACTAATCCAATGAATCGGTTTAACATCAAACCTAAAGCAAGATTTGAAAGAAGCAACACCAAAAGTGTTAAGGAATAAAAGTTCTTGAATTTCAATATGTTTTAATCTTCCAAAACAAGGTGATTACAAGCCTTTAAATAGGCCAAAGGGTCGTTCAACATGAGGAACACCAAAAGTCTTTCAAATCCTATTTAATGCAAATTGTAGAAAATAAGACATGCAAATTAAAACATGATTGCACATCAAACTAGACAACTAAATGTGAATCCAAAAACGTAAAATTGCTTTAAATTGTCTTGGAAATCACATGTAGGAGGCGCTTTACGTTTGGATGAGATTTGACAAGCTTTGACATCACAAACTCCCAAGAGGTGCAATCTGCAAAGGCACCTGTTCACCAATCTGCACACTTTTTTTGTCCTCCGTGCCATCTCTCAAAATAGACAACTTTTCCCGTGCCATCTTTGCTCCATTCTCTTCTTGACTCATTAAATTAACATTGTAAAGAATTTTTGCCTCAGAAATCTTTGTCTCCTTGTGTGCATTAGCTAGCCTTTGAAGATGTATTATGAAAACCTCTTGAATCTTCTTTGCTTTGCTTCTTGTAATTGGTCCCCCGGGTACAGTCAATGGATCCGTGGTTGGATTTGCATCACCAAGTCTCCTTTTCTGACTTCAAGGCCATAATTATGTTGAAAATGACAAGAGACACAACTGCATATAGGTAAGCTCGAGCCTTTGCCTTCCTGGTTACCCTCCTTATTAGTCTTGATCTGATGCATTGTTGGATTATCAGGAAGTGGAGCAATTTCATAATCTTGCTCAATTGCTTCCCAATAATCACAACCCTCCATGTAGACTTGTATTCTGATTGCCCATGCTTGGTAGTTTTCACCATCAAACACTGGTGGAGGCAGTAAAGAAAGATTGTTTGATCCTAACTCCATTGAACACAACTCTCACAAGTGTATCACTCGATTTCTCTTGAGGATATTTCACTAATCCTCACTCACAGATTCCTTAAGAATTTAAGGCTATGATATCACTATAATTCTTATTATTGAGAGAGAAATAAAAAAAGCAGGGAAGTGTGTATTTCATTCAATAATGCTACATATACATACACACCCCAAGTCTAAAAATAGACTCAACTAATTCTATATAAAAGGCAACTTACTCCACTAGCCATAAGAATAGCAACCTACTTGACTTGACCATAACAAAAAATAACACTAACAACTTCTAGAAACTAGGACTTGGACTAGACAAATTCAAAAACTAAAATTCGAACTTGCAATTTGAGTTAACTAACAATCATCTCTATACTGCCTTTTTTCTTCTTTCATGAGGATCGAAGGGAAAATGGGCAATTGTTGAACTTTCATTCCTCAAAATAGTGCAAAAAATAGTCCCCTTCTTCGATAGTATCCATAGAAATCACAGAGAGAAGAAACAGTCAGGTCATGAATTGCCACCAATCAACAACATGAACTATTGAACCCTGTTCGTTTAAGGCAAAGAAACCAAATACATGAATTCTTTTAATATATTTTCAAAATCTCCATTTTGGTCCTTCTACTTTTAAAAAGTGATCATTATGAGTAAACGTGTCATATGGACTACGTTCAGTAATCTCTCTATCTTAGTTGCAGAGACAATCCAAGTTATGAAAATACCTCTATTGAACAAGCTTATAGTTTGGTTGAGATTGATTCTATTTCAACATTATGAAATCCTATCTCCAAAACTAAGTCGACACCAGATAGCTTGATTTCAACAAGCAAAAGGCTAAAGGCTAAGAGTCCTGTTAGGAGGAAGAATCAAAGGATTCCATATGGACCAAGAATTGAGGTCTACCATCAGTCTAATGGTACCAACCTGCGCAGCTCGCTGCCTTTAACTTGGAGCCTCAAACAATTCAACAATCTTAGTAACATATTAACAGTTGTCGTAATAGAAAGATTCTCACATAGCCCTTATAAATACATCACCACTTCTCTCAGTCAAGTTTGCAATTTCGTCTGTAATTGACCTAAAAATTCAGATTTTGGGTTGACTTGAGCGTGAGAGTATTTGTTCCTTGTGCAGGTCTTCCTGTTCAGCCGTCTAGCTCATCTCACCAGTCAGCTCGCTCAAATCTCGCACATTTCAAAATTCAACAGAAACAAGTCCCTTTATTTTTTCTCCTTGAAAGAACAAAGTGGAACATTAAGATACTTGTAGATGTGATTTGAAGCATATATGTGCATTTGGTCGTAGAGTTTCAAGCTTGCACAAAATGTGTTGGGCCGCCTTAAACGTTCACCATGTGGTGAAAAAAGAGAGGTTGTTGATAGCACGCTTTATGAGCTATATTTTAAGAGATTTATATAGGAAATATACATTAATTTTCGTTTATCCATGATAGATTTACGCACATAAGATATATTTTGTAGGAATAAAGTATTGGGAGGAAACATAAAATAATTAGATAAATTAGAGAGAAAAATTGGAGTAAAAGTGATTGAAGAGGCAACATGACAAGAATTGAGCCCATGACTCGGCAAGCTGACTGAAACATGAACTCCATGTGACCCAAAAAGAGAGGTTGTTAATAGCTAAGGTATTAAAACCTCATACTTTGGGACTGACGAAAACACTACCCAACAACATCCTTAATTTCCTATGTCGGCCTAAGTAATGATTGGAGGAGGCTAAAGTATAATACAAAACGGCTCTTCAACTTCCAATATGTCACTACTGCAGATCTTAGCTATCAGTGTTACAGCTAAAGATTAATTATTTCGCGGTCCGGTCTTATACAAACTCATTGTATAGGATACCCTCACTCGCATGTCACCACACGAACGACCTGGATCAAGTCATTTGTAACTATTAAAAAGTGGGACGTATCCATAGTGTTACCAAGATAAGGTACCCAACCTTATCCATATACTATAGATCCTTTAGGTTACTACTGAAACATTATCCATCTGTACATTGAATATATACTGTATATATATACACTGTATATCAAATATATACACTTCATATTAAATATATACTGTGTATCTGTTATATTCTATTCCAGTTACATGACCTAACCTCAGATGTTAGTTTATTGGATTTGGGTTAATGCAATTGTAAGAGAAACATCAATAACAACTTTATTGGATTAATATTTGTTTTATGTTTACAATCCACGAGTTTAGGGCATAAAACCTAACAAGAAGCTCTTATGATGAGCTTAGCAAGAAATTTTTCTTGCAATGATGAACTGACATTAAAGTTCTTCCTTTAGGCGGGGATGAGCTATTGGATGAAAGCTCTTCCTTTAGGTAGAGATGAGTTATCTGATGGAAGCTCTCCTGTTGATTGGGGGTGAGCTATATAACTGCAACTCTTCCTTTTAATGGTGATGAGCTTATATGGAAGCTCCCCCTTTAGGTGAAGATGAGCTCTATCTCTCTACAAGCTATCGCCTTTGGGTGTATTCACTATCTGGCCTTAGGGGAAATTCATCTTGATGACACGTTGCTTGAGTTAAAAGCTTTGAGAAACTCGGCTAAGCTTGATGTTTTAAGAATGATTGATTATGTGTTGTTCAAGGTTAGTGCTTTAAGAAGCTTGACTTGAGCTTACCATGTTGATTATGTTTGATGCTTGGAGAAACTCGGCTTAAGTTGGGTGCTTAAAGATTTGAGCTTAGGCTTGGAGAAGCTCGGCTCAAGTTGTGTTTAAGAGTTTGAGCTCGAAACTTAGATGAGCTTGGCCTAAGCTAGGTGCTTAGGAGTTTGAAGTTGGAGCTTAGAAGAGCTCGACCTAAGTCGAACGCTTAAGGTTTTTAAGTTGGAGTTTGGAGCAGCTCGACCTAGGCTTGGTGCTTGCGAATTTGAAGTTGAGCTTGGAGCAACTCAGCCTAAGCTGGGCACTTAGGAGTTTGATGATACGCGTACTTTATATTTTGGTGCCTCCATTGAGTATACGTCGGCAACTCTTAGGTCGGCTGTCGTGCTAGCTCGAATATGATCCAATGATGAGAGTTCATCCTTGATTATGAGATCTTCTTCTTGTAGTAGGTCTCCCTTGAGAGATTTGTTGTTGAGAGGAATGTCATCCTTGAGAGAGTCATCGTCGAGGGGAAGGTCATCCTCAATTATGAGATCTTCCTCTCGGAGTTGATCTTCTTTGAGAGAAAGTCGTCGTTGAGGGGAAGGTCATCATTGATCATGAGGTATTACTCTTGGAGTAGGTACCCTTGAGAGACTTGTCGTCGTCGAGGAAAAGGTCATCCTCGATTATGAGGTTTTCCTCTTGAAGTAGATCTCCCTTTGGAGAGTTGTCGTTGAGGGAAGGTCATCCTCAACTATGAGATCTTCCTTTTGGAGTAGGTCTCCCTTGGAAGAGTTGTCGTCAAGGGGAAGATCATCCTCGACTATTAGGTCTTCTTTTTGAACTAGATCTCCCTTTGGAGAGTCGTTGTCGAGGGGAAGGTCATCCTCAACTATGAGGTCTTCCTCGTGGAGTAGGTCTCCCTTGGGAGAGTCGTCGTGAGGAGAAAGTCTTCCTTGATAGGAAGGTCATCGTCCGAGGAAGATCTTGAACAAGATGATTTTGTGGCAGTGGAAGACCATCAAGAGCTTTGAAGGTCCACCTGATTATCGGGAATATTAGAGCTTTGAGAAACTGCGTGAGTCATAGCATGCTTTGGTAGAAATGACTTAAAATGTCGTTCCCACAGACGGCGCCAACTGTTGATATAAAAATCTACCCAAGTGTCGTGGAACGACCTATGCTGGGCCCTAGCGAGCTGTTGCAGAGCAAGCTGGGTAAGGAAGGTCTCTATAGCGAACTGAAGTGTAGCGAGCTAGAGAGGGGAGACCTGCAAAAACAGGTAGAGCACTCTGATGCTCAAGTTAGTATGAGTTCGAGCTAGGTAGGTCAGCTTCAGACAGAAGTTACATACCTTAGTGGGTGGAGTGAAGGTGTATTTATAGGGGTTTGAGAAGTAGTTACCCATTCCATTAGGGGTATTTCACTGTGCTAGGATCATGTGAATTGCTATGGACTGTCGGTTCATGTTGGTATTTAGATTTATCCTTGCCTTGAAGCATGATACTTGGAAGGTTCTCATCTGCGTCTAAGTAACCAGGCCCGACATTTGAGGTCGGCCTATGATCCTTGGAGAACAGCTCGGCCTGCGACAGTTTACCCTCCAATATCGAACTATTGATGGAACTGCATGACGTCAAAGCTTGTCTCTTAGGAGCTCAGTCGTAGATGAGTTTAAGATCTCTTCCTATATGAGCTTAAGAGCTCCTCTATAGATGAGCTTAAGAGCTCTAGCTAGATGGACTTAAGATATCTTCTGTAGATGAGCTTAGGAGCTCTTCCGTAGATGAGCTGAAGAGCTCTTCCTAGATGGACTTAGGATATTTTCCGTAGATGAGCATAGGAGCTCTTTCGTAGATAAGCTTAACAGCTCTTCCTAAATTGGCTTAAGATATCTTCCATAGATGAGCTTAGGAGCTCTTCCTAGATGGACTTAAGAGCTCAGTCATAGATGAGTTGATGAGGTCAGACGTAGATAATCTCGCCACGTGGTAGGTCATATTTTTACCCCCAACAATCAGAGTCCAAAAATAATACATTCAATTTTTGAAAAATGGTCGACTTCCTACCAGCTACCCAAATATTACCAATAAAAAACCAATCTCATCTACCAGTTTTCCCAATCAAAACAATTTTCTACGTAAAACAATTTGGAAATTATGGTTCTTTTTCTTATAAAACTAGGTCCGTAAAATTATGTTAAAAAAATACCTTAAAACTCAATAAATATGTTAAAAAAATACCTTAAAACTCAATAAAAATGCATAATTTTCATGTAAAACTAGTCAATCCATCAATACAACTCATCATAACATTGCTTCTCTATCACGACATAACTCCTTAGCTAGGTCCAAGTAGACATGTGCTTAGAGCGTGTTTGGGAGTGATAGTATAATTAGTGATTTTGAAAAAAAAGATGTACGTATAATTGATTTTTCAAAATCACTATCGAAGTGATACTTTAAAAATCAATTTAAAGTGATTTTATGCCTTCCTAAAATCAATTTTTAATTTGCCAAACATGATCCATGGAAATTGAAGTGATTTTGGCAACGACAAAAGTAATTTTGATATGTCAAGATCATTCTCAAACACACTGTTAATCTCCATGATTTATAGATAGGGTAGAGTTAGAAATTTTTATACGAGAAGAGCAAAATTATATGTCCAAAATCTTATAATATATATAATCTTCCCGTTTAGAGAGGAAGACAAATTACTAGAGAAAAAAATTTAAATCTCAAATTTTTTTTTATATATACATATATATTTTAATCTAAGACCGTCATGCTGATGTGTCTTGGATGATCTACATCTCAAGTTCAGGTACTAATGAGCACATTTAACTATCCATGTGGCTGAGAGTCCTTGCAGCCCAAACACAACGACTAAGCTAGGATGGAGCAATTCTTTCTCCGCTCCTATTAATGGAAAAATCTTTCATCCAAGCTACCAAGAATTCTAGAAATTAGTTACCACCTCCATGAATATCATCTTCTATGGTCATATGAGGTATACTTCTACAAATGTGAGTACCGAATTTTGTCATCGTGCACCAAACTTTGATTATCAAATTTATACTTAAAAAATAAAATAAAAAGCCACGTGGATATTAGTTGAATTATTTTCTTATGCAATTCTTTTTAGGTTGAAATACTATATATTTTGGTTACTATACTTTTTAAACGGGCTCATTTTGGTTCCCACATTTTCAACACGTATATTTTGGTCACTACACTTTAAACTTTTATTAATTTTAGCCATTACGCTTTCAAAGTATTAGTTTTGATCCTTGTACTTTTAAAAAGTGACTACTTTAGTTATTTTTTGTAAAATTGTAATACAAATTTTATGTACAATGGAAACCTTTCGGTACAAATTTATAACTATATTTCAAGAAATTGAATGAGTGAAATGTCATTCTAAAAATATGATAGAAAAAATAATGAGACAAAAAAGAAAATGAAGGAACCAAAATGGCCAAAAGTATAGCTAGGGACAAAAACGAATGTTTTGAAAATACAAAAACTAAAATAGATAAAAGGTGGAACATACGAAAACTAAAATGAACGTTTTGAAAGTATAGAGACCAGAATGAAAAAAAAACTAAAAATAAAGGACCAAAATAGTGTTCCAACGTTCTTTTTGTTTACATGTGGTTACTGTTTTTAGTATAATTATCGCAAAATCAAGAGCGTTCTCACCCTCTCTTTAGTGTCAAGAAAGTTTAACCAATTGTTTTAAATTCTGTGATTTGAAATCTAAGAAATGATTTTAAATTTCTTATCTTGTTTGGAACGAGAATGATTTGAAATGAATTAAATTAAATTTCTTTGTTGGGATGTTTTACAGAAAATGAAAAGAAAATAAAAATTTTACTATTTAGACTTTTAATCTAAATATATTATTTAAAAATTCAAATACGAAGGTTGAATATGTAATTTACTTTGAAATTATACGAAATTCAATACAAACTGTCATGATTTTAAAATTACTCACAATCTGAAGTGCCAAAACAGGACATAAGAGATTTAATCATGTTATGAAAAAGAAAATTTGCTTGCCATGTGGAACGCATGGAGTTGGCACCACCAGGTCTGTCGAAGGATGCAGCCTGAATTCGCCAGGTTGTTTCCCCCATCAGCGTGCATTAGCGCGGGATTTATTGAGCGCAGTCAGTAACACCATCAGGCTAACACTTATGGGAGGTTAGAATCTCGCTCCTCCTTACCAAAATAACTCACCTACGACCACCTATAGAAAGACTGAGTATCTCGTCACTTTGGTAGGTTCAAATCCTTTATGAGATACATTACTCACTATCGAACTTCATTACTAACTTAGGCATCATAGTGTTCACCCCTCTATTTTGCAGGACACTCATTTAAACAAAGGGATAAGCCACATTGCTTGTATGGACGGAATCTATGCACAAACGAGTCAAATCATAGAAATTAAATTAAATCTTTTTTAAACAATTGATACCCTACAAGACATTATATTGAAACCTAACATAAAGTCACAAGTACTTAAGCCATGTTTACTTCGACGGGATGTGAATCAAGATTTTCATTCATGCATTCCTACCATTTAGTAAACACATGAATAATAATTCCTACCTGTTGTATTAAAAAAAATGATAGGAATGTAATTGTAATCACCCCTCTGAAAAAATGGGAATTTGACCGATTTGACCTAAAAATGTTTTAGGTTTGCTCAAATGACCCAAATTCAGATTTTTCACTTATATGACCTAATTTCTCTTTTTCTGACACATCAACGTCCGTGAAATGACGAAACTGCCCTTGCTTTATATGAAAAAAATGGACACATCTATTCTTAAAAAACTAGACCGAGATCGCACAAAACTCGACGGAGTTTTTACAAAATTCCCCATAATTTTACTAACCGTTGGTCTTCGATTTCCCCTTTCTTCTTCCCTTCTTCTTTCTTCTTTCCTCTTTTTCCCTCTTTCTTATTTCTCGTATTTCCTCTTCTTTGGTTGAACGAGTACCATCCAGTCTTCCTCCTTCATCGAAAGTGATCTCAAACAAACTGAAAGGTTAGTATTTGGGATACTTGTAGTCTTTATACTTTCTTCATCGAGTTTTGGTCATTGATAATAGAGCTGTTTTCAAACGATTTTATTTTGATTGTGTTCTGTTAAAGTTGATTGTTGAGGTCCTGTGTCTAAATATTTTCTGTTAAATGTGGAAAAAATAAAAGAAGTGTATGGGTTTTCTGAACTAGGAAGGAATCTGGGTTTTCGTTCCATCCCAGTAGAGTTTTGATGAATCCCTATCGAGTTCTTCAAATTTTTTCGAGAAAAGTATGTTTGCAAACTCCGAACTAGGGGATCTGAAATTAGGTTCCATTTAGAACATAGGTAGGGGGATTTCAGATTAGGGTTCTATTTACAAGTTTCAAACTATGATCTAATGTAGGGGAGTTCAAATTAGGGTTTAGTTAGGGCGATTTTCATATGGGTTTTTCAAATTAGGGTTGAAGGTGAAAAAAGCCCCAATTTTATCTATCCATCTCGACGGAGTTTTTACACGAGATTTTTTTCAAAGGCTTCGAACTCGAGAGTGTTTTCTAAAGAATGAAGCTCACTGGAAATTTTTCCCGTTACGAACTCCCTCGGGATTCAAAGAGAGAAATTGAAAAATTTTTCAGTTTAAACTCAAAAACTCTGGGGAGTTCCTTCAAGTTTAAGCGCTGACTTGGTTAAATCTTGGTTGCAAACTCCCTCGAGATTTTGAGATAAAATTTGAAAAATTGTTCCTTTTTCGTTAAAACTCTACGGAGTTCCTTCGTGTAAGCTCACTCAATTGGTTAAATCCTGGTCGCGAACTCCCTCGGGATTTTGAGAGAAAAATTGGAAAATTGTTCATTTTTGGTTAAAACTCTGGGGAGTCTTCAAGTTTAAGCTCAGTCACTTGGTTAAATACTGGTCGCGAACTCCCTTGGGATTTTGAAGAGAAAATTTGAAAAACTATTCATTTTTTGTTAAAACTCTGAGGAGTTCCTTCATGTTTAAGCTCACTCACTTGGTTAAATCCTGGTCGCGAACTCCCTCGGGATTTTGAGAGAAAATTTTGAAAATTTGTTAAAACCTTGTTAAAACTCGAGCATAAACTCCCTCGAGATGCGTGGGGAAATTTTCCAGATTGTTATATTTCTATCATCTGCTTATTTGTTTCTGGTCCTATATTATAACCAAATTTTCCAAATTGTTAAAACCTTGTTAAAACTCGAGCATAAAATCCTGGTCCTATATGTTATATTTTCATCATCTGCTTATTTGTTTCATTGTGTTGTGCATTTATAGGATATGGAGATGGTACCGAAGATTCCTCCTGGTAGGTATGCTAGTGCCCAATTGAACTACTTGTCTCACATAGGGACAACGGTCAAGCTTATCAAAAAGAAGCTTAGCCATCGTCAACTTAACATGTTTAGGAAAACATGTTTTGGGCACTTCCTCGATGTCAAGATTACCTTCAATGGTCCATTGATTCACCATCTGTTGTTGAGGGAGGTTGAGGACAAAAGACCGGACGTGGTCAGCGTGGACCTCTTCGGCAATAAGTGCACATTCGGCCGGGAGGAATTTGACATTATAACTGGACTGAAGTACGGGAGGAGGACAGATCGGAAAGGTGGGCACCCTGCAAGGTTACGATCTCTATATTTTCAGGATAGCGTAGACCTCACGATAGGTGAATTTGAAGCGATGTACGAGGTAGCACAATTTGAAAACGACGATGATGCTGTCAAAGTTAGTATGGTCTACTTCATGGAGCTTGCACTTATGGGGAGAGAGAAGCGGCAACTGGTGGACACCAACTATTTCGGAGTTGTAGATGACTGGGAGTCATGTTGCAACTACGATTGGGGCACTGATGTCTTTAGAAAGACCATGAAAAGCCTACGTCGTGGCTTGTATATAAAGAAGAAGGGGAAAGAGAGCAAGTTAAAGCCTTCGTATAGTCTATATGGGTATCCATATGCATTTCAGGTATGTATTATAAAATATTTAATGAAGTTCGTATAGTGTTGTATTAGAAATAAGTTTTAATTGGTTATTGATTAGGTTTGGGCGTACGAGTGCATATCATCACTGAGTGGACGCGTTGCCAGTCTTAGCAAGAGTGACGCAATCCCGCGCATTCTGAGATGGTCGTGCTCACATTCGACTGCATATAACGTTCTTGAGAGCGATATATTCCGATCTTCAACTGTACGTTAATATTATTTATTATATAAGTTAATTTGTGGTTGAACTTGCATGACATGTGAATGTATTTTCTTATGCAGGCGAGAGTCACTGTACAGCTACATGCGTCCGATGAAGAGAAGGCTTTCATGAAAAGAGTTATCGAACGACCAATAGCTGACGCAGAGCCTGTTCCTGAAGTGGATAAGCTTGTTCCTGAAGTGGATAAGTCTGTTCCTGTTGAGGATGCAGAAAAGGGCAGACCGAAATAACTCTTGAAGGTCTTCATCAGCAAGTTGCAAGAATGGACAGGCGTTTAGATGGGATGGAAGATGACCTGAAGGCGATTAGGAAGTACCTGCGGCATCTTTCTAAGGTATTTGTTTGATTCAAGTTATACTACTTTTACACGTGAAGTTATAATGGGTTGTATTGAACGTGACAAGGTGAGGCCGTTGATCCTAACGAGCTTAAGAAATCGCAACGAAATGTGCATCTGGAATCTGCAGAATTGGAACAGAACGATTTGGAGGTAATAACATTGTTTTTTTAGTTATTGTTATGTAATAGTTTCATAGATGTATAGTATAAAGTCGAAACCTTGCAGGACGTTATCGATGCGACACCGAAAAAGGTTGGGAAATCACCTCATTCAGTTGTCAAATCTGGACCAACCACCGTCGAGGTCGTGGCTCCAAAGGATCCCCTGCCCGATGCCCGTACTAGTGATAGGGACCCGGACGCATGTACAGAACGAGATGTGCCGCCCATCGATGTTCAGGATCCCATACTGGACGCAGGTACTAGTGTTAGGGACCTGGCCATCGATTTTCAGGATCACCGTCTCGATGCCTGTACTAGTGAGGTGGCGGCCGCAGACAATTTTCTTGCATCGCAACCCGACGATAAGGACCCGCCTATTGACACGGTCACCGCTGATATCGTTTCTTCGAAGGTGTGTATACTAAGTCATATGTTATGGCCCACGTTTGCATGTACTAACCCTCTGAATTGTTTCAGGATCCATCGATTGACGTGCACTCGCAAGCGGAGTTGGTGGTAGCTTGTAGTGAGTCTGAGGACTCACGAGCTGATTTTCATACTCCGGAAGTGTAAATCGCGGAGCACGGTATACGCCAATCGGCAGAAGTCATGGTTCGTCGACCTATTGACTCCCCAGAAATGGTTATCCGGCGATATATGTGGTTCTTAAAGATTAAATATCATTCGGTGTTTAGTTCCATTATTTAATTTTCATATGATATGTTACATATATGTGTAGGTTATCGATACACTCTTCATGTTCACGAGCAAGAAGCTCGCGCAGCGGATGGACCTGTGTGCTCGAAAATTTACCACCGACGACGTACTCTTTACGGTATGTAGACAAACTTGTACATACTTAATTGCAAAGATGAATAGTTGGTAACCATGTCTCATCTGGCTACAGGATTTCCTTCTAAGGACGGACGGTCCATTTTAAGAACTTCAGACACCTTTTTCCGTGGCGACAAGAATGAAGTACGATTGGGAGCTAAACGCGAAGTCTATATTGAGCTACGTATACGGAACACACTCCGACTATGACCATGCATGGAAAGACGTGGACGCAGTCTACATGCCAATGAACATTGGAGGAAACCACTGGATTATGGTTTGTGTCGATTTCGAGGAGGGTGAATTGGTCGTGTGGGATTCCCTCCTGTCATTAACGTCGGACGTCGAGTTAGAAGCGGCGTTGAAACCCATGCGGACAGTTTTACCAGCATTACTGCATCACTGCGGGATGATGTCTGTTCGCCCGAGTCTCTCAATCATGCTGTGGCGCGCTCGGCGGGTGGTGTCAGCACCCCAACAGGAAGGTGATGGGGATTGTGGTATATTTGCTGTAAAATTTTTTGAATACGATGTAACGGGTTCTAATACAAGAACCCTAACTCAGGATAGAATGTTATTATTTAGGAGGCAGTTCGCAGTCCAAATATGGGCGAACATACCGGTATTTTGATTACCTCAAGTTATTGAACTTTTTTTCTTTCGATATTTTGTGCGTTGTATTTTTATTCGGAAATTGACATTCGTTTGTTATGAACGTTTTTTGTATTGGTCATTTTTTTGTATACAAGTAGCTGGCTGAAATCCCAAGCGAGATATTATAAATCCCTATCTAAATATTTTACTGACTTTGAATATATACACACTGGTCAAAATCTCCCCCGAGTTTGTTTCCAGAACATTAGAGGACACAACCGCCTAAACCTCCCCGAGTTTCAACCGATCTCCCCCGAGTTTTTTCCGGACCATGCATTTTTTGACTCAAAGCATTCAGAAGTGATTTGAATAATACTAAGAAATAATGTAAAGAAACTTAGGAAAGTATTCAATAACTTTAAGAAACTTGAGTTTCAAATGTCTGAGCTTACAAAAATCACGTAAAAAATGGACGCGTATATCTAAGTATCCGAAGTTCTAAGCGGCTGTCGACATGTTTTTCTGTTATGTCAAGTGTTTCCACAACGACCGCATTTGTGGACTTGGCGAGTCTCTCCAGCCGAAGGTATACGTACGGTCTGTCTTCTCCCTAGTCGCTGTACTATCTTCGGTGGCTCAACGTTTCGGTGGACGAAATTATCAGGTAAAACCCAATCTTCCTCGTCCCCGAGAGGATACACAGATTCGGCATACGCGTTAATTAGTGTTTGGAGGCTGTATGCAGGCGAGCATAGAGAATACCTGTTGACATTCTGAAACGTTTCCGCAGCAATAGCATGCGAACATGGAAGCTCGTAGAAGTCAAACTCTTTGCATCCACAGGTTCTAGCATTTAAATTCACACGATACCTTTTCAATCCATCGTGTACTTCCAGCTCGTGTAGATCAATGGGTGTGATGGAGTAAATTCTAGAGAGGTTCTCTGCGGCCCGCATCTTTGCCTCTCCGTAGTCAGTTAGAATTGTCTCTCTGCTAGATGCATAAGTTCGCCTCTCATAAAACCATCGTTGAACGAGAGCGCACGCCTGTTCAAGAAGCGCGGTAACTGGCAAAGCACGTGCATGGGAGAGGACTGCATTTATTGACTCTGCGTTATTGGATGTCATTTGGTCGTACCTCAATTTCGGCTGAAATGCACGTGTCCATTTCTCAAAACCGATTCCTTCTAAGTACCTCTGAACGTCTGGGAAGCCTGCCAGTTGTGAAAAGTAGTACCTAAAAACGGATTTCTGAAATGCCTTAGCTGCCAAAATGAACATTCCTTGTATGTCATCGTTCTTGAACTTGTCCTTCAGGTTCATAGACAAGTGATGCATGCAAATCCCATGTGCAGCCTCTGGAAACACCTCTCGGACCGATTTCGTAATGGAAACGTGTCGGTCTGATACGAACAGTAACCCATCCACCTCTCCTATACAATGTTTCAACCTCTCCAAAAACCAGGACCATGATGCATTGCTTTCTATATCGACAATTCCAAAAGCTATGGGATAGATCTGATTATTACCATCAACAGAAGAAGCAGTAAGGATAACCCCTTTGTATTTCCCCTTCAAATGTGCACCATCTATCACAAGTACTGGGCGGATGCAACTAGAGAACCCCCTAATACAACAACCCAGCGCCATGAATGCGTACTTGAAATACTTGTCTTCCTCCAATTCCATTTCAAAGATCGTACCAGTGTTCACAACTTTTAATGCCTCCTCATACCTACGTAAACAATTATATGATTCTTTTGGTGATCCCACCAATATATTCAATGCGACTTCCTTCGCACGCCATGCCTTTTCATACCTAATATTGACCCCATATTGCTTTCGCATGTCAGTCATTATATCTTTCGGTCTGTACAGTCTACTTACATCCTCCAAATTTGCCTTTAGTAACTGACCAACCACCCAGCTTCTTGCTTGTCTATGATCATGGTTGAGTACCTCCTGTGTGCAGTTGTGGACATCGGTATACTTCGAAATGGTGAACGAATCAGCACCTCTGATCCTATTCGCATGCAACCCCCATTTGCAACCTACTTCAATACATCCAACTATGTACAAAGTCTTCGTAGACTTCTTTACACGAAATTCAAAATTAAGCTTCATTGCCAACACCAACAATTTGAAGCGGAGCTCATCCTTTGAGCGAAAAATACCCCCAACGACGATGTCACCGACACAATCTTTGGCATCTGTAGATGTGATATTCTGCGTTGAACAACGAGGCAATTCCTGAACAGTATGAGTACATGCATTCGCACTTACTGATTGCACCTCGAAGACAGGCTCACCTTCATTACCAGGTTGATCGGATCCATTATCGGGTTGATCATTAATCTCATCATCGTTGCCATTATCATGCCCATGTTCACCCTCAAACTCAGATTCCGCTTGATCATCCTCATCCTCAACCCCATGCATAACGTCGTCTTCATGAAGATCATACTCCTCATTTCGAATATCATACTCAACCTCATTCTCGTACAATTCATCGTAATAAGGTGGATCATCATCGCTTAGGTTGCACGGGACCATGTTGTCGGTCAAGGGAGTTATCTGTGGGAATAAGGGGGTGGGGGGGAATCAATAGAAGTTGAAGGGCCAAGAGATGTGATCTTTTGACTTGGATAGTATCGAAATGAGGACGAATCTCCTGGTTTGCTCCCACTACCGTATATTTTCTTCGATAAGACAGATACATATAACAGCACTTGAGAAGGGTCTGGAGGGCCAGTCAAATAGAATCTTAGGCTACTATCATCAAAGATAAAGTACTTTGGAACTTCGTATTGCATTTCAAATTTATACATGCATTCTATAACAATATTAAACTTGTCAGGATCAACCCTCGTGAGCCTATGCAAGGCATTTACCAGGTCAGTATATGTTATCGTTTCATCAACGTCCAACCCTCCCATAACGCCACCTTCGTACACAGTTCCTACCTCGTTCCACTTACCCCCGTATATTACAAATAGGCGATGCATTCTGCAAGAAAAATATAGAATATCTCTAGTTAATAATAGGTTCAGAAATAAGTCTCAACTAGGATCTAATAAAACTCTACCGCGAAATTTTTCTTAAACTCGGTGAAGTTCGTACCAAACTCCCTCGAGTTTCAACAACTCTACAGGGATATACCAAAACTCGACCAGGAAATTTTTGTTCCAAAACTCGGCTGGGTTTCTTCGCAACTCCCTCGGGATTCCACAAATTTACAAAACTCAGCTGGGTTTCTACGCAACTCCCTCGAAATTCACACAACTCCATCGAGTTTCTTATGTAACTCACCCGAGATTAACCAAACTACATTATAAATACAACTCGTTCTCTTACTCTCAACGGATCAAAAACCAGCAAACAATGTTTTTAAACTTAAAAAGAAAGGGAAAATGATGCCTTTACACTTAGAAAATATAACTTATACTCTGAAAACAAAAAAACTAACCTGATCGTTTGAAGATGACGAAAGGCACGTCCAAACAATGGATATTTCCGGGGTTAAAAAAAACAATGGATCTTGCACGAAAGGCACGTTTCAAACACTGAAAGTAATTGTTTTCTGCAGATGAAGAGAAGTACAAAAAAGAACTGATCCATTTCGAATGAAATTAATTGCATTAATGATCGTACAAGAGGTTGGTGACTAATAAAATCTAGGTTTGTGAAATATATTAAAAACTCCGTCGAGTTCTATGCGATCTCCGTCGAGTTTTTTAGAGCTATACATTGTCAGGTTTTTTATATAAAGCAGGGGCAGTTTCGTCATTTCACGGACCTTGATGTGTCAGAAAAAGAGGAATTGGGTCATATAAGTGAAAAATCTGAATTTGGGTCATTTTAACAAACCTAAAACATTTTTAGGTCAAATCGGTCAAATTTCCTGAAAAAATTGTAATCATATTCATTTCTTACCGCCTCATAATCTCATCCTCATTTTTTATTTCGTCCGTCTCACACCTTAATAATAATTATTTTACAATTTTTATTCATTTCTCTATCGTCCACTGACGAGATTCATAACTTTTTAATTAATTGTTTTACACTTTTATTATTATTTTATTTCTACCATTAATAATTTTTCTTCTAGTAAAAATTTATACAACTTTTATGACTTGATGTTATATTATAAAATATTATAAAATTCTATTTAATTTTTAAATTTTTTTTCTTATTATTAATTAATATCAATATTTTTTTAAAAATATATTCAATTATTATTAATTATTTGAATGATAAAATTTATATTTTATGTTTAGCGATAGTTATTCTAATAAAAAATGATTTCAGTTGATGTAATTTATTTTAATTATTTATTACTTGTTAAAATTAAATAAATTGTTATAATAGCAAATATTTACTAGTAATAAAATAAATTAAAATTTATTATCATTTTAATTGAAAAAAGATTAACATAATGTATTTGTAATTAATTAGAAATAAGAAAATGATATATATATATATATTTATTTATATTCCAATTCTAAATAGTTTGTAAATAACATACATGATTTCTGATTTTGATTCTAAAAAATTTCTACTAAACAAGGAAATCTCAATTAATTTTATTCTAATTAATTGTAAGTAAACAACACCTAAATTGGTTATCTAATTAATAGACTTTTAAAAGTAAAGTTCAAAAAGAATAAGGTATAATATTTGAAAGTTAATAATTCAAGATAAAATATTTTAGCCAACTTTTCTGTCTTATTTTAAGTTAATAAAATATTCTTTTCTTAATTTACTTTTTTGTCTTCTTGTCTCGTATTTGAATTTTTTTCTTTGATCATTCATCTGTGAGATCCTCTATTTTTTATTTAATATATTTACCTTTGTAAAAAAATATTTTAACCAACTTGGACCTCTCAACCAGTTAAAACATGTACGTTCGAATTCTCATCCTACATGCGTTGTACTAAAACTTCAAAAGAATAAGTGAAGATATCTTAACTGCTGAGCTATTGCTCATTGTTTCCACCGAGCTCACAGGTCGGGTCACGAGTTAACGAGGACGAACTCCGATGTGCGAGGAAACCTGCACAAGGAACAAACACTCCGACGCCAAAATTAGTGTGAACTCAAGCTGTACTAAGTCGTTCTTGGAGGAATTGCGTACCTGAATTGTGGGGTGGATGTTCCTTTTATAGGCAGGCGGGGGAGACAAAGTCGTTGGAGCCGTTCCGATTAGCGGTTACAACTGTCGGGCACCCGGGTCGGTAGTCGGGTTCCTCAGGTCGGTTGATATGGACAACACCTCAGCTCGTTCGCGGTCAAGTCAACAGGTACGGAGGATCGGTTTTTTGCCTTTTGATGACTCCAAAGTGAGTAGGTGTTTACACGTGTCGATTATGATTTTGACCACCAACATTCATGTTGACAATATATTATTAAATTATTACTTTATTAATATATTTATCTTGTAGACGCTCCTTAGAAGAAATAGTTGAAGGACGAAGTTGGATTTCGCTAGTCAAGTCGACTTAACGTGACACATATTCAAATACATTAATAAAATTATAATTTAATAATATTTTCTTTTTTGAGTACAAGTTGATAATTTAATAATCTACCAACTTATTGTTAGCAAATTCTAACTTCTTTTTTTTTTAATAGAAGGAACTAATTTAGTCTGTAAAATTGAGGAAGAAAAAGATCAAAGACTATTTTGTAAAATTTGCCAATAATTTACAGAGTCGTTGGGTTGGCTCCCGTTTATCATTCCTCGCTCGTTTCTTCTTTTTCCTCTTCGAAAGTTCTCCTCTTCCTCCCTCGTTTTGGGCAACAGATGATATAGTTTTCCCGAGGAAAAAACAAAGAAAAGAAAAAGAAAGAAAAAAAAAAAACCCATCAATGAAAACCCATCAATGATAATGCGCGGACCCGCAGCGGTGGTGAAAGCACCTGCAAAATCCCGACGATTCATTGATGGTCTCCGCCCAAATAAACAATCATCACTTTTTGTTCGGATTCCAAATCCGAGGAGGATTTTGGCGCAGCGCAGCTCCGGGCCTCGTGGGGTGGAGGTTGTTTTTTTCCCCCTTCTACGTTTCTATTTTTGTTTTTTTCTTTGTATCGATTTTTCCAGTTTTGAGCCACGCCCTGAATTTATTACTCGAATTCATCGTCTGTTTCTGCGATTGGGCTTGGAATTCTCAATTGGGGAGATGGGTTTTTTGTTTTTGTTTTATTCTTTAGATTTTCTTCTGTCGTTTATTTTCTCTTTGGTTCCCGTGGGGGCGTCCCTAAGGTTTCGTGCAGTTCTTGTTTCATTCTTGAACGCCAATTATTTTTAATATGAGAATGGATTTTGTGGAACTCGCTTGGAAATTCATAAAAGGGTAGGAACCTGTTTCTGCAATTGGCTGCCTGGTCTGGTTTCTTTTCGATTTCAAGCCACTTTTAAGGGCTTTCTGGTGGGTAAAGTTTAGTTTTAATAAAATATTTTTTAGAATCTGACAGAACTAGAGTTTTTTTTTTTTTTTATTGGCATCTGAGTCTCTGAAATGATGCCTGTCTGTTTTACCATGTTGGTCTTCCATGATTCTGATGAGCTAATGATTTCATTTGGTGATTTGATTTATCTCTATAATTTTCATCATACATTTTTCCATACTCTGTTGTGGAAGAGAAAGAGCATTCGATATGAACTGCAACTTTTTGTAAGACCATGATGTGTTATTTTTTCCTTTTCTATTGAAGATAATGCCGTTGTACATTTTTCCATCCAGCTTTATTACTTCTTTTCTATTTTTCATCCAACAACTAAATAATTTAGTTAAATTACTGTTGGATGTTTCCTTTTGTGTTCATGATTGTACATCTTTGTACTCGCTAAACTTTTATTATAATAGGTCTTGTATGCTTTTTCTTGTTTATTCTTTCTAGGAGGAGAGTTAAAAAAAAATCGTGTAGAGGGGCAAAATTTTACCTCGTAACTTCTTCTTTATATATACTCTTTCAATTCTAAAAATTAAAGTGGGGGGAAGTTAGAAAAAAGACTTCAAAATCTCGATTTGTTTAATGTATTTTCTGAACCCAATATTTCCACTCCTTTGTTCTTAGCTCCACCCTGATTCTTTCATTATTCAGAAAAATAATGATTCAGGTGATGGTGGCAGTTGGGGGTAGGGGGCGACAACGGAAGATTTTTTATTTTTTATTTTTTAGTTTTTAATGTAGATGGAGAACCCCAGAGGCTGAGCCATAGTGTGGAGCTCTTTGTGTTATTTGGGATTTTGGTTATTGCTTCGGATGTGTAAGGAATCTAGACTTTCTATTTAGCTCATCTCGAATTACAAATCCAGAGTTTGTCAAACTAAAAAGATTCAAAGCTAGATCTTTCAGTATTTTGGAGCTCTTTTTCCCATAAAAGCCTGCATGAAATGTTTGGTTTATAGTTTTGATAAGCAAGTTTGGGGTGGGAAGTCTGATTTTTTATACTCTATGCTTGGATTGTACAAATGAATGGGTTGTAAAAACCTGAGTTCGGAGTGTGGTTTGTAAATTTATGATTCATAGTTCTAGTTCATATATAGCATAAAAGGTGAGTTTCAATACCTGAGTTTGTTTAGCCCGTGGGATCAGCAAACTTGTAGCTTGAAATAAGCAAACCCAAGCATCAACATAGGCTTGACTTCTGAACTCAGGTATACAACCCTAACCATGAACCAAACACCCCTTGATGGTTAGAAAGGCACCTAATAATGGTCTGCAAGTGTTATTAGATAGGAATGGACTTCAGGTTATGTTAGTATCCTAATCTATGGCATAAATGTCATCATTTTCCAGTTCAGATTTCAATAAATGAGGGAATTCTATGAATGAATCTCCAAATAATCACGAAACATGCGACCGGATATGCTTACTGACATGCACATGCCCTATCCATTTTTTGTCTGGTTCAACAGGATAGAACTCATTGATCGGTGATGATCGGAATATGGTGAAGAGTTTCCATTAATAGCTCGAAGAATTCTATTAAATCTAAGTAAAGCCATGGCTCCTGGAACCAGTGCTTGCAAAGAAGTTGTTGATTCTCATCCTTCAGTTTCAGGTCATGACATAGCAGTATCTAAATCAGAGAGTAATTCTAATTCTAATTCTAATTCTAATTCTGCATCGACGAAAGTTCTACTTGGCTTGGGTGGGAAACTTGGAGTTTATTCAACCAATGGAGTGCAGGAATTGCTTGAGTGCCCTGTCTGCACAAATCTGATGTACCCTCCAATTTACCAGGTATGCGCTTTATTCCCTGTTTTTCTATTTTACTGTATTCCCATTCAAATAGTGGGATGTCTGTTGAAAAAAAATATTTTTAAGTGAAGTATCGATTTTGTTAACACTCTTGGAAGAAAAATAATTAGATGCTTTGTCGGAAAGCACTTCAAGTGTTTCTTTTAATCTATTTTTACCAAAATACTTTTGATTTCAATTGGTCAAAAGTACTTTTTGAAATTCTGACCAAACACTACCAATTTTAAAAAGAACACTTTTAGTCCTTTATAAGCACTTTAAAAGGCATGACAATACACACATTATGTTTTGAGTAACATACTGATAAAAAACATGTTTGAGCGTAATATAAAACAAAGTCAAAATCTCTCTTAAAGACTCTGTGAGAAAATATTTGTAGAGTATTTTTGGCTCAAGTGCTTGACTAGGAAGCACTTTGAAAGCACTCCTAAAATTGTAGAACCAAATATTAAAATGATTTGTTATCCCACATTTTAGTCCGCTTGTAAGTTGTAACTAAAATTTGTTACACTCATGTACTATAAAAATACTCTCAAACACACTGTTAAATTGATTTTGTAAGCTTAAGCGATTCGGTTATGGGTCACAAGGCATGTGTGATTAATAGTGTCGATGTGCTTTTGCAAATTACCATTCCATTTGTAGAGCAGCTTTCATATTGTGCGCAGTGTTCTTTAGAGCCATTTCAGTGCTTGGGCCCAATAGATGAAAGTTGCTGTTCATTTCTTAAGGTTGAATGGAGTGTGCAGAATTTTGTTAAGAATCTTCATAACTTGCTGGTTTCATTCTTTTCCAGAATTTTTTAGAACGTTTCCAGAGTGCATGCATATTGGAATGGGTATTTACCTTCCTATGAGCTTATTTAAGCAATAAATATTGTATTCTAAAGTTTGACCATATTCGCATTTTCTACTTCTAGTTTCTCACTTTAGTCTAGGCAATGTGTATGATGTAAGACACAAACACTCCACACATGAACACTCTAACACTTGTTAAGTTCAATATACACCTCACATGAACACTCTAACGCTTGTTAAGTTCAATATACACCTGTCAAACACTAGTTGGAAAAATTGAACTGAAGTACGATAGTCGTTGGACCCACATTAAACCCTCGTTAAGCATAGTAAACATGTGTCAGGCCAAACATTATTGGACTCATAAACTAAACAGTTCAAAATTTTATTTATTTGTTTATTTACTTTTAAAAAAATAGTCACCAATAGAAATATTGGACAAAAATTAAATTTTGAGAGGAAAAACATATATATATATTTTTCTGAAGCATATAAATGTAATCCTTGTTTACTTGAATTACCATAAGAATAAGAATCATTAGTTGTGTTAGTTATTTGTGATGCATCTTATTTTGTTGAGAAGATAAACTATTGATTTCTGCAGTTTTAGAGGCACAGACAATGAATTTTAATGGCCTAATAGCTTGTTTGTTGATTTATTCTTCATTGGAAGGTTGATTTGGACGCTGTACTCTGGCAAATTTTCCCTCTTGCTTGTTCTTAACATTTTTTTGTCAATATAAAATTAAATTTACTCTGAAAACTTAAGAACACCTCCTTATTCTTAACTCTTTATGTCATGGAGGAATGAAATGTTTTTCTGCTTTTGCTTTGTACTGGACTTGCTTGACCGACTTTCAAACTTTAGTGCCCGAATGGCCACACATTGTGTTCAAACTGCAAGATCAGAGTTAGCAACTGTTGCCCGACCTGTCGTCATGAGCTTGGCAATATAAGGTGCTTGGCGTTGGAGAAGGTAGCTGAATCATTAGAGATCCCCTGCAGATACCACAGTTTGGGTTGTCTAGATATTTTTCCTTACTATAGTAAGCTGAAGCACGAGCAGCACTGTCGATTCCGTCCTTACAATTGCCCTTATGCTGGATCCGAGTGCTCGGTCTCAGGTGATATCCCGTCTCTTGTTACGCATCTCAAAGATGATCATAAGGTTGACATGCATGATGGGTGTACCTTCAATCATCGCTATGTGAAATCAAATCCACACGAAGTCGAAAATGCCACATGGATGCTAACGGTAGGTGCCCGCCCTATATAACATTAATATACTATCTCACCTGATGATTTTACATAACATTAATTTATTTTATTGCACAATTTAAACCTAATTCATAGTGATGACTGATGGCTACCGCTGCACCCATGAATTAATGAATTTTAAGAAGGGTTGTTTTAAGATGTTTTAACTATGACTAGAGACCTTTTTAGATAGAGGAATATGTTGGAGAGACTTTTCTTAGAAAGAAGTGTGTGAGAGAGGGTGACATTTTAGAGAAAATGTTTAGATAGAAAAGTGGTAGAGAGAGAAAGATACTTTATTTTAGAGATAGGAGTGTAGTAGAGAGAATATTTTAGTGTGTGGTTAAATGGCCTAATTTTTTAACTTAAGCAAGTTTGAAGGTTAGGTTTAATTTTTATAATTAGAAATTTGTAGGTGCAGTAACAACTACTATTGTTGCTATAGTTCATGGATGGCTTGTGAAATTTATATTACGTTTTTTTTTTTTTTTAATTTCTAGATGAAGATGTGATAAACCTGGTTTTCTTCCATCTTTGAACGTTAGAATGTTGTTTTATACCTTGCACTCGCAGGTTTTCAACTGTTTTGGGAGGCAATTCTGCTTGCATTTCGAGGCGTTCCAGCTTGGAATGGCACCTGTTTACATGGCATTCCTACGATTCATGGGCGACGATAATGAAGCAAAAAAGTTCAGCTACAGTTTGGAAGTGGGTGGCAATGGCCGTAAACTGATATGGCACGGAATTCCTAGGGGCATCCGTGACAGTCACCGAAAAGTCCGCGACAGTCAAGATGGTCTCATCATTCAAAGAAACCTGGCGCTGTATTTTTCGGGAGGGGAAAGGCAAGAGCTGAAGCTGAGAATCACGGGTCGAATATGGAAAGAAGAATGAATGAGATCGAGTGAGGGACGATGATCCACGGTGTTAAGGTGAATGTGTTACTGTACAGTTAAAAACAAGTTTGTTAGACCACAGCAGGGGTTTGGTTCAAGTGATGAAGAAGCTTTTGTTCAAGCTTCCAATCCAATATCAAAATGTAATTTACCAAATGAATCAACAAGCAGTCTGCTGTTGTATGTTCTATATATCTACAGATAAGTTTATTTTTTTTTTTTTTTTTTTTTCACTCTTTCCCTTTTATCCTTGAATTATACACATTGTTGGGCAGGTTTTATGGCTCTCCATGAGGATGGAGCTTTGGTAAACTTTTATATTTTTAGTTCGAAAGTTGCATGGGTGAGGGATTGAATCATCAACGTTTGAGATAGTAATAAATGTCTTGTCTATTAAGTCATGTCGTCTTATCTATTAAGCTATGTTCGGATTGACATGTCTTTCTAAGTTGCTTTAGTGCAATTGTTTTCTTTTTAATAATTGTTGAGAGAAACTTTTTAAGCAATTTTCATTTCATCTTGAACTTTTTGAATCTTTTAGGGATTTGTGTGTTGTAATGGATATGAATCAGTTTTTAGAATGTAGGTTGTACTATTGGATATTGGCTAACTTATTAAAAAAAAAAAGTATGTTAGGTTACCAATTTGTCTTTATGATTTTAGAAACTTTGATTATGGTTTTAAAAGTTTCAATTTGTGTTGTTTTGATTTTGGGTTTTCAGTTTAGCCTATGGAATGTTTAGATTTAAGTCCTCTTTAAATTATGTTTTACCCATTCGAAAAATACATCTAATGTTGATCTAATTTTATTTTATTTTCTTAAATCTTAAAAGGTGCTGAATATACTTATTAGACACAAAAATTAAAAGTTTTTGAACTTATTAGACATAATATTGAAAATTAAGGAATTTTTAGACACTACTAATATTAAAAATTAAGGAATTGTCAGACACGTTTTAAAATTTAGATACTATGAAACACTACTCAATTAAAGGATTAAATTGATTGTTTAACCTTTTTGTTTTAGTTCAACAAGTTTTAAAATTTAGATACTATGAAACACTACTCAATTAAAGGATTAAATTGATTGTTTAACCTTTTTGTTTTAGTTCAACAAATACGAGGTGAAGACCTTCAACTTAAAATGATAATAATATATGTTTTTATCTATTTAACTATGTATAACGCAATTAAATTCCGAGTATAATTTATCGTATTGTGCGATTTAAGGTTACCACCTTAGTTTAGCCTTTCACCTCACACCTGTAGTTCTATCGTCAATTTAGTGCAGAAGCACAACTCACATCAACTCTCCCAACTTGATTGAGTATTAATGCAACACAAGACATACATACGCAAAGTCAATCATATGGGAACCTCTTTTCCAACCTTTATATACAATCTTGTATACAGGATAAATGCTACAACGCATGTCACTCTCTCACAAACACGCCCGAAGGCACTGACCTTAGGATAACAAGACCTTGCTCTAAGCTTGGCTATGCTCACAAGAGGCCTACTTCAACTCCCTAGTTGAAGTATTCCATCAAGACGGATATTGATGGACAATGCTCCCTCACGTAAGGAACTCGACTCTCCCTAGAGGAATAATGCTTCCTCCTAGAGAGCCTACATTCTCTCGTGCCTCTTGGCCACAAATGGACACTAGGAATTGAACTGGATTCGATTTGATTGGATTAGATGTTTGAACATTCCTCAAGCTCTCTAATTTATAGGCAAAGGGGATCTTAAATCTAGACATACTATCCTTACTTGGAGTCCTCTCCAAGGCTTGGCTTACTTCCCACTGAGGTTGGAGAGAATCATGGAGCCACTACTCTACTAAATCTCCCAAAAGATAGTGCTAGCTAGATTTAGGTACTAAATTTAGCCACTAAGTCATGTTCTCCTACATTCTAGAAAAAACTCTCCACTAAGTCCACTATCCACCATTTTTAGGAATGTAGAACTATTATTATGGAACACTCATTCATTCTTGGACCGATTCTCCCGCCTCGTGAAGCCCATAAGAAGTCTACCAATGCTTCAGCGTGGATGTTGCACCCAACATGCCCGAGTGCCTTCGATGTCCATGTCTACGTGGCCCTTGCACACTGTCGCGTGCTGCCTGCGCACCTTGTCACTTACATGCCTCCTGCATGTGCCTACACAGTATGCCCATTGTACATATATATGTGCACAGCACACGCCCACCTATTGTCACCCGTTGTGTCGCCTGCCAGCATACTCGTGTCGGCGTCATGCAGCCATGCACACCTACCTACGTCGACCTACACTTGGCCATGTCACATTGGCCCTATGCTAGCTTGCCACTCGCATCCGTGGTGACACTAGCCACCCAATAGTGTCTATATGCATGCTTCGATCTTGCTTGCCTGCACCTATTGCTGCACTACCTTGTTCTGTAGTTGAGTGCGTTACTGGTCCCACTCTAACATTGGCTCATGTAAGGTCTGATGAGCCATGTCACGTGCTCCATATCGAAATCCTAATCCTCTACTTGAATTGTAAAATTATTTCATTACTTATGAACTTCTGTTTATGCAGCTTCCATGATAGTATTATAGCACTTAGAGTATATATCAAAAGTATAATATTCCTTCTTATAGATGAGATTTTGTTAAATTTAGGAGGCTTTTAGAGGAAGAGAAGATGGACATAATAACAAAATATGATTTCATTCAATTACTTTTTCTTAATCTCGATACAAACCCGAATCATTCTATTTATAATAGAATAATTCCTAATCATAATAGGAATGAGACATCTAAATCAAATGTAATTTTAATTCATAGTAGGAAACCTAAATCATATCAAATTATATCACCCTCCCTCAAATGGGAGTATGCAAGTCATAAATGGCCCACTTGCAAAGAAGAAGATCAAATCGTTTGCAAGTCATAAAAAGATCATGATGACAATCCTGAACTCGTTTTTTTGGCACGAGAAACCACAGACTCGATTTTCTGGCATGAGAGACCACGAATTGATTTTTTGACACGAGACACAAACTGATTTTTGACATGAGAGATCACGAACTCGATTTTCTGGCACGAGAGACCACAAACTCAAACAGTGAACTTGTATCAATTTTCGCAGCTACTTTCAAGGTTAAATCGAAGCTAAACCAAATTTGGATAAACCAAATCAAATAAAAAATGAACCAAGCCAGTTCGCAAAACAAAGCCATTAAAAAATTTAGCACAAAAATGTCTTGCTCGGTGGGGGACTTCAACAGCGACAATTGAAGTTTTTTTTTCAATAGTAGCAATGGCACTCCCCCAACACCCAGAGGCAGACAACCTTCATGATTGGGCGAAGGACTTACAACATATGTGGCGTGATGGGGAAAATCTCCTACTTCTACCGCAGGAATAAGAAGAAAGTAACTGAGAAATTTAAAGAAAACAGTAGAATAAAGAAACGTAAGAATTAACATGGAAAAACTCCAAATCGGAGAAAAAATCACGACCCACAAAAGAAAATTCACTATGTCAAAAATTATTACAATCACACAAATTTCTCTCCCGACCCAAATTATACAATCTTTCAAAGTAAATATCGCTTAGTTAACTAGAGCTTGTATAACAAGCTTAAAGTATTTCAATTGAAATGATTAAACTCAAGCCCATGAGCTCTTTTTATAATAGTTGGAGTACACCTCCTCCTTATACATTTCCGATGTGGGACAACTTCTACTACTTGGTGAGCACACTCTCTCCTTGTATCTTTCCGATGTGGGATAATTTCATTTATAATATTTTACTAAAACCATATAAACTCCACCTTGGCAAGATATTGAAGAATTCACAACTTCTATTGCACTCATTGTCTTCATCAACAATCATAATTCTCAATTCAGATAACTATAACCTACTCCACCATAAAAGTAGACCACTTGGAATGTCGCATTCTAAGATTCCTTGTCACATGTCGATAATAATAGTTGCAGGTTATTTTACCAAGGAAATTACTTTTTGGGCCAACTAGTTTTTTTCTTCTTTGCTAAGTATCTACTGCCACTATTATTATATACATGATTTAAGTTTATTTTTTAGTCTTCACTCGAGAGATCAAAAAGGGAGAAGCAAAAACTTGTGAGGAAGGTGCACTTCCTCAATCTTGGCAGAGAAGAAGAAGAAAAAGTTCTTTAGGTTGTGGAACGTTGCCGGCAATTCGTTCTCGCAATTATTGTGGGGTTTTTAATTCTGTATTCCTGAGTAGCTATTGTCGTAGTGCTTAGAAGCTAGGTGACTATTGTTGTAGCATCTAAAGTGCGTTAGAGCGAAGTGAGGCCCATTGTAATCTTCTCATTATAGTGGAACCTGCATATTGCATAAGACTGGACATATCTTGTATTTCCTTTATTGCATTGATAGAACTGTGACTTGCTCATCACTGTGAAAGGGGAAAAATACTAGTTAGATTTTGGGTAATTGTGGGGTCAAAACAAGTTTATTGAGCCAAGAAAAAAAAAAACCTAAAAGCCCAAACCTAATGTTTTTTTTATTCACTAAGTTGCCGCACAAAAAAAATATGTATTGTGTGTTTTAGTTGTTTTTCTGCTGGCCGAGAGAAGTTGCAAAACAAAAAAAAAATTGTGGCAGCAGTGAAGTTCTTTGGCAGAAAGAAAAAAAAGAACGTTAGCTTGTAGTGGACCAGTTATTAGAGTAGGTAGTGGACAGTGCAGCTTCGGTGCATGTATCTTCATACAAGAATTGGTTCACGTCCTTTACTGTAGAAAATCATGGTGCGGTGAGGATGAGAAATGGGAGATGCTCCAAGATCAGAGGATTTGGGGATGTAATCTAAGGACTGACAGTGGGACCGAGTTAGTTTTGCATGGTGTCAGGTATGTATCCAGTTTCAGGATGAATTTGATATCAGTGAGAAAGTTGGATGACGAAGGCAACATAAGTAAGTTTGCAGAGCACAGATGGAAACTCGAGAGGGGATCCGAGGTATTGATTGTTGGCCACAGAAAAGCTTCAGTGTATGTGTTGAGCTTTAGCGTTGCTCGAGGATCAGAGAGACAAGTTATGCACAGGGCTGCAGATAGTTCAGGGGGAGACTTGAAAGAACTAGCAGCATTGACAGTTAAGACAGATCAAAATAATCTGTCATCAGTTCAAGTACAACAGTTGGGAAGTAGAGGAAAGGGAAAGGGGAACAACTCAATGAGGTGTTCAATAGACTGTCAGTTTTGAGCACCAGTTGTTAGATGGATTAGCGAGCCGATGACGTCGCGTAGGCGAAAGGGTGCATTGAGAAAGACTACAGTTGGTGTTGAGATCGATGTTGGTGTCTCTAGGGTGGCAACGAACTTGGGTGGGAGTGCCAAGTCATCAGATGGAAAATCTTTCTTCAGGAGTCGTTGGGTGTGAGTGAAGAAGGAAGCGTCAGAGATTACTTAGTTCGAGTGGGAGCACGTGGTTGTGTCTCTAACGTCTGTGAGACAAAATCACGTAAGATTGCTTAGTCTCAGAGCAATCACAGATGGAGCCTTGGCTGGTGCTAAGAAGAAGTTAGAAGCTGTCAGTGCAGTGAGAGTTGAGCTTTGGTTGGTGCCAAGAGGATGTTGATGAGTTAGAATCTATTGGTGCAGTCAAAATTAAGTCATGAGGGACACTGTTGTTGCAGCGGGAGGTGAGATTGTTGTTTTGTCTCCAAGTGGAAGATTGTTAGGTAATTGTGGAGTCAAAACAAGTTTATTGGGCCAAGAAAAAAACCTAAAAGCCCAAACCTAATATTTTTTTTATTCACTAAATTGCCACACACATAAAATATATATTGTGTATTTTAGTTGTTTTTCTACTGGTCGAAAGAAGTTGCAAAACAAAAAATTGTGGTGGCAATGAAGCTCTTTGGCAGAAAGAAAAAGAAGAACGTTAACTTGTAGAGTATTGTCGGCAACTCGTTCTCTTGAGGTGAGTGAGGTTTTTTATTCTGTATTCCTAAGTAGCTATTGTCGTAGTGCTTAGAAACTAGGTGGCCATTGTTGTGGCATCTAGATGGAGGTTTGTAGAGCATTTGTGAGACTCATTGTATTTATCCTAATATCATAGTAGATCCTGTTGTCGCATAAGACTGGACATAGCTCATAGTTGGGGTGAACCACTACAAATTTGCTTGTGTCGTTTATGTGTTTTCCCTATTTTTCTTATTATTGTGTGTGACTTAGTTTTCACTGATGAACTGTGGAAGGGAAAAAGATTATTGGTAAGTAAATTTCCCAACATTAGATCTTGTTGGATTGCTCTTGCTTGAGAACTATAGATATTTTATTATTATCGCACATATTTTTTCCCAACAACCGGTATCAGAGCATTTGGTTTAGAGTCATGGGATTTGGTGAGCAGTCAAGTTTTGAAGAATTATGAGGTTCGATGGAGCCAACTTTGGGTATTAGAAAATGCAAATTAAGGATTACTTAATCTGCAAAAAGGTGCCCAAAGCTTTGAAGGAATGGCCAACTGGAATGAAGCTTGAAGATTGGGAAGATATGGATGAATAGGTAGTTGCAATTATTAGATTGTGTCTATCAATAAATGTAGCAAGTCTCGTGGCAAATGAGATAACGACGATAGGATTGATGAATGCACTAACAAATAGGTATGAAACATCGTCTGTCAATAATAAGGTATATCTTGTTAGAAGATATTTTAATATTCGTATGGATGAGAATGCTTCTATGAATTTCCATATAAATGAAGTCACTAATTTAATCAATCAGTTAGCTTTTCTGAAGATTACGTTTAGTGATGAGGTGAATGTTATTTTATTATTAACTTATTTGCCTGAAAGTTGGGAAACGATGAAGATGGCTATGTTTGATTCGTTAGGAGATAAGAGTTTGAAATTTACAGAAATTTATGATGTTGAAATTGCTGAGGAAATTCGTAAGAAAGAGAGTAGAAAAGAATCCACTTCTGGTTCTGCATCTAGCTAAGAATTGGCTGTTCATAAAGGTAAAGAAAAGATTTAGTATGATGATGGATAAAATAGAAATAGCAGGAGAAATGAGAATGGTGAAATCGAATGTTATTACTACCATAAGAAGAGCCACTGTAGAAAATTGAATGAGGATTTGAATAAGCTAGATGCAAATGCAAACGTGGTTGTGCATGATGCTCTTGTTTCTACTGAGAGTAACACAACATCGGTAGACCAGTCATCAGAATGGGTAGTAGGTAATGTAGCTTCAGTACAAATAGCTTCAGATAGGAGATTGTTCACATCTTTCACTGCAGGCAACTATGACATGGTGAAGATGGGAAATGGTAGGCTCTCTAAGACCAGAGGAATTGGAGATATTAGTCTGAAGACCGATAATTGGACTGAGTTGATTCTGCATAATGTTAGGTACATACCCAAAATCAGAATGAATTTAATATCTGCAGGGAACCTGGATGACAATGGTTACGGAAGTGAGTTTGCTGGAAACATGTGGAAACTCACTAGAGGATCCGAGTTGGTGGTTACTGGCCGTAGTACATCTACAGTGTACACAACAAAATTTGGTGTTGCCAAAGGATCAAATAGACAAATGATGCACAGAGCTGCAGATGCTTTAGAAGAAGACAGGACAAAACCAGCAACAATGACAACTAGGATAGATCTATCAATTCAGGTTCAACAATTGGGAGGTCAGAGAAACAAGAAGAATTCAGTTGGTTGTTAGGTGATAGCCCTAGTTGTCAGACGGTTTAGCGAATTGATAAAGTCGCATAGACGAAATGATGCATCAAAGAGCAAGACTGTAGTTGGTGCTGAGGTCGAGGTTGAAGTCTCTAGATTGGTAACAGACTTGAGTGGGAGTGTCAAGTCATCGAAGAATAATTCTTTCTTTGGAAGTCGTTGGTCGCGATCAAAGAAGGAAGCATCAGGAGACACCACTTAGTTCGAGTGGGAGTACGTGGCTGTGTCTTTTACGTCTGAGAGATAATACCACGTAGGTTGTCCAGTCTCAAGGCAAGCACAGATGGAACCTTGGTTGTTTGTCAAGATGATTAGATGTTATTGTTGCAGTTGGAGTAGAGCCTTGGTTGTTTACCAAGAAGATTGACACTGTTGCTGTAGTGGGGGCATATTTTGTCTTTAAGTGGGAGATTGTTGGAAAAGTGGATACAAAAAAAAGATAATAGTAATAAATGTCACATGTTATTTTACCAAGGAAATCACTTTTTGGGCCAACTTGTTTTTTCCTTCTTTGTTAACTATCTACTGCCATTATTATTATATACATGAATTAAGTTCATTTTTTAGTCTGGAGGTGCACTTGGTCAATCTTAGTAGAGAAGATGAAGAAAAGAGTTATTTGGGTTGTAGAGCGTTGCTTGCAATCCGTTCTCACGATTCTTGTGAGTTTTTTCATATGTATTAAAAAGTAGCTATGTCGTAGTGCTTAGAAGCTAGGCGGCTATTATTATAGCATCTAGAGAGCGTGAAAGTGAAGTGAGGTCCATTGTAATTTTCTCATTATAGTGGAACCTGCATATTGCAGAAGACTGGATGTAGCTCTGAGCTTGGAGTGAACCAATATATTTTCTAGTGTTTGCTTTTCTATTCATATCTCGTATTTTCTTTATTGCATTGATAGAACTGTGACTTGCTCATAACTGTGGAATGGGAAAAATTTTAGTTAAATCGTGTTGGATTGCTCTTGCTTAAGAATTAGAGATATTTTATTATTACTGTATATTTTTTCCCAACAAAATCTTGCTGGAATTTATGGTGCAACTTCCACCTACTTGTCTCACCTGAAAATTCTTCAGTCATCGACATAACTTCCACCACACATACCCTGTATAACCGTCAAGCCAATGTCCATGTGTAGACCTATGGAACTGCTAACATCTCATCCTTTATAATGGTAAAACGGACATACCATAAGGATAATTTTTATATTTCTTAAAAGGAATTGATCATCCTCTCCCCTGATGAGAGAAAAACACTTTTAGCATTTGGCCTAGAGCCATTTGATGAACCGGCTCTGTTAAGACAATCTTTCTTTATGTGCCTAGTTTGTCTGCATCCCTAGCAACAAACTTTATTTTGTACGAAGTCTTTCTTCATCTTCAAATTGTTAACTATCAGTGCTGAATCTTAATGTGAAGTATGCCCTTCACTCTTCAAACTTCTTTCCTCTGACAACAGTTTACTAGTAGCTTCAGTCTAATTCAAATTATCATTCTTATACATCAAGATCGATTTCATGTGTTCACAAGAAAGTGGAAGTGACAAGATGAGCCTAAGTGTCTTATCTTCGTCATCTATCTTCACTTTGATCACCTCCAGCTCAAAGATTATGCTATCGAGATTACTCGGATGATCTAAAATTTTCGTATCTTCCTCCATTCGCAGAGTGTGAAACTACTCTTTCAGGTACAGTCGATTTGAGATGCATTTTGCGTGATATAACGTTTCGAGCTGCTCCCAAAGTTCTTTGGCTGTCGAAATTTCATGCACATTCACAAGAATATTCTTAGCCAAACCTGTTTGTATCGCGCTTGCAGCTCTCAAATTTGTTTCCTTCCAATCGTCATCACTCATGCTGGACTTCTTTCAACCTCTGTCGGAGCCATCGCTGGACTCCATTGGACCACCATCACCACTTAGCTTTTCAGAAGCATCTTCACTTGGTCTTCCCTTTAACGCCTTGTGTAACCCAGACTGTATCATCACATCCTTGACTTGCACTTGCCACAAGCCGAAGTTGATCATTTCGTCAAATTTCTCCACGTCAATCTTCACTGGACTCATAAGGAATGATATATCTGCTTCACACTCCTGACGAATCTGCAAATAGTGAACAACTCACACTATTCACAGAACTGTAGCTTGTTTCAAGAAATATTTTTTGATGTGGAAGTTCAGACAATACTGCAACCACAAAGCATACTCAGAAATTCTAGAAACTACAACCTAAAGCTCTGATACCACTTGATGGGAAAAAATCTCCTACTTCTACTGCAGAAATAAGTAGAAAGTAATTGAGAGATTTAAAGAAAGCAATCAAATAAATAAACACAAGAATTAACGTGGAAAAACTCAAAATCGGAGAAAAAACCACAGCCCATAAGAGAAAATTCACTATGTGAAAAATTATTACAATCACACAGATTTCTCTCCCCAACCCCAATGATACAAAACACTTTTTCAAAGCAAATATTACTTAGTTAACTAGAACTGGTATACCAAGCTTAAAGTATTTCAATTGAGATGATTAAAACTCAAGCCCCTGAACTTCTTTTATAGTAGTTGAAACACACCTCTTCTTTGTTCCTTTCTGATGTGGGATAACTAATGAGCTGTGAATCCCAAGCAGAAATCGTAGAATGTGTTCTTCGAATTTTCCTTTGAAATTTGAAACATAGAAAACAAAACAAAACCAGGCAAGAATGGGGTTTTGACCTTTGAAAACATTCTTCAAATAAAACCTAAAGAACACCTCCAATGGATCTTCCTTACTATTACTTTGACGAGAATCCGATTGGTGGAAACTGTGAGGGATGGAGAACTAGAGAGAGATTTAGAGAGATTGTTATTTTCACTATTTTTCCTTTTGCAGGAAGAACGGAACCTGTACAAAACCTTTTTGCACATCTTATGAAGGGGAGGTGACGTGGGGACTTACCCCACGTCACAACAACTGCTCACTCCCCGACTAAATGTAGAGGAGTTAATAATTAATATATTAATTTTTAATAAATAATATAATTAATTAAATTAAATTATTAATCTAATTAATAATTATTTATCTAATTAATCATTAATTAATTAAATGAATAAATAACAATTAATTATGTAGCCTTACATATTTAATTAAAACTATATATTTGAATCATATTCAAATGCATCTCTCTTGCATAACCTATAGTTTTAACATGAATTCAATTCATATTAGTTATTATTTGAATCTTATTCAAATATTTCTCTCATAATATATAGTATTAATTTCGAATCTTTATCCAAAATTAATATTGTATCAATATAGATTATAAATCTTCCCTATTTTTAACATTTCAAATTCTTTCAAAACTTGATCCTTGTTTTACCCATTGGGAACTAGCAAGGAGACCTAATGGACCTATAGATTATAAGCTCCAACGATACGAGATTAATTGATTAAACTCATTAACCATATTAATCAACATTCGTTAACTATGAGTCGTTCCACTAACGATTCACAACTGCACTCTTCTCACTATAAAATATTTCGTGTTCATGGAAATTGACCATTAACGGTAGGTCAACCTTTCACGAGTGTTCATAACTTCTACTGGGTCAAATAACCATTTTATCCATGAGTTACATCTTGCACCTTAAGTATCACTGCTCCTTTAATGAACGACCTATTTATGGTCCGACCATTAAACAGAAGTACCTCTCGAGCTAGTAAGAGGATGGGGCATGTTGTTCAAGTCCCCGAGTTAGCATGTAAGGGAATACTCATCTACTTACCTTAAAGGTTGGAAATGAGTGAATTTCATAGTGCGTAGTTATGTCTCAGCTCCACACTCAGTCTTGCTACCAAAATGGTAAGATTATTGAGTCGGCAACTCAGGCCACTCTCACCTATACAAATCAAAAGACGATCCCTTATAGACTGCGGTCCGGTCTTACACAAACTCATTGTATAGGATACCCCCACTCGCATGTCTCCACATAAACGACCTGGATAGTAACTATTACAAAGCGGGTCGTATCCATAATGTTATCAGGATAAAGTATCCAACCTTTTTCATGTACTATATACCATTTAGGTTATTACTGAAACATTATCCATTTATATATCGAATATATGCTATATATTAATTATATACTATATATCAAATATATACACTATATATTAAATATATTGTATATCAAATATATACTGTTCCAGTTACATTAAATAACTTTGGATCTTAGTTTATTGGAATATGAGTAATGCAAAGAAATAACTTTTATTGAATAAATAAATTGTTTATTAATTACAAATACATGAGCTATGGGGCAAAGAACCCAACAACAACTTCTACTACTTTGTGAGCACACTCTCTCCTTGTATCTTTCTTATGTGGGACAAACTTTAATTCTAATATTTTGCTAAAACCCAATATCGCGAAAAACGAAATTCTGAACCACGGTGACTCACGAGCAGTGGGAAAAGAAAACTACGTGAGTCTGGTGTACAAGCATCTCTATATCCACGAACAATTGCAACATCTGAAACAATGTAGTAGCTACGACCTGCTTTTAATTGCAACAACAGTCTCCAGGATTGATTTCAGGTGACAGACGTTAGCAAAATCGTCGTGCTAAACAAAACCACGTATTAGAGTTAAAAATCTGTAATGGCCCTAAGAAAATACCTAGAATTTTGATACCTTGTTAAATTTAGGAAGCTTTTAGGGAGCAGAGAAGATAAACATTGTTTGGGGAAGGGAATACCCTGGACACGTGGAGGACCCCTATTGGTTCTCCAAGATGGCTCATGAGTCATGCCCAGCACGGATAGCCGAGATGGCCGCCACTAACGTCGACAAATGCTAAGTATGAGGGCCAAGGTGAACCTGGCCCAGGTCTGACCTACCGGGGAGCTTGGTAGGGGCCGATGTGCGCAATTGTCTGCGGCGTGATTATCGGGCGTAACCGTCGGTCCCGAGATTACCGGGTGTAACCGACGGTCCCGAGATTACCAAATGTAACCGTCGCGAGATTAGCGGGACTACCACCCATAAATAGAGGGCCTCACTCCCCGATCAGGTATGATGATGATTTCTGGCCTCGAACTAAACTGGGAATCCGACCTATACTGACTTGATCGTCGGAGTGCTCACCTTTTTGTGCAGGTCCGCCCAAGTGTTCAGGTCAGTCCGGAGGCCGAGTTCGAGCTACAATCTGGAACACACTGTTGTGCATATCCTTGCATAAACATTTGGCGCCGTCTGTGGGGACGACAATCTAAGTCATCCCAATTCTTTTAAACCAACACGCGAGCGAACATGGTTCAACCAGCGAACTCGACCAATACGACAGATCGAAGGACTCTAGCTGCCAGCGATGCCCACCAAAGGGAGGTCGGAGCAGCAGCGGTAGAGGGGCAAGGTCACGACGGCCTAGCAGCAGAACCCCTCCGCAGGTCGGCACGGATCACCACGCCTGCCCTACCGCTTGCGCACCCGAGGACGTCCAAGGCCACCCGTGGCCGAGGTGGGACCTCTAAGAAGGGCGCCCAGGGTCCAGCCCCGGCTCCAACAAGCAAGAACTTTGATGCGCTCAAGAGAGAAATGGAGGCAATGCGCACACAAATGCGCTCCATGGAGGAAATGTATAACGAAATGATGCTAGCTGCAGGCGCAAGGTCCCGATCTGAAAATCGAGTGACGCGCGTGGACGTACGAGAGCAAAGGGGTTCCCACCTCGGCCCAACCGAGGAGGAACGTCCCGAAGACAACGAGAGCGAGGGGTACATTCGCCAGAGGGGAGACCTCCGTGAGCATCTCAACAGAAAGAGAGGCTCGTCTCTCCGAAAATGGCAGTCACCATCCCGCTCACACAGGAGCTCCAACCAGCAGGCTGAATCCTCTCACAATCCCGCAGGGATAATCACAAGGGAGGAGTTCGACCAGCTGAGGGGGGAGCTCGATGCTCAGGTGGAGGCCTTAAAGGCCAAATGTGAGCAGAAAGACGATTCACTTAACGAGGGCGACTTGGGAGAATCGTCTTTCACCTCGGACGTTTTGGAAGCACCAATCCCTCCGAAGTTCAAAGCTCCTACCGTGAAGCCTTATGATGGGACGAAGGACCCCAAGGACTATGTTGAGGTCTTTGAAGGCCTCATAGACTTCCAAGCGGCATCAGACGCAATCAAGTGTTGCGCCTTTCTGATCGCGCTTACTGGCAGCGCGCGATTGTGGTATCGGAGACTGCCAGCCAGGTCGATCTCAACCTACTCTCAGCTGAGAAGGGAGTTCCTCGCCCAGTTCTCTTCTCGGCACTATGACAAAAAGACAGCGACCCATCTCGCCACCATCAGGCAGAAGGAGGGTGAGACGCTGCGAGAATATGTCACCAGATTCCAGGAGGAGCAGTTGAAGGTTACACACTGCTCCGATGACTCAGCCATGTGCTATTTCCTCACCGGTCTAGCCGACGAAGCCCTCACGGTGAAACTTGGAGAGGAGGCCCCGGCCACCTTCGCCGAGGTGCTTCAGAAGGCGAAGAAAGTCATCGATGGACAGGAGCTCCTCCGAACGAAAACCGGCCGACCGGAGCGAAAGATCGGCCGGGGTAGAAGTGGAAAAGATGTAGAAAGGGCAGATCCCAAGTCCAAGGACAAGGGATCCTTTTCCAGCGGCCGAGCTGAGTATCGAAGGGTGGAGAACGGACCTACCAGGAGCCGACCTTACGAGCGCTTCACCCCGACCACGATTCCAATTTCCGAGATCCTAACGAACATCGAGGAGTCTGGAATGGAAAAACTACTCAAGCGTCCTGAGAAACTTCGGGGAGCCCCGGAGAGGCGCAACAAGGACAAGTATTGCCGCTTCCATCGGGAGCACGGCCACAACACGTCGGACTGCTGGGAGTTGAAGCGCCAAATTGAGAATCTAATTCAAGATGGCTACTTCAAGAAGTTTGTGGGAAAGCCCAGGACCAGCTCAGCAGAGAAAAAGGAAGAGCGAAAGCGTTCAAGGACGCCACCCCGGCGCACCGACCGACCTGCGGTCATCAATACCATTTTTGGAGGGCCAAGCAGGGGTCAGTCCGGACATAAAAGAAAGGAGTTAGCTCGTGCAGCCAGGCGCGAGGTGTGCATCATCAGGGAGCAGGGGCCGACCTGCCCAATCACCTTCGACGGTGCAGACTTGGAGGAGGTCCACCTGCCCCACAATGATGCACTTGTGATTGCTCCCTTGATTGATCATGTGGTGGTCAGGAGAGTGCTGGTAGACGGGGGCGCATCCGCTAACATCCTGTCCTTACCGATCTACCTCGCCTTGGGATGGACGAGGTCGCAATTGAAGAGAAGCCCGACACCGCTGGATGGGTTCTCTGGAGAATCGGTCATCCCAGAGGGTTGTATCGACTTGCCGGTCACGCTGGGGCAGGACCGAACTCGGGTCACTCAAATGGCCGAGTTCGTGGTAATTGACGGTAGATCGGCCTATAACGTCATCTTTGGGAGACCCATCATCCACTCATTTCGGACCATTCCCTCAACACTTCATCAAGTTTTGAAGTATCCCACCCCCAATGGTGTGGGCACGGTCCGAGGAGAACAGACCGCTTCGAGGGAGTGTTATGCCTCCGCACTCAAAGGCTCATCGGTCTGCGCCCTCGAAACTCTCGCCGGTAGGGATGGGACGCTCGAGTTCGAGGCCGACCTGCCGAGGAAGGAGTTTGCCGCACCCACTGAGGAGCTCGAGCTTGTTCCTCTGCTTAGTCCCGAGAAGCAGGTAAGCATAGGAACCAAGCTGGGGGCCACCGACAGAGAGGAGCTAATCCACTTCCTCAGATCCAACTCGGACGTCTTTGCGTGGTCCCATGAGGACATGCCTGGCATTGACCCGCGAATTATGACGCATCGCCTCAGCATAGATCCATCATTCCGACCTGTGAAACAAAAGAGAAGACCTATAAACAAGGAGAGGAGTGATGTAATTGTTGAGGAAGTTAACAAACTTTTGAAAGCTGAATACATAAGAGAAATTTTGTATCCCGAGTGGCTCTCCAATGTTGTATTAGTTAAAAAATCTAACGGCAAGTGGAGAATGTGCGTAGATTTTACGAACTTAAATAAGGCATGCCCGAAAGATTGCTTCCCACTACCGAGGATTGATCAGCTCGTGGACGTCACAGCCGGGCACGAACTGCTCACCTTCATGGACGCCTACTCTGGGTACAACCAAATCAAGATGCATGTCCCAGATGAAGGTCATACCGCTTTCATAACAGACCAAGGTCTGTACTACTACAAGGTCATGCCCTTCGGGTTAAAGAACGCGGAGCACCTGAAGCGTTATTATCCTTGAAATGCCAAAAGGATTTTCAATGAATCTGTAAAGACTGTTCCAAAAGAATTATGATCGGAATAAATGTGATGATTTAATTTCATGCTTCCAAGTTCGACCAGAAATTAAATGGGGGCCACGGACTCCCACGCGATCACATTCCAGCAGTTGGTTCAAATTCAATCCTCCGAAGCCTAAGGGTACGAGGTGCGATGCCAAAACCACTGACGAACGGACCCAGGGTCACTCACAAATTTGGACGCCCTCCTTAGGCAGCGGTCCAAACTTGCAGCTAAGATGCAGGACACTTGGTCCCTCACCCCGGAACTTGACGGCTCAACTCTGAACCGTGCCGTCACGTCGGACGTCCCGCCCATCCTGGCCGCAGGATCGTCCACCCGATCTGCGAAACTTGCAGGTAAGACCCTGCAAGCTCCGACCTCCGAGGGGGAGATCGCCTTCTTTTTCTTCCTTCTTCGCTTCAGAGGGGCTTCCTCTCTCACCTCCTCACCCAAAGGCGGGGCGTCCACCGCCTCGGTCTGATCCCTAGGGCGCTTCTCCCTCGAGGGACCCCCAGAAGACTCCAGCTCGATCACTGGGGCTGGATCTTCCGAGGCAAGCCCTGCCACGGCAGGGGTGGTAGGTTTCGAACTCTGGGCGGCCTCAAGAGCATGGGCTCGGCCCTTGGACTTGCGCTTCACGCTGCTTGCAAATCCGCAAACCATGGCTGCGAAATAAAAACAGGGGTCAACACAAGGTTAGAGGAAAAAGGGGGGAGGCAAGCTCGACATACCAAGTTCAGAGTTCGGCCTTGAGGATTCAATGGGACGAACTGCAGGGTTGTAATCTAGCAGCCCGGACTCAAGCAGCAGCTCGTCAGTCACCAGGGTTCCGACCTTCCTACCCCTCGGAAAGCGCTCCTTGTAGTATTTCAGCGTGTCGAAGGAGGCTTGCGTAAGCTCGGGGACTGGTCGGATTGAAACTGCACGGAGACAAAATCCGAGTTAGACCTGAATGATAGAAAAGAAAATTACGAAAAGCAAGAACTACTCCGTACCTAGGTTCCCAAACCTAGTGGGGACGTCAAAGAAGGAACGACCTGACTCGTCCTTTGCGAGCCATTCCCCGGAAGCGTAGAACCACTTCCTCACCCATCCCTTGATGGAGGTCGGCCCCTTAACTATACCGCATGCTCCTTTCCTTGCGCACATATAGAACCGACCAGGCTTCTTAGCTATCCTTTTAGCTTCGAAGCACGCGAGGAGCTGGTCTACGTCCAACAGCTCGGCCTCCTCACTATCCCGAGCTCGTAGCCAAAAAATGATGGCCAAAGCGAAAATGACGCCCCACCCATTGGGGGCCACTTGAGCCGGAGCCAACCCAGTCCGGAAGAGAAATTCTTGGACAAAAGGGTGAAGGGGAAGTCTGAGGCCGTACTCAAACATTTTGAAGTAGAGAGTGACCCATCCCTCTGGAGGATTGTCAGCTCTCCCCCTCCTCCGGAAGCCTGAGGAGGATGTTCTCAGGGATAGCGAACCCCCTACGAAGGGATCCGAGGTAGTGCTCAGGTATCCTAGAGGGGTATTCTAAACCCTGACCTGAAGTGGAGGCGTCACTATCCTCCCCGTCATCGGAGAATCTAAAGTTTTCTATCTCCTCGAGCTTGGACCCTAACCTACGAGCTAAATCGGATCCTAAGTTGCTGCTAAAAGAGGACGACATGGCAACTACGTTCGAAAGAGAGAGGGAAGAGACCGACCTACCAAGGGTTCGAGCTGCCTTCAGATCGAACTTTAAGAATTCAGGGAACGTAAGGTATGACCTGAAGGATTGGGGGCACTTATAGCCCGTCGGAAGAATTTCCCCACCGTACACGTGTAATCAACAAGCGGCTAGGATCCTCCCTGAGATCCGAAGCGTCGGAATATTTGAATATTCCGACGATAATCTTCTGCGACGGTTGTATTTTCCCACGAATAGGAAGTCGCCACGTGTCCAAAGCAAGTCGAATGAACTTCTCTGCCAGGTCGAGATCGGACCAGACAGAGAGGGGGCCAATGTTTGGGGAAGAGAATACCCTGGACACGTGGAAGACCCCTATTGGTTCTCCAAGATGGCTCATGAGTCATGCCCAGCTCGGATAGCCGAGATGGCCTCCACTAACGTCGACAAATGCTAAGTATGAGGGCCGAGGTAAACCTGGCCCAGGTCTGACCTACCGGGGAGCTTGGTAGGGGCCGATGTGAGCAACTGTCTGCGGCGTGATTATCGGGCGTAACCGTTGGTCCCGAGATTACCGGGTGTAACCGACGGTCCCGAGATTACCAAATGTAACCGTCGCAAGATTAGCGGGACTACCACCCATAAATAGAGGGCCTCACTCCCCGATCAGGTATGATGATGATTTCTGGCCTCGAACTAAACTGGGAATCCGACCTATACTGACTTGATCGTCGGAGTGCTCACCTTTTTGTGCAGGTCCGCCCAAGTGTTCAGGTCAGTCCGGAGGCCGAGTTCGAGCTACAATCTGGAACACACTGTTGTGCATATCCTTGCATAAACAAACATAATAACAAATTATTTCTTTGAATTACCTTTTATTACTCTCGATACAAACCTACCATCTTATTGATAATATAATAATTCCTAAACTATAATAGGAATACGACATCTAAATCAAATGTAATTCTAGTTCCTAATAGAAAACCTAAATCATATCAAATCATATCAGATTTTCATCTTACAACCAAGTGTGAGAATACATGAATATATATATTTTATCAAATGATTGTTGGAATTAATTTAATAATTAATTCATATGTAGGTAACAAATTAAAGAGCAATAATATTTGGACTATTTAATGGCCATATGAGTGATCTGTTGATTATGGGCCCATGACTTCCATTTAGTGGTGTGGCTTGCTGAGTAGAAACTAACCCATTAATCTTAGCGGATTATGGGAAACCCTAGGATTAACCTATAAATATATGGTTATGGTCCCTAATACACTATGCTGCTTTGAGTAGATATGATCAATTTATCTAATGATTCCAGGTAATTCTAATATTTCCATGCTTAGATCCTTGGTCTTGATTGTTCTGGAATTTTATGGCTCTTATTTTAGAACGATCATGAATTAGGATTTATTTAATTTTTCCAATAAGTGGTATCAGACAATAGTTTTGCATGGATGATTACTGGATCTTTAAAATTACTTATAAATATGTAGTTATTTTAAATAACATATTTGTTTAAACAACATGTTATTAGAATTGTTTGGATTGTAAACAACATGTTATTAGAATTGTTTGGATTGATGAATTATTGAACAATTTTGCATGATTTAATTTTAAAATTGTTCGAATTCATGCTTATTGATTTGATAAAGTTTGATATTTTTAACAAATCAAGATTGTAGATATTTAGTTTCAAATTAAAAAAGAAAAAAAAAACGGTTTGGCCGCCTTAAAGTTGCGGTACTACAAGAGTGCCAGATGAGAGAAAGGTGCTAGGATTGGCAGTTCCCTAGCAACATTAAAAGGAATAGCCCACTGCAACATGAAGTGTTTTTATTTTATTTTATTTTATTTGTTTTTTTTAATTTGGTTATTTATTTAATTCTTTAAATAATTATTTATAAATCTGTCATTGGTATAATAAGATGTTTATGACGGTTTAATTTTCCTTTTCAAATTGTGCAAATTAAAGGTTGATGATTATGGTGAATAAATTAACAATTTAATCAATACTTGGCACAATTTTTAAACTTCTATGAATGTTTTTATTTAAAAATATTATTGTTAATTGTTGGAAATAACTGAAGTATTTTATTTTCATATGGAAACTATTAACAATAATTAAGAAAAAATTGTGAGATTTGAGTATTGTTATTTATGCAATTGTGATTGGCCCAAAGGAAAGTCACAATTTGACCAAATAACAAATACATTTACAATTATGGAATGAATTGTTGATATTTTACTATTGTCCGCTACAAATTAGTGCTCGTAGCCTATGTCAAGTTGTTTTCATAAAGATAAAATTAATAATAATTAAAGCTATATATGTTGCATAATTTTCTGATTCTTTTGGTTAGTGTTGTTTTGATGAATCAAACTGCCAAAATAGCCTCTGATTTCTCATATTGATATCTTTCAAAATTATCAGATGTTTGTGGGCTTGTGTGTTTATGTGCTCTGTGGTCAGTCTAAAGGAAGACTTCAGTTTTGCCAAATAACAAGTCCACATATAGTTAGATGGTAATAAATAGGGATAATATAAAATTATGTCATGTGAGTGATTGTCCGTCCAAAAAAAGGCTTTCACTTGACATGATTGGCTATGAATGTTTAATCATCACATTGAGAGTATCACTTGTAAGTTGATATTGTCAGTCCAAAGGAAGACTATCAATGTTGTGCTAGGTATCTGGTTGTCCTCATTGACTTAATAGAACGATGTTAACCAAAAAAGAAAATTATAATAGAAACTTTTAATCTTAGCAATCTCTCTATTTGATGCTTTCATATTAAAAAAACTCGAAAAATAATAATAATAATAAGTCTCCCTTTAAAACTTTAATTAGTCTTTGTTAACATAAGTTGCAAAGTAAAAAATCATTTGACAAGCATATGCCTGAGATATGATAATAAAATATGCTACATAAAGAGCAAAGATAAAAGAACAATTTTTCTTTGAAACGGTGAGTACACTAATAAAGAGTTAGAGAAGTCATATAACAACTTTAACATAGGAATCCTAGAATAAAGAAAAAACCACAATACCCAATTATATAGGTGAATCGTTAAAATATTTTTTTGGTTCTTATACTTTCCGTTTTTGTTCATTTTGGTCATTGTACTTTTAAGTTTTATCTATTTTAGTCATTGTACTGTCCAAACATTTATTTTGGTCCCTATACTTTTAAAAAGTGCTCGTTTTGATCTCTTCATTTTATTTTTATCTCAATTTTCGATCACAATTCAACATGACGCTACACTCAATATACGCAACCGTAACTTTATGTTAAAGAGTTTTCGTTAGGTATAGAATTTATAATAAAATTTCGAATATAGGGACCAAAATGGTCACTTTTAAAAAGTAAAGAAACCAAAATGAATGTTTTGAAAGTATAAAGACTAAAATGAACCAAATTTAAAAGAACAGGCCCACCAAAATGAACTAAAGGACCAAAAAAAAAAAATTTAACCTAGTTCATATTTGAAGATAATCATAACTAATTGTTGAGTTTTGGCAAAATATTGTTAGTTCAATTACCCCACGTCGGAAAGATATGAAGTGGAGGTATACTCCAAATGCTATAAAAGGGACTCATGCCTTTGAGTTTTATTCATCCAATTTGAAATACTTTAAATTTGGTATATTAGCTTTAAGTGGTACTAAGACTCAAAAGTTTTAAATATCGACATTGATGGAAATGTAATTGATAACAAATATTTAAAATAAATAATAAGCATCTCACTCTTTCAAAATAAGTTGAAATTTATTAATATTAATATTATGTCTATATTAGTAATATTAATATATGGGTGATATTTTATAAAAAGAGTTTTGCAGTAATATGAAAATTTAATACCCTACAATGATTTCAACACTTTTTTTAATACCAAAATAACACAAACATTCTAACCTACAAAAGCTACAAAATAGACACTCATGAAAAAGAAGAAAATCGCAAAAACACAAAAAGAGGAATGACTCAACAAAATCTAGATACTTTCTAGCTGGGTTAAAAGTTGAACCCACATTTACCTCAAACTAAACAATCTCCACTTAAAGGCCTTAGAAATAAGGCAGAAAGGTAGATAAAAGATTAAAAACTTACATTAATTTTAGGTTAAAATACTATTTTGATCTTGTACTCTTAAAATATAGTTTAGGTATTTTTAACTTTGATTTATTTTAGTTTATGTAGTTTCTAAATGTTCATTTTCTTGTATTTTTAAAAAATAACTATTTTGGTCTCTACATGCGAAATTTTAACACAAATTCTATACATAATAGAGAACCTTTAATATAAAGTCACAGTTACATTTTAAAAAATATATTAAATGTAGTGTTAGTGATATAAATGAGATTCAAAATAAAATTAAAAGAACTAAAATGATCATTTTTTTAAAGTACAGGGACAAAAACGAATATTTTAAACGTACATGGATTACAATGAACCAGAGTTTAAAGTATATGGACTAAAATGAACCTAAGTTAAAACTAAAAGCATATCGATCAAAATAGTATTTTAATCTTAATTTTAAAAATGTTTAGGCTACTCTGGATGGTATTGAGTGTTTAAGGGTTTGGTAACATTTTTATTGTTTGTTTTTGTTTTTGTTTCTTATTTCTTATTTCTTATTCTCTCCTTCGTTTATTTGTTCTTTTTTTTTGTTAAAAAAGAAACAAAAACATGTTTCTTAATTTCCTATTTTCAAAATTTTAAATTATAAAAATAATCTTTTATATTACTTTGGCTCTAATTTTCCATTTTTAAACCTTAAACTTGTAAATATTGATAACTGTTATATGCTAATTATACTTATGTATTGTTATTTCGTTAAGTAGAGTACTTATGATAACTAGTATATGCTAATTATACTTATGTATTTTGGGCCTGCTGGTCTTAAACTCCAACTGATACTTTTACCAGAATTGTTTGTCAAATTTGCTTCAAGGCTGGTCACTCTACGCTTGACTATTTCAACCGTATGAACTATAGTTTTCAAGGCTGCCATCCATCTGCTCAGTTGGCTGCTATGGTTGCCAATCACAATTACTCTACACTTGCAGTTCCAAACACCCCATGGTTAGCCGACTCCGTTTGTAATGCGCATGTCACTAATGATTTGGGCCATCTCACCTCTGTTTCTAAATACTCTAGTGATGGGCACGTTGGAGTGGGTAGTGGACAATCTTTGCCAATATCTCATACAAGTTATGGTGTTCTTCACACTGCTAATTCATCTCTTTCTCTTCGTACTATTTTACATGTTCCTTCAATTTCTTGTAATCTTCTTTATATTCATAACTTGTGCATTGATAATAATTGTACTGTCACTTTTAATTCTGATCACTTCTTTGTTCAGGACAAATCTTCGGGCACAATTCTCTTCCGCGACCCTAACATCAATGGGTTATATACCATTCCTTCCATTGCTCGTGCTCGTCTTCCTCAACTTCTACTCCTGATTTTGCTCATGTTGCAACACATGTGTCCTCTGTTGTCTAGCATAATCACTTAGGACATCCCAGTAACTCCACTCTCAACCCTGTTCTTCGGCTTTACATTTACCTTCTTGTAAACCTTCTGCTTGTAGTTGTGAACATTGCATCTATTGTAAACTACATAGGTTACCTTTTCCTGTTTCAAATATTGTTTCTTTGACTCCTTTGCAATTAATTCATGCCGATTCAGCCTCATCAAAGAAGTAATGGCCCAAGCCTTACGGGCCTCAAGTATTCTTTGGGCTGGGCTTGGGCCAGCCCTACCACTCAAACCTAGGCTCATAGCCCAATCCATGGGCCTAAGTTGATGAGCCAAAGTTGGATCGGCCCGTGTATTAATATTTTTTTAATTATTAAATTTGAAAATTTAAATAATTTCCAAACTAAGTTTTTTTTAATTCTAGAATATGTATTTTTATATAGTTTTTGGTACATTTTTTGTTATTTTTTTAACTTTATACAGAAAAAATTTGAGATAAACAGGGGTTAAATACAAGAAAAATTGAAAACTTAAACACTTTGAATTGGAACTTGAGAGAATTTAAGATTGAGAATGAGAAAGAAATTGAGATTGAGAATTATAATTTGAGTGAAGAAAAAGAAAAGAAGTTGATATTTATAAGAAAAATTTGTATTGAAAATTTTAAAAAATTACAACATAAATATTAGATATGTTCCAAATAATTTTAAATTCTGTATTTTAAAATATCATGGGGTTGGAACCTTTCAAATCTTTTGTACTTTTCAAAACAAGTATTTAAATAAGATATTGGAAGCTAGAGAGTTTCTTGGTAAAATGTTTCAAAACAAAGATTTAAATGAGATGTTGGGAAATTTGAGAGTTTCTTCCTAACATGTTAATAGGGTAAAAACCAAAGTTGTTGCATGTCAGCCTACCATACCTATGTATTATTTTTTTTATAATAAATAAATAATAAAATAATATATTGATAATATATAAATATTAGATATGTTTAAAATAATTTTGAATTTTGAATTTTAAAATATCATGTAGTTGTAACCTTTCAAATCTTTTGTATTTTTCAAAACAAATATTTAAATCAGATATTGGGAAGCTGAAAGTTTCTTCATAAGATGTTTTTATTTAATAGAGTGGAAATCAAAGTTGTTGCATGTCATCCTACCATACCTATGTGTTACTTATTTTTTATAATAAATAAATAATAAAATAATATATTATTATTATATAATCTTAATATTAATAAATATTGGATCGGATCTTTGGGCCAGCCCAATGGACCGATCCAAATATGGCCCAAATGGGTTAATCCAATTTATGGATGGGCGAGGCTGGGCCGGGTCGGTCAAATGTTGACCTTGGGCCAGGCTTGGATCAGGCCTAGGCTGGACTTGAGCCGATCTTTGGGCTTTGAGCCTGTTGATCAGGCTGAATGCTGATGTATGGGGGCCTTCCCCTAAATGTTCAATAAATGGCTTCAACTATTATGTTTCCTTTGTTCATGACTATTCTAAATACACTTGGTTGTATCCCATGAAATTTAAATCTTATGTTTCCTCTGTTTTTCAGTCCTTTAAACCTCTTGTTGAGAATTTACTCACTTCACGCATTGAAGTTCTTAGAATTGATGGGGGAGGGGAGTTTATCAATCATTCTCTCGATTCTTATCTTCAAACTCATGCCATATTTCATCAAAAATCTTGTGCTTATACACCCCAACAAAACAGTATTGTTGAACACAAACATTGTCACATTGTTGAAACAGCCATTACTCTCATGTCTCAAGCATCTCTTCCTCTCAAATTCTGGCCTTTTGCCTTTGCTACTGCAGTGTTCCTTATTAACTGCCTTCCATTGCCTATACTTAACCATAAATAACCCTTTGGAATTTTCTTTTTCATAAACCACCAGACTATGCTTCTCTTAAAACATTTGGGTGTGCAACTTGGTTGTTTTTCTTGGTTATCCTCTTGACTTTAAAGGATACCTTTGTTACAACATGAGCACTAGTCGTCTATACACTACTCATCGTGTTCTATTTGATGAAGCTTTATTTCCATTTGCTACTTCTTTATCACTATCTTCCATTTCTTCTTTGAGTCTTATATCCTCCAATTCTCTTCCTCTTCTACTTCTGTAACCTTCTTTAACATCACAACCTGTTACACCTATTGGCATGGATTCTTCACTTTCTGCAACTCCATCTACTTCTAATTCCCTTGATATTTCCTTGGGTTCTTCAAATGATGTTTCCGCAGGTGCAATTCCGATTGTTTCAGCAAGGTCACCGACTGCTGCCCCTTCGCGATCTGAAGTGGTTTTATTTGAACCTACTATTTCTGATATTCCTATAGCCTCTGTTCCACCAATTCTCACCTCCAATTCTCACTGCAAACTTGGAGCAAGTCTGGCATTACCAAAAAGAGGCTCTTTCTTGCTAATGTAGGTGCTGACACAAGTGAAAACCTTGAGCCTTCTTCCTTTACTTAGGCTTCTAAAATTCTTGTTTGGTAGAATGCAATGACTGAGGAGTTCAATGCTTTAGTTAAGCAAAATACTTGGTGTTTGGTGTCTCTTCCTCCTGGTAAAAATGTTATAGTATGCAGATGGGTTTATCGGATTAAGCGACATCCTGATGGCAGCGTTGCTCGTTATGAAGCCCGTCTTGTGGCTAAAGGTTATCATCAAGAGGAAGGGATTGACTATGATGAAACATTCAGTCCGGTTGTCAAAAAGTCTACTGTTCGTATCATTCTTTCTTTGGCTGCTCAATATGGTTGGCAATTAAGACAACTTGATGTTAAGAATGCGTTCCTTCATTGTGAGCTTCATGAGGATGTTTATATGCAACAACCCCAAGGTTTTGTTGATCCTCTTCAACCCACTGTTGTTTGTAAGCTTCTTAAGTCGTTATATGGCCTCAAACAAGCACCTCGTGCTTGGTTTGATTGCTTCACTTCTTATTTGCTTACTCTTGTATTCGTGGCTTCATTGGTTGACTTTTCTCTTTTTGTTTGACGTGCGGGATGCTCAATCACTTACCTCTTATTGTATGTGGATGATATTATAGTAACTGGTACTGATCCTTGTTATATTACTACTCTCGTACTGATCCTTGTTATATTACTACTCTCATTTCCCAACTCAAGCTTCAATTTGACATGACTGACTTGGGTTCTTTAAAGTATTTTCTTGGGCTGGAAATTTCTTATTCACGAGCTGGTCTTCTGGTTCATCAAACTAAATATACTAATGATGTTTTACAACGGTTTCATATGCTTGGTGCTAAACCCTGCACGACTCTTTTACCTTTGGTATTTCCTACTGATCTGGGTGCTGTTTGTTCATCAGAGGATAATAAGAGCTATAGAGCATTCATTGGTGCTTTACATTATTTAACTTTCAGCCGGCCTAACATTGCCTTTGCTGTCAGTAAGCTCTCCCAATACATTCACATGCCTCATGTTGCTCATCTTGTTGCTGCAAATCGGGTTCTTCATTATATTAATGAGATTCTTGGTCTTGGATTGATTTTTTGTAAAGGCTAACATGATTTTCTTCGTTTGAATGCATACTCTGATTCTGATTGGACCGGTGATTCTTGTGATCGTCGCTCTACCTCAGAGTTTATTATTTTCTTAGATCCTAATCCTATATCTTGGGGTGCTAAGAAACAGTCAACTATGTCTCGTAGTTCGACAGAGGCTAAATATCGAGCCCTTGCATCGACTGTAGCAGAACTTGCTTGGTTACGCCAGTTACTTCAAGATCTATGTATTTTCAGCACTAAACCACCCTTATTGTGGTGTGATAATACTTCGGCAATCAAGTTGGCTCATAATCCGGTGTTTCATGTTTGTACCAAACACATAGAAATTGATTTTCACTTTGTTCGTGAACGAGTGGTTCGCAAAGACTTGAGCTTGCTTATATTTCTACTGATCTTCAAGTGGTAGATCTCTTTACCAAGCCCCTTCCTTCCTCTCGTCTGATGTTTTTTCGGTCCAAACTCATGTCTCTCTGAGGATTCGTTTGAGGGGGATGATAACTGTTATATACTAATTCTACTTATGTATTGTTTAGTTTGTTAAAGTAGAGTAGTTATGATAACTATTATATGCTAATTATACTTATGTATCGTTAGTTTGTTAAGAGGAGTTACCTTTCTGTTATTTTGGCTTATTGAAGCCTTTATTAATTTCTGTAATCAGTTTTAATTAATACAATAGAATCCTCATTCATTTTGAGATGAATTATCACAAATATTACTTCCACCAATAATATATTTCTTTATTTTGTATCCACTTCTTTCTGAGGAGGGCGGGAAGTTTGAATGAGCGACTTCGTGTTTTTCAGTTAGTAAAGTAGACTGACAGAAAGAAAGAGAGGGTAATAGCCAATAAGACAGAAAGTTTCCAAAATCTAAGCCAATTTCTTAAAACAAAACAAAAGGTACTTTTCGAAAACTAATTTATATTTTTGAAATCTTTTAAAGTTAAAAGCGTTCCAAAAGAATTGTGATTACATACCCATAATTTTAAAAAACTAAAACCTACAATCAAATGAGAGGCCAATGTTTTTCAAAGAATGAGAGTGGATAATTATTAAATTAATAAAGAATCTGTAATCAAATTTAGCGTAAAATAGAAATCATTGGAGCAACCAAACTGTTAAATGTTGACGTCGATGAAAATGTCGAGGTATCAATTTTATGAAAATATCAATATAATATTGATAAAATGTCGAAGATGATAGATATCTATGAAAAAGTTATAAAAAAAATCTTTAAAAATTATTTAAATTAATAAATAAATATTTCATAATTTCTAAATAAATAAAAAATTATTAATATTAGTATTATATCTATTAATGACACTCATCGATATTTTCGATATTTTATTGATTTTTTTGTAATATTAAGAAAATGTGGATTGATCTTGATGTCGAATCTCTAATTGATATCTTGAAATGTCAAATAATTCACAACCTCTTAATTGAAGATATATGTCAATTATCGAGTCATGCTCGTTTAGCAGAAATGTTAAATCTATTGATCATGGTTCTAAATATTCATCGACACGTCAACATTTCCATCGACATATCATGTTTCCATGGGTTTGACATCGACATGAGAGATGAATCGACATTTACATCATAGTACAAGAAAATTGACAAAATATGAAAAATATCAACAAAATATCACTAATATATATATAATTAATATTAATATTAATTATTTTTAACTAATTTAGAAATAGAAAAAATATTTATTGGTTAATTTAAATATTTTTTAATTTTTTAATTTTTCTAACTTTTACTCAAATATTTATCCACATTAACATTTTATGATATTTCCATGAAATTGTACAAATCTTTATATGTAGATTGATTTTTCTTTTTTGCCCAAAAAAAAAAAAGGAAGAAAGAAAAGGCAAAGCAAGCGCAGAGGCAAAATCCGCGCCCGCAAAGAAAATCAAAAAGCAGACTTGGATTTGATCTTCCGTTATTGTTATTACACAACAGACTGAGACTACACTTCTATTCCTTCTTCTCCCTCTAAAAATGGAGGACGACGACAACAGTAAGGTTCTTGATCTCATCAAAGAGCTTGTTCTTCGCCTTCTTTCCCACAATCCCACCTCCGAATCCGCCCCTCCCAGCCCTAGCTCCTCCGATTTCCACAACTCTCTCCGCTATGCAATCCGCATCCTCACCAGCCGTATGGCTCCCTCAATTGCTCCCGATGCTGCCGCCATTGCCGAGTCCATCAAGCGCCGCCTCGCCACTGAAGGTAAGTCCTCTCAGGCCCTCACCTTCGCTGATCTCTACACTAAATTTGCCTCCAAAACCGGCCCTGGGAGTGTCGATAACAAGTGGGCTGTGCTTTATTTGCTTAAAATTGTGTCCGAGGATCGGAAATGTAAGCAGACCCAGTTTGAGTCTTCTGTGCTGCTGCCAAATTTGGTAGCCAGTGATCCCGTTTTGGGGAAGGATTCTGATTCTGGGGGTTTACGGCCGCGGGGAAGCGCTGAAAAGGAGTGGCAGAAGGGGGTTTTGCTGGTCGCGAAAGACCCTGAAAATCTTCGCGATATTGCTTTCAAGGAGTTTGTCAATTTGTTGAAGGAGGAAAATGAAGTGACGGAGGAGGTTTTGGTGAGGGATGTGTTGTACGCTTGTCAGGGCATCGATGGAAAGTATGTGAAATTTGACAATAATTCTGATGGGTATGTTTTATCCAGTTTCGTTAAGGCTCCCAGGGCAACTAGGACAATGGTTCGGAAGCTCTGTGAAATGGGGTGGCTATTTAGGAAGGTTAAAGGTTATATTTCAGAGAGTATGGAACGTTTTCCAGCTGAGGATGTTGGAACTGTGGGGCATGCTTTTTGTGCTGCATTACAGGATGAGCTTTCGGAGTACTATAAATTGTTAGCAGTTCTTGAAGCCCAGTCGATGAATCCAATACCTTTGGTTTCAGAGACAGCAAGTTCGGGAAACTATCTGTCTCTAAGGAGGTTAGTGGTCTGGTTTGCTGAGCCAATGGCGAAAATGAGGTTGATGGCTGTATTGGTGGACAAGTGCCGGGTCATGAAGGGTGGGGCAATGGCTGGGGCTATTCATTTACATGCTCAGCATGGTGACCCCTTGGTGCTTGAATTCATGAGGCATTTGCTGCGGCGTGTATGCTCTCCACTGTTCGAGATGGTACGGAGTTGGGTTTTAGAAGGGGAGCTGGAAGACATTTTTTCTGAGTTTTTTGTTGTTGGTCAGCAAGTGAAAGCCGAGTCTCTTTGGAGGGAGGGTTATAGGCTTCATGCTGCCATGCTTCCATCTTTCATTCCACAGTCTCTTGCACAACGTATTTTAAGGACTGGGAAATCGATTAACTTCCTTCGTGTTTGTTGTGAGGATATGGGATGGGCCGATGCTGCAACAGAAGCTGCAGTAGCTGCTGGGACCACAACCAAAAGGGGAGGTCTTGGATATGGTGAGACTGATGCCCTTGAATCTTTGGTAGATGGAGCAGCAAAAAGAATAGATAAACACTTGTTGGATGTAATGCACAAGCGGTACAAGTTCAAAGAACATTGTCTAGCAATTAAACGCTATTTACTATTAGGACAAGGTGATTTTGTCCAATATTTGATGGATATTGTTGGGCCTGAGCTTTCTGAGCCTGCTAATGCTATTAGCTCCTTTAAGTTATCTGGTCTGCTGGAAACTGCAATTCGCTCGTCTAATGCTCAGTATGATGATCCAGACATATTGGATAGATTGAGGGTTAAGATGATGCCTCATGGAACTGGAGATAGGGGTTGGGATGTATTCTCATTGGAATACGAGGCAAGAGTTCCACTAGATACTGTATTTACAGAGTCTGTCATGTCAAAATATTTAAGGATCTTTAATTTTTTGTGGAAGCTTAGACGTGTTGAGCACGCACTTATAGGTACTTGGAAGACAATGAAACCAAACTGCATCACGTCGTGTTCATTGACTAAGCTGCACCAATCGGTTAAGTTGCGATTACTCTCAACGTTGAGGCGATGCCAGGTCCTTTGGGTTGAGATGAATCATTTTGTTACAAACTTGCAGTACTATATAATGTTTGAAGTCTTGGAGGTATCGTGGTCTGATTTCTCGAATGAAATGGAAGCAGCAATGGATCTGGATGATTTACTTGCCGCTCATGAAAAGTATCTTCATTCAATATTTGAGAAGTCTCTTCTTGGAGAACAATCTCAGACACTTTGCAAGTCACTTTTTGTCTTATTTGATCTAATATTGCGATTTCGAAGTCATGCGGACAGGTTATATGAGGGAATACATGAACTACAATGCAGGTAATATTTTGTTTTTGTTTATTTATTTTAATGATCCTCTATGTACTATTTCTTTTTTTATTTTTTTTTGACTCTGTGCATCTTGTGTTTTATTAGAACAATAGAATCATCTCTACCCTCTAGAGACAAGAGTAAAAAGAATCGTGCAGCCGAGAAATCTTTAGAGACAGCATCGTGGATAGCTGATGGCAGGAAGGCTCTAACACAACGTGCTGGTGAATTTCTTCGGAATGTTGAGCAAGATCTAGCAGCATTAGCTAAAGAATATTCGTCATTGCTTGAGGGGTTCATTTCTCAGCTGCCTTTGCAACAACATGTAGATTTGAAGTTCCTCTTATTCCGCCTTGACTTCACTGAATTTTACAGTCAGTTCCGGCCTCATGTGTAGAGTGGATGTCAGATGTATACATCAAACAGAAGTATATCCTTTCATTGTTAGTCATAATTGAGGGCGCCAAACAATTTTTTTCATGGCAGCCACAGGGCTCAACCATTGAAAATTTCATTGACTGGCATGTAATTTTAGGTATGGAGTTGTTCATTTGTTTATAATCTGATGCAGAGGCTGTTTTTACATTTATGTGCAATTCTGAGTTCTTATAAAAGACTCAAGGGTTTTTGCCATTTTTATCATTAACGATTAGGAATGGTGTCTTATTACGGTTTTTGGACATGCCTCATGTTTTCCCTAGCCAGCTTTTATGTTCTTCTTTATTGGTGGTATTTGCGGGATCTGAGGAGTCTTTTTGGCAGAATTTTTTTCTTATTTGTTGGATTACCAAAGGCAGCCTGTCTCGGTTCTCTATGAAGGTATTTTCCCCTTTTATTATCCTTGGTGTTTCGAGGAGTTGAAAGGTCTCTTTTGCCTTTGCTTCTCTTATTTAGAGGCAGCGGTTCTTTTATTGGTTTTCTCCAATTCATAAGTTATTTTCGGTGTGTTAGTGGGGTCTTTTTCGTTGGCTTCATGGATCTATCCCTTCAAGTTTTTAAAGAAGACATCGTTTCTTCCCTAAGTTCATTTCAAGTTTATCCCCCCCTCTTAATTGATGATTATTTATCCTCCCTTCAGTCTGAACTAGTCTGAACTTGCCAAAATTCGCAAAGAAAAGACTCTTTGTATTGAAGCACACTCTATAAAAATGATGGAATGATGGAGATTCAAGCTCAGCAGGAAAAAAAGTTTGCAGAAGGTGTTAGAAATATTCGGGTCAAATATTCTCAGAAGTTCAAAGTTTTGTTCCCAGAAGATCAAGATGACCTTGATGATGTCCTTGATGTTCAAGATTCCTAAAGCTTCTATCTTTGGTTCCTTGCTCTTGGGAGGTTCTTTTAGGACGTAACCGCTTTAGCCTTTTTTAGTTTTTCTTCGGTGGCTCTTTTGCGTTGTATTACTCTGTTTACAATCTTTCTTTTTCTTGTCTTTTTATTTTTTCGCAACCCTTTAGGAGTTTGTATCTTTTGCACATCTTGTATCTTTTCATTAATCAATGAGAAGTTTGTATTTTGTTAAAAAAAAAAATACTAACTTGGAAAGTTAAAACTATCTATTCATTTACTATTCTTCTGCTTCCAAATTACATGAAAGATTTTTCCAGAAGTATGATCTCTGATAACAGTGAATTGTGGTTCTCTTCTAGACTTTATTCAGCAACTTCTTTGTGGTCACACTTTCTGAGGAAGAGCAAAGATTTTACGGGAAAACGCTATTTTCATGGTCTTAACAAGAAACTATGGAAGAAGTCCTCCAACAATTCTTATAGAGATTTTGTAGATTTCTTCGATTTAGGTGTGATGAACCTCTTCAAAAACTATTATAATTACATTGTTTATATGAAATTGAAATTACAACTTGGAAAAAGAAACATTGGTTTGGCAATGATTTTGATTCTGCACTTAAATGCTAATTTACGAAGAAAGAATCTGCTAGGATTGATCATTTAGATCTATAATTGGACAGCTTCACAAAGAAACTTGCATTGAAGCTCGTTCTAGAAGAAAGCTCGAATTGAATGCTGCGAGGGGGAGCCCACTTGGCAAACACTTAAGGTCTCTTGATCATGTTTGTTTAGAGGTCTCAAATTCGAACATGCTGAAAATGTGTGTGTGTTTTGTTGAACAATATTTTATTCCCTTGTATTTGGAGTTTTGTTCTGTTTTTTATCATTTTTTTTCTCCCTTTGGGAGAACTTATTTTCTTTGAGAAATGAAAATTTTGTTTATTGTAAAAAAAATATAATAATAATAATAAATAAATAAATACTGCTGGGAATTAATGACATTTTTACTGAATTTTACATAAAGAGGGTCAGTATATGTTAGAGCCTAAACTACTCCTTGCTCTTTGGATGATGTAAATGGAAAAATAATTTGAATATTCCTTTTTTTCCCCATGAGGTGCTCTTCAGTGAAGAGGAAGTGCACAAGGCTATTCGGAACCTAGGTACTCTCAAATCTCCTAGCCCAAATGGAATGGCAAACCAATATTATAAAAAGTCATGGAACATTTTGAAATCTGATCCCATTGAAGCATTCTAAGATTTTTTTCAAAATGGGATTATCAATGGGAGAAGAAATGAGACTTATATTTGACTCATAGCGAAAAAAAAAAAAGACAGCCAGCAAAGTTAGCGATTTCCGCCTCATCAATTTAGTCACCTCCCTCTACAAAATTATTGCTAAGGTCCTCGCCGGGAGGCTTCGAAGATCTCTACCATCTGTAATTCACGATTCCCAAGCTGCTTTTGTGGAGGGCAGGAACATCCTGCATGTGATCTTGGTTGCTTCTGAAGGAGTAGGTGAATGGAGAGCTAAGAAGACGCAAGGTTTTGATCTGAAACTTGATTACGAGAAAGCCTATGATGTGGTCGATTGGAGCTTTTTGATGGTTGTGCTAAAGATGAAAGGGTTTGGCTGTAGATGGTGCACTTGGATCCAAGGTTGTGTTGGTTCAACAAACTTCTCATGATGATAAATGGAAGGCCCAGAGGTAAAATCCTAGCTTAAAGGGGTCTTAGACAACGTTGCCCTCTCTCCCCCTTCCTCTTTACACTCATTAGAGATGCTTTTAGTTGTCTAGTCCACTTATGTCATGAGAAAAGAATCCCAAGGCTTCTTGGTGGGTTCCCAGAACGTGGCTTTAACACACCTCCAATATCAGGACGACACAATAATTTTCAGCCAAGGTGAAACAGAAGACCTAATGGATTGGTGGGGACTTATCTCCCTCTTTATTTTTGCTGCAAACCTCTCTATAAACTTGGATAAGACATCTCTTATAGGGATAAACATTGAGGAGCGCATCATTTTGGTCACTGCTAACCTTATTAGTTATAGAACATAAAGGCTCCCTTTTTCATATCTGGGATTCCCCCTGGATGAAAATGTAAAATTTATCGATTTTTGGGAACCTATGGTGTAAAAATTCAAATGCAAGCTATGCAAATGGAAAATTTTCAACCTATCCAAAGGGGGTGCCTAATCTTGGCTCAATCAGTGCTTAATAACTTACATCTCTATTATTTTTCTTTGTTGAAAGCCCCTCTTTCTGTAATCAAAACAATGGAAAAATATGTGAAAGACTTTTTTTTGGGACAGAGGATCTTTTCACTCGTGTAGCCACCTAGTAAAATGGGAATGGACATTGCTCTCACTTATGTATTTAGGCCTAGGTATTGGCTCTTTCAAGCAGCGAAACAATGTTTTTTTTTGCTTAAATGGCTTTAGCACTTCACTTAAGAAGAAAGAGCCCTTTGGAGGAAAGTTGTAGCTAGCATATATGGACCCAACCCCAAGGGTGGTTAACAGCCACACCGAGTGGAACTGGAAAAGGGCGCCATGGTTTGATATAGCTTGGAACACCAATCTTTTCCTCAAGTTTATGTCTTTCAAGGCAAACATGTTGGGTTTGGTGTCCTTAGCTCTTGTATTTGTAATTTATGAACAAATTATTTATTCAATACAGAGTTATCTTATTATTCATTTGCATTACTCGTATTCCAATAAACTAAGATCCAAGGTTATTTAATATAACTAGAACAATATATATTTGATATACAGTATATATTTAATATATAATGCATATATTTGATATACAGTATATATTTAATATACATTGTATATTTAATATACGGTGTATATTTTTTATATATAGTATATATTCGATATACAAGTGGATAATGTTCCAGTAATAACCTAAATGGTTTATAGTACATGGATAAGGTTTGGTACTTTATCCTGGTAACAGTATGGATACGACCCACTTTGTAATAGTTACAAACAACTTTACAAACAACTTTATTCAGGTCGTAAATGTAGAGTTATGAGATTGGGGGTACCTTATACAATGAGTTTGTATAAGACTGAACCGCGAAATAATTAATCATTGGCTCTAACACCATTGGTCAATAGATTGTTATCTCATAGGATGACTAGGTAACTCGATCTTAAACCTGAGCGAGTTATGGACTTCTGCCTATAAGGGATCATCCTTTGATTTGTATGGGTGAGAATGATAATCCTAACATTTTGGGGACAAGACCGAGTGGGGAGCTGGGAACATAACTATGCAAGATGGAATTTACTCCTTCCTAACTTTAGGGAAGTAAATGAGTGTTCTCTCAAGGACTGACTCCTGGACTTGAATAAGGGGCCCACCCTCTCACTGACCCAAGAGAAACTTCTAGTTATTGGTCGGACCATAACTAGATTGTTCATTAGAGGATCAGTGGTACTTAAGGTACAATAAGTAATCTAGGGGTAAAATGGTAATTTGATCCATTGAGGTTACAAACACTCATGAAGGATCGATTTACCGTCAATGGTCAATTTCTGTGGACATGAAATATTCTACAGTGAGAAGAGTGCAGCTGCAGATCTTTAGTGGAATCATATGCAGTTAACTAACCTTCTGATCTGTAGGTCCATTGAGTATTCTTGCTAGCTCACAATGGGTAAAACGAGGATCAAGATTTTGAGAGAATTGGAAATGTTCAAATTATATATTAGGGAATGTATATAATATATATGATGATACATTATATATATAGTTTACTTTTGAATAAAGGTTCAATAGTTAAACTATATGTTATGAGATAAATATTTGAATAGGATTCAAATAATTAATATGAATTGGATTCATATTAAAATTAAACGTTATACAAGAGAGATGCATTGAATATGATTTAAATATACAGTTTTAATTAAATATGTGATATTTAATTAAAAGTTAAATAATTAATTGTTAATTATTTATTTATTTTAATATCATATATCAAGAATGATAAGATATCCTAACGGTCTTATGATTTTCCCTCTCTATAAATATGACAGTAATCTAAACCCTAAAGGAAGGCTAAAAAAATCTCTCAACTCTCTTACTCTCTCAATCCCTTGCAATTGGATCCCACAATCTGGATTCTCGACCGAGAGACTTAGCCAGGAATATCAAGTGGTGTTGTTTCATTGGGATTACACGAAGGAAAGTCTACAGACGTAAAATCCAACTTTCTTCCCTATTTATATTTTTATGTATTTTAAATTTCATAAGAAATTCAAGAACGCGTTCTACTACTCCCGCTCCGGGATTCACATCCCCTTCAATTGGTATCAGAGTGCAGTTTTTCGTTCTGAATTTTCTGTTGAAATTTTGCACTGAATATGGTGGGTTTTCTTCTGCATTTTGATGTTTAAGGTTTATGAGTTTTGCAATTGGATGTTTATTGGTTTTGGCATTTAGATTTACAAATTCATTTGATTGGATCAATGTAAAGTTCCCGGGGTTTTGGGCATTTAATGTTGTAAATCATCATTCCTGCTGGATGAATTCGGAGGTTTTTCGCCACTATTAGGCAGAATTTTCACTGTTGAAGGAGAAGACTCGAGGTTGAGTTCGAAAATCTGAAAAAAAAAAATCACGTTGAAACGCTAACCCAACTACATGCGCATTGCATAAAATGTCACAATGTTGTGACATTGCCTAGAGTGTCCAGTGTTGCCCTCGTGAAGCTGTATTAATATAAGTGTTATATTACATGAAGCATGTTGTAATTTTCTTGTAATTAATATAATTGTTATGTTAATTAATGGAAAAATGAGTTGCATTGAGCATGAAATTTCTTTAGTAAATATAATTATTATATTGTTTTATGAATTTCATTTGATGCATGCCTATAAACTTAATTATATGTATAATTGTTATATGTATGTTTAAAGCTTAGTATTGCATGTTTAGAGTAAATTAATTTGTTTTGAAAAGGGTTTTAAAATTAATTAATTAAACCTTACGTTAACAATTTTTCTAATAAGATTAGAGTTTTTTCTTTAAAGAAAAAATTATAAAATATTGCCTATAAAGGAACCCTGTCTTAGCAAGATTCTGTCTAGGTTAAGGTATTTAAGTTGACCGTTTAGGGAACATCTCTACCTGGGAACCGACCTAGGGGTTGAATTTGTCAATTCTATAAAAGCATGCAATAATGTTTTAGTTTATTAAATTGTTTCATAAACTAAAAACATTAGTCAAAACTTTAAATAAGTTCTATTGGGAAAATGATTTTATTTAAGGAAAAATGTTTTAGCCGTTTTTTTTTCTTAAATAATAAACCCTAAGTTATAAAATACTTAGTGAGAGGATTACTGTATGTATATAACATACCAGTATGTTTCATATACGATATATGTATAATATATACTATTTACCTCACGCTCTCCGTGAAGTTTACACTATGAGATTCATACTTGGCATCATGGTGCCTTAGGAGCATCCTCCCTTCAGAAGGTGTTTGCATGGATCAATATCAAGGTGAATGGAGAAAGTATTTAAAGTAAGTGAGAGAAAGTCATGTGACAACATTCCTATGGTCTCCTTCATTAGTTTGCAAAGCAAGGGTTTCATGCTCGGCCTCGTGGTGTCCTGGGAGCATCCTCCCTTCAGAAGGTGTTTGCATGAGATCAATGCTATGGTAAACTCCATAAATGGATAGGATTCTAAAGTTTTTACGACGGTATTGTCCTACCCTACGGTGGGTGTGTCGGGGCAGAATTTTAGGGTACAAAATGAAAGGGCTATACTTACAAGAAATTATTAAGTTAGTTAATGATTTCTGGACCAAATGAAATGGTAGCTAATCATTATAGGGGTAAGAGTTGTCCTAGTATAGTGCTTGGTTGAGATAGTCTCAATTCAGTGAAGGAATAACTGACTACCCTTCGGTGGCGGTTGTTCTAAATCATTGAAGTATCATTGCAAATTATTTAATTGTTAGGGTTGATTATTCCTTAATTTGCTAAATTTGATTGGTTTAAAGAGTTTTTAAAAAGTTCTAATGTAAATAATTTGTTTGTTATCAGCAATTATGTTTACGTCTTTAATTTCACTTCTCGACACCAATAAACTGACTGGGGATAACTATCCCATGTGGAAAACGAACCTTAATGTCATACTCGTAGTAGATGATCTCTACTTTGTCTTAACGGAGGCCTGTCTGGAGGCCGTTAGACTTGACGCCACGAAAGTTGTTCGTGACGCATATGAAAGAAGGATAAAGGCCAACTCCAAGGCCCGAGTCTACATCTTGGCCAACATATCTGATATTTTGGCAAAGAAGCATGAGACCATGATCACTGCACTCGAGATCATGGATTCATTGTACGACATGTTTGGAAAACTTTTCTCACAAGTCATGCATGAAGCTCTCAAATTCATCTCCAACTTACGGATGAAGGAGGGAAAACATCTGTCTGGGAACATGTTCTCGGTATGATGGTCCACTTCAATGTGGCAGAGATGAATGGCGTTGTCATCAATGAGTCTAGCAAGTCAGTTTTATTATGGAGTCTCTTCCGAAGAGCTTCCTTCAGTTTCGCAGCAACACTGTGATGAATAAACTAGAATACAACCTAACCACGCTCCTCAATGAGCTCCAGACTTACGAGTCCCTTATGAAAAACAGGGGACCTGAGGGGAAGGCAAATGTTATCACCTCCAACAAAAACTTCCACAAAGCTTCGACCTTTGGGACTAAGCCTGGATCTTCTTCTTCGTGTTTAAAGAAATTCAAGAAGAAGAAGGGTAGATAGGGGAATAAAACTGTCCATGCTGCTGCCCAAAAGGAAAAAAAAGGCTAAGGTCGTAGACAAAGAAAAATGTTTCCACTGTAGTGTTGAAAGGCACTAGAAGAGGAACTGCACGAAGTACTTGGCCGAGAAGAAGAAAGAAAAATAAGGTAAATTCGATTTACTCGTTTTAGAAACATGTTTGGTGGAGAATGTCTAGATAATTGATTCGGGAGCCACTAATCACTTTTGCTTTTCTTTACAGAGAATTAGTTCCTTGAGGCAACTAGAGGCCGGAAAGATGTCTCTGAGAGTTGGAATCGGAGAGATCATCTCTGTTGTTGCAATGGGCAGCGTCAAGTTATTTTTCAGCAAGCGTAGATACATGTTATTAGATAATGTGTACATTGTCCCTCAAATGAAGAGAAATTTAATTTATGTTGCTTGCTTACTTGAATAATCTATGTCAATCTATTTTCTTTCTAATGAAGCGTTTATTATAAGAAAATGTGTTGAAATTTGTTCAACAAAATTAGAAAATAACTTGTACGTACTAAAACCAACTTTAACTAAAACAATTCTAAACACTGAATTATTTAAAACTACAACAACACATTCCAAAAGACAAAGAATTTCTCCTAAAGAAAATGTCCATATTTGGCACCTCAGACTTGACCACATTAATCTCAATAGGATTGAGAAACTGGTTAAGAGCGGTCTCCTAAGTGAGTTAGAGAACAACTCTTTACTAGTATGTGAATCATTACTTGAGGGTAAAAATGACTACAAGGTCATTTACAACAAAGAGTTATAGAGTCAAAGAACCCTTAGAACTTGTACATTCAGACCTTTTGTGGTCCAATGAATGTTCGAGCTCGTGGTGAGTATGAATATTTCATCTCTTTCATAGATGATTATTCAATATTTGGGTATCTTTACCTAATGCAACATAAGTCTGAAGCTCTTGAAAAATTCAAAGAGTATAAGACTGAATTTGAAAATTCATTAGGTAAGTCCATTAAAACACTTCGATCAGATCATGGTAGTGAGTATATGGACTTAAGATTTTAAGACTATATGATAGAACACGGAATTGCTTTCCAACTCTCAGCATCCGGTACACCACAACAAAATGGTGTGTCATAAAGGAGAAATAGAACACTGTTGACATGGTTCGGTCAATGATGAGCTATGCTTAATTGCCTGATTCGATCTGGGGTTATGCAGTAGAGAATGCAGTTTATATCCTGAACAATATTCCATCAAAGAGTGTCTCTGAAACACCGTTTGAACATTGGAGAGGTCGTAAACCTAGTTTAAGACACTTCAGAGCTTGGGAGTGTCCAGTACATGTGCTTGTGGCAAACCCAAAGAAATTGGAACCACGTTCAAATGTATGCCTATTTGTAGGTTTTCCCAAAGAAACAAGAGGTGGTTAATTCTTCGATCCTAATGAAAATAAAGTATTTGTATCGACAAATGCTACTTTCCTAGAAGAAAATCACGTAAGAGATCATAAACCACGTAGTAAAATGGTGATAAATGAAATTTCCGAATGAAGCTATCAGTACGACAGCAAGAGTTGTCGATACTGCTGGACCATCAACAAGGGTTGTTGACAGAGCCAGTACATCGAGCTAACATCAAACTTCACAAGATTTGAGAGGGCCTCGACGTAGCGGGAAGGTTGTAACTCAACCTGGCCGTAACGTGGGATTAACAAAATCCTAGGTCGTCATACCTGATGATGGCGTTGAGGACTCGTTGTCTTATAAACCGATAATGAAAGATATTGACAAAAGATGGATAGGTCAAAGCTGTGGATCAGGAAATGGAGTCTATGTACTCCAATTCTGTCTAGGAGCTTGTGGATCAACTTGATGGGGTAAAACGTGTTAGGTGTGTTGCCCTAAACTCATAGTTTGTATTTATGTAAAAACAAATTTATATTCAATCAATTTGTTGTTGAATTCATAGCATTGTACTGTCCAAATCCAATAAACTAAACACCCAAGGTTATTATCATATAACCGGGACAGTGTATATTCTGGTATATATTTGATATACCTTCCATATACAAATGGATAATGTCCCGGGAATAACCTAAAGGGTCTATAGTATATGGATAAGGCAGGGTACCTTATCATTCGTGTGGAGACACGCGAGTGAGGGTATCCTATACAATGAGTTTGTATAAGATCGGATGGCAAAATAACAAATCGTTAGATGTAACGCCATTGACTAACTGATTGCTATTTCATAGGATGACCAAGCAACTCATTCTCAATCCTGAGTGAGTTATGGACTCCTGCCCATGAGGCTCGTCCTTTGATCTGTATGGGTGAGAGTGGCCCGAGTCGCCGACTCAACATTCCTACCATTGTGGGGACGAGACCAAGTGGGGAGTTAGGAACATAACTTCATAAGATGGAGTTCACTCCTCCCGACTTTAGAGGAGTAGATGAGTATTCTCTTAAATGCTGACTCTGAGAATTGAACAATGGGCCTCACCCTCTCACTGGCCCGAGAGGGACTTTCGGTTATTGGTTGGACCATAATCGGGTTGTTCATTAGAAGAGCAGTGGTATTTAAGTAGTAAGACGTAACTTAGGATAAAACAGTAATTTAACCCAGCTTGAGTTACGAGCACTCGTGTAGGATTGACTTGTCATTAATGGTTGTATATCCGTGGACACGAAAATATTCTGTATTGAGAAGAATGCAATTGCGGGTCTTTAGTGGAGTCACCCGTAGTTAATGAATGTTGATTAACTCGGTTAATGAATTTGACCGATTGATCTCGTATCATTGGAGCTTCTGATCTGTAGGTCCATTAGGTCCCTTGTTAACTCACAACGGGTAAAATGAGGATCAAGTTTCTTGGAAGAATTTGAAATGTTTAAATTGCTCCAGGGATTATATATACGTATATTGATACATTATGATATATAGTTAATTCTAAAATAAAACTATATATTATGAGAGAAATTATTTGAATGAGATTCAAATGAAATTAATATGAATATTATTCATAGTAAAATTATAGGTTAAAAAAATAATGTACATAAAATGTACATTACAACTATAGGTTATACGAAAGAAATGCTATAGAATATGATTCTATTTTGGTAATAAATACTTAAGTGTTATTTATTTATTTGATTAATATAATTAATAATTTTACTATGAATCATATTCATATTAATTTCATTTGAATCTCATTCAAATAATTTCTCTCATAATATATAGTTTTAATTAGAATTAACTATATATCGTAATGTATCAATATACATATATAATCTTTTGAGCAATTTGAACATTTCAAATTCTTCCAAGAAACTTGATCTTTGTTTTACCTGTTGTGAGCTAACAAGGGGACCTAATGGACGTACAGATCAAAACCTAATGGACGGCCTATATATAATTGTTAATTAGATTATTATTAATTAATTGATTAGTAAGATTAATATAATATATATATATATATATATTGATTATTAATATTTAGTTAATTAAAACTCCTCTGTAAAATTGTAGGGGAGTGGGGAAGTTACCCCACGTCATGTTCGTTTTACAGAATAGTTCTGCAAAACAGAATATAACAAAGAGGTTCTTCCTTGTCTTTCTTTTCCCCTGTAGAGTTCTCTCAAGAAATATAACAAAATCCTTTTGAATTCCAAATTCGTTGTTCCTACAAGCAAGATCGTCATTCCCAGAGGATAGCGAGAAAATCAGTGGTAGTGTTTGTTGGTGATCACTTGAAGAAAGGTTCTTCAAAAGTAAGTTCTTTACCCCTGTATTTTTGCTTGGTTTTGTGGGTTTTGTTCCTCAAAATTCAAAGAACAAGATCTCTGTTTCTGCTACGGGATTAATGTCCCTTCAACCTGTAGGTTGCAAATGGATCTACAAGTAGAAGAGAGATGTCATGGAAAGATTCAGACCTTTAACGCTAGACTTGTGGCAAATTGTTATACCCAGCAGGAATGACTTTGATTATAAAGAAATTTTCTCCCATGTTGTCATATTAAAGTCCATCAGCATTCTTTTAGCGATTGCCATATATTATGACTATGAGATATGGCAAACAGACGTCAAGACAACTTTTTTGAATGACTATATTAATGAGAGCATTTACATGTCTCAATAGAAGGATTCATAGAACGTAGGGGTGAGCAAACATGTCCGAAAAACCTATCCGACCGAACGAAACCGACCAAACCGACGTCGGTCGGTCAATTTAGTTGATAGTATGGTGGAGTCGGTTTTGCAATATGCAAAACCGATATGTCGGTCGGAATGGTCAAAACATCTACTTTCCAACTGACCGACCGGAAAAAAAAGTAAGAAAAGCTGCTACCAACTGGTAGCAGCACTCAATAAAGCAGCGCAGCTGAAAAACAGCAGCTGTTTTAAGTTTACTTTTTAGTTTTCAAAATTTCTTTTATCGATGGTTTTTAGCTTCCCAATGTATTTGCTTTTTCATCTTTTCATCATCTTCGTTTTTTTTTCTTCTTCTTCAATATTTATCTTTACATCTTCGTTTTTTCTTCTTTTTTTCAATATTTTAAGGTTCCTCTCCCTTCTCTTCTGTTCACAGCGCCGCCGGGAGGGAGGTTCACTTTTTCTTCTTCTTCTTCAATATTTTAAGTGTCCCTCCTTTCTCTTCTGTTCAGCGCCGTTGTGACCTCTCCCTCACTTCTCTTCCATGGGCAATGTCGCATCTCCCCTCCTTCACAGTTTATGCAGCTTCTTGGTGGAAACTGACTAAATCGACCGACCGAACTGAAGTCGTTTCGATCAGTGCAAAAGAGCTTTGAAGAAAAGGTCGGTTTCCTAAAATTGAAACCAACTAGGTCGGTTTTCAGCGCCGATTTTAGCCAAAAATCGACGCCGACTACCGATGCTCCGCCTTAATAGAACAAGGTAAGATCAAAAAGTTTGCAAACTTAAGATATCCATTTATGGATTGAAACAAGCTTCAAGATCCTGGAACATAAGGTTTGACACTGCAGTCAAATCTTATGGCTTTGACCAAAACGTTGACGAACCTTGTGTTTACAAGAAGGTCGTTAATAGTACTGTAGCTTTCCTAGTTTTATACATTGATGATATCCTACCATTGGAAATGATGTATGTTTTCTCACCAACATTAAAAAACTGGCTGGCAACACAATTCTAAATGAAAGATTTGGGAGAAGCACAATATTGTTGATCTGTTTACAAAGGCTCTCATGGCTAAAGTGTTTGAGGGTCATCTAGAGAGTCTAGGTTTACGAGACATGTATCATTTAGTCTAAGGCAAGTGGGAGATGTTATTGGGTATATTGTATATCCTAGTTCATTGTAATACTTGTACATCTCACTCGCTTTCGGACAAGTGGGAGATTGTTGGGTTTGGTGCCCTTAGCTCGTATATTTGTAATTTATGAACAAATTATTTATTCAATAAAGAGTTATCTTATTATTTATTTGCATTACTCGTATTCCAATAAACTAATATCCAAGGTTATTTACTGTAACCGGAACAATATATATTTGATATACAGTATATATTTAATATATAGTGTATATTTTTGATATACAGTATACATTCGATATACAAGTGGATAATGTTCCAATAATAACCTAAATGGTCTGTAGTACATGGATAAGGTTGGGTACCTTATCCTGGTAACCCTATAGATACGACCCACATCAATCGAAGTGGTGGAACGCTCTCCTAAATCAAAGAGAGAGCTTCTGCACCTCTCTCCAAGAGATAAGATTGGTATCAGAATCGACTGAAGGAGAGTGAAGAGGTGGCTACTCTCCTAGCCCAGCCCACGGGCAAGCCTCTTCTTTGTAGTCTACATCAAGTGCATTGAATGCTCCACAATCTGAATCAAAGAGGATGGGTCAAGGAGAAGTTCGGGACAAAACCTAAGTGGATCTACGACAAAGTGGAGCCTCCGAGGGTACACATCCTCTCATTCGGGAGAAGGCTTTCTAGTTATCTCTCAAATTAGAGGCATTGAAGCGATCGAGCGGGAGAAAGAAAGAAAACTATTGCACACGTCCCTCATTTGCCCTTTACTAAATAATAGAAAGCTTAAGCCCTTCCGATCGATCACCCGAGAAGACTTCGATGAACCGCCTATAGTTTAATATATACTAAAAAAATATTTGATCTTACCATTTCCGAAGGAACTGGAGTTACATCTCTTTTCCATTTCTATTCTAGAGTTTTTATGTATTTCCACGCTCCTTCAAGACCCCGAAAACCGAACAACTTTTCTTCGGAACACATACAAGATTCGTCATTACTGGCTAGAAAACGAGGGCATCATTTGCTTTCCTCTAATATAGAGGAATATTGTTAGGATATTATTTTTAAAAATTATATATAATTACAAGGACATGATGATAAAATAAATATTTCTTTTCATTTCCTGCAATCAATCAAATAAAAAATTTTATTTTTATTGATTTGAAATCATTTCCATAATTTAAAATTCCTCCAAATTTTTAAGAAGTTGACATAAATCTCAACTTGTTCTTCTCTTGAGTGTCTTAATTTCTCCTCTAAATGCACCACTTATATATCATAAATCTAATAAACATGAGCCACATTTAGAATTACGAATGAATAAGATAATAATTGAAAAATATTAAAATGTAATAGATTAGCTTTGAAACTTTTAAACACTAAATTAAAAAAATACCAAAACATGAGGAACGAAAAATATATATTTGAACTAAATAAAAAAAAGGAAAAATATTAATTTAACCCTAAATTTAGGGAGGTAAAACTTTCCATTTCAGTGAATTGTACATTATACTTGGATAAATATTTCAATTTTTGCCCTATAACTTTCCAGGGTGTTGTAATTTTTATCATTGAATAAGTTTTCGTTTGCAAAATTGTTGAAAAAAGTATTTTCATATGTGTCAAATGAAAACACATATTTTGTATGAAATTATTTAAGATTCAGACGAAAACTACCTTAGCAAAAATTGAATTTCTATGAGAACCAATACCAGGCTAAATAATATTTAGTCTGACATTTGTGGGTTTTTTCAATTTAGTCCTTATTATTTAAAATGTTTCAATTTAATCCATTATGTTTTAACAATTTTTAATTATACTATTTTATTTGGTGAATGTTAAAATTGAGTGAGAATATAAACTCTTGACATTTAGTGAGTCGGCATTGAATTTTTTTTCTGTTGGGTGCCCTAATTTCTAATCTAAATTTCTATTAATGGACAAAGTATATCACATCATAGTAAATTTATCACGAGGGACGTTTAGAATTCACCCATTAATAAGAGTATAATTGAAAATTATTAAATGAGCTATAAATTAAAACATATATTTTTATATGAAATTAATAGGATTCGGACAAAAAAAATGAGATTCTTTTGTTGAAATAGGTAAGTTTTGGGAAAATTATTTATAACCAATTTTGTGCATTAATCAAACTTTAACTTGGTACCGAACTAAGTTTGCACTATATTAATGATTTTAGAATTTCTTACTTTATTCTATTCTATTAAAGTTAGGGGGTGATTTAAAGAATTTCTATTAAAATTACCACACTAACCTAAATTTAAGGTTTATTTTTTCAATCCAATAAAATCAAAAGTTGAAGGTAGAAATTGAATGGCCAATATGAACTATCTCGATATTATTGAAATTTTAGACTAAATTACAAAAAGTATCCTACATTTTGTCATTTGTTAAAAAAAAATCTCTATTCTTTAAAAAATTTCAATTTATTTTTAATCTTTCAAAAATGTTTTAAGGGTACCATTTGAACAAACGTCCAAATTTTTTATAAAAAATTCAATTTATTTTTAACCTTTCGTAAATGTTTCAAAGGGTACTATTTTACAAATGTTCATTAAAATTTGAAAAAAAAATCAGCATGACAAAATCTAGAATTATGGAACAATTAGAAGCATGCCTAGAACAATTAATTAGTACTACAACAAATTAATCTTCGTTAATTATTATGCATTTTAAATTTTACCACGTCAATATTCTATTCAAAATATTATGGAGTCTCGTAGTTATTAAAAGATTTACAAAATTGCAGGTAGTATTGAAATTTTTAAAATGACCGTAGAATAAATGAAAAATGAAGAACATGCATTGCACACAATGGCTCATAGTTGACCCAAGAAAAATACAACTCACACGTGCGAAGTACACCGTTGCACACGTGCGAGTGGGCCCCAGCGGACCGACACCAGACTCCAACTACACTTCCGACGCTCCCTTCACATGCTTTCCTTCACTGAATAAACAGAAAAAAATTTTATAAAGAAATTAAAAAAGAAAAAATGGAAAATCCAATAAAGTTCACTTCGTATATACTTCTCATCGGAAACCAAAAAAACCCACTTCTCTCTCTCTCTAAAACCGAAGGCCCATCTCTCCATTTTCCTCTCTCATGGGGTTTCCTTTTTCTTCCTCTTTTCAGCAATGCCATGGAAGATCACCACTGCTGCCGGTCGGTACCTTTAACTTTTCTATTTTTCTGTTTGGTTCCCTGGAAAATGAGGGAAAATCTGGCATTTTCTCGGCAACCAAACAGCAAACAATGTGGCGGATTACTTTTTTGTTTCTTTGGATCTACGGCTCTTCATCAAACTCACTTCTTCTGCATTTCTTTCTTCTTTTCCCATTTCTCTGCAGCGCCTGAGAACTTTCCAGATCTGAAGCTTTCAAGACTTGCCGGAATTTTTTTCTTCTCCTCCCTCATTTTTGCTTTCAGGTGAACTCACGCACCCTTGAACTCTTTTTTTTTCTATGTTTTTATTTTTTATTTTAAGTTTTCTATTTTCTAGTCGAGAACTGTTCGTACGACGTCGTTTTGGGTTCTGCAAGCCGTATTACAATGGAGAGATTTTTTTGAATTTTTTCTTCCGATTTTTCCGGCAACCGCTTGACTCTGACTCTGTTATCCGATGTTTCGGCTCTTCAAGAGGGAAATTTTGAATTTTGAGCTTTGTTTTGGGTTTTATTTTTTAGGTCTGTTTGAGAAAAATTGCATTCAAAAAGTGTGAAGATGATGCAGAAGCCTCCACCAGAGGATTTCTTACTGAAAGAGACCAATCCCCATCTGGGCGGGGGGAAGGTCACTGGCGACAAACTAGCCAGCACCTATGACCTCGTTGAGCAAATGTATTACCTCTACGTTCGGGTCGTCAAGGCGAAAGACTTGCCCGGGAAAGATGTCACCGGGAGCTGCGACCCCTACGTCGAGGTTAAGCTTGGAAACTACAAAGGTACCACTCGCCATTTCGAGAAGAAGTCGAATCCCGAATGGAATCAGGTGTTTGCCTTTCGAAGGATCGGATTCAGGCTTCGGTTCTTGAGGTGATTGTGAAGGATAAGGATTTTGTGAAGGATGACTTCATGGGGAGGGTTCTTTTCGACATGAATGAGGTCCCGAGAAGGGTACCGCCCGATAGTCCCCTGGCGCCGCAATGGTATCGGTTGGATGATAGGAAGGGGGACAAGGTGAAAGGAGAGCTGATGTTGGCTGTTTGGATGGGAACGCAGGCAGATGAAGCATTTTCCGAGGCTTGGAATTCGGATGCTGCAACCGTGAGCGGAGCTGATGGGATCGCGAATATTCGGTCGAAGGTGTATCTTTCCGCTAAGCTTTGGTACTTGAGGGTGAATATCATTGAAGCTCAGGATCTGCAGCCGAGTGATAAGGGTCGGTATCCAGAGGTTTTTGTGAAGGCTATACTTGGAAATCAGGCTTTGAGAACTAGAATTTCGCAGTCTAGAACTATCAATCCAATGTGGAATGAGGATTTGATGTTTGTTGCGGCCGAACCATTTGAAGAGCCTTTGATACTAAGTGTGGAAGACCGAGTTGCACCGAACAAGGATGAGGTTTTGGGACGGTGTGCAATCCCGCTGCAGTATGTCGATAGGAGATTGGACCATAGACCTGTGAACACAAAGTGGTTCAATCTTGAGAAACACGTTGTTGTTGTTGAAGGGGAGAAGAAGAAGGAAATCAAGTTCTCTAGTAGGATTCACATGAGGATTTGTTTGGAAGGTGGCTACCATGTTTTGGATGAATCGACACATTACAGTAGCGATCTCCGACCGACCGCAAAACAACTGTGGAAGAACCACATTGGGGTGTTAGAATTGGGGATTCTGAATGCTCAGGGGCTAATGCCAATGAAGACGAAAGATGGGCGAGGAACGACTGATGCGTACTGTGTGGCGAAATACGGGCAGAAGTGGGTTCGAACGAGGACGATCATCGACAGTTTCATGCCCAAGTGGAATGAGCAGTACACTTGGGAGGTTTTTGACCCCTGCACTGTCATCACAATTGGGGTTTTCGACAACTGCCATCTGCACGGCGGGGATAAGGCTGGAGCAGCGAAAGATGCACGGATAGGGAAGGTAAGAATTCGCCTTTCTACGCTCGAAACCGATCGAGTTTACACACATTCATATCCTCTGCTGGTTCTGCACTCAAGTGGGGTGAAGAAGATGGGTGAGATTCATTTGGCTGTGAGATTTACTTGCTCTTCTTTGCTAAACATGCTGCACATGTACTCACATCCCCTCCTCCCCAAAATGCACTATCTTCACCCATTGACTGTTAGCCAACTCGATAGCCTACGGCACCAGGCGACTCAGATCGTCTCGATGAGGCTGAACCGTGCCGAGCCCCCGCTGCGAAAAGAGATCGTCGAGTATATGCTCGACGTAGGCTCCCACATGTGGAGTATGAGGAGAAGCAAGGCGAATTTCTTCAGAATCATGGGAGTTTTCAGTGGCTTGATTGCAGTTGGGAAATGGTTTGATCAGATTTGCAATTGGAGAAACCCAATTACAACTGTTCTAATTCACATCTTGTTCATCATCCTTGTCATGTACCCTGAGCTCATTCTTCCCACAATTTTCCTCTACCTGTTCCTAATTGGAGTTTGGCATTATAGATGGAGGCCAAGGCACCCTCCTCACATGGACACCCGCCTCTCCACGCCGACTCCGCTCACCCCGACGAGCTCGACGAGGAGTTCGACACGTTTCCCACTTCCCGACCCGCTGACATCGTGAGGATGAGGTACGATCGGCTGAGGAGCATTGCCGGGAGGATCCAGACTGTAGTCGGGGACCTCGCGACGCAGGGCGAGAGGCTGCAGTCTCTACTCAGTTGGCGCGACCCGAGAGCTTCAGCATTGTTTGTGATCTTCTGCCTGGTTTCTGCCATTGTTCTGTATGTTACGCCGTTCCAAGTTGTGGCGCTTCTCTCCGGGATCTACGTGCTGAGACACCCGAGGTTTCGGTACAAGCTCCCATCCGTGCCTCTGAACTTCTTCCGGAGGTTGCCGGCAAGAACGGACTGCATGCTATGAGGATCAACTGAACTTTTCTGGGTAAAAAATGATGGGGCAAAACATGAAGAAGCTTTTGTTTGCTGGTTTTATCACATCTTTGTTTAGGGGGCAAATTTTGGGGCATTCAAGAGTTTAAATCTTATGATGGCCTTCCCCAGCAGGTGAAGGCAGTTTTTATTTATGGATTTCTTTTATGTTAATTATCTTTTAAATAGAATTTCTTGGCATTATTAAGTTTCTGAGGTTTTTTTTCTTTTTTTTTTCTCTTTCTTTTTCAGTTTAGATTATGACTAGAATTCCATTGAGACTGGCCATTTTGTGGACCTTCATTTTTTTTTTGTGGTGTTTGGACTTTTGGATTTATCTATTTTGTACATAATGTATCCTAAGGATGATTTAGCATTTTCATATTCTTGTTTCAATATTTTTACTTGATTGGTTTAACTCTTATTTTGGTGATTGAACCTTCAAAATATTTATCCATTCAATGCCATTGTTTTTGCATTCACCTTCCCTCATATCCTTGCAAATAGTTACAAATCAATTTTTCTTTTTTCGAAGTTAAAAAGTTGATGGACTTCAACTTGTGCTAGATTCTGCTTGTGTTAGAGAGTGGGTGCTTAGGAATAGGGCTCACATAGCATGGCTATAAATTGCTTTTAAATGCTGTGTAAGTTTGTCGATAAATCCTAACAGCAGAAAATCTAGGAAACCTGGAAATGCTCTATGTCTGTTTGGCCTGTACTCACATTGTTAATGCTACAACACTGTTTGAGCAACCAAGAAAAATTCACATTCAACCTTCCCCCTTACCCTGTTAAAAAGAAGTTAGTTAACCATATTCATCGATTACCATTTTGTTAAGGGCTATTGGAGCCGATCTTGGTGTGGATTTACAATAGTCATTGTGCAGCATAGTTTTTTGTTTATATAAAACTCTTTTCACTTGCGTTGGCCAAAATTTGTTTGCATTTATAGTTTAGCTTTCTTGAGGTATTGTTAAAGTGTGTAGTGAACATTCTCTGTAGATTCGAGCATTTTATTACTTGCTACAACGATACTGTACACTTGCACATAAGAAACACAATTTCGTTCAACAAAGCGCGTCGATTTTTCGTCATTGTTAAGCTTTGTTGAAAAATCATGATTTCTATCATTGTTTGTTCCTAAGCCCCAATTCATTTTCTTGTATCCAACATTCTTGTCAATTACGAGACTGAGGTTATGAAGCAGGTTAAACAAGCAAGATGCACAATGCTAATGGATTATCTTTCATAGTTCTTTTAACTAGCACATGAGATCCATCTAAAAAAACAAAAATCTCCCACCATATCTGATATCGTTGAGAAATCAATATGATGCAATATCTTCTATCAAGTAAAGACATTCACAAAAAAAAAAAAAAAAAAAAGTAGACGTATTTCCTCCAATGTTGATAATACTTTTTTCGTTTGATTCAATGCTAAATATTTTCTAATAAGAAGAACAATAGTAGACAATATTTCAAAAGTAGACAATATTTTTGTTCTCTCAACCATATTTCACAAATCATGCATTCACATCACTTGCATTATATATATATATATATATATATATATATCAGTTTCATACCATGGTTAAATTATAAAAATATGAATATTATGCATACATTTTGCATCCATCTAGCTTTATCATGCACATGAATGTGCATCCAGAGACATTCATTGGTTGTGCCAAAGCAACTACGAATATCATGAATATCTGTTGCATTCATCTAGCTTTCACATGTATATGTATCATGTATGTAAGCTAAATACATTGAATAAATAAAAGCAAAAAGAGAGCATATGTTCATACGTTTTCAAATGCATTATTACATTTCAAACTTAAAAAAGTATTTTTGCTTATCGCTTGTCATTCAAGATATTGGGACAATGCATATTTGCAAATACACCCATCATTCTTGTAAATGTCATTCACACGACAAGTAATGCATACAATGTGTGGAAGTCTACACTTTCATGAACACTTGGGTTTGTGTTGGTTTTTTCATCATGCTTCAAGTGCACATCTCATTCACTTGGACATCTTTTTAAGGAGGATTTCTAAATCCTGCACTTAGGTGAAGAACTTCCTAACAAATCAAATCACTTCAACTTTTTAGAAAAATTGAAACCATCTTTTTTGATAAAATCAAACTAGATCCAAGATCGAGGTCGAAGCCTGTATAAAACAAAGGTCTATTGCATTTCATTCTTTCTTGGTTAAATCAAACCCGATCAAGATCGAGGTCGAAGCTTGTGTCTAATGCAGGTCCGCTGCATTTTATTTATCTTTTTGGTTAAATCGAACCTGATCCAAGATCGAATTTGAAACCTGTGTGAAGTGCAGGCCTAGTGCATTCTCATCTTTTATTGGTTAAATCGAACCTAATCCAAAATTGAAGTCAAAGCATGTGTAAAGCGCAAGTCCAATGCATTTATATCTTTTTGGGTTAAATCAAACTCGATCCAAGATCGAGGTTAAATCTTGTAACTAGCACAGATCTACTGCATTTAATTTATCTTGTTGGTTAAATCAAATTTTATCTAAGATCGAGGTTGAAGCCTATGTATAGCATAGGTTCATTACATTTTTATCATCTTTTTTGGATTAAATCAAACCTGATCCAAGATCGAGGCCGAAGTGTGTGTATAACACATGTCCTTTGCATTTATCATCTTTTTGGTTTAATCAAACCCTATCCCAAATCGAAGTCGAAGAATGTGTCTAACATAGGTCCACTGCATTTAATTTATCTTGTTGGTTAAATCGAACTCAATCCAAGATCGAGATCAAAGCCTGTGTACATTGCATTTTTATCATCTTTTTGGTTAAATCGAACCCGATCCAAAATCCAGGTCGAAGCCTGTGTCTAATACAAGTCCGCTGCATTTTATTTATCTTCTTGGTTAATTCAAACCTGATCCAAGATCAAGTTCGAATCTTGTGTCTATCATAGGTTTAGTGCATTTTCATCTTTTTGGTTAAATCAAACCTGATCCAAGATTGAAGTCGAAGCTTGTGTATAGCATAGGTCCTTACATTTTATCATCTCTTTGGTCAAATCGAACATGATCCAAGATCGAAATCGAAGCTTGTGCATAGCACAAGCCCCTTCCATTTTGTCGATCTTTTTGGTTGAATGGAACCCAATCCTAGATCGAGGTTGAAACCTGTGTATAGCCTAAGTCCTTTAAATTTTATCATATTTTTTGTTAAATCGAACCCGATCAAAATCAAGATCAAAACATGTGTATAGCGCAAGTCTTTGTATGTTATTATCTTCTTGGTTAAATCGAACCCGATCCAAAATCGAGGTCGAAGCCTGTGTTAAGCGCAGGTTTGTTGAAGTCAAGCCTGGGGTGTCAAGTTGGGTATGCTACTATTTTGCCTTTTGCCTTCTTTGAGCAAAATTTTTGCCTTCCCAATATTTTGTCTTTCTCCTTTATATACCCTTTTAATTTTGCAAGAATACATAAAAGGGGCATGTTGTGACACTGTAGTTGGTCCGACTTATTTTTTTCTATTATTATTGTTATTATTAAATTTTATTATAAAAAGAAAAAAATAATAAAAACAAATTAAACATATGGGGTTTGTTTTTAACAAAATGTTGTAAAAGATTAAATTAAAAAATTTTAAAAAAAATTGGATTAAGTCATTAGTCAAAGTTTTTGTTAAGTTGGTTTTTTTCCCTTTCAATATCTGACTTTTTCCCTTTTAATCTCTTACTTTAGTTCAGCAACCCACCTTTCTTACCCTATAAATATGGATCAATTGAGCATTTGGGAGAGGACAAAGTAAATGAAAGAACAAAAAAATATGAGGATAGAAAGTTAAAAGATTTTCCATAAAGAAAGAAAATTTCTTTCTTTATTATTTATTATTTTTTTAAATCTCAACATTCCGACCTACGGCGTCCTACGATAGTCAGACCCCCGATAAAGTCTCCCTACGAGTCCGGTGATAGACCCAGAACATTCCCTATATTGGTGAGTAAGGTGGGATAGTTTTGTTTATTTTTGTCATGTTTATTTTAAATGTGGTGACCAATCACATCTCATAGATGGTTGGTAGCGACTTCAACCTTCTTATCTCGAAATAGACCCTTTAAAGGATGACGTCGGACACTCCACATTAAGATGATGTTGCGACAGTTGCGACCTGTTGAGCTCTTCTCGTCTCTAAGCTCAGTTTGGATGATTGTATCTTGTAGATCGTCTTCCTCTTCTAGTTGGGAAGGTCGCACAGATAGCACCAATCAGAGATCCTTCTGAGGTCGAGGGTGGTCATTGCTATCGAGTACCAACTTCTCAATAGGTTGATTGGTCGATTTCTTTTTGGGATGGTCATCCACCTTTTACTTGCCCTTTCTGGAATCACTCGAGATCTTAGGTTTTGGCAACTTGAGGAGAGGCACCCCGACATTCAGTAGAGCTTGTGTCATGGCGTCCATCATCGCCTGCATTTAAGCTAGTAGAGTTGCAACTCGATTGATGAGACCTCCTCTACATGTGTAGATTTAGTCCTTCGAGCATCAACTAATGTCTTTTGCTTTGTAGGCTTACGATGTTTGGTAACCCCTTTGTTGGTTCTGCCATTGTTTGGTGGACTCGAATCTCCAGGGTGATCGTTACTTGAACCTTGGGAACTATTCGCCATTTGTAAAGCACAAGAGCTTTATTTACGTTGAGTTCCCACAAAAGGCACCAAAAGTTGATGCATGATTCTGTTAAGCTACCGAAGGTCGGCCATGTGGCAATAGGAACGAGCTAGCGATATGCAACCTTAAATAAGAGGGACTTGCAAAAGAAACAAACACTCTGACGCTCAAGTCAGTATGGCACGAGCTATTGTAAGTCGTTCTCGGAGTAGAATTATGTACCTGAGCAAGGTGACAGAGTGTCCCTTTATAGGCAGTGGGGGAAACAAGACCATTGGAACCGCTCTAATCGACTGTTGTGGCTGTCGAGCCCCCAGTTTAGCTGTCAGAAATAAGGTTGGAGTCCTCAAGTCAGTTGAAGAGAACTTGGGTGATTCTCTGGTTGAATTTTGGTCTTCAGCTTGGTCTCGAGTGTAGGTCGGTTTTCTCCAGTAGCTTAGTTGGATGAATCCAATGATCTCGAGATGAGTTGATTGGTCAACGTGTCATGTTGTATTTTTCCCTCCAACACCATCAATCAATTTATGTGATATATCTTATAAAATCATTACTAAAGTTTTAGCTAATCTCCTTAAAGTTGTTCAGCAATCGAATGATTACGATCTCGACAATGAGACAAAGCCAAGAGAGGAGAGCACTTAGACAATTCACTTTGAGACAGGGAAGTCTGCTGGTAGGAATTCCTCAGGGCGTATTATGGTTTTTTACCAAGGGAGTGGATCGAAGCGATTGCAGCGAAGAATTGATATGAAACGAAACACATTTCATCTATGGGCATTGTAGAAAGAATATAATGACCCTGAGAGATTATATTTTATGTTAAAATACTCTTTTAGTCCCTATACTTTCAACCTTGGTTCATTTTAATCCTTGTACTTTGAAAATGTCTATTTTGGTCCTTGTACTTTTATAAATTGTTCATTTTGGTCCTCATTGTTAACCTATCGTTAAAAAACTAATAGATTGGGGAAATGACATTGATCGAAAAACTACGTGTCAAATTAAGAATCCTCATTCTACATAAAATGATTGCCCAAAATCCCACACCTCTTAAAATCTTCAATCGGAGATACAGCTGACAAATGTAAAAATCCTCCAGTCCTAAGCAGATTTGAGCGTACCCCTACTGAAGGGAATTACATGTTTAACCAGTTCGCAAGACGGCACAATTAGGGATGAAGCTTATAAATATATATATATATATATTGTTTAGTTTTGAAAAAAACGAAAGTATGCATAAGAGATTTAATAAATTTGGGGATAGGGAATTTGATTGCTCTTATAGCTGTCATTTTCTTACCGAAGTTGTGCAGTGTCGTGCAAAATGGGGTTCAATTTACTTCTACAATTCAATCGATGACCACCCCTACGCCTTCTTCATCTACGCCCTCGCGGCGATCATCCCCAATCACCATTCCGACCGCCAATGGTGGGGCTCAATTTTCGATCTCGAATCAGGCTGTATGATTGATATGGCAACACTATAGGGGTGAATAGGGTTGCTTATGAACTTGTAGATTTTAAAATGAAAGTTTAAGAATGACCAAAAATCAAATAAATTTAAATGCACAAATTAAAAAGTAGCGAGAGAGATGTACCAGGAATTTTTAAAGTGGTTCGATAATCCGTACTCTACTCCCCAAGATTCCTTATTGGGTATTTTTACTGCAACGACTTTCTTGCAGGTGAGAACCAAACCGATTAACCCTCTTTTGTCCTAGGCTAAAGAAAACCCACGATCCTTTTTACTAGTTCAGGATCCAACCAATTGTGTTTTCTCACAACCCAAGGTGTACCTACACCTTAATACAAAAACTCAAATTGTATGTAAAAGTAAGCAATAGAAGGAAATGTCTCACCAAGGTAGATTTACAAATTTTGCACTAAAGCAATGGCTAAAAAGCCACACTCTAATATATCTCTCACCAAAAAAAAAATATATGGACAACTTTTTATGTGGAGAGATTAAAATTTGAGAGCAAAATCATTTGAAGGGAGAAAGATGTTTGCTTTGACAATCGGTGTATAGAGGAGGATGAATTTGGTGGTTTAAATAGAGTTTCGTAGATGAAATTTAGCAGTTGCATTTAGGGCAACAAATGATGAGCGGTGGAGATTAAGAGGAAAGATAAAGAAAAGTGAATAAAGAGAATTATGGAGATTTAGAGAAATTGGTGGAGATTGAGAAAGAATTGTGGGAATTGAGAAGATTTCTGGATTGAGAGAAATTTGTGGAAACTATTGATTTCTTCAAATTTGAATATGTCACGTGACGTCACATGACCCATCCACGTCAGCAAAATTGTTTCCACATTACTACCACATCATTTCGATGTTGGCATAAATTTGACTATTAGATGCCACATCACTTACTACGTCATCTACCACGTCATCCTATCACACATTAGCAAATTGTCATGTCATCTGTCACGTGTCGTCTTCTAATTGATTGGACTGTCCATGTCACTAACCACATATGTTTTTTCTTCCCAAACTTGTTTTGGCCATAAACTATTCGTATGAACTCTGATTTGAGTGATTCAAAATGCATTGGATTCGTCTTCCCAAGCTCTATGCTATAGACACTTTGAAACATTAAAACCATCAGTAAATAAAGTATGTTATCATCAAAACATTTGGTGTGATTGAAGCTTGTAAAACTAACCATCTCTCCTTTTTTTTTATGATGATAAATCACTTAAGAAAAATATTCATAAAGTGACATGAGTATAATAATATTGAAAGAATTAAATCACTAATGAACACTTCAATAAATTATCAATAATTAATACTAAGCACTTTTACTATATATTTTTCTTTGCAATTTCTCCCCCAAGCTCCCCTCAAAATAGTAATTGAGCAATGGATAACTTCTAGTCAATTTTAGCTTTTTTGATAAATAAAGTCAATCAATTGTGACCGAAGATAAGATTAAGAGATATAATATTTTCAAGAACTCATCCAAACATTTAAAAAATAAATATATTAAATGTATAAAAACATATAATATTTATTTCAAAGCAAAATAATATTTTCAAGAAATTAGAGATCATCACTCATCAAAGAAGATGCAAAAAATATATATTATACATAAAAAATAGCTCCCCTAAACATATGAATCATATAGAGATTTGACAATGAATAAAAGTATGAGACATATATTAAGATCAATATAAGAGATAAAAACAAATCAACTAATTTAGAATTAATTGCTATTTTTTTAAAAATAATATCATAAACAAATAAGTCATAATCAATAATAAATATCACAAGTTGACACTCTATAATGGCAGAAGACAACGGTTCCCGTTCTGAAAGTAACGAACAAGGAGACCGCGCTCTACAAAATGACAGGCCTGGGAAGTAGGTGGACTGACCTCTGTTCCCAAAGAAACCTAAGACCTGAGCTGATGCTCATAAGATGAAGTCGGTTCCGGTATAAGTCGTCAGAAGAGCTGCAGTCTCAGATACTGTTGATGCAGGCGCGCATGGTTGCCATGGTGCAGACGTTGCTGAATGCGGGAGTCCCTCTACCTAACCTTCTAGAGTCTGAGGTCGTACGTGATCCGAGAAAGGGGAAGGAGAAGGAGGGCGAAAACGCTCAGAAGCAACAAGTCCGAAATCCAGTCCCCCGACTGGTCCTAGGTGGAAACGACCGACCTAAGCCTCGTGATGATCTCCACCTGGAGCTTTCCCCCCAACCTTGAAAAATTGGAGGAGATCAAACTAAAACTTGAAGTCCAAGATGAGCAAACCCGGAAAAAGATCACTCTAAAGAATATGTGGGTAATGTCAGCCTGCAGATGCAATTCGACCAGCTGAAGAGAGAGTTGGTCAATGAGTTAAAGGGAGACCTGAAGAAAGTTAGTAAGTCGACCTGTGATGACGCCGAGCTAGAGGAGCCTCCGTTCGTTCAAGCAATCTTGGACACACCAATCTCTCAGAAGAGTCGTCTACCGATCTTCGACAAATATGATGGGATGACTAATCCAACTAATTATGTCGAAGCCTATGAGTCCATCATAGACTTCCATGCTTACTCAGATGCGATAAAGTGCATAGCCTTCATTATCACTTTATAGAGACCAGCAAGGAAGTAGTTCTGATTATTGACTCCTTACTTAATTGCGAGCTAGAAACAGCTGAGAAAAGTCTTCGTGGCCTAGTTCGCAGCTCACAAAGATGCGAAGCATTTAAACACATACCTCTTCTCGATTCAATAGAAGCCGAAGGAATCAGTTAGAGACTACATCAAACGATTCCTGTCCGAGTAGACAAGGTGGAAAATTGCACCGACCTGCTAAATCGATCCGCCTTCTACAATGGCATGACCCATGAGAAGCTTAGCTCGTCACTAGTGAAGAAGCCCGAGTTGACTTTGAAGGGTTGCCTAGACCGAGCAACTAAGTTCATTGAAGCTGATGTCCAAAGACAACAAATACCACAAGAAGGGCTCTGCCTCGAAGTCCAAGAATAATAATAATAATAATGGCAACGATGGTGGAAACTCATTCCTCCGCCTACGAGATGACTAAAGAAGCGACAAGCCTCAGAGGTTCAGCTCAGGGTACCTATGTCCAAGATCTTGGCGAGTGTCCAGGACACAAAAATCAACCTGTTGACTGATCCCAGGCCGATGTAACGAGATCACGAACAGCGGGATAAGTCCAAGTTATATCGGTTCCATCGGGACCACGGACAGTACACTTTAGACTACTATGACCTGAAGCAACAGATAGAGGGGTTGATTTGACAAGGATACTTCAAGAAGTATGTTGCCAAGAGGGACCGAGAACGACCTAAACAGCTCGAGCTTGGAACTAACTTGGGCGTTGGAGTGTTTGTTCCTTGTGCAGGTTCACTCGCGAGCACCTCGATAACTCGTCCTCGTTAGCACGTGACCAACTGTGAACTCGGCAGAAAACAACATCAACATCTATTATAGTTCTTCACTAGAATACTACTACAGTTCACTTTTGTGAATGTGTAAGACTTCTAAAAAATGATACATTTTATGCGGAGAGAAATTTTACATTTTGAATTGAACTTTGTCTTTGTTCCAATAAGTCTTGTATAGAGCAGTTACAACTTTGCCTCAATGTAGCAACACTCGACTTTGACCCAGTTGTAATATTTGAAAAGAAGACCTTAAAGCCTTTGAAAGTTGTTGATCTATGTTGATTGTCCCAACATGGAATTAACAAATTGTCATGGCCTTATACATTTATTTTTTTTCCTTTTTGGCCAGATATACTTTTTTTAACAAGCAAAAATATGGTGCATCACATATAAGAAAAAATGATCATGTGTAAGTCGCCCTTTATAACCCTAACCGTTGTTTCAAATTATTTCTTTGTCGATTCTGCTCTAGTACTATGATATAAAAAAATGCTCCCAAGCAAAACTCATCAAAGGAGATTGGGATCTTGAGACCATTTCTCATGTCGCTAGCTTCCAATTCTCAAAATTACTATCCTCATTCTTGAAATCACTTTTTACTCAAAAGAAAAAATAGACGAAAGATTAAGTTAGATGAACAATGATGAAATAGAAAGGGGAAGAGGAATTTAGATGTGAATAAAAGGAAGTTGAAATAGGGAAATGTTTGTGCAACTACATGTCAATTCATGAAGCAGTAAATCATAAGAGTCCAATACCATTTCATTACCTTCAAAGTTCTCTTGCTAACATTAGGTGAATAATTTTGGACATTTACCACACAATTAGATGTGACAGGCTTAATAAAAGACTTTTATGGTGGGTAAAAAATAATGGTGATTCATCACAAAATTGTACGTGATGGGTTGAGCATAGGATTTTGTAGTAAATGACCAACTCTCAATTTACCATATTACCACATATATGGTAGGCTAGCTCAAGGTAGGTTAGGTTCATAGTGGGCAAGGCTCAAGGTTTTGCCATGAGAGAATGATTTTGGATTGTCACCTCAAAAGTCATATTTGCCCCAATATGGAAGTTGGGTGCTTTTCTAGTTAGCATATGAGAACAAATAGGGATGCCGAAATAAAGTTGCTTTTAAGTTAAGGATTTGACTCGACAACAAGATTTGACATTGAGACTTGACAAGTTTTCTATCTCATTGAGAAGAATGCATTCACTCTATTTTTGTTTCCTCCAAGTGACTTGCTACACTATTCTTGCGATATAAGGGCAAACCTTACAAAATTGTTTTTGATTAATCTCAAAACATGTAATTTTTTATTTTAATAAAAAAGACTCCAAATAAATCATCTTTTTTATTATTTTGGTCCAACCAATCATCTAATATGAATAATTCATGGATGTATATGACTTTGAATCCAATCGGTACATGTTTTTTTTCCGAGAGCAAGAACGAACTCGATTCTTTCCACGGTTCAAGATCAAACCGTTACAATGCTTTTTCATACTCAAGAGCAACCTTTACAATAGATTTGAAATTTGAACAACAAACTTACAAACTCTCTAAAAAGAGTGGATTTACAAATTTAAGCTCACAAAATTATAAGAAAATTCTTGCAAATTAAAACCCTAAAATGGCTAAGGAAAATCAAAATTATATGCTCAAGAATCTCTCAAAATAAAATTTCTTGAAAGAAATTATAATAACATTGAAGCTTTTAAAAATGAAGAACAATGGGAGAAATGTGGAGAGAATTGTGTAAATTTTGAGGGAAGAATGATGTTTAAATAGGACGGAAAAAATTTGAAATTTGTTTGAAATCAAAATCAATTTGGGCCATTAGATCTTAAATGAGTAAAGATCAAAGGTTGATTTAATGGATAAAAATAATAATCATAGTATTTTTTTTTCTTCTCTCCACCAGCTAGATTTATTTTATTTTATTTTATTATTAATTTTTTAATCTCATGTCAACCTCTGCTACTCTTTTTTCTTTTTTTTTAATTTCATTTATTATTTTTTTTAATAACACATTTTCACATTCACCACATGTCACCTGGTTGGTCCGTGAAGGATTCAACCACCATATAATCACCTCGACCATAACTTCTCCATTTGAAATCAACTCCAATATATCACCATAAATATCATATTTAAAATTTGTTTATGCAAAGATGTGCACAACAGTGTGTTCCTGATTGTAGCTCGAACCCGGCCTCCGGACCGACCTGAACACTTGGGCGGACCTGCACAAAAAGGTGAGCACTCCGACGATCAAGTCAGTATAGGTCGGATTCCAAGTCTAGTTTGAAGCCAGAAATCATCGTACCTGATCGGGGAGTGAGGTCCCCTACTTATGGGTGGTGGTCCCGCTAATCTAGCGACTGTTACATTCGGTAATCTCGGGACCGTCGGTTACATCCGGTAATCTCGGGACCGACGGTTACGCCCAATAATCACGCCGCAACAGTTGCGCATCTCGGCCCATACCGAGCTCCCCGGTGGGTCGGACCTGGGCCAGGCTCACCTCGGCCCTCACACTTGGCAGTTGTCGGCGTTGGTGGCGGCCATCACGGCCTTCCGAGCTGGGCATGATTCATGAGTCATCTTGGAGCACCAATAGGGGTCTTCCACGTGTCCAGAGTATTCCCTTCCCCAAACATTGGCCCCTTCTCTGTCTGGTCCGATCTCGACCTGGCAGAGAAGTTCATTCGACTTGCTTTGGACACGTGGCGACTTCCTATTCGTGGGAAAATACAACCGTCGCGGAAGATTTATCGTCGGAATATTCAAATATTCCGACGCTTCGGATCTCAGAGAGGATCCCAGCCGCTCGTTGATTACACGTGTACGGTGGGGAAATTCTTCCGACGGGCTATAAATGCCCCCAATCATTCAGATCATACCTTACGTTCCTTGAATTCTTGGAGTTCGATCTGAAGGCAGCTCGAACCCTTGGTAGGTCGGTCTCTTCCCTCTCTCTTTCGAACATAATTGCCATGTCGTCCTCTATTAGCAGCAACCTAGGATCCGATTTAGCTCGTAGGTTAGAGTCCGAGCTCGAGGAGATAGAAAACTTTAGAATCTCCGATGACGGGGAGGATAGCGACGCCTCCACTTCAAGTCAGGGTTTGGAATACCCTTCTAGGATACCTGAGCACTACCTCGGATCCCTTCGTAGGGGGTTCGCTATCCCTGAGAACATCCTCCTCAGGCTTCCGGAGGAGGGGGAGAGAGCTGACGATCCTCCAGAGGGATGAGTCACTCTCTACTTCAAAATGTTTGAGTACGGCCTCAGACTTCCCCTTCACCCTTTTGTCCAAGAATTTCTCTTCCGGACTGGGTTGGCTCCGGCTCAAGTGGCCCCCAATGGGTGGGGTGTCATTTTCGCTTTGGCCATCGTCTTTTGGCTTCGAGCTCGGGATAGTGAGGAGGTCGAGCTGCTGGACGTAGACCAGCTCCTTGCGTGCTTCGAGGCGAAAAGGATAGCTAAGAAGCCTGGTCGGTTCTATATGTGCGCAAGGAAAGGAGCAGGCGGTATAGATAAGGGGCCGACCTCCATCAAGGGATGGGTGAGGAAGTGGTTCTACGCTTCGGGGGAATGGCTCGCAAAGGACGAGTCAGGTCGTTCCTTCTTTGACGTCCCCACTAGGTTTGGGAACCTAGGTACGGAGTAGTTCTTACTTTCGTAATTTTCTTCTGTCATTCAGGTCTAACTCGGATTTTGTCTTCGTGCAGTTTCAATCCGACCAATCCCCTGAGCTTACGCAGGCCTCCTTCGATACTCTGAAATACTACAAGGAGCGCTTTCCGAGGGGTAGGAAGGTCGGAACCCTGGTGACTGACGAACTGCTGCTTGAGTCCGGGCTGCTAGATTACAACCCTGCAGTTCGTCCCATCGAATCCTCAAGGCCGAACTCTGAACTTGGTATGCCGAACTTGCCTTCCCCCTTTTTTCCTCTAACCTTGTGTTGACCCTTGTTTTTATCTTGTAGCCATGGTTTGCGGATTTGCAAGCGGCGTGAAGCGCAAGTCTAAGGGCCGAGCCCATGCTCTTGAGGCTGCCCAGAGTTCGAATCCTCCCACCCCTGCCGTGGTAGGGCCTGCCTCGGAAGATCCAGCCCCGGTGATCGAGCTGGAGCTCTTCTGGGGGTCCTTCGAGGGAGAAGCGCCCAGGGATCAGACCGAGGCGGTGGACGCCCAGACCGAGGCGACGGACGCCCCGCCTTTGGGCGAGGGGGTGGCGAGGGAGGAAGCCCCTCTAAAGCGAGAAAAAGGAAGAAAAAGAAGGCGATCTCTCCCTCGGAGGTCGGAGCTTGCAGGGTCTTGCCTGCAGGTTTCGCTGATCGGGTGGACGATCCTGCGGCCAGGATGGGCGGGACGTCCGACGTGACGGCGCGGTTCAGAATTGAGCCGTCAAGTCTCGGGGGAGGGACCAGGTGACCCGCATCTCAGCTGCGAGTTTGGACCGCTGCCTAAGGAGGGCGTCCAAATTTGTGAGCGCCCCTGGGTCCGTTCTGCAGAGGACCATCGACTACGCCGCCGAGGTAAGACTAGTGCCCCATTTTTTGCTTGATTTCGCCCAACAGGTAGTTCGATCTAACTTTTTCCTTGTACCATTTCTCAGGTGTTCGTTGCTTCCATTCAATCGGCTCTGGTTGTAAAGGCCGAGCTGGATGGGAGGGAAGCTTTGGCAGAGAGGGAGAAAGAGGAGTTCTCCGCTGCCTTGGAGGCTGCTTCCTCCACCATGAAGGATGAGCTGCTGAAGGCTCACTCCGAGGTGGAGACTTTGAAGGCCGAGGTGGAGTCTCAGGCCGAGCTGCTGAAGAAGGAGGAGGACAGGCGCAAGGCTCAACTCCGAGCTGCCCACGCTATCACCAGGGGCTTGGAGGGGAGAAGTTCCAGCTCCTGAAGGAGAAGGACGACATGCTCCAGGCGCTTGAAGCGAAGGATAAGGAGTTGGGCATGCGACTGCCGAGCTGGAGACGGCGAAGGAGGAGCGCCTCAGCATGGAGTCCTGCTGGAGGAATCGTTTAGGCAACATCCTGACTTCGATGGATTTGCCAAAGACTTTTCTGACGCGGGCTTCAAGTTCCTCATGAAGGGCATTGCTCCCGACATGCCCGACCTTCAGATCGATTTCAGTGGTCTGAAAAGGAGGTATGCCGAGAAGTGGGCGTCTGGGCCTGGCGGCACCCCTGGCCCCCAAGCGTTGGTGGATCAGTATGTCAGGGATCTGGACTCTGACTACTCCGATCCCGAAGAGGACCAGGTCGACTCCACTCAGGAGGGCGCTCCCCCGTAGGCTCTTAGGCGACCACCCTTCACGAGGCTTTTCGCTGTTTCTCCTCCCTTTTCTTTTTGTTTGTAAGTGTCAGGGCAGAGCTGCAAGGTCTATAAGCCTTGGCTCTGCTCTTCATTCAATAAAGAGACTCCCATTTGCTTCTACTTTGTTGTTAGCGACCTCTTTTCTTTGCTTTTCCTTTGAACTGCAGCTAATGTCACCTCGCACCTTTTACTTATGAGGTCGCGCCTTTAATTAAAATAATTTGAAAGTTTGAGTTTGATCTCTTATGTTCAACACATTGCACCAACTCTGGATTTTTAACATTTCCGCCTTAACTTAAAAAGTAAAAAGGCTAAAATCCGTAGCTATTCTTCATATCGTTCCTCGTATCCTTAGGCTTCGAAGGATTGAATTTGAACCAACTGCTGGAATGCGATCGCGTGGGAGTCCGTGGCCCCCATTTAATTTCTGGTCGAACTCGGAAGCATGAAATTAAATCATCACATTTATTCCGATCATAATGCTTTTGGAACAGTCGTTACAAATTCATTGAAAACCCTTTTGGCATTTCAAGGATAATAACGCTTCAGGTATTCCGCGTTCCACGGGTGCGCGAGGACATCTCCTTTCAGATCGGCCAATACGTACGTCCCAGGTCGAACTATGCCCTTGATCTCAAATGGGCCTTCCCAGGCCGGATCAAGGGCAACCACATGCGTTTGGACCCTCCTTAAGACTAGATGTCCGACCTGAAAGGCCCGAGATCGAACGCGGGCATTGTAATGTCTGGCCATCCTGCCCTGATATTCCGCCAGGCGTAGCTGGGCCATTGCTCTTCTTTCTTCCAACAAGTCGAGGTTGAGGAGCAGCTCTTCCTCTTTGTCGAAGGCTCGTAATGCTCTCTACTCTGTTAGATGGCATGTCGATCTCAACGCGACTACAGCTTCGGAGCCGAAGGCCAGGGAGAACGGGGTCTCACCCGTCGACCCCGTTGGGTGGTCCGGTACGACCATAGAACTTCTGGTAGCTCCTCGGCCCACCTGCTTTCTTGGAGTCCAGTCTAAGTTTGATGCCTCGCTTGATGATCTTGTTGACGCCTCCACCTGCCCATTTGCTTGCGGATGTGCGGGGGACGAGCTGAGATGACTTATGCCAAGTTTGCTGCAAAAGTCTTTGAACTTGGCGTTGTCAAACTGCTTCCCATTGTCTGTCACTATGGCCTGTGGTATACCAAAGCGACATATGATATTCGTCCATACGAAGGACGTGACCCTGGATTCCGTTATGTGGGAGAGCGCTTCGGCCTCGGCCCACTGGTGAAGTAATCCACAGCAACCACAGGGAACTTGGTCTGGCCCTTGCCCAAAGGGAAAGACCAATGATATCTACCCCCCACTGCGCGAATGGCCACGGGCCGAGATGGGGGTGAGCAGCTCGGGAGGTTGGTGATTATGGTTCCGTAGCGTTGGCAATTGTCGCAAGTTCTAACGAACTTCTTGGCGTCCTGGCTGAGGGTCGGCCAATAGTATCCTTGTCGGATCACTTTGGCTGACAGCGACCGGGCGCCTGAGTGATTGCCGCACACTCCTTCGTGGATCTCTCTGAGGACGTACAGGCCCTCTCAGGGGTTAGGCATCTCAACAGAGGCAGGGAAAGCCACGTCGGTACAATGCCCCCATCTCGGACCACGAACCGAGCTGCCCGCCTTGCCAACTTTCTGCGCTCCTGGGGTCTTGTGGTGAGTTGCCCCTAATGAAGTCCGCGATCGGGTCCATCCATGAGGGTTCTGGAGCGCCGATCTCCATCAGATCTGGCTCTAAGATCGAGGATTATCTAGGATCTCGACGGGACCGAACTGCCCAGGTCAGTCCTCGTACGCCGATGCTAACTTGGCCAAGGCGTCAGTATTAGAATTTTCTGCCGCGGAATCCGGCTTACTTCGTAAGTTCGCGAAACTGGCGAGGTATGATCTGACCTTGCCCAAATACTTCTCCATTCGGGTATCTTGGCTTGGTATTCGTCCTTGATCTGGCTCACAACCAGCTGGGAGTCACTGAAGACCTTAACACAAGAGGCCCCCAATGCTTGAGCGACTCGCAGGCCGGCAATAATGCTTCATACTCAGCCTCGTTGTTAGAAGTCCGGAAGCTGAACCGCAAGGCATACTCAAATCGTTCACCCCCTGGTCCGAGCAAGAGGACCCCGGCTCCGCACCCCTTCTCATTGGAGGATCCGTCGACATAGACTGTCCAAGGCAGTCGTACCCGCTCAGCTCGGAAGGTGGTGTGAGCTCGGCTATGAAATCTGCCGCTGCTTGTCCTTTCAAACAACGCAGTTCTTGGTTCGAACTGGATGTCGTACCACTTAGCTCTATTGCCCACTTTCATTAGCGCGTCTGGAAGCTTCCGGCTTGTGGAAGATACTTTTAAGGGGCAAGTTAGTGAGCACCACCACCGTATGGGCTTGGAAGTATGGTCCAAGTCGTCGGACCGAGGTGATCAGCTCGTGGACGCCACAGCCGGGCACGAACTGCTCACTTTCATGGACGCCTCAGATGGAGAAGTTGGCTCTCGCTTTGGTTACCTCGGCCTGACGACTTAGACCATACTTCCAAGCCCATACGGTGGTGGTGCTCACTAACTTGGCCCTTAAAAGTATATTCCACAAGCTGGAAGCTCCGGACGCCTAATGAGTGGGCAATAGAGCTAAGTGAGTACGACATCCAGTTCGAACCAAGAACTGCGTTAAAGGACAAGCAGCGGCAGATTTCATAGCCGAGCTCACACCACCTTCCGAGCTGAGCGGGTCCGACCTGCCTTGGACAGTCTATGTCGACGGATCCTCCAATGAGAAGGGGTGCGGAGCCGTGGTCCTCTTGCTCGGACCAGGGGGTGAACGATTTGAGTATGCCTTGCGGTTCAGCTTCCGGACTTCTAACAACGAGGCTGAGTATGAAGCATTTATTGCCGGCCTGCGAGTCGCTCAAGCATTGGGGGCCTCTTGTGTTAAGGTCTTCAGACTCCCAGCTGGTTGAGCCAGATCAAGGACGAATACCAAGCCAAATACCCGAATGGAGAAGTATTTGGGCAAGGTCAGATCATACCTCGCCCAGTTTCGAACTTACGAGTAAGCCGGATTCCGCGGGCAGAAAATTCTAATGCTGACGCCTTGGCCAAGTTAGCATCGGCGTACGAGACCGACCTAGCCAGGTCGGTCCCCGTCGAGATCCTAGATAATCCCTCGATCTTAGAGCCAGATCTGATGGAGATCGGCGCTCCATAACCCTCATGGATGGACCCGATCGCGGACTTCATTAGGGGCAACTCACCACAAGACCCCAAGGAGCGCAGAAAGTTGGCAAGGCGGGCAGCTCGGTTCGTGGTCCGAGATGGGCATTGTACCGACGTGGCTTTTCCCTGCCTCTGTTGAGATGCCTAACCCCTGAAGAGGGCCTGTACGTCCTCAGAGAGATCCACGAAGGAGTGTGCGGCAATCACTCAGGCGCCCGGTCGCTGTCAGCCAAAGTGATCCGACAAGGATACTATTGGCCGACCTCAGCCAGGACGCCAAGAATTCGTTAGAACTTGCGACAATTGCCAACGCTACGGAACCATAATCCACCAACCCTCCCCGAGCTGCTCACCCCCATCTCGGCCCCGTGGCCATTCGCGCAGTGGGGGGGTAGATATCATTGGTCTTTTCCCTTTGGGCAAGGGCCAGACCAAGTTCCCTGTGGTTGCTGTGGATTACTTCACCAAGTGGGCCGAGGCCGAAGCGCTCTCCCACATAACGGAATCCAGGGTCACGTCCTTCGTATGGACGAATATCATATGTCGCTTTGGTATACCACAGGCCATAGTGACAGACAATGGGAAGCAGTTTGACAACGCCAAGTTCAAAGACTTTTGCAGCAAACTTGGCATAAGTCATCTCAGCTCGTCCCCCGCACATCCGCAAGCAAATGGGCAGTGGAGGCGGTCAACAAGTTCATCAAGCGAGGCATCAAACTTAGACTGGACTCCAAGAAAGGCAGGTGGGCCGAGGAGCTACCAAAGTTCTATGGTCCGTACCGGACCCCCAACGGGGGTCGACGGGTGAGACCCCGTTCTCCCTGGCCTTCGGCTCCGAAGCTGTAGTCGCGGTTGAGATCGACATGCCATCTAACAGAGTAGAGCATTACGAGCCTTCGACAAATGAGGAAGAGCTGCTCCTCAACCTCGACTTGTTGGAAGAAAGAAGAGCAATGGCCCAGCTACGCCTGGCGGAATATCAGGGCAGGATGGCCAGACATTACAATGCCCGCATTCGACCTCGGCCTTTCAGGTCGGACATCTGGTCTTAAGGAGGGTCCAAACGCATGTGGGTGCCCTTGATCCGGCCTGGGAAGGCCCATTGAGATCAAGGGCATAGTCCGACCTGGGACGTACGTATTGGCCGATCTGAAAGAAGATGTCCTCTCGCACCGTGGAACGCGGAACACCTGAAGCGTTATTATCCTTGAAATGCCAAAAGGTTTTCAATGAATTTGTAACGACTGTTCCAAAAGCATTATGATCGGAATAAATGTGATGATTTAATTTCATGCTTCCGAGTTCGACCAGAATTAAATGGGGCCACGACTCTCACGCGATCGCATTCCAGCAGTGGTTCAAATTCAATGCTTCGAAGCCTAAGGATACCAGGAACGATATGAAGAATAGCTACTGATTACGCTTGTTTACATGCGTAAAGAAGGTTTTAGATGCTGTTTTTACAATGTTTCAGCTTTGTTTCGGATTTTTCTCGATCGTTTGAGTTCCAATTCATGCAAAATTCTATGCTATGGTTTGTGGATGGCTTATATTGTATTTATGACATTTTAGGACCATTTGGGAGTGCAAATTAATCAAAGAAGCAAAAGAAGACGAAAAAGTTACATGGGAGGCGCCAGGCGCCTGGGAAGCCTGCAGAACAGGTTTTCTTCCAACTTTGCCCTTAATGAAACGCGTCTTCCAATGCGTTTTGGTGGTTCCAACCGATGCATACGTGTAGAAGAAGTGTTCCACTATCAGTTTGAGCACGATTTGGTCAGTCAAAAGAGTTGGAAATGGGTGATTCACCATCGTTTTAGGACCTACCTAACCAAATCTGCACACTATAAATTCCAGCAACTTCTCCACCACCAAATCATCAAGCCTGCTGCTTCCTTCTCTTGATCATTTTTAGTGTTTCTTTGTTGCTTTCTAAGTACTTTTGAGTTGCTTTCATTAGTTACTTTTGGTTTTTAAATCCCGAGCACTTTACATTCCTTTATTGAGCTTATCTTCCCTTTGCCTTTACTTTATTTTTAGTTAAGAGAGTTGTGTTTTTGGAGGAAAGAGCACGTGACACTCCCCCTTGCTTGAAAGAGAAGGGCGAAGCTCTCAATCCCGATAAAAACTCTCTGTTAGTTAACTTTTGTTTTTCACACATGCATTCCCATTCAACCATTTTACTTGCTGTATTTTTCTTCAATATGTCTTTCTAAATTCCCGTCTCTAGCCCAGTTATGGATAGTTAGCCTTTATGTCTAAAAAGGGTTGCTAAGAAGTAGTGTTTTTGCTTTCCATTCATTGCTCAACATGTTTTCCCAAAAAGTTAGAATTTAGAGAAGGCCACTGTAAGTCTTAACAGTCAATACTGAAAAGGTTGCTTATTTGCATTGTTGAGTGGTTAAACCGAGGAGAGGAGCGCCTTAGACATAAGGGTTTCGCTTAAGTAGCCTAGACATAGGACCTTAACCCGAGGTTGCGACTATTTCCATCCTAAAACTAAGATATCTCTCATAATAGACATATTAGGGAATGTCTTAGGACTTTGAACTTGCTTAGACATAAGTCAAGTGAGAAGCGTAGTCGTTGGTTTCTAAAGTAAAATGCATATTATCCTTAGCATGTCCTTGATTCTTTGTTGGCTAACTTGAAGTAATTCGGGCTAGTTTTATCATTATAAGTACAAATCCCAAATCCAAAACCATTATTTGTGACCACTTCCCATTTTTACAAGAATCACTCATTTCAACAACATTCACTATTTTTAAAACTTTAGAGTTTGGAAATTATTTAGAAGTCCTTGAGGATCGATACTTGGATACTCCATCCATTTTATATTACTCTGACAGGTGTGCGCTTGCATCTATATAATATTACCACGCTTAGTGCGTGCGTTCAGCATAAACTCCCAGTCAAGTTTTTGGCGCCGTTGCCGGGGACTTAGTTTTAAAATTATTTTCAAATTCTTTTAGTTTTTATTTTTGTGAATTGTTGTTGGGTGTAATTTCCATCCACCGTTTTTGTTTTATATTTTTGTCGTTTTTTCACAAGGGTAAGTTAAAGTGCATGAGCACAAGATCTTTTCTTCTACCCCTTGACCCTGAGATTGAGCGGACCCTTCGAAAACTCGAAAGGAGCAAAGACTTCGAAAACAACTAGAAAAGCAAAAAGAGAGAGAAGGTGAAATCAGTCCTGAAAGTGAGGTAGAGAGTACGAGCACATCAATGACAGATATTCCACCTCGTGATCCGTTGATCCACCTGCTGTTAACGGTAATGAGGGATCATGCGAGAAATGATGAATTCAACCATGTCCAGATGGCGGACAACAGAGACGTGGCAATGCGAGAATATGCCGCCACGGCTTTTCAGAACTTTGATTCAGGGATAGTCAACCCTATTCCAGCCCACGCAAACTTTGAGCTTAAACCAATGATGTTCCAAATGTTGCAGACAATTGGACATTTTGGAGGGCAGGAACATGAGGATCCACATGATCATCTGAAATCATTCATTCAAATTGCAAATGCATTTCGATTACCTGGTATAACAGACGATGCTCTGAGACTAACACTTTTTCCATTTTCTTTGAAGGACCAAGCTAGAGCATGGCTCAATGCATTTCCACCGGGATCCATCACCACATGGGGGTCGTTAGTGGAGAAGTTCTTAACAAAATTCTTCCACCTACTCGCCACGCTGATATCAGAGAGGAGATCATCTCCTTTAGACAGTATGATCGTGAACCTGTTCACGAGGCGTGGGAGAGATTTAAAGAACTAATCAGGAATGTCCGAACCATGGCTTGCCGGCATGCATCCAGATAGAACATTTCTTTAGAGGTTTAGATCATCCTACTAAGATGATGCTAAACAATGCTGCCAACGGAGCCTTTACAAAGAAGACATTCAACGAGATAGTTGACATCCTAAATGACTTAGCTTCACACAACGAACTATGGTGTTCGCAAAGATCTAGGGCAGCACCAAAGAAGCAAGATCCAGCTAGAGTTTTGGCTCTGGACATTGCGACCTCGATGCAAAAGAGATGGTTACAAATGAACCAAAGCTAAAAGAGATGGCATTGGGAATAAAAAATCCATTAGCCACGCCGATACAACCTGTGCAGTCGGATTATTGCACTCCTGCCCCTGTTTGCCAAGTCAACGATCTCATTTGTTTCATTTTGCAGTGAAACCATATTTATGATAATTGTCCACATAACCCTGCTTCTGTTTTTTATGTAGGACATGGGAACAATAGGAACTTTAAACCCATATTCGAACACCTACAACCCAGGTTGGAGGCACCACCCTAATTTCTCATGGGGAGGACAAGGAGGTTCGAGCGGTTTTAATCAAAGGCAGAGCCACAGAACAAGCAGCCCTATGTTCCACCTACACAGCAATACATCCCACCACCGCAACAGCAGTACAATCAGAGAACACAGACTCCACCAGTTCAAAATAACAACTCAAATCTTGAGAATATGATGAAGGAGTACATGGCCCGAACCGACGCAGTGATACAATCCCAAGCGGCATCAATGAGGAATTTCGAGACCCAATTGGGACAGCTCGCCAATGAATTGAAGAATAGACCACAAGGTTCTTTTCCAGGCCATACTGAATTACCAAAACGAGAAGGGAAAGAACAGTGCAAAGCTGTCACCCTCAGGAGTGGACTGGCATATGATGGACCACAATGCCAACAACAGATGTACAGATTCCGTCCACTGAACCAATGTAAAGATACCAGAAAATCCAACAACACCAGAAAAGAGAATATTAGAAAAGGTAATGAGGACACCCCGAGTGTTCCTCCACAGGTACACCACGTACAGCCTTCTTTTACTACTCCTACCCCCGTTTCCACAAAGATTAGTTAAGAAAATATATATGATTCCCAGTTTAGAAAATTTTTAGATATTTTTAAACAAACTGCATATAAATATACCATTAGTAGATGCTCTAGAACAGATGCCAAATTATGCTAAGTTTTTGAAAGATATAGTTTCTAGGAAGAAAAAAATAGGCGAGCATGAACTGGTAGCCATGACAAAATGTAGTAGTGAAGCTGTAGGCAGCCCGCTACCCATGAAATGTAATGATCCTGGCAGTTTTACCATTCATGTTCCATAGGAGGAAAAAACTTAGGTAGGGCATTATGTGATCTAGGCGCTAGCATTAATCTTATGCCATTATCAGTTTTCAAATCTTTAGGCATAGGAGAAGCTAGACCTACTACGGTTACCCTCCAACTAGCAGATAGATCTATCATAAGACCTGAGGGAAAGATAGAAGATGTTTTAGTCCAGGTGGAAAATTCATTTTCCCTGCGGACTTTATCATTCTAGATTGCGAGGCAGACTTTGACGTTCCCATTATTTTGGGAAGACCATTTCTAAGCCACTGGGGATACAGTTTTTAATGTAAGGAAGGGAGAAATTACAATGAGGGTAAATAATGAAGAAGTTAAATTTAACGTTCTAGATGCCATGAAATTACCAGGAGACTTTGAAGAGTGCTCTGCTATAAATATAGCTTGAATCCTGTTATGTTTGATGAGTTTATGACTTATTAGTTACAGAGATTGAAGAAGAGCTTGATAAGATAGCAGAAGGACCAGAAGAATTGGCTAATCCTATTGAAAATAACAAAAGAAGAATGCAAGTCGTTACTTTACTTCCGTCCATAGTGGAACCACCCACGTTGGAGCAGAAGCCATTGCCGTCGCATTTGAAATATGCGTATCTAGGGGATAACGACACTTTACCAGTTATTATAGCTTCCAATTTATCACCGACTAATGAATATTCTTTATTGCAGATTTTGGAGAAGCACAAAAAGGCCATTGGATGGACGATAGCAGATATCCGAGGGATAAGCCCAGCCTTTTGCATGCACAAAATTCTATTGGAAGAAGATGCTAAGAACTCTATTGAGAGTCAAAGGCGGTTGAACCCGAAGATGAAAGAGGTTGTAAGGAAAGAAATTCTCAAATGGCTTGACGCCGGTGTTATATACCCAATATCCGACAGCAGCTGGTAAGCCCAGTACAGTGTGTACCAAAGAAAGGGGGGTATACCGTGGTGGCCAACGAGGAGAATGAGCTCATCTCAACCCGAACTGTGAGTGGGTGGAGAGTTTGCATTGATTATCGCAACTCTCAACAAGGTAACAAAGAAAGACCATTTTCCTCTCCCGTTTATTGACCAGATGCTCGACCGTCTGGCAGGTAAGGATTTCTATTGTTTTTTAGATGGATATTCGGGTTATAATCAAATTACTATTGCTCCAGAAGACCAGAGAAGACAACATTTACGTGTCCGTATGGTACGTTCGCTTTTAGGCGAATGCCCTTTGGACTATGCAATGCACCCGCGACTTTTCAGAGGTGTATGATGGCCATCTTCTCTGACATGGTAGAAAATATTCTAGAGGTTTTTATGGATGACTTTTCTGTTTTTGGAAATTCTTTCGACGCTTGTTTAGTTAATTTGGAGAGAGTATTGGAGAGGATGTGAACAAACAAACCTAGTCCTAAATTGGGAGAAGTGTCATTTCATGGTACAAGAGGGTATTGTTTTGGGGTCACAAAATTTCCAAGCAAGGAATAGAGGTAGACCACGCTATAACTCATTTCATTTCAAAGCTACCTCCTCCTACAAATGTCAAAGGGATTAGAAGTTTTTTAGGGCATGGGGGTTTTTACCGCCGCTTTATAAAAGACTTTGCTAAATTTTCTAAACCCTTGTGTCAATTGTTAGAACATGATAAACCATTTGTTTTTGATGATGACTGTTTAAAATCATTTGAAATGTTGAAAGTTGCTCTAAGTTCAGCTCCTATAATTATCGAACCTAATTGGGATTTACCTTTGAGCTCATGTGTGATGCCAGTGATTATGCAATAGGAGCTATGTTAGGACAACGTAAAAACAAGATCTTGCATCCTGTGTATTATGCTAGTAAGACTCTGACCGGTGCACAACTCAATTACACTACTACTGAAAAGGAACTGTTAGCAGTTGTGTTCGCCTTTGATAAGTTTAGGTTTTACTTGATAGGCACAAAGTCATTGTTTTTACTGACCATTCTGCTTTAAAATATTTATTTGCTAAAAAGATGCTAACCACGTTTGATACGGTGGATTTTGTTACTTCAAGAGTTTGATATTGAAGTTAGGGACAGGAAGGGTACTGAAAACCAAGTTGCTGATCACCTGTCTAGATTGGAATCCCCGCTCTGTGATGATGGAACTGTTATACGTGAACAGTTTATTGACGAGCAACTCTGCGAGTTGATTCAGTTCCGTGTATGCCGATATAGCAAATTATTTGGTAAGTCGAATAGTTCCTTATGAGTTCAACAAGCAACAGGTAAAGAAATTTTTAAATGAAGTTCGATGTTATCGTTGGGATGAGCCTTTTTTATATAAGCTAGGACCTGACAATATCTTACGCAGGTGTGTCGCAGAAGAAGCACGAGGCGATATTAGACGCTTGTCATATGTCTCCATATGGAGGACATTTTGCAGGACACAAAACCGCAGCCAAAGTTTTGCAAAGTGGGTTCTTTTGGCCCACTCTGTTCAAAGATGCACATAAGTTTGCCCAGGTTTGTGACAAATGCCAACGGACAGGTGAAGCGAGGAAGTTACAATTGTTGGAATTAGAAAGAACACAGGCACTTTTCTTAGAATGCTAAGTTGTTTAAGGAAAAACTAAACAGTGGCATGATAGGCGTCTCGGCCGAACAACTCTTCAAGAAGGTGATCTGGTTCTGTTATTCAACTCTAGGTTGAAACTTTTCCTGGAAAACTTAAGTCTAGATGGTCTGGTCCTTTCAAATTTTTAAAGTCTACCCATATGGGGCAGTGGATCTAGTTTGACTCTAAGGGAATGTTTTTAAAGTAAATGGGCAGAGACTTAAGCCGTATTTGGAGAACCAGTGGATAGAGGAAAAACCTCTATTCAACTTTCAGGTCAATAAATTTTTGCGAAAAATGTTTTTTCCTTCTTATCCGTTTTTGAAAGAACAAAAGTAAAGGAAGGAAGTCTTTGTATCTTGTATTTTCTCTTTGTTTCATTATAAAGTTTTTCTTATTAAGAGAATGTTTTTGAAAACGTTGAAAAAAAAAAGAAAGAAGAAAAAAAAAAAAAAAAACATTGAAAAAAATTTACGCAGGCGCCTGGCGCCTACCCTTTGCGAAAATAAATCACGCAGGCGCCTGGCGCCTGCCCTGTTTTTCCAGCATTTCGAAAACTCTCAGGTTCAAGAAGTCATGCAACATATCTACAACTTAAGGGCTTCATTGGATTTTGCGGTTTTACCTTCATGGCCTCCAGCGCTAGCTGCTATCCTTGGTCATCCATCTCCCATTACTGACACTGATCCTAGTCCACAACCTCCGACTTCATGAAGGGGAGGTTCCTTCTTTGCTATTTTTTTGTTTTTATCTTTTGGTTAATGACGTAGTTGCATATTCTAGCATTACTAAGCATGTTTTTTTGTGTATTGATTATGTTTCGAGCTCAGTTGAAGCATGAATAATTAGTATCGTTTATCTTGATCACTTAAATTGCCTTCACTTAACCTAGTTAGCTTTTCACATGCCTATTTTTGAAGCATCTGTGCTGTGCATGTGATTTCATGTCGATGATGATTATAAGAGATGGTTGAGTTTTCTGTTCTATGCCTGACTAAGCTTTGAGCTATTTCCCTTTGTTTATGTGATAAACTCATTTTCTTTTATGTCTTTTTGATCTTTACAGACTTTAAGCTTTTTCTTTGGCCCCTATATAGGAAGTCCTTATCCTTTTTACTGTTAAGTTTTTTTTTCATCTGATGCAAAAGTCTTTTCCCAGTGAGGACACTGTCTCTCTTAAGTTTGGGGGGGACAGTCGTTGTGTCAGTCGTTGTTTCAGAAAGATAAGGTGTTATTTATATTTGAAAATCATGCTATTTTCTTTTGAAAGAGTCAGTTGGAAAAACAAATGCTATTAAAAAAGAAAGTGTAGAAAGAAAAGAGTGGTAAAACAATGAGAGTTTAAAGAAAATGTATTTATGATTCCCGAGTCCTACTGTAGACACCCATTTAGTTTTAGGTTGGGTGTTGACTTTGAAAATAGCAGTAAAGATGGTGATAAGTGACTTCGTGTTTCTCATTGTCGTCGTTTTATGACCTAGCTGTTAGTTCAAAGTCTTTATACGAGTAGCTGTGGTTGAAACCGATGTTAGTGTGTGGAAACCTCAGGGGCTAGTAGCCGGTCTTTCAGATGTAAAAGTCTTAGTGTAAGGAGGGAGTGTGCAGATTCCTTAGGGGTATTTGAAAACGTTTCTATTTTTGAAAGAGAAAAAAGATTTTGAAAGAGAAAGTTTTTATCATTTCAAACTTGGTTATAGTGACTAAGTTTACAAAGGCAATAGAATGGTAGGCTTTGACATCTTTTCCCTGAGACAATTTATGATTGAACATCTCGGTTGCTTTTGCTTTTCCTTGTCCATGTGTTAGAAAGCTGATTAAAGTTGCTAAGTTTTTGCTTGAGGACAAGCAAAAAGTTAAGTTTGGGGGTGTGATTACGCTTGTTTACATGCGTAAAAAGAAGGTTTTAGATGCTGTTTTTACAAGTGTTTCAGCTTTGTTTCGGATTTTTCTCGATCGTTTGAGTTCCAATTCATGCAAATTCATATACTATGGTTTGTGGATGGCTTATATTGTATTTATGACATTTTAGGACCATTTGGGAGTGCAAATTAATCAAAAGAAGCAAAAACGAAAAAGTTACATGGGAGGCGCCAGGCGCCTGGGAAGCTGCAGAAAAACAGGTTTTCTTCCACTTTTTGCCCTTAATGAAACGCGTCTTCCAATGCGTTTTGGTGGTTCCAACCGATGCATACGTGTAGAAGAAGTGTTCCACTATCAGTTTTGCACGATTTGGTCAGTCAAAAGAGTTGGAAATGGGTGATTCACCATCGTTTTAGGACCTACCTAACCAATTGCTGCACAGCTATAAATTCCAGCAACTTCTCCACCACCAAATCATCAAGCCTTGCTTCCTTCTCTTGATCATTTTTAGTGTTTCTTTGTTGCTTTCTAAGTACTTTTTGAGTTGCTTTCATTAGTTACTTTTGGTTTTTAAATCCCGAGCACTTTACATTCCTTTATTGAGCTTGTTTTGTTTCCATTTGTACTTAGTCATTTTCTACTTATTCAATATTAAAATCCAGCACTTTGCTTATCTTCCCTTTGCCTTTACTTTATTTTTAGTTAAGAGAGTTGTGTTTTTGAAGGAAAGACACGTGACACTCCCCCTTGCTTGAAAGAGAAGGGCGAAGCTCTCAATCCCGATAAAAACTCTCTGTTAGTTAACTTTTGTTTTTCACACATGCATTCCACATTCAACCATTTTACTTGCTGTATTTTCTTCAATATGTCTTTCTAAATTCCCGTCTCTAGCCCAGTTATGGATAGTTAGCCTTTTATGTCTAAAAAAGGTTGCTAAGAAGTAGTGTTTTTTGCTTTCCATTCATTGCTCAACCATGTTTTCCCAAAAAGTTAGAATTTAGAGAAGGCCACTGTAAGTCTTAACAAGTCAATACTGAAAAGGTTGCTTATTTGCATGTTGAGTGGTTAAACCGAGGAGAGGAGCGCCTTAGACATAAGGGTTTCGCTTAAGTACCTAGACATAGGACCTTAACCCGAGGTTGCGACTATTTTCATCCTAAAACTAAGATATCTCTCATAATAGACATATTAGGGAATGTCTTAGAACTTTGAACTTGCTTAGACATAAGTCAAGTGAGAAGCGTAGTCGTTGGTTTCTAAAGTAAAATGCATATTATCCTTAGCATGTCCTTGATTCTTTGTTTGCTAACTTGAAGTAATTCGGGCTAGGTTTTATCATTATAAGTCCAAATCCCCAATCCAAAACCATTATTTGTGACCACTTCCCATTTTACAAGAATCACCCTCATTTCAACATTCACTATTCTTTAAAACTTTAGAGTTTGGAAATTATTTAGAAGTCCTTGTGGATCGATACTTGGATACTCCATCCATTTTATATTACTCTGACAGGTGTGCGCTTGCATCTATATAATTATTACCACGCTTAGTGCGTGCGTTCAGCATAAACTCCCAGTCAGCTACGGATTTTAGCCTTTTTACCTTTTTAAGTTAAGGGTGAAATGTTAAAAATCCAGAGTTGGTGCAATGTGTTGAACAATAAGAGATTCAAACTCAAACTTTCAAATTATTTTAATTAAAGGCGCGACCTCAAAAGTAAAGAGGTGCGAGGTGACATTAGCTGCAGTTCAAAGGAAAAGCAAAGAAAAAAAAGGTCGCTAACAACAAAGTAGAAGCAAATGGGAGTCTCTTTATTGAATGAAGAGCAGAGCCAAGGTTTATAGACCTTGCAGCTCTGCCCTGACACTTACAAACAACAAAAGGAAAAGGGAGGGAGAACAGCGAAAAGCCTCGTGAAGGGTGGTCGCCTAAGAGCCTGCTGGGGGAGCGCCCTCCTGAGTGGAGTCGACCTGGTCCTCTTCGGGATCGGAGTAGTCAGAGTCCAGATCCCTGACATACTGATCCACCAACGCTTGGGGGCCAGGGGTGCCGCCAGGCCCAGACGCCCACTTCTCGGCATACCTCCTTTCAGACCACTGAAATCGATCTGAAGGTCGGGCATGTCGGAAGCAATGCCCTTCATGAGGAACTTGAAGCCCGCGTCAGAAAAGTCTTTGGCAAATCCATCGAAGTCAGGATGTTGCCTAAACGATTCCTCAGCAGGACTCCATTGCTGAGGCGCTCCTTCGCCGTCTCCAGCTCGGCAGTCGCATGCTCCAACTCCTTATCCTTCGCTTCGAACGCCTGGAGCATGTCGTCTTCTCCTTCAGGAGCTGGAACTTCTCCTCTCCAAGCCCCTGGTGATAGCGTGGGCAGCTCGGAGTTGAGCCTTGCGCCTGTCTCCTCCTTCTTCAGCAGCTCGACCTGAGACTCCACCTCGGCCTTCAAAGTCTCCACATCGGAGTGAGTCTTCAGCAGCTCATCCTTCATGGTGGAGGAAGCAGCCTCCAAGGCAGCGGAGAACTCCTCTTTCTCCCTCGCTGCCAATGCTTCCCTCCCATCCAGCTCGGCCTTTACAACCAGAGCCGATTGAATGGAAGCAACGAACACCTGAGAAATGTTACAAGGAAAAGTTAGATCGAAACTACCTGTTGGGCGAAATCAAGCAAAAATGGGGCACTAGTCTTACCTCGGCGGCGTAGTCGATGGTCCTCTGCAGAACGGACCCAGGGACGCTCACAAATTTGGACGCCCTCCTTAGGCAGCGGTCCAAACTCGCAGCTGAGATGCGGGTCACCTGGTCCCTCACTCCGAGACTTGACGGCTCAATTCTGAACCGCGCCGTCACGTCGGACGTCCGCCTATCCTGGCCGCAGGATCGTCCGATCAGCGAAACTTGCAGCGCAAGACCCTGCAAGCTCGTCCTCGAAGACGAGATCGCTTCTTTTTCTTCCTTCTTCGCTTAGAGGGGCTTCCTCCCTCGCCTCCTCGCCCAAAGGCGGGGCGTCCGTCGCCTCGGTCTGGGCGTCCACCGCCTCGGTCTGATCCCTGGGGCGCTTCTCCCTCGAGGGACCCCCAGAAGACTCCAGCTCGATCACCGGGGCTGGATCTTCCGAGGCAGGCCCTACCACGGCAGGGGTGGGAGGATTCGAACTCTGGCAGCCTCAAGAGCATGGGCTCGGCCCTTAGACTTGCGCTTCACGCCGCTTGCAAATCCGCAAACCATGGCTACAAGATAAAAACAAGGGTCAACACAAGGTTAGAGGAAAAGGGGGAAGACAAGTTCGGCATACCAAGTTCAGAGTTCGGCCTTGAGGATTCGATGGGACGAACTGCAGGGTTGTAATCTAGCAGCCCGGACTCAAGCAGCAGTTCGTCAGTCACCAGGGTTCCGACCTTCCTACCCCTCGGAAAGCGCTCCTTGTAGTATTTCAGAGTATCGAAGGAGGCCTGCGTAAGCTCGGGGATTGGTCGGATTGAAACTGCACGAAGACAAAATCCGAGTTAGACCTGAATGACAGAAGAAAGAAAATTACGAAAGTAAGAACTACTCCGTACCTAGGTTCCCAAACCTAGTGGGGACGTCAAAGAAGGAACGACCTGACTCGTCCTTTGCGAGCCATCCCCCGAAGCGTAGAACCACTTCCTCACCCATCCCTTGATGGAGGTCGGCCCCTTAACTATACCGCCTGCGCCTTTCCTTGCGCACATATAGAACCGACCAGGCTTCTTAGCTATCCTTTTCGTCTCGAAGCACGCGAGGAGCTAGTCTACGTCCAGCAGCTCGGCCTCCTCACTATCCTGAGCTCGAAGCCAAAAAAGGATGGCCAAAGCGAAAATGTCACCCCACCCATTGGGGGCACTTGAGCCGGAGCCAACCCAGTCCGGAAGAGAAATTCTTGGACAAAAGGGTGAAGGGGAAGTCTGAGGTCGTACTCAACATTTTGAAGTAGAGAGTGACCCATCCCTCTGGAGGATGGTCAGCTCTCTCCCCCTCCTCCGGAAGCCTGAGGAGGATGTTCTCAGGGATAGCGAACCCCTACGAAGGGATCCGAGGTAGTGCTCAGGTATCCTAGAAGGGTATTCCAAACCCTGACCTGAAGTGGAGGCGTCGCTATCCTCCCCATCATCAGAGAATCTAAAGTTTTCTATCTCCTCGAGCTCGGACTCTAACCTACGAGCTAAATCGGATCCTAGGTTGCTGCTAATAGAGGACGACATGGCAATTATGTTCGAAAGAGAGAGGGAAGAGACCGACCTATCAAGGGTTCGAGCTGCCTTCAGATCGAACTCCAAGAATTCAAGGAACGTAAGGTATGATCTGAAGGATTGGGGGCATTTATAGCCCGTCGGAAGAATTTCCCCACCGTACACGTGTAATCAACGAGCGGCTGGGATCCTCTCTGAGATCCGAAGCGTCGGAATATTTGAATATTCCGACGATAAATCTTCCGCGACGGTTGTATTTTCCCACGAATAGGAAGTCGCCACGTGTCCAAAGCAAGTCGAATGAACTTCTCTGCCAGGTCGAGATCGGACCAGACAGAGAGGGGGCCAATGTTTGGGGAAGGGAATACTCTGGACACGTGGAAGACCCCTATTGGTGCTCCAAGATGACTCATGAATCATGCCCAGCTCGGAAGGCGAGATGGCCGCCACCAACGCCGACAAATGCCAAGTGTGAGGGCCGAGGTGAGCCTGGCCCAGGTCCGACCCACCGGGGAGCTCGGTATGGGCCGAGATGCGCAACTGTCTGCGGCGTGATTATCGGGCGTAACCGTCGGTCCCGAGATTACCGGATGTAACCGACGGTCCCGAGATTACCGAATGTAACAGTCGCTAGATTAGCGGGACCACCACCCATAAGTAGGGGACCTCACTCCCCGATCAGGTACGATGATTTCTGGCTTCGAACTAGACTTGGAATCCGACCTATACTGACTTGATCGTCGAAGTGCTCACCTTTTTGTGCAGGTCCGCCAAGTGTTCAGGTCGGTCCGGAGGCCGGGTTCGAGCTACAATCAGGAACACACTGTTGTGCACATCTTTGCATAAACAACATTTAATTTAATAAACCATAAACAAACAACATTACGAGATACACCATTTTCTTTGATGTATTCAAGCAAGCCACTATGTTGCTTCTGTAAAATTTAATTTTCAATTTGAAGTCCAAGCAACACCCTTTGTTTCCTTGAAAACATACCTACAATGAAAAAGCTCAACCAAAAGATTTTGGTACCCATTTCTTGGGTCCGAGCATAGATTTTTTAACCAGCCCATTTCAAATTTATTCTAACATTTGTAGCGTTAATTTTTGGCAAATAACAAATATCAAATTTATAACAAATTTTGCCACATGACATGACATTAGATTTCTTAACATGTTGATTTTGCACTCGGGAATTATTTGTTGGAGCATTGTTTAATTTAAAACAATTAGACCTAATATGACCTTTAACTACAAAAATGATCGGTAGGTAACAATTTGACTTTATACATATAATTTGATTTTCCTTGAACATGCTCAGGCACAAATTTTGATTCTACCTGCATATTTGTCTTTTCATAAAAATTAAGAGCTTTAAAATAAAAGTTTATCATAACTTAAAGTCCTGGGCGGTTAATGTCATGTTTGTGCAAACAAAATTTATTAAGGTCAAACCTGGTTAAGGTATGACAGGTAGGAGAGCTTGAGCATCTTTGGCAAGGAAAGACTTGCACAAGAGAGGCAAATACTCCAACGCTTCAAGTCAATTTAAGGCCCGTCTTTAGTAAGGAGTCCAAGATAGAATGTGATACCGGATGCAGAAGTGAGACCCTCTAGTTATAGGTTGGGAGTCTGATAGACCATCCGAGAGGCGGCTATTGGTGTCGTCCTGAAGGTCGAGTTTGTCGGGTGCCTATAGTCAAACTTGAGTTATACCTTCGCTGCTGGAGAATATCACTATAATGTGTGCGTCTAAGTATTGAAGATCAGTTCCTTTGGAGATATGACTCACACACAAACACACACAACGTTAAAATACTACTTTCAAAATGTTTATTTTAGTCCTTATAATTTTAATTTTGGTTCATTTTAATCCCTATATTTTTAAAATGTTCGTTTTGGTCCCTGTACTTTTAAAAATTGATCATTTTGGTCCTTTAATTTTATTTTTAATCTCATTTTTTCAAGTTGGAAGTACGATAACCAAAATGAAGATTTTGAAAGTTAAGTGACCAAAATGAACCAAAGTTGAAAGTATATAGACCAAAATAGTATTTTAACCTACATTTAATGAGGAACTGAGTTTTCATTGAGATAAATGAAAATATATATATCTATATAAAAGACGTACAAAAAATTAACCCAACAAAAGGAATCCCACCTAGAGAAAGAGGCTTCAGTTCTAAAGAATAACATCTCACTAATAATTATAAAAAAAGCCATCGGTAATAGACCATAATCAATAGGGAAGTATTAAATCTAATAAGCTCTCAAACACTCTTTAGATCTCTCGACCTCAGTAAAGAATCTATTGTTTCTCCTGAGCAAAATACGATACACACTCGATTGCAATTAGGTGCTCTTCGACCCATATTTGTTTTAGATACACCCCTTTAATATATCTTTGTTCATAAATACAATAAAAATATATTTGTTTCCTTTAATTACTATGCACGTTGGGTTCTTCATATGGTGGCAGCTCGTAGGGGTTTGCTGATAGCAATAGCTATTGGTTCTCCTTCCAAAAGTTGTCCGAACCATGGTTCTTGGAAATGTTATTCTATTGTGTTAGAATACTTATATCATTATATTTTAAATTATTGTAATGGCCTTTATTATTTTATTTTGTTCTTTATCGTCCTTACATTTCTTACTTTAGCCATCCTGTATATTTTTCTATATATATTTTCCTATAAATGATAATACAATTATCTAATCTCTCTAATCTTAGTCTATGCATAGTATTAGAGCATTAGATATTTTCCTAAGAAATTAGGAGGATTTTTGTGAACGTTAGAGTTTTGAAGTTCGAAACCTTGGGTTTTTATTTTTCCTTTTTTTCATTGGAACCACCACCACTGCCCACTGCCGCCAATGTTGTTGTCATTATTGCGTTAGTCGCAAGACGTGGGTCTCTATTCGTGGTTCTTGAGCCGTGGCTTTTTGTTCTCTGTTTGTGATTTACCATTGCAGTCGTTCCTTGCTGCAACGCCGTCCCCCCGTTGTCGCTGCTTCGCCACGGCCGCTTCGGTTTGTGGTTCGCCAACGTGCATCATGGGTTACTCTTCGTCGTGCAAATCCTTGCTTTGTTTGGAATTCGTCGCCGCTGTCGTGAGATCGTAGTTGACAAGCTTCGCTGCTAGGATTTCTTCAGAAAAGTTTGATTAATTTGGTATGGTTCAACCAGTTCAGTCCTCTGGTTTGATTTTTCTTTTCTTCTAGATTTGGTTTAGTCTGACTCTGTGCAGTTTTTTTTTCTGTGTTCATATTCTTGACATTATGGTTGAGAAAAAATTAATGGTCACGTTTGAGATAATCTCGACGATATCAAAATAACAAAATATAAGTTAAACGAATCCAACTACTACACGTTGGAAACCAGCCTTCATCATTTTCTATGCAGCATTGATATGGACAACCACATAACTGAAGATCTACCTACTGATGAGAACAAGAGAGCTAGTTGTCGAACGATTCAAGAATCATTCTACAAATCAATAATTCGATTGAGAGTAAGATTATTAGCATGGTTAATCACTGTGATTTTGTTCAAGAATTACTTAAATACTTGGAATTCCTTTATTCTGGAAAAGGAAACATCAATCGAACATTTGAAATATGCAACGGCTTCCAACAACCTGGGTTTGGCGAGTTTAATGCATTGCTTCTATTTATTCCTGATGTAGAAGTGCAACTTGCCCAATGTGAACAACTAGCAATTATGAGTTTTTTTGTTGGTTTCCACCAAGATTTGATGTGGCTAAAAACCAATTACTCTCTGGTTTTAAAATCTCATCTTTAGAGGAGGAATATACTAGAGTACTTCGCATTGAGAAGTCACAAACCTGTCCTGTTATTCCTAATCTAGCAGTGCTTTAGTCGAGTACGTACAATGTGTATGAAGAAGTAACAACCACAAAAGAGAATTCTACGAGTTCAAACACCCAATTATGGAATTTAGTACTCAAAAATCCAATTCAAAATATATCATTGTGTGAAATTATTGTCATAAGTTCAGCATACAAAGTGAGAATGTAGAAAGTCTGAACTCAGTTTGCACATGTTGTATCTACTTCTGATGATGCCAACAAGTTAATTACGATTTCTCCAAAAGGGTTTGTTAAGTTCCAACAATATCAAGAATCATTGATAGCATCATCCTTTAATCCAGTTAATGTTATCGCATAGTTAGGTAACACAAGTAAATGAGTCATTAACTCTGGTGCTACAAATTATATGACAGGATCTTATGACGAAAAGGACTATTGGTAAAGGGTGTGAATTCGACGGTCTTGACACATTTATACACAAATCTCTACAGCCATCGTATGCACTAAAGTGCCATATCCTTTAGAAGAACATTGTCGTTTGGGCCATCCATCTCTCTCTGGGTTGAAGAATCTTCGTCCTTAATTTTATAATTTTCATTCTTTAGATTTTGAGTCATTTCAATTTGTTAAGTTTTATTGTCTTGGTTCATATCCTGGAGTCAATAAACGAGCTAGTGCTCTTTTTGAGTTAGTTCATTATGATGTCTGGGATCCTTGTTCTATTGAGTCTAAAACTGGATTTCAGTATTTTGTTACTTTTGTCGATGATTCTTCTCGTGTAACTTAGTTATATTTAACGAAATATCGTTATGAGTTACTTTCTCATTTTCGTAACTTTCATGCTGAGATTCGTACTTAATTTGGTGGATCTCTTAAAGTTCTACGAAGTGATAATGTTAAAGAATACTTATCTAGTATTTTTGGCTCCTATTTAGGTAAACATGGTATTCTTCATCAATCCTTTTGTGTTGATACTCCGACTCAAAATGGAGTTGCATAACGAAAAAATAGACATCTCCTTGAGATAGCAAGGGCCTTAACGTTTTGGTTGATTCTGTTTCGACGACTTGTTTCTTAATTAATCGCATGCCTTCATCAATTTTTAAGGGTGAGATACCTTGTCGTATTTTATGTTCCATAGTCTTTATTTTCTATTAAACCTAAAATATTTGGTTGTACTTACTTCATTCAGAATGTTCGCTCCCAACTCACAAAATTAGACCCCAAGTCTTGAAATGCATTTTCCTTGGTTATTCTCGTGTTAAAAAAGGGTATCGGTGTTATTGCCCTAATCTAAATAGATATCTTATATATCCTAACGTTACTTTCTAAGAAGATACTTCTTTTTCATCATCGTGAAGTAATAGTCGGGGGAAGCATCAAGTGGAAATGATGTTGCTTGTTTATTCCATTGTCTCTTCTTATACGGAAGTGCCCTCTAGTAACACCACCATCTCTGTCTAATCCTCCTCTCCCTCATATGACTCAAGTCTATTCTCGACAACAACCTCCTTCGGTCACATACCATATACCAGCAGCTTCTTCATTATTGGATCCAAGAACAAGCGATGATCTTTATTACTCTTCGTAAAGGTAAACGCAAATGCACTTGTTTATATTTTGTGTCATATAATCATTTGTCTTTTCCTACTTGTCCGTTCATTGCATCTCTTGAGTCTTTATCTGTTCACTGTCCATGAAGTCTTGTCTGATTCTGGCGTGCTGCTATGTTGGAGACATGATTGTCTTAGATACAATGGTACTTGAAATTTAATTTCTGTTCCCATAGGAAAGAAGTCTATCGGTTGTAAATGGGTGATTGCTATTAAAGTTAATCCTGATGAATCTGTCACCCGATTGAAAGCTCGTATTGTTGCTAAAGGCTATGCACAAACTTATAGAGTTGATTATTTTGATACTTTTTCTCCATTCGTTAAATTGACTTCTGTCGGGTTATTTATTTCGTTGGCATCCATCTACTGTTGGCTCTTGCATCAGCTTGATATTAAAAATGCATTCCTACATAATGATTTTCAAGAAGAAGTGTATATGGAGCAACCACCGACTTTTGTTGCTCAAGGGGAGAATGAAAGTTATGTCACATTCTTAAATCCTTGTATGGGTTAAAACAGAGTTCGCAAGCATGGTTTGGAAAATTCAGTTAGGTGATTGAGGACTTTGGAATGAAGAATAAGTCAGATCATTTTATCTTTATTTGAAGCTGGTGTCTTCTTACTAGTTGTATACGTTGATGATATTGTTATTATTGGTAATGAATGATACATTAAGCATCCTATCTCTCAAGACTTTTTTTCATAGTCAATTCCAAACACTAAAGATTTGGGAATGTTGAAATACTTATTGGGAATGGAGGTAATGAGAAGTAAGAATGAAATTCTTTTATCATAGAGAAAATATGTACTTGACTCGTTAACTGAGACATGAGAGTTAGGTGCTAAGCCTCATCGTACCCCGATGATGCCTAATTTACAACTTACAAAAGAATGGGAGTTGCTACAAGATCCTGAGAGGTATAGGAGGTTAGTAGGAAAGTTAAATTATCTTACAGTGACTAGGGTAGACATAGCTTACCTAGTAAGTATCATGAGTCAGTATATGAGTTCTCCTATGGTTGACTATTGTGTCATATTGGAACATATTTTTTGTTATTTGAAAGGTGCTCCTAGACATGGTTATTATAAAAAGATCATGGTCAACTTAATATTGAATGTTTTTTAGATGTTCATTGGGCTGGGTCTAAGGAAGATAGAAGATCAACCTTATGAGATCGTGTATTTATTGGAGGTAATCTTATTTCTTGGAAGAGTAAGAAACAAAATGGGATGTCACGTTCAAGTGCTAAACAGAATATAGAGCAATAACACAATCGGTGTGTGAATTAGTGTGGATATAGCAACTTCTGATTGAATTGAGATTTGATATCACCACTCCAACCAAACTGTGGTGTGATAATCAAGCAACTCTCTATATTGCATCTAAATATGATTTTTCATGAACGGACTAAAACACATTGAAGTTAATTGTCATTATGCATGTGAGAAAAGGCAAGGATTAATATCTACAGGATATACGAAGACTGAAGAGCAGTTAGGAGATATCTTCACTAAAGCATTAAATGGAGCATGAATAGATTATCTCTATAACAAATTGGACATGATTAACATATATATGCTCCAACTTGAGGGGAGTGTTAGAATACTTAAATTCTTATATTTTATATTATTGTAATAGTCTTTATTATTTTATACTTTATCGTTGTTTTACATTATTTATTTAGGTCAACCTTGTATATTTATCTCTGTAAATGATAATAGAATTTCTATAAATGATAATAGAATTATCTTATTCTCTCTAAGATTAAGCTTAATCTCTACATAGTTTAGGGTGGATGATTCCATTGTTTGGGTATTCTCCAATCGGTGTACCAAAGGCTTCTCCTGTTCAATATACATATGTAGCTTTTGCAAATAGAAGTGGTTTTGGTTGTTTCAATTGCCTTAGATAATTAGACATTTTGCTCTTTAATATTTATTCTCTTGGAAATTTGTTATTCATTTGGGTGTTTAATTTTTCCTTCTCCAGAATTTGTATCCTTTAACATTTTTCTCCATTTTCATTAATAATGAAAAGTCGTTTCTCGTTAAAGAAAAATACAATACAATACAAATGTAAAGATCAATCTATAGTGAATAAACAAGATTTCATCTGTCAAACCTTAAAAGGTAAGGTATACTCCTACTCTTAACACCAAATCTTAACTAAAAAAGAAAGTCATTCTTACCACTTTATTTATTTCCAAAAATGTAAATGAAAACTAATCATCAAAGAGTTGCCTAGTTTTGAAGATTATATAACATAATAAGCAAAACAATAAAAAATCTTGTAACTAACAATTTTATTCAAAATAGAAAAACGTAATCATTCTGTGACCAATAAAATACTGGAACTGCAAGTTATTAATGAACTGCACAGAACAGATGAATTTTCTTTTACAGTAACTAATAAGAAAACCTCAGAAAAGGTCCAAATATTGCTATTGAAGGACTGATCTACTCTTTGGGGTGGGGGTGGGAGGGTTCAATAATCCTATATCCTTTTTCCTTTCCCCACTTCTCTAACCTTGTACATAAACACAAAACGGGTTTCGTGTCGACCAAATTAATGCCATTTTACTACTTTGGAGTATATAATACAAGAGGACCTAGTTTCTCCTGGCCAGGTTACCTATATCAAGAAAACTGATGCATGTGAAGCAATTCATGCAATCTGAGATGCCACATTAACATCAGTCAATTCTGTGTCAAGAAACGTGTTTGGTAGTTGAATTCCCGACCGAGTTGGTACACCTCAGCTTGCAAATAAGTCAACAAGCAATCCCCTCAGCTTTGTAAGACGTGCACAGACAAATTTTTGGCTTCTGCCTACAAGTAATCTCAGGTCTTCCTGATACCACTGCAAGAAACCAGATCTCAGAAAAGAAAATTTAGCACCTTTATAGGATAAAAGCAAGTCTGATGACTGTAAAATTTTAGTTCATCACCTTATTGCTAAAGTTTAAGCGAAATTCATGGAGAAAGGAGTAAAACATGATAAATTCATAAGAACATACAAACCTTGGCAAAATCAACACTTGGAAAAGGCTACTGGATGAATGTGAATGTTAGTTTGCTCACTTCATCCATTTTGGCCCTTTTTAAGCCCATGTATGTTCGTCCTCTAAGTTGTAAATAAAATTATTGTCTTGTTTTAAGGTTTTCGACACTTTTTGGAGCTTTTTTTAACAAGGAAACTGAGATTTTCCTCAATTTTGATTTTTGTTCAAATTTTCCTAATGTTTCATTACGTATCCCTACTGACATTCCGTCTCATGAGAAAGATCCCAGCTTAAAGGTCCTTCATAGGTGGATATCTATCAGAAGTGGCCTTTGGACTAACTTGGATTGTCATCAGGAGGAAACACATAATCTAACTCAATTTTAGAAACAAATGGAAAATGGTAGTTAAGAAGATATCCAAGTAGAATACACGTATTTCAAAAGAGAGACACCCTAAAGAGTAGAACCTGGCCCATTTTTGCTTTTTGTTCAAATCTTCCTAATATTTCTGACATCCCGTCTATGAGAGAGATCCCAACTTGAAGGTGTCCTTCATAGGACACTAACAGAAGTGGCCTTTGGACTAACTTGGATTGTCACCAGGAGGAAACGCAACGCAAATCTTGCTCGATTTTAGAAACAAATGGAAAATAGTTGTTGAGAAAATATCCAAGTGGAATAACATGTATTTCAAGAGGGAGACACCCCAAAGAAAAGAAAGCGGACAATTTCTTTACAAGATGTTAATACATATAAGCAAATAAGGGTGGGTGTCAAGATGTCTAGACTAGAGCGCCTCCAACATGGGAAAATTGAAGCTTCTAACTAATGTTTGTGCTCCATGGATTCCACTATTACTATTTTTCAAAGGAAGTACAACTAGAGAAGGCAACTTATTTGGACTGTTTTGCACAGGGTTGACAGTTGAACATGACGTGTCATTTCCACTATATTTCCAGTAAACAAGAACAGCAACCATCCACAACTTATACTGTACTGGCAATTTGAGGGTACGGACCACAATGATCCCCAATTTATAGGTCGTATGTAACAAGTAGAATTGTTGAGATCTATTACCTCAGTAGCGTCTTTGTTGTTTCTGCTGAGGATAACCCGGCATTCCCATTCCTGGATCTTTTCTCCTTAACTATTTGAAATATTGAGAAGGGAGAAAAAAAAAAGAAAAAAACAGGTGAAAAAAGACCATTAATTATATTTATAGATTTATCTAGATCACTACATTTATAGTTGGTGAGATTAATCTACAGATGTAGAAAACAATTTCTAAATTTTAAGAAATGATCAAATTGGATCGTAAATAATCAACCTGTTGCTGATGAGCTTGGGCAGAAACACCTCGCTGCATCGGGATTCCACCAGGATTCATACTGCCACCAGGATTCATACTGCCACCAATCCCAGCCTGAGATGCAAGACCATAAGCAGCCATACCCTGAGGTGGCATCCTTGGCATGCCAACTCCTGCCATTGGCCGGGGGACAGATCTGCCTGCCACCACATGAGCACCTTGCACAGAAACTGCATTTCCAGATGGTACCTGTTGACAATTTAAGATTAGACCAAAGTTTAATGAGAGATATTTTCAGAGATTGTTTAACAGGGTTTTGGATAACTTTCTTATTTTTGTCTATGAAATATTAAAATAATAATAATAATAATAATAAATTGAGGTGTGTGCCTTTCTTCTAGCTAAGAATCCTATTATTGACCAAATCAGAATCCAATTCATTGGCAAATGAAAAATCAACCGTTACTTAAATCAATTAATTCTAGAGTATCGATAATATTCTTAATAACATGCTAAGCCATGGCTCATGGATTATGGAGGCTCTAATGGGACAGTGTTTTAAAGGTAATAGTGTGCAGTAAATTGCTTCATTTGGTTCACTGGGACATTGCCTCCGATCATTTGGGGGTGGAGGCTTGGAGTTGGTGGGCTTTCTGATAAGAACAGTGCCCACCTTGCCAAATGGGGGTGGCGTTTTGGGCAAGAGCCCTCAGCATTATGGCATCAAATGGTGGAAAGTCTCTATGGTTTAAGCAATTTCGGTTGGTTTTCAAAGGAGAAACAGAACGGGTGCGCACGGTGCCCATGGATCAACATCTCCCGTCATTGGAAGAAGGTAGAGCATTTCTCCATCTTTAAATTGGGTTCCGGAGCTCGAATTCTATTTTGGCATCACAGCTGGATTAATGATTCTCCTCTTAAGGATAGATTTCCAAATCTATTCCGTGTTTCTTCATCACCCAATGGATCAATTGCTGAGTTTTGGGACCCTTTGATGAGGAAGCTGAGGAATTTATTGAATTGTTGGAGGCTTTAAATTCCTACACCCCAAACAACACAGCTGATGGTTGGTTTTGGTCTTTGGAGGCTTCGGGTACGTTTTCAGTGGCATTTCTTTGCAAATCCTCTTCTGATCCACCTCTAATCACCATGATTTATATAAGGCATTATGGAAAACAAAGAGCCCAAAGAAAGTTAGCTTATTTGTCTGGATTATCTTAAAAGGAAGATTGAACACTGCTGATGTTTTCCAAAGGAAGCTCTTTGCCTCCTGTTTACAGCCCTCCATTTGTGCATTTTGTCAAGCTAATGGGGAAAACTTGCTCCATATACTTTTCCAATGTCCTTTCGCCCTCCACTGTTGGACTTTGTTATTCAAGGAATTCAACTTATCATGGGTCTTTAGCAATATTTCGGTGGATAATGTTTTTCAGCTACTTCTTGGTCTGAATCTGCCTCCTCAGAGCCGTTAGTTGTGGTTAAATGCAGTCAAAGCTTTGCTCTATGAGCTTTGGTATGAAAGGAACCTCAGAATCTTCAAGGACCGTTGCAAATCCGTACTTGATCGGTTCAGCTTGGCTAAGTTTAAGGCTTCACAGTGGTGTTCCATGTCTTCTTTGTTTGAAAATTATTCTCCTTCACTTATCTGTTTTAATTGGGGAGCTTTTAGTTTATCTCTTAACCTTTGAGTTTATTTTGTTATCTGTTATCTGTTATATTTTCTTTTCCTTTTACTTATTTCACTCTTTCGAGAGTTTGTATATTTTCTTGAAAGAAAGGGTTGATATATGAATTTGATGATCTTCATAGTCTCGAGAATTTTGTGGGTATAGAGCATAAAGGCCTGTTCCCCATGGCCTATATTGGTTGATTGTTGATCTTAGGATATCTATAAATAAGCTACATCAGATTTTATTAAGCTCAAAACAAAGATCTTGAGAGGAGAGGAGTTTATTGACATAGTAGTGAAATTAAGGCCTCTGGCTTCACGGCGTATTTATCTGCTGCCATCAGGGTGTACTCAAGGCTAAGTTCCCTTTAAAAGGGAGGGAATTGATATCAGAGATTCCTTGTGATAACCTCTATATGCCACGTGTTCAATGGGTAGTTCAATTAGACTGGTCGTGTGCCCAATTAGCAAGCTTTAAACTTTTAGTCTAGTTTCTTGTTCCTTGTTTTAGTACAAATAGAAGGGTTTTATGCTAACAGAATGGTGTTTGGAAAATCCTAATAAAGATATCTCCAAGGTCTGGTTTCCTTCTTAGTTCTCTATCAACATGGGAGCATATCAACGTGAAATGAACCATGATTCATGACTCATAAGAGCAGAAGGCAATGTTGTCAAGCGATTCATTTTCCTTTTGAAAATAAAGGTGAATTTTCATTTTGAAAGAAAGTATATTGAGACGTGGGCCATTTTTGGCAAGCAAACCTGTCAACGTGAGATGAACCAAAAGCCAGGTTATGGTGCCTAGATCTACGTGCTAACCTAGATCCTTCAAAGGGTGTTGAAAGATTAAGACAGTAAGATGCTCACATTTAGAAAACAAAAGATAATACAGCCGCCTATGTTAACTGTTGAAAGATTAGGGCAGTGGAAGAGCAGAAATAAAAGCCGAAAAATGAGGAAAATATTAATAGAAAGTTAGCTGGCATGGATCAGTAGACTGGACAAAGTAAATGTATGTTAGACCACCAATTGCATATGCTAGGAGGGGTAGAAAAGGAAATTTAGGGGGAGGCTAGAGGAGGAAGGGTATTTTGGGAAGTTGACTCTAAAGTTAGTTAGAATAGGGTAGTACGGATGGGGGGGGGGGGAGAGTAGTGGAAGGTATGTAAGGGACCCTCGGGATTGGTGAGCGCAGTTTTTTGCTTTGTGTGAAAGGAATAGCTCTAGGCTATTAGGAGAGAACCCTACAATTGCTGGTTTTGTAAGCCCTGGGGCGTTTTGCTTTTGGAATATCAAGGATAGTGAGGAAGATACCTCACAACTTGGTATCAGAGCAAGTTCATCCTGGTAAAGAAGAAAAGAATGGTGCAGACACGACTGGAGGAACGATGTTATGCGACGGAGCAAGAAGTGGTCGGCCTAAAAGAAACGATCAAAGGAGTGCGAGGACAGGTTCAGGCTAACCAGAACATCTTGGAGAAGTTTACGGCTCGGATGGAAGCTCATCAACAGAAGATGGAGCGTTTTATGGCTGAAGTCACCGGCACCAAACGTCGATGACGGAGGTAACAACGGGAGAAGGCTCGACGCTGAAGAGGAAAGCCACCACAAAGATATGAGTCCTAGAAACCGGCAACCGTGGAAACGACCGAAATAAGTTCAAGAAATTGGAGATGCCGATCTTCACAGGACCAAACCCAGATTCATGGCTGTTTTGTGCAGAGAGGATTCATAAACTAAGTGATTCTGAGAAATTGATTGTTGCTGTTATTAGTTTTGAGGGGATAGCTTTAGCTTGGTACCAGTGGAATGATAATCGACAACGGTTCACTGATTGGGATGACCTTAAAAAACGGATGTTTCAACGTTTCCAGCAGTCAAGAAAAGGGAAACAATGTGCGAGACTGTTAGCAATCAAGCAGGAGACGACGATAGAAGAGTATATCCAGCGATTTGAAGCCATGGCAGCACCATTAACGTAGCTCTCCGATGAGGTCTTGGAAGGAGCCTTCCTCAATGGGCTCAGACCGACGATACGGGCCGAAGTACGGGCCATGGAACCTGATGAGCTGGACGAAATTATGAGGAAAGCCCAATTGGTGTAAGATATAGACCTAGCAGCCCAAGAAGGTGAGGAGACACTCGTTGGGGAGGGGGCTAGTAATAATTCCTCCAGTAAACAGTAAGACCTCCATTAAGGGAGCCGACCTAACACCTACCAGGGTAGTCACTCTGTCTACTAAAGGTCAAGGAATGCAGTGCAACAAAACCCGAACAGCAACAGAAGCATCCCTCACAGAGGCTGAATACCAGAAAAGGAAGGAAAAAGGTATGTGTTTCAATTGTGACGAAAAAAATATTCGGTGGGGCGTAAGTGTAAGGAGTTACGCGTGTTTGTTGTGCATAACGATGAACAGACGAAGGACGACACGGAGATGGAAATGGAGTTCGATGAGGAACCGAAGGAAGAAGAAAAGGAAAGGCAGTGGAGTACGTCGCCTTCAACTCCATTGTCAGTCTCACAACTCCAAGAACGATGAAACTAAAAGGTAAGATCCAAGAAAAGGAAGTCGTGGTCCTCATCGACTGCGGGGCTACACACATCTTCATCTCTCAAAAGTTGGCTGATGTACTACAACTAGTGAGGACAGACACACCCAGATATGGGTGATCCCAAACTAGTGAGGACAGAACCCAGCTATGGGGTGATCATGGGATCAGGCACAACCATCAGGGGCGGGGACATCTGCAAAGGGGTGATCAAGATGACCATAATGGAGGATTTCCAGCCACTGGAGTTGGGAAACATAGACGCTGTTTTGGGAATGCAATGGTTGAGAAGGGTGGGAAAACTGCAGGTGGATTGGCCCGCCTTGACCATGACTTTCGAAAAGGACATACAAAAGGTGAAGATACAAGGAGATCCAGCGTTGACGTGTATGGAGGTGTCTTTTAAGAAGCTGGCACGAGCATGGGACAAGAACGACCAAGGGTTCTTGATTGAGTTGCGGGCCTTTTTGACGATGGAAGAAGAACAATCGATGCCACTACAGGTACAACCCCCTCCCCCCCATTACCTTAGGGAATCACATCCTTGCTATTTGATTATGCTTCGATTTTTCAGAAACCAACTGGTCTCCCACCAGCCCGTTGGAAGCCGGAATCATTTAGTCCAATGTTAGTCCCTACTCTAGCCCAGTCATTTTGGTGAAGAAGAAGGATGGAAGCTGGAGGTTTTGCGTCGATTACAGAGCTTTGAACAAAGCAACGGTGCCTGACAAGTTCCCCATCCCCGTGATTGAAGAATTTCTGGATGAGCTGCACGGTTCCACGGTACACTCAAAGATCGACCTTCGATCGGGATACCATCAAATCCGGGTAGCCAAGGGGGGCGTCGCCAAAACCGCTTTTCGAACACACAAAGGCCACTATGAGTTTCTTGTAATGCCATTCGGCCTTACCAATGCACCCTCAACATTCTAGGCCCTCATGAACCAGGTATTCCGCTACTTCTTGAGAAAATTCGTGTTAGTCTTTTTTTTATATACTAGTATATAGCCCCAATATGGATACTCAAATCAAACATTTGGCCATTGTGTTCGATGTGTTGCGAGAAAAACGAATTGCATGCGAATCAAAAGAAGTGCATGTTTGCTCAGGGAAGGATTGAATATTTGGGGCATTGGGTACCAGCTCATGGAGTTGAAGCAGATCCGGAGAAAGTGCGAGTTATGGTACAATGGCCGAAACCCACAAACATAAAAGAGTTGAGAGGCTTCGTAGGGTTAACGGGATATTATCGTCGATTCGTGGCGAATTACGGAACCATCGCCGGCCCCGTAACCCAACTATTGAAGAAAGATGCATTCGTCTGGAACGGGGTAGCCACTCGAGCTTTTGAGGAGTTAAAAAAGGCCATGGTCACCTTGCATGTGTTAGCCTTGCCGGATTTTGCAATCCCGTTTGTGATAGAAACAGATGCCTCTGATTTTGGTCTTGGAGCAATTTTATCTCAGAAAAAAACCCATAGCATATTTCAGCCATACATTGTCGCCCCGCCCAAATGAAATATATGAGAGGGAATTGATGGCTGCGGTCTTGGCAGTTCAACGGTGGAGGCCCTACTTGCTAGGACATTGCTTTATAGTCCAAACAGATCAACAAGCCCTGAAGCACCTATTGGACCAGCGACAAATTCAACTGAGTACCAGAGGTGGATCGCCAAGCTCTTGGGTACGATTTTGAGATACAGTATCGTCCTGGCCAAGAGAACAAAGCCGCTGATAGTTTATCGAGAATGCCGACCACTGGACATCTAGCCATGTTATATGTACCTAAGCTACTGGACATAGAGGTGATAAGGAAGGAGGTGAGCGAAGACCTGTATCTATCATTGATCAAAAAGGTCCTAGAGAATGACCCCGAGGGCAGTCCTAAGTTTCGAATGCAGCAAGGGATGCTCACATATAAGCATAGAATGATGCTATCTAAAAAATCCTCGTTGATCCCCACAATACTCCATATGTATCATGATTCGTCATGGGTGGTCATTCCGGATTCCTCCAGACCTACAAAAGGTTGACTGGCGAGCTCTACTGGCAAGGAATGAAAACAAATGTGAAGGCCTATGTGGACAGTTGCCATGTGTGTCAAAAGAACAAAACCGTGGCTGCCTTTCCCGCAGGATTACTCCAACCTCTCCCCATTCCGAATCGTATCTGGGAGGATGTGGCCATGTATTTTATCGAAGGGCTGCCGAAATCCGAAGGATGCGACACCATTCTGGTGGTGGTTGATAGGTTGAGCAAATACGCTCACTTTGTGGCTCTCTGTCACCCCTTTCATCGCAAAGACTGTGGCTAATACTTTCATTAAAGGAATCGTGCACTTGCATGGGTTTTCGAGATCCATTGTATCGGATTGAGACAAGGTGTTCGTCAGTCACTTCTGGACCGACCTATTTAGAGTACAGGGAACCCAACTACGGAGAAGCACCGCATACCACCCACAAACGGACGATCAATCCGAAATTGTTAATCGTTGTCTTGAGACCTACCTCTGTTGCTATTGCAACAACTCACCTAAGTAGTCGGGACACTGGCTACCATAAGCGGAGTACTGGTATAACACCACGTATCATATAGCACTCGGGGCAACACCCTTTCACTTAGTGTATGGACGACAACCCTCAACAGTGATAAGGTACAACAGTGTTAAAACGAGCAATGGCACTCTTGATCAGCAGTTGGCAGATATGGACATGGCATTGGATAGAATTAAAGAACACCTGAGGAAGGCCCAAGAGCATATGAAGCTGTATGGAGACAAGAAGAGGAGGGACCTAGAATTCGATGAAGGGGAGTGGGTGTACTTGAAGCTGAGAACCTACCATCAGAAGTCAGTGGCCAAGCGTCTAAATAAGAAGCTAGCTCCGAAGTACTTCTTTGAAATAATACAAAGGATAGGGAAGGTTGCCTACAAGCTAAGATTGCCAGCTGAATCAAGCATCCACCCTGTCTTCCATATCTCACAACTCAAGAAGGTTGTGGGCAATTCTACTGTCGCCCAGCAAGTGACTCCATGGGTGTCTGAGATATGGAGTGGATAACGAAACTGGAAGAGGTGTATGCAACGCGCACAAATTAATCAACTGGCAAGGACGAAGCCCTGGTAGCTTGGAAACATTTGCTGGAGGAAGAGTCTACATGGGAAGAGTTGGATACGATTGAACGGCAATTTCCTAGTTCTTTGAACAGAATTTTGACACCCACCTTGGGGACAAGGTGGATTTCGAAGAGGGGAGTGATGTTAGACCACCAATTGTATATACTTATGCTAGGAGGGGTAGAAAAGGAAATTTAGGGGGAGGCTGTAGGAGGAAGGGTATTTTGGGAAGTTGACTCTAAAGTTAGTTAGAATAGGGTAGTACGGATGGGGGGAGTGGTGGAAGGTATGTAAGAGACCCTCGGGATGAGTAAGGGCAGTTTTTTGCTTTGTGTGTAAGGAATAGAGCTAGGCTATTAGGAGAGAACCCAGCCCTCTCGAATTAGCTGGTTTTGTAAGCCTTAGGGCGTTTTGCTTTTGGAATATCAAGGATAGTGAGGAAGATACCTCACAATATACCTATGTACTTGTACACACACAAAACTCATGAATAAGGAAGTCCAGCAAGCAAAGGACTCCTATCTGAAATCATAATCAACACAAGAAACATAGTAGTGCTTAATAACTAACTTACAGCTATCTAAATATAGGAAATTTCATGATGTGAAAATGGAAATGAATCTTTCAAAATAGACTGCCCTTGACCTATTGGATGGCATGGGAACTGAAAAAATAGTTAATGCATAGGTAAACAAATATAATAATTGCAGCCTGGAGCCTCCATGATTATATTTAACAAAAAGCTACACATGGCACCTTATTCATATATGTTTACTTAAATTTTGTAGCTTTAGAGAGAGAGAGAAGGAAAAAGAAGAAGAGAAGGAGAAATTTATAGAATCCAGCTTACCGTTTGTGAGGGTTGAAGGTTAGTTGTTCCCTCAAAGTCCGTTGTTGTGTCCACGGGGCGAGTTGGATATTAATGACCTTCTCTCCAGGTTGGACTGGCACCAGAGTACTAAAATTGTAATACACATGTACCCAAGTCAAGGTGATGAAATCTAAATGCAAAACGTTTCCAACTTTAAGAGGCAATGTCCCACAAAGAAGCAGAAACAAAACCATACTTGTATCCTGGCAGAGGCTCTAAACGAAAATACCTGGGAAACAAGACAAGAGAAAAACTATCTTCAATATTGCATCAACAAATTGATGGAACATCAAATTGTCAAAAATCATGTAAGACTAACATGGCATATGCATCGTGTGATTATCCGTAGTGTACATGCTACCACCTTTATAGATTACAGTCTCAATGTTCTTTTGGCCAATTTGGAAACTTTATTGTAACCTTCTCTGACTTGGGCTTGGCTCTACTCTTTCTTTTTAATATTTCATGCATATTTGTTTCGATTTCAAAAAACCAAAAAGCATTAATATATTAGGAAATTAATCATATTCTCCTTTTTTAAACATTTGAGTATTGGCATTTAATTAAACTTCATTTCTCTGTAGAGTCAAAACAAAACTAAAAATTTCACATGCACTGTATGTGTGTGTTAATGGATTATGACATAACAACGAACAATTATATTTAAGGCAATATAATAAAAATCTAAATAACAACGTTCCATACTACTTGCAGACTTTCAGATGATAGCTGAACAGAGGAAGAAAAGTATATCACGTCAGAAATTCCAACATTATAATAGTCCCAAAAAAGCACACAACTAGAAGGATCAGAAAATGGTTGTGAAGATAAGTCATACTCGTGCTCAAGAGCTTGGGCTGCTGTTATACGTTTTCGAGGATCATACCTGACCAAAAAATTACCCATGATGGGAGATCAAGGAAGTTAGCAAATTGAAATCCCAATGAAGTAAAAGATTTATATGAGGCAATAATTTATCATCATGCATAAAAAGGCTAAAAAAGATAAAATAATTAACAATTTACAGGTAACAGAATCTCAAATAGTAGACATTTCCAAGTTACTAAATTAAAAGATAAAACTGGTAATTCTCAAAGGGTTTAGTTGTAATTTTATGAAGACTCAGTAGGAGTTATGATATTAATCCATAAATTAATGATAACCAAAATGCTGCCTGGATTATTGGTGAAATTCCCAGCAACAAGGGGAGAAAAATAATCACAGTGAATTCTACGGAAAACAGGTACTTTCCTTTACTAGCTAGGACCCATCTCTTCCATGGTCCACATTGAAGGCTGCTCCCAGTTACATAATCATTTTGAAAAAGGAAAAAGAAAGCCTCCATTATTTAGGTCCATCAGAGAATATTAATAATCCACATCTGGATTTCCAATTAATATGATGTTAAACCACTTTTCAATCCGTAGCTCCCTGCCATTCTAAATTTCCAATCAAGTTGATATGATACCAAAAAACAACTTATTTTTATTATTATCTTTTTCAAGAACAACTTATTTTAATCTAATATCTAATTCTATCAGATAATACTAAGACTCCATACCTGGATTTCCAATCAAAGTGATGTTACTAATAACTCTATATCTGGATTTTAAATCAAGATGATGTTGATCAACTTATTTTCAATCTATAGTTCCCTGCTCCATTCTCACACTTCTCTAAAACCCCCCCCCCCCCCCCAATCACCCATACTCCACATGTCAAAAGGAATATTAGTACTAAATCCTTCTATCACAATACAATCCAGAATTTAAAAAGAATGAATATTATAAAGAATCAGCATACCCTCCACGACCCAAGAGAAGGAAATTTTAAGGTGTCAACGTGGCCTCAAGGACTAAAAAGAAGGAACATCCTTATAAACTCTCCTATCAAGTATCACCATGCTCTCCACACGTTAAAGAAGGAATACTATAAAGAATCACCATACTCTTTCCAAGTCAAGAGAAGGAATACTATAAATAATCACCACTCTCCACAAGTCAAAAGAAGGAATATCCTTCCAACCCTCCGATCACCATACTCCCCACAAGTCTAAATAAGGAATATTACTTCTAAACCCTCCCATAACAATACTCTTTATAAGCCAAAAGAAGAAATATTATAAAAAATTACCGTACACTCACGGCAAGTCAAAATAAGTTATATCCTTCTAAACCCTCCTATCACCATACTCTCCACAAGTTAGAAGAAGGAATGTTAGTTCACAACGCTCCTATAAGTTATAACCATGCTCTCCTATAGCCTTGTTAGTTTTTTCATTGCCAGAACTCATTTACCTTTTTATTTTCTCTTTAATTTGAAAAAGAAACAAAAGTTTTCATTGATGATGAACTCATTAATCTTTTAAACCAGCACCACATATGAATACAATTATGTCAACAACATTAACAATGACACGTCAGTCTTTATCTTTAATAGAAATAAAAGATACTAATCTTCAGACCATAAAATAAAAGTCTATTCTGCAATTATACAGACATATTGGTAAGAACTCTATGGTAGAAAATTAAGGTCTGAAAATGGAAGACATACTCGAGCATTTTGGATAGAAGATCATATGCAGGACTTTTTGGAGAAAGGTGGACAACGTTATACAATCCAGCATTGTCACTGTCAGAAACAATAGCCAAGGCAAAACCTGATCATAACATGAACCTAGTATGTTCTAAAGAGGATCTTAAGTAAAAGTTTCACAGCAAAGCCTACTTTTGGTTTCATATGGAAAAGAAAGAAAAAAAGCTTACTATTTATGTCCCTGTATGTGCTGTAGATCTTGTTGCCAATGTGGAAGATTCGCAAGTGTTGGCCACTTCTCTAGTGTGGGATGGCCTAGTAAATTAATGACTTAAGAAACAACATTTTGTTGCATATGCAGGAGAAATGGGGACAAAAGAAGCAATTGAAAAATACCTAAAACCTTAAAAATCTTGTCAAGTTGATCAAGCTGCTCAAGTCATAGGTTTCATTGCATATGCATTACAATGATAGAAACAATATTAGTAAGAGTTTAGTGAGGGGAGAAACACAAAACCAACAGGGCAAATAGCATGCAAGATAACATATATACCTGGAAAGGATTTGGAGTCCCTTTGACTTCTTGCCCTTGAAATAATGGCTTCAATGTCAAAAGCTCAGCAAAAATGCATCCAACAGCCCACATATCTAATTTTCTTTATAAAGGAAGTATCGTCTTCTTTACTGAGGATAAAAATATATCCCAGTCTACTACCTAAAGGTAATATACATTTGAAATAGATACGCAATAAAAATTTCCCTTTGTAAACAACACACATGCAAAGCATCATCCAGACAGTGCATGTATATATTTTCTAGTAATGGTAGCTTCTATAATGACCCCCATTTTCATGTTTCTTCAGTCATTCTCATAGCTATAATTTACTTACGTACAAAAGATGATAGATTGTATATAAAACTCCGGAAAAAACATGTTATGAAGTTGAAGTCAAGTCAGTGAATTCATCCTGACGCACAAATCAAGCAGCAAGGGCATGCAGGTATCAATTTCTCATGTTAGGTTCCCAAGTAAAATGCATCAATCATATAACAGCCAGAAGAGGCTCCACTTAATAGAAACTAAATGATTTTATCATGGATACCAACAGCACTAGTATAGTGCTTTGCTCCAAGGAGAAGCTCAGGTGCACGATACCAAATGGTCACAACAACCTACAAACAAATTGCAAATGGACACATAAAAAACTTAACAATAAACATGTTCATTTTCACATGCAATGGTCTTCCATAGTTTTATTTAATCTTGTAATGAGGCAGATTTATCAGGCAATGAGAATGTTGGTGACGGTAGCTTCTTCCATTTTTCCTTGTGTTTTATCTTTCTATATATATATATATATATATTGGAACTGGGTTAAGGATTGGTCCCCTATTTAGCATTACATTTATTTTCTACTGCATATCTTGCAACTCCAGCCCCAAAACTTAATTAGTTAACTTATAAACTTTCTACAAGATCCCACTTCCCATCGTTTATTTTTTTTTTTGATATATGTGTGTCCGGGCCAGCTTGCACGCACCTCGACTATTCACGGGCCAACCGCCTAGCCCTACTACATTTGGTTGACAAGAAAACTCATAGGATATTATATCCTAGGTAGGTGGCCACCATGGTTTGAACTCATTCCCTCTAAGTCCTTTACTATTTACATTCCACTTGAGTCATCCCATGATGGTTGGTCCTCATCGACCACTTAATCCCACTTTGCATCTTTAAGTGGTAGATTTTTTTCTTGTTTCAACAGAGGTCATTGCTTCCTCTCTTTTACCAAAAGTTCTAATAGTTAAGCATGAAGACTCTTTGTTGTCTTGTCAAAATATTTTTTTACGTTATTTTAGCATTAGAACTCTTAAAAATTAGATTTAACTTGCCCGTTTCCATTTATATTACGTCATCCAAAGAATATTAGTTCAGCCAAAACCAAAAAAATGAAAAAGAAAAAGCCAATTCAAGTGAAAAGGAACCAAGAGATCCATACTCCATTTTCAAATAATGGCTTCAAGGGAGCTTGGTATATTCTTGCAAGTCCAAAATCAGCTATCTTAACCACTCCCTGTTCTTCTCCATCGCCCATAACCTAGTTACAAAATAGACACATAAGCAAAACCTGCATCTACACATTGAGGACACACGCTTATGCAGACAGGTGGGTATCATATATATCATACCAAAATATTTGATGGCTTCAAATCACGATGAATAATCCAATTACTGCAGTAGAATTTGAAACCGTTAGAAGTCTTCTTAAGATAAGAAATTAAATTTAAAAAAGAAAACATACTACAACTTTACCTGTGGAGATAATTCAATCCATTGAACAGTTGCCAGAGCAAGGATTTAACGGTGTACTGATTAATGGGATGGTTAGCCTTGTCCCTATGATGCCTGATGATTTCCTGTACAAAAATACAAAATTTATTATATTAAATAGAGACGACAAGAAGAGTTCATTAGCAAATTAAACGATATATGCTTTTCCTCGATGATCCGAGTGCTATTGGTTCTCTACGCAAAAGGATACAGTTCCATCCAAGTCGAAAATGGCAGTGAACCACTGAATCTTTCAGTCTTAACCAACAAATATCAAATGAAATCAATCCGTTAAACATACTGAATTGAAGCAAGATCAACTTACGTAGAGGTCATGTTCAGCGTAGTCAAAAGCTAGATACAGCGACATATCTGCATGATTAATATGAACATTTACAAGCTTGACGACATTCTCGTGTGAAATTTCCCGCAGTAACTGAACCATAAAAGATATAGAAGATTAATTTATCAGAAATGGCTAATGCAAGATCAACAGCTCCAGCAGAAAAGTAGAATCAAGTTTTCCAAACTCCAGTTGGTTATCAAAATTAAAAATTCAAAAAAAAAAAAAAGAAACCCTAATTGCTTTGTCATGAATTAATAGAAAATGAAACCCAATATATTTCCTGTTTCTAGCGCAGCTGACAATGTGTAATGTAATAATATCAAGATCTATATGTTCTGAACTGTTCCCCTCGTCCTTCCTCCGCCTAAAACCAAATATAATCGAATCAAAGAGAAACGAAAGAACAAGAAAGTGACAGAAATTGGAAGAAACCATAATTTCGCGGATGGCAGTAGGGGAGACTCCATCACCGTCCTTGGATTGCTTGAACTTCTTGATGGCAATGGACTTCCCGCGGCTGGGGGAAGGGGGTTTGATTTTAGCGAGAAATACAAGGCCATAGGTTCCCTCTCCGATCTTCCCAATCAGATCGTACTGCTGCAGCCACTCCGGCTTCTTGTGGTGGCTGCCGCCGTTGTTGGTGTTCCGGTTGGCAGCGTTGGCCGAGATGAGGCCTCTGTTGGTGTTGTTGCCGTCTCCCATGGCTGCCGACTAAGCTATCCCCGCCGCAGCAACCATTCTTCTTGCAAATTCCTCCGCCCCAGATGGAGAGAAGAAAATCATCAGAAGAATGGAGAAGCTAGCGTGTGAACTGCAACAACAACGTAGTACTGCGGGATTCGTATAGATTCGATTTGTTCAACTGAAATTACTCTCCAGAGCTCTCACAGTTGACGCCAGAAAAAAACGTTTCTTATTTCTCTCTTCAATTGAAAATTGAAAAAAATATATATATATATATGACAATAAACTCGTGAGGGAATGAATAAACACCGAAATGGAATTTTTCTATTTTATATAGTCAAAATTTACAAAATTGATCGATTTCTAGATCAAGAAATCGACAACTTCTTGTTAGGTAATGTAACATGTCATTCATACCAAAAAAATTAAAAATTAAAAAAAAAACTATTAAAAGTCATAGATTGTAGGGGTGAGCATGGTAGGCAGAGTAAGTTTTTTTTTTCTTTTGTGATTCCGGTGTTTTTTTGTTTTTGGGTGCTTTTTTTAATACAGCATGTGGAGATGGGAGATTGAATTTACAACCCCTTGGTTGAAAATATATATCAATATGCTCGTTTTGACTTTGAGTGTTCGTTTTAATAATTAAATTTAGACCTAAAGTTATGATATCATTTTGATACCAATTAAACAATTAATTATACTAGTAGTCAATATTATGACAAATCAATTAAGATAATCATCACAAACAAATAGCAGTTTTATTAGAAATTCAAAAGACATATTAGATCCAAATTGAAAATACATAGTATTTCTAAGTTCTAACCCAAATTCAAAGTACATAAGTCCAAACATAGAAAAAAAAAATCATAGTTAATACATAAGTCTAAATATAGAAAATAAATCAACAACTTCTACACAAATATTAAATCCACAACTTTTGCAAAATCTCCAAGGTCTTTAATGTTCTTTTCCTCCTCCATAGTCACTCGAATCCTACAAAATTGGAGTGAAAAAAGAATGAATCCTACAAAATTGGAGTGAAAAAAGAATGAATCCTACAAAATTGGAGTGAAAAAAGAAAGACAACATGGTTAGGATTGAAAAGAAAAAATGTTCAAAAAAATAAAAATTAAAAATAGAACCAATACCTTCTTCCAAAACTATAGCTTCCTCCTAGTGTACATGAAATTCAAGATCTATCGATCAGAATTTAGTTAATTTTGAGTGCATATAATTAGAGCATCCATAGTTTGGAACCAATGAAGAGCGATAGCAGTTAAATTACACGTCCTCCAGTACTGAAAGCTGACTTAGATGCTACATTCGATATCGAAATTGCCAAAATATCTCTACTCATTTGGCTAAGAATCAGAAATCAATAAGCATTCTCATTCCACTAGTGACGTATATTGAAATTAGCTTCCTTTAACTTAACAAGAGCTTCTAATAAATACACATCAATATTTGACTCACTATTAAAAGTTGTAGTCTCTTCATTTGAGAACTCTGGTATTAAATTCTTACCTTCATCAAAATTCATATCTTCATCCATATCCATGGCAGCAACAGTAGTAATGGTACTTGGGTTGGTGGTCTACTATGACTAGTACCACTAGAAGAAGCCAAACTGAAACTACTATAGTGATTAAATAGACTTCTTAAAACAAGCTCCACTTTATCTTTCATAGTTTTAGATACGTCTAGCCCTAACTTTCTTAAATAATATGACAAATACCTCAACTTACATTGGAAAATTGACAAAATAAGCCTTCTGTAAGGTCTTTTACGTTTTTTAATCGTCCTTCCCAAAACACAAGTTTTCTAGTCACTGCTGACATCACCAACTTTGTCAAATGACCTCCACTAATATTTTAGACTTCCCTCCTTATTTCCTATCGTTTTTCATTATTCTCTTTTCCTATTTTCAGCAAAAAAAAAATTTCTCATTCTCCCTAGAATTTTCTTGGAGTTTCTCTTTTCCATCTTCCCTCTTTCTCTATTTTTTCTATTACTATTATTCTCTTTCTTCTTTACTCACTACAAAAAGCAATTTTTTTTCCTCCATGATTCCCGTGACTTTTAGCAATCACTGACGATGGATGCATCAAAGCCAACAAAGGAGGTCGTTCGCCGAAGAAAGAAGATCAGTGGAAGAGGAATGGGGGAGGAGATAAAGAGAGAGAGAGCGAGGGTGAGCGAGAGAGAGAGGTTGAGCGAGAGTGAGCGAGGGTGAGTTAGAGAGAGAGAGGTTGAGCAAGAGGGAGCGAGGGTGAACGAGAATTGAGAGAATCTAAAAATACTATCTCAATATTAATTCAAATTTGTTTTCCGAAATCTATTCTCAATCTCATAAATCTCTCAACGTAGTTTTAATTAGGATTGAATTAAAAACCCCTCATTTTGCTTTCATCTCTTTCATTCCTAATTTAAATTTTAACCAAATGAAAATATCAATTTAAAATCTAATTAAAAAAGATACATTCGATTAAAATTTAAATTAGGAATGAAAGATGGGAAAGCAAAATTGGGGGATTTGAAAAGCAAAATTGGGGGATTTGAAATTCAATTATAATTAAAACTACATTGAGAGATTTAAGGAGATTGATGAGAGATTTGGGAAACAATTTGAATTAATATTGAGATTCCGTTTTTTTCAAAATTAATTTGATTTGATAAACATTAATTCAAAATTAATTTTTAGATACTATCAAAAAAACAATCTTCTCTCGCTCACCCTCGCTCTCTCTCTCGCTCACCCTCGCTCTCTCTCTCGCTCACCTCCCACATTCCTCTTCCACTGAGCTTCTTTCTTCGACGAATGACCTCCTTCGTCGGCTTTGATGCAGCAGTCGTCAGCGAAGTCACGGAAACCATGGAGGCTGCTGGTTTTAAAAATAAAAAAAAAAGCCGAGAGATTTAGGGTTTTTTTTAAAGTAAATTGCTTTTTATGGCCAGTAAAGAATAAAGAGAATAATAGTAATTAGAAAAAATACAGAAAGATGAAAGAAGGAAAAAAGAAACTCCAAGAAAATTTTAGAGAGGATGAGAAAAAAAAAACTTTGTTGAAAGAGGAAAAGAGAATAATGAAAAACGATAAAGAAAAAAAAATCTGTAAAAAGAGGGAGATGGAAGTAGAGAGAGGAAATAAGGAGGGAAGTCTAAAATATTAGTGGAGGGGTAGCGCATTTGGTGTGGAGGTGATGTCAGCAAATGCCTATAAAACTTGTGTTTTGAAAAAGATGATTAAAAAACTTAAAAGGACCCTATAGAATGCTTATTTTGTTAATTTTCCCAACTTACACATCGTGGATCCAACACAATAGCAACATAAAATAATATATTGATCTTCTCACTATCTCCCTGATACTTATTAGAGTTTAGCTTCTATGCTCTTAGTCATAGTACAAATAATTGGATTCCAAATCTTCATATAATTCTTTTGTACGCAATTTTGAACTGTGTTAATATGATGATACATCAAGTTAGAGGCGTAGTATACAAAGATCCTGAAATTTCCAAAGTGATATCATAAGGGAAAAAAAAACTTTCAAGAACTGAACCAACATTCTTAACATTCACCTCAATCTTCTTTACTAGGCCACAAATTAGTCGTGTAAGCAGGTTCTTCATCCTATAATCTCTCAAAAGCCTTTTTGAAGTTTTGTAGTCACATCAAACAACATACATGTAGAGTTCTATCTAATTACAACATCAAGATATGCAAAACTTTTACAAGAAATTTTTTCAATTTCAACACATTTCCTAAATGTCATAGAACGTCCAAGAGAAGACCTCACAAATCTTACAGCATTACGAATATGATCAATGCAATTATAATGATCTTTCAAAGCATCACATATCAGATTCAATATGTGTGCACAACATCTAACATGCAAAAAATGATCATTCCAACAACAATCCATGACTAAATCTTTTGATTAGGTAAGCGACAGTCGTATCATTCGAACTAGCATTGTCAATAGTTAAAGTCATAATTTTTTCAATACCTCAATCCTTCAAACTTTTTTCAACAGTCTTACCAATAGCATCCCCTCTATGATTCTCAATTTGACAAAAAGTAAGGATCCTCTTATGCAATTTCAAATTAGAATCAATAAAATGTGTTGTCAATACCATGTAATTTATGTTCTATCTAGAAGTCCAACAATCGGTAGTGAGAGAAACTTTATATTTCTTTTTCATATAGGTGTTTTTCAATTTTTTTCTCACTAACATATATTTTAATGATGTCCCTAGCTATAGTAAATTGAGATGAAACAACAAACCTAGCTCAAGCAAACCTATTGATTGGTTGATAAATCTCCGAAAATCCTGACCCTCCACAAACTTAAAGGCAATTCATCTAGGATAATAATTTCAGCTAAAGCTGTTCGACAATTATCCAAATCAAATGACTCGTACACAAGTTTTGAACTAAAATCCTCAACACCACCTTCTTGAGGTTTGAAAACCAATTTTGTTTGGGTTGGGTCTATCTTCTTTTGGTACGAATATTTCTTACACTGTCCAAATGATTTTTCATAGTTCCAATACCATTACACTTAGAATGACATGCATCCACATCCCCACAATATTTACGTTTAGCATAGAAATCTTTGGGATCACCTTTCAATTTTTCAAAATGATCTCAAACTATAGGAGTCTTAAGATTCTTACACTTTCTCGGTGGACTTGAAGAAATCGCTTCAACCTGATCAATATTGACGACGACTTTATCCTTTCTGGTGGTAGTGGCCGCCGACATAATTGTAGCATTTGACGATGACTCTGACGTCTTCATATTAACTCTGAAAAATATATACAACTATTATTAAAATAAACAACAAATAACATTAATTTAAATCTAAAATTTTAGAAATCGAAATTAAAATATATAGTATACTTACTCTCCCAATTCTGAATCTAGATTTGAAAGTTGGACGCCTCAAGCCGGTTTTGATGCGCTCGGACGATAATGGAAATGGATTAGGAAAGGGGGTAGAGGAGAAGCCCGAGCAATGAGCTGAGGGATGGAATGACAAAGGAAAGGGGGATGGGGGTTCCACTGCACACAGCACAGAAGGATGAGAAGTGAGGGGGAAGGGGGAGAGTTCCACAACAATGTCTGTCTGATACTGCACGAGGAAAGAACGCGAAAGAAGAGGAAAGAGGGGGTTGTAGTGGGTGGCGCATGAAAGAACATAAACTGAACAATAGATAAGAATGGAGAAACTGAAAAATGGAAAAGTGGGGAGCAGCGCGCTAGTGCAAAATGGGAAGAAGAAAATAGAGAAGGAAGTTTTGAACAAGATAAAGAATTGAAGATGTAGGTGGGCGGTGCACGAAAGAATAGTATCCTAGGGCTACATTCTACAATAAAAATAAAAATAACATGATAATAAAAATTATGTTTTTTTAATAGTATATTATCGTCGGTCTGTCGGCCTTAAAAACCGATTCAATATGCTTCGACTAATCGACTCATCGGTTCTGAAAATTCAAAACCAACCACCGGTCGTAAGATGCTTGAAACCGACTGGTCGTCCCCGATTTGGTCGGTTTTGATTGGTCAGTTCGGTTTTTCAGGTACGTTTGCTCACTCCTAATAGATTTTAGGGTATTTTTAGTGGATAGCAAAAATATTTGTTATATTTTCAAATATAGTAGCAACTTTTTGATTTTGTAAATATAACAAAAAAAAAAATTAACCATATTTTTCATTTTGGTGTTATTCTAATTTCACTTTAGTCTTTTGTAAAAATTGATATATGTAATATTAAGTAGATTAGGGATAGACTTCATATTAGTAGATCAGTTGTATAATTGATATCGAATTTTAAATGTCACTAATATAACCTATATATTTAATATGAAATATATCAATCATACTAAATATATGAATGATATATTTTTATTAGATAAATCATTGAAAATCTTGTATGAGTTGAAGATTTTGATTTAAATAACATTGTCAGATTTCTTATTGATATACCAAATATATAAGTGATATACTTAGTTTTAGGTATAGCAATACGTATGTTACTAACATGTATATCAACTGATATACTTATATATTAGGCATAACAATTATGTCATTGATATACCGAATCTAAAGTATATCATTGATATAATTATATATAATATGGAGTATATTAATCATACCAAATAAATAAATGATATACTTGATATGTTAGTCACATTCAATTTTAGGTTTTTTTTAATTGATATCAAGTATATTAATAGTATACTTTATTTAAGGTATGTTAATGATATAACTGATACATCTAATATGAAATAATAACTTGCCTCTAATATGAAATAATAACTTATATACTTGATGTGAAATATATCACTAATATACTTCATTTACTTGTTATTATATATATCAACATTAAAATTTTTTTGCCCATTTTAAGGCTATAATCGCTTTTTCCTTTAGTTTTTTTCCTTTTTTTTTTTATGTTTTGGATTTAGCCTCCCTTTTTGCTATATTTGCAAATTACAAATGTGGTTGCTATATCTGCAATTTTAATTTTTTTGTTATATTTGCAAGCGTCCCTAGTTCATAGGTGTGTAGAAAATCAATGAAATTAAGAAAACGATTCAAAATGTTGGGTTTGATTTGTTTTTTTTTCCCCCTAAACTTTTGGTTTTCTTGATTTGTTTTTTATCCATGTCATTAGCTCTTTTCCAAGCTCTTTTTTCTTCCCTTTATGTTTCAACCAATATAGAGGTTGTTTTTTATCCATGTCATTAGCTCTTTTCCAAGCTCTTTTTTCTTCCCTTTATGGTTCAACCAATATAGAGGTTGTTTTTTATCCATGTCATTAGCTCTTTTCCAAGCTCTTTTTTCTTCTCTTTTATGGTTCAACCACATATAGAGGTAGGATTCAGATTTTTGACCTTTTAGTTAAACATATATATCTTAGTTAGTTAAATTTTTGTCATTTTATTTAAGACAGTACTACCATCCTAAACATTTCGTCATTGAGTTGCTCTCATTTATAGTTGAGTATACTTTCTAACTATAAATCTATGAAAATAAAGCTTTTTTCAAACGAAAAGTTCAAAATATTGCAATTCACATCGTTATATTCGCAAGTATAGCAACAAAATTATGATTTTACAAATATGACAATTTTTAAGTTTTTCGCACATCATTTAAACATGTTACCTAATTTTCTTTTTACTCTTGTATATTACCCATTAATGTTTTTTAGTCTGTCGGTGATAGATTATATCACTAATAGTCATTTATCAGTGATATCGGTAATGTAGACACCGTATTTGGTCCGGCTCTCTTTTGTTAAATTTATTTATTTATTTATTATCATTATTATTTATTTTATTAAGTTTAATTTTAATTGGTTTGGTTAAAAATAACATACTTTTTATTATTAGTTTTAAAGTAAAGTTTTAATTGAATTAAATTTTAAAAATAGATTTTTTTTTTTTTAAGGAATTTGTTTTTATTTATTTTTAAGTTAAGGAATTTGTTTATAGGTGGGAGACCTTCCCTTTGGTTACTGTTGCCCTCCGTAGTATTTAAGAGGACTGCATAGAGGAGGTGGAGGAGAAAAAAACGCAGAGAGGAAAATTCGTCTTTTTTTTTTTTTTACTTTTTAAGAAAACTCAACATCCATTAAAGTTCACATTTTTTCATTTTCCTTTTATTTCACTCTCTCACTCTGAAAACCATTTTTTCTTCGCCATTCCCCTCTTCCCTCTTTTTCTCACTTTAAGTCCACATTCCCGACCGCATGCACTCTCCGACGACGGCACACGTCCCCCGACGACCACAAGCTCCAACAATCTGCAGCACAGTAGTCCGGTGCAAAGCTCTACAATCCCGACGGACAATAATAATACAACGAACCGGGCTACCCATCTGCAATAGCACGAAATTTCGGCAATCTCTACAACCGATGCACAGATCTCCGGCGACCCGACTCCCACCAGAGCTTAAGTGCTCCTTCACGGCTTCATACTCGCGGGCACACCAAGGAATTCCTCTCTGCAATACTTGTTTTAAAAAAATGCTTTTGGAAATGATTTTTTTTAAATGAGTTTGTTTTAAGATTTCTTTTTTAAATGAGTTTGTTTAAAGATTTCTTTTTTTAAAAATGAGTTGTTTTAAATATTCTTTTTAAAATGAATTTGTTTTAAATATGTTTTTTTTTTAAATAATTTGTTTCAAATATGATTTTTTTGAATAAGTTTGTTTTAAATGTGACTTTTTTAATAAGTTTTAAGGAAGTTTGTTTTATACCGATTTCAAATCTAAAACAAAATAAAGTTTTTTTTTTTTAATTATTGGTTTTAGTTTTTATTTTCTTTTTTTTTTAAACAAAATTTCAAAATAAATACTTGTATTTTAAAAAGGAAATTTAGATTGTATCTTATGGTGTGCATATCTTAGGTTTGAGTCTTTGCTTCCCCAAGTTAAAGTTATTTTATTTTATTTGTTATTTTTATATCATTATTTTTACTAAACAGCTATTTTAAATAAAATGTTTTTTTAATATTTTTTTTCCGTTTTTTTAAAACAAATTTCAAAAAATAAAAGGTTTATATTTTAAAAAGGAAAAAGTAGTATCCTAAGGTGTTGGCATATTGGTAAGATGTTTGAGTGTCAACACTTATGTCACAAGTTAAAGTTTCAATGTGCCCTAAAATAAAATTCGAACCTTCCAATATTCTCGAGGTTATAAAATTTTTTCCAATGGCCTTCGTGCCACTCATACCTATTAATTCATATCTTATAACAAAGTGTGAATTAATCAAACACAAAAATATTTTTTTTCTTGGACCAAATAAAATAATAGGATAATTTATGATAAAATGTGGTACCGTTTTCGAACGGATGTCGTAGGATGCTAACACCTTCCCTATGTTCAGTCGACTCCCGAACCAAAAATCTGTTTTCGCAGACCAAATTTTTAAAATAAGTGATCAATCACACATCGTAGATGATTGGTGGCAACTCTAAATCTTTATCTCGAAAGAGACCCATCAGGGGATGACGTTAACTGCTCAGCGTCGCGACGACGTTGCGATAGCTTGGCGACTCCACTTGGGACCTTTAGAGAGTCAAGCCATTATTTTTGTCATTTATTATCCTATTATATTTCTTTTTTTATCCGCTTTGTTTTTGTTTTAATGTTGTATTATTTTAAATATCCTATTGTATAATGTAATATTATTTGGCATCACATGCATCTCGCACAAATTCACAAGCCTCCTACTCGAGCTTTATCATTAAGATTAGATCGGAGACTGAGTAGTATGACATTCGTGGAATTTTGGTTCCCATGCAGGCGCATGAAATTCTCCACTCAGGTTGACCATACTGCGAAAGCGTATGGAAGATTTGGGGGCCGTTTTCCTCTAGGTTGTCTAGGCATTAACTTTACACTCATCTTAGCCCTAACATAACATTTTGCTATTTATTTATTTGTTTTTGTTTGGGTTGGTGTTAATAAGGTGATGTATAAAAAATGTCTCATTGCATTAAAAATGAGATGTCTCATTGAATAAAAAAAGAGTCTCATTACTTAAAAAAAGGGCCTTAGTGCATTGAAAAGAAGAGTCTTGTTACATTGACATTAACTTTTTCATTTTCATCATTTCATTTTTATTATTATTATGAATTATTTATATATATTTTTTCAAATATTTTTCTAAAAAGTTTGGCAAAATTTTCTTTTTCCCCTTTAAAGTAATTCTCATAAATTGTGCAAACTTTGACCTAAGTCTTAAATCACTAATTTGCAGTAAATTAAAGAATGAGTTATAGTAAAATTCTGACCCAATAATGGGAAGAGGAAGACCAAGAAACTGTCCGCAAATGGTTGAAAAGCAAACATCGTATTCATGGCGATGCCTCATTGAAGAATGTCATAGCACTGTTTCAAAGGACATGAGGAAACTTGTCAATTTGATATCTTAGAAAAAAAATGCTCAAATGACTTGGGGAACAAAGACGAGATCTAGAGCATTGGGGACAATGTTATTGATACGCTGCTTTAATCTATTTTCAATTTAACGATTTAAGCTTTGTGGTTCAAATTTGACCCAATAGTTTGTTTTGTTTCACTCTTGTAATCTTCATTTATTTATAATAAAATCATGAACTTATTTATTTATGGTTTTCTCTCCTTCTATCTTCTATTTTTCTAAAAAAAAAAATACAAAAGGGATTGTTCAAGATAGCTTGCTCACCGGCACTGCATCGCACTTATTGCACCAGACGCAGGGCGAGAATAATAATGGAAGAAAAAAAACCGAGCAGGAGAAAACAAGAAAATATATTGAAGATTTGCGAGAAAAGTTAGATGCCATCCTCCTCGTACTATAAAAAGGCAAGACGGCTACTCATTCTGCTACATCTAACAACCTCGTCCATGAGCCACAAGAAACCCCGCCTTATCCACCTGGGTACGGTCCACCTCTTAGGCATGTAACAGAGGGTTTCATGCCACAACATACAACGTACAACCCTCTGTATGACGTCCCGGTTGGTCAGTATCCACATCCCCTTGTTGAGGGAGCTCAACAAATCCCAGCTAACATCATTTTTCGAGAGCCTGAGCAAATGATGCCACTTCCTATGGTCCTTAATATAGGTGGTCTCCCAGTCAAGACAGACCCAGTCGGACAAAGTGCCCCCAGTAACAAGAAGTTCGAAGTTCTGGAAGAAAGATAAAGAGCAGTAGAGTGGACAAACGTTTTTGGCAATATTGATGTCTCTCAATTGTATTTTGTATCTGGATTAGTCATCCCTCCGAAATTTAAGGTGCCAGAATTCGAGAAATATGATGGTTCTTCTTGTCCTAAGAACCACTTATAATGTACTACAGGAAGATGGTAGCGTACGTCCAAAATGACAAACTGTTGATACACTGCTTTCAAGATAGTCTATCTTGTCCAACTTCTCGTTGGTACATGCAATTAGATAACTCTCATGTCGGTTCGTGGAAGAATCTGACCGACTCCTTCCTAAAGCAATATGAGCTTAACATGGACATGGCTCAAGACCGCTTAGATTTGCAAAGAATGGAGAAGAAGAGTAAAAGAAGCTTTAAGGAATACGCCCAAAGATGGAGGGACACAGCAGCTCAGGTTCAACCTCCTTTAACTGATAAGGAGCTATCTTCTATATTTATCAACACTTTAAAGCAGTCCTTCTATGATCGAATGATAGGAAGTGCTTCCACTAATTTATCTGATATTATGACAATCGGAGAAAGAATCTAGTATGGTGTCAAGCATGGTTAATTAACTAGTATTACTAGTGAGACATCGGCCACGAAAAAGGCAAGTTCTTCAAAGAAGAAGGAGGATAAGGTGCAAATGGTAGGAGCGGACCGACACTCTTGAAAACAACAACCGTATGGTCGGACACCGCGATATGCTTCATATTATTACCCAACGCCATACGGGTATAATCAACCATATGTGAATAATGCAACTTCACATTACTCTCCTTATGCCTCTCAAAATTTTCGACCCTCGGCCTGTCAAAACTTCCAACCTAGGGGTTGGCAGCATAATACATTCTATACTCCTGGGCAGCAGAATAACAAAGAGGCACATAAACAGACTCAGTTAGACCCAATTCCTATAACTTATACTGAACTTCCACCTCAGTTATTTCAAAATAATCAACTGGTACCGGTACCTGCTGATCCGATCCAGCCTCCATACCCAAGATGATATGATGCAAATGCCCGTTGTGACTATCACGTAGGAGCCATATGGCATTCAACAGAGAACTGCACCGCACTTAAATACAGAGTTCAAGCTTTAATCAAGGCATGATGGTTGATCTCTAAAAAAGAAAATGGACCTAATGTCAATAACAATCCTTTGCCGAAGCATCTGAACCAACAAGTAAATGCAGTTACAGCCGTGATAGAAGAAATGGAGTAAACTGGTCCTTTGGTCTTCCCGTGTCTAGATGGTTTTAAGCTGAACAATTAGAGTGTGTTAGAGCTACCGTCTTTTGTAAATAATAAGTCAAAGTAATTGTTTTTTTTTCTTCCCCTCATTTTTTTAATCAATAAATTAATTTTCTATTCCCTGTACATTCTATCCAGACCTATTATTTGTCTATAATTCTCCCATATCAATAAAGTTTAAATTCATTCACTTTGTTCCTTTGCTCTGCTATTTCTCTCCGTGCCAATTTATTCATTTGTTTCTTTTTCTTTCTCCCTTATTATGTCTTAAGCAGTAATACTGAGATTGAATGTGATAATGATTCGAAATACGAGTTTGATACACCTATATACAACGTCGAGTCTGATGAGGAAATGGATGATGAGCCTTTTACCGAGTTATTGAGAATGCTAGAAGATGAAGAAAAGATGTTGGGATCCCATGAGGAATTAACGAAGACAATTAACTTGGGGTCACAAGCCGAGGCTAAAGAGGTAAAAATAGGCACTAATATGTCTTCAGAGAGTCGCTAAAAGTTGATAGAGTTACTCCATGAATATGCTGATGTTTTTGCTTGGTGCTATCAAGATATACCTGGTTTAGATACAGACGTTGTAGTGCACAAATTGCCAATCAACCCAGAGTTCAAGCCGGTGAGGCAGAAGTTATGGAAAATGAGGCCAGATATGTTGATCAAGATAAATGATGAAGTGAGAAAACAAATTGATGCAGGGTTCCTTACGGTATCTAATTACCCTGAGTGGGTGGCGAATATTGTCCTCGTACCAAAGAAAAATGGACAAGTAAGAATGTGTGTAGATTATAGAGTCTTGAATTGTGCAAGCCCAAAAGACAACTTCTCGCTTCCTCATATCGATATGTTGCTTGATAATACTGTTGGATTCTCAACCTTCTCCTTTATGGATGAGTTCTTAGGATACAATCAAATCAAGATGGCACCTGAGAATCGCGAAAAAACCACATTCATTATGCTATGAGGAATTTTCTGCTACAAAGTTATGCGGTTCGAGCTAAAAAATGTTGGGGCAACCTACCAACGTGTCATGGTTACCCTCTTTCATGACTTGATGCACAAAGAAATTGAAGTTTACGTGGATGATATGATTGCTAAGTCAAAACAGGGCGATGAAGCACACAACTATTTTAAGGAAGCTATTTGATCGATTAAGGAAGTTCAAATTGAAACTTAATCCCAACAAATGCATATTTGGGGCAACCACTGGAAAACTTTTGGTGTTTGCAGTAAGCCAAGAAGGCATTAAAGTTGACCCAGATAAAGTCAAAGCAATCTTAGAGATGCCGCCTCCACGGACGCAGAAAGACGTTAGAGGGTTCCTAGGACGACTCAATTACATCGCAAGGTTCATATCTCACTTAACAGCAACTTGTGAACCCATCCTTAAATTGCTCCACAAGAACAACGATTGTGTATGGAGTGAAGATTGTCAAACAACATTTGATAAGATTAAACAATATTTGCAGGACCCTCAAGTTCTTATGCCACCAACTCCAGGATGACCCCTTATTTTATATCTCACAAGGACTGAAAACTCAATGAGATGTGTACTATGGCAGCATGATGACTCAGGCAGAAAAGATCAAGCCATATATTATTTGAGTAAGAAGTTTACCGATTGCGAGACAAAATACTCTCAAGTAGAAAAAACTTGTTGTGCTCTAGCTTGGGCTACCCAACATTTAAGACAATACATGTTGTATTATACCACATGGCTCATTTCAAAGATGGACCCCATAAAGTACATTTTTGAAAAGCCATCTCTCTCAAGTCGAATTGCAAGGTGGCAGGTTCTCTTGTCCAAATACGATATTGTCTATGTGACTCAAAAGACTATTAAAAGGAGTGCTCTAGCAGAATACCTAGCTCAACAACCTATAAATGACTACGTACCGGTAAAGTTCGACTTTCCAGATGAGTATATCTCCACGATAACCGCAGTTGAGGAAAGTTTAGACTCACAAACTTAGACCATGATGTTTGATGGTGCCTCTAACAAGCTAGGTCATGGCATAAGGGCTATTTTGATATCACCTAAAGAGGATCTATACCCTCTTACCGCCAGGTTATGTTTTGACTGCACATATAATATGGCCGAGTACGAAGCATGCTCGATGGGCGTCCAAGCTGCTATTGGTATGAAGGTTAAGAAACTTAAAGTTTTGGGAGTCTATGCTAGTAATTCATCAGCTAAGAGGAGATTTGGAAATAAGAGGCGCTAAGTTGTTGCCTTACAAATGACTCATAACGGAATTGTCACAAGAATTTGATGAAATCTCATTTGATTATTTGCCGAGAGAAAATAATCAAATAGCATATGCATTGGCCACAATAGCAGTGATGTTCAGTTTATAACTCAGTAAGGAGGTTCGTCCGATGAAAGTTAGGAGGAGAGATGTCTCAGCTTCTTTTATGAGCATTGAGGAAGAACCCGACGACAACCCCTGGTTTCATGACATCAAGCAATATATCAAGAGTAAGGAATATCCACCCAATTCTTCAGAAAATGATAAGTGTACCCTCTGCAAGTTGGTAATGAAGTTTTTCTTAAACGGAGAGAGATTGTACAAGAGAAACCATGACATGGTTCTCCTAAGGTGCGTTGGAGGAAAATAGGCCAATAAGATTATGGAGGAAATCCATGAAAGAGTTTGTGACACTCATGCAAATGGGCACATGATGGCTAGACAAATTTTAAGAGCTGGTTATTATTGGCTGACTATGGAGATAGATTGTATAAAATATGCAAGAAAATGTCACAAATGTCAAATTTACTCAGACAAAACTCATGCTCCTACTTCTCATTTGCATACTTTGACAGCTCCTTGGCTCTTCTCTATGTGGGGCATGGACGTGATAGGACCTATCGAACCTAAAGCATCAAATAAGCATCGATTTATTTTGGTAGCCATAGATTATTTTACCAAGTGGGTAGAAGCATCTTCTTACCGAGATGTGACAAAAGGAGTTGCAGTCAAATTCATCAAGAAAGAAATTATTTGTCGTTATGGTCTTCCTGAAACCATAATTTCTAATAATGCAAGGAATTTGAACAACAAATTGATGAGCAAGCAGTTTAAGATCAAGCATCTCAACTCAACCCCTTATCGACCCTAGATGAATGATGCAGCGCCAACAAAAACATAAAAAGAATTGTTGAAAAGATGACTGTAACTTACAAGGGCTGGCATGAAATGCTTCCGTTCGCCTGACATGGTTATCGCACCTTAGTGCGTACTTCAACTGAGGCAACGCTATTTTCATTAGTTTATGGTATGGAAGCTATTCTCCCCATTGAAGTAGAAATTCCATCATTAAAAGTTATCATAGAAGTTAGGTTACAAGAAGCTGAATGGGTCCAAAGGCGTTATGAGCAGTTAAATTTTGTAGAAGAAAAGAAGTCGACGACATTATACAGAGGACAACTTTACCAAAGAAGAAGAAGGTGCGCCCAAGAAGGTTTAGAGAGGAAGATTGGATTCTAAAAAGAATCCTCCCATTGTAGAAAGATCATCGAGACAAATGGACCCTGAATTATGAAGGACCATTTGTGGTGAAAAAGATTTTTTCTAGAGGAGCACTAGTTCTGGCCAGCATGGATGGTAGCAAGTTTTTAAATCCAACCAATTGAGATCATGTTCGAAAGTATTATACATAATTTCCCGTGTATCTCGGAAAATTTCACTTTGATTCAGTATTTTACTTCAAAGACATTTTGTGCATCCATTCTCTATTATAACCTACAAATTCGAACAACATTTTTGAGATATGTGTCCTTTGTCATAATTGGAAATATCATTTATAAAGTTTGTTCTCTATTTGTCTCTTCCTATTTATGAATGCCAGTAGTTGCTTACATTCACGTTCTTCAAGGTCACTTGTTACTCGAAATCAAACATAAGGGCACAGGAAGCCTAAAAGATAATGATATTTGTTCTCTAGAATCATTGAGGCAAATATGACATTACAAAGTTATCAGGGACAAATTCGTCATCCCGTTTAAGAAGTGTTTTGCCAAGTCTCAGTTTGTTTGTGTACTCTCGATCCAGTTAAATGGGTTTTGAAGGAAAGCAAAATGCGGTGATTGAGCTATCTGGACAATTTGAGGTTTATATTATAAAAGCAAGTGATTTCACTCTATTTTTTCACATCCATGATAAAATTTCCTGTTATCATCATGCGTCAAACACATTTCATGCATTGTCTACATTTTTCTTGAAGAAGTCTCCAAAAAGCCCTAGGGCAGGAAGTTTCGTGACATCTCATTTTGCTCAAGCAAGCGTGTTCAATTTATTTGTTGGTTAAATCGAAATCGATTAAAGATCGTGGTCGAAACCTGTGTCAAGCTAGGTCCGTCGCCTTTTAATTTCCCGTTGGTTAAATCGAATCCGATCAAAGATCGTGGTCAAAGCCTGTGTCAAGCCAGGTCCGTCGCCTTTTAATTTCCGGTTGGTTAAATCGAACCCGATCTAAGATCGTGGTCGATAGCCTGTGTCAAGCCAGGTCCATTGCCTTTTATTTTTATTATTGGTTAAATCGAACCTGATTTAAGATCGTGGTCGAAGCCTATGTCAAGCTAGATCCGTTGCCTTTTATTTTTATTGTTGGTTAAATCGAACTCGATTAAAGATCGTGGTCGAAGCTTGTGTCAAGCCAAGTCCGTTGCCTTTTATTTTCCCGTTTGTTAAATCGAACCCGATCAAAGATCGTGGTCGAAGCCTATGTCAAGCCAGGTCCGTCGCCTTTTAATTTGCCGTTGGTTAAATCGAACCTGATCAAGGATCGTGGTCAAAGCCTGGGTCAAGCCAGGTCCGTTACCTTTTATTTTTTCCGTTGGTTAAATCGAACCCGATCAAAGATCATGGTCGAAGCGCCTGTCAAGCAAGGTCCGTCATTCTAGCCTTCTTTAAATAAAATTTCGCCTTCCCAATACTTTGTGTTTTTGTCTTTGTCTACCCTTTTAGTTCTACAAGGATACAAAAGGGGGCAAGCCAAATTAAATTTATTTATTAGTTTATTATCATTATTATCATCATTATTTATTTTATTAAGTTTAATTTTAATTGTTTTGGTTAAAAATAACATAATTTACTTTAAAAATAGATTTTGTTATTTAAAAAAAAAGGAATTTGTTTCTATTTCTTTTTAAGTTAAGGTTTTTATTTAGATTTTTTTTTTAACAAACAGATTAAGAAGCAGTTCTTCTTATGCTTTTTCTTTATCAAAGTTTACAGGTGGCTTCTCGCCCTCATATTTCTCCTTTTTTTTCTCTTTCCCTTTTTGACATTCCCCTTCGTTACCATTGCCCTCTGTAGTATTTAAGAGGACGCATAGAGGAAGGGAGGAGGAAAAATACAGAAAATTTATTTTTTTTACGCTTTAGAAAAACCAAACATCCATTAAAGTTCACATTTTTTCGTTTTCCTTTTATTTCAATCTCTCTCTCCAAAAACCATTTTTCCTTCGCCTTTCTCCTCTTCCTCCATCTCCCTTTTTCCCCTCTTCTTCTCACTTTAAGTCCACATTCCCGGCTGCATACATCCTCTGGTGACGATACTCCGACATCACATGTCCCCCGGCAACCACAAGCTCTGACAACCTGCAACACAATAGTCCAGCGCAAAGCTCTACAATCCCGACGGACAACAATAATACAACGAATCGGGCTACCCATCTGCAATAGCACGAAATTTCGATAATCTCTACAACCGACGCACAGATCTCCGGCGATCCGACTTCCACCATAGCTCAAGTGCTCCTTCACGGCTTCAGACTCGCGGGCACACCAAGAAATTCCTCTCTGCAGTACGTGTTTTAAAAAAAATGCTTTTGGAAATGATTTTTTTAAATGAGTTTGTTTACAGAGTTGTTTTCTTAATAAGTTTGTTTTAAACATTCTTTTTAAAATTAGTTTGTTTTAAATATGATTTTTTTAAATAAATTTGTTTTAAATATGATTTTTTAAAACAATTTGTTTTAAATGGGATATTTTTAATAAGTTTTAAGGAAGTTTGTTTTATACGATTTCAAATCTAAAAAAAAATAAAGTTTTTTTTTTATTTTTTGGTTTTAGTTTTTATTTTACTTTACTTTTTTAAAACAAAATTTGAAAATAAAGACTGTATTCTAAACAGGAAATATGGATTGTATTTTGTGGTGTTAGCATAGTGGTAGCTTTTTTAGGGATAAATTTGCATGTCTCAACTTCGAGTGTTTGCTTCCCCAAATTAAAGTTATTTTATTTTTTATTTTTATATCATTGTTTTTACTAAACATCTATTTTAAATAAAATGTTTTTTTATAAATAAATAAAAAAATCTTTTCGTTTTTTTAAACAAATTTCAAAAATAAAACATTTATATTTTAAAAAAGAAATTAAGTTGTATCATAAGGTATTGGCATAGTGGCAAGAACTTTGGATATTAACATTTATAATCCAAGTTCTAGCTTTTTTATGCACCTTTTTTTATTATTATTTTATCATTGTTTTTTAAGAATTATTTCGAAAACTCCAATGATAAAAATTGGAACCTTTCAATATTCTCGAGGTGATAAATTTTTCTAATGGCATTCATGCCACTCATACCTATTAACTCATATCTTATAACAAAGTGTGAATTAATATAATGTGATACATTTCAATCAAAACACAATTTGTTTCTTCTTTTATTTAGACCAAATAATATAATAGGATAATTTATGATAAAGCACGGTACCGTTTTCGAACAGGTGTCGTAGGGTGCTAACACTTTCCCTACGCTCAGTCGACTCCTAAACCAAATTTCTGTTTTCGTAGACCAAAATTTCTTTTTAGGTGACCAATCACACCTCGTAGATGATTGGTGGCGACTTCAAACTCTTATCTCGAAAGAGACCCTTTAAGGGATGACGTTGCGACAACTAATATAATATATACTGATATACTATATCATTGATATAATCACTACTAGAATTTTGTTGCTATATATGTAATTAATTGGGCTTGTTTTACCATATGCAAGGGATAACCACATAAATAGACTATTTATAGATCTTGTTTTCACAAGTTTCTATTTTAACGTCAAATTGAGCCTAGCTCAGCTAGTTAAGGCATGTATCTCCTGATGGGAAGGATAAAGTCAAAATTGGAACGACCAAGAAAAGAATTGTTGTGTTGTGGATGGAACCACTGTCCTGAAAGCAAAATCGGCACGACCGCGGTACTAAATCGTTATATTGCCAGAATGCTCCCCAAGGTTAACACAACCTACGATACAAACGTGCACTCGTTAGAACGGAGTGGAATCAAATCGTGCTCAGAAAAATCTTTTTAAAAGATGGAAAGGAGAGGAGAAAGAAGTGAAAGATAGGATGTGTAAAATGAGAAGGGAAGTGACAATTTATAGTCACTAGGTAAATCACTCTAAGTGCGCCACACAGTTTTGACAAGATCAAAACCTAGGAAAAGAAAACGTTCCAAAAAACATAGCTTCACGCCTAAGCTAGTCGGACAGTGACTTAACACGTGTGGATCAAGACTTGGGCTTACCTCTCACCATATTTATAAGCCTACTACATGGTTTTGGCTTATAAACCAACTTTCCAAATGATAATCTTTCCATGTGGGACAAAATGAATTAGTTTACCTTTGTCATTCCTAACAATCCCCACGAATGACAAAGAGTAAAACAGAAGAAGAAAGATAAGAACAAATTTTTCTGAGTAAATGATAGACAACTTAAATATTAATATCTTTCGATTTGAATTAATGTATTAGTAAAGTAGGGCAACAACCTAAGTAGTGAAAGTGAGTTACCTCTTGAACTTCTAGTAATTATAGTTGAGACCCCCACAATACGTTTAAATCCTTGATATTGATTCCGAGATGGTTATCAAGTGCTATTCATTGCCATGCACATAGAACCTTTAGGCCATCGTGACAGCTCTAGAAAGAGACTCTGACTCTTTCATAGAAGGCGGCCTAACGTTCACGGTCACGTTGTTGTTTCATCAAGTCTATCATCACCACTTAAAATTGGGCCATGAAGACTTTGAACATTATCCATCAAGTCCTTACAAGAATCACCCAAAATAGGACTATGGATTCACAATGTGATTTATTACATCCATCAAGTCCATACTTGGACCACCCAAAAGAAGAGGTATGGATTCACATTGTGTTTTATTACATCCATCAAGTCCATACCTAGACCACCCAAAATAAGAGCTATGGATTCACAAATGAGAAACATCAAATGCTGAGTCCCATACAACTTAAGGACTCTACAATTACCCTCCTTGTTTGGCCTTTGGTGAGAGGATCTGCCATAATGTCATTTTTCAGCAACTGTTTCACAGCTCCATATCTTAGACGTATGTGGCGTCTCTTGCCATTGTGCACACTGTTTTTGGCAATCCTTATGGCAGCCTGTGAGTCACAATGAAAGGATACAAGTACAGATTTCCCCCACAACAACACATCTCCAAAAAGACTTCTTACCCATTCAGTCTCTTGTCCTGCTAATTCAAGTGCTATGAACTCGAATTCCATAGTGGAACGTGCGATGCAAGTCTGTTTTGCTGACTTCCAAGAGATAGCTCCTCCACCTAAAGAAACAGATATCCGTTAGTAGAGCTCACCTCATCGTTATCTATAACTCAGTTTGCGTCACAGTACCCTTCTAACACAGCAGGAAACTTGTTATAATGCAAATAGTAATCCATGGTGCCTTTTAGATATCTCAACAAACGATGAAGAGCGGTTCAATGTTCTTTACTAGGATTATGTGTATATCTACTCAATCTACTTACATCATATGCAATATCAGGTCTAGTATAGTTCATTAAAAATATAACACTACCTATGATATTTGCATATTCAGATTGAGATATAGTATCACCTTTATTTTTCTTTAGACTAATGCTAGCATCATAAGATGTTCTTACAGGTGGATTATCAAAATAGTTGAATTTCTTGAACATTTTTTCTATATAGTGTAACTGACATGAGGAGAATTGATTATCATTTTTTCTTATTTTAACACCAAGTATTACATAAGCTTCTCCTAGATCTTTCATATCAAAATGTGAAGATAACAATAACTTGGTATCATTAATGACATGTAAGTTTGTACCAAAAATAAGCATGTCATCAACATATAAACATATGATCACACACTCAACTCCAAATAACTTTGAGTAAGCACACATACCAGAACAATTTACTTTATAACCATTGTTTACTAAAGTGCTATTGAATTTCTCATACCATTGTTTAGGAGCTTGTTTAAGACCATAGAGAGATTTTCTAAGCTAGCAGACTTTATTTTCTTGACCAACAATTAGAAAACCTTTATCATATAGATCTCTTCCTCTAAATCTCCATTAAGAAATGATGTTTTTACATCCATTTGATGTATTAATAGGTCATAAATGGCAGCAAGAGCAATTAGAGCTGTAATGGTGGCTATTTTAATTACAGGAGAATATATATCAAAATAGTCAATCCATATTTCTGTGTGTAACCTACAACCACTAATCTAGCATTGTATTTTTCAATTGATCCATCTGGTCTAATTTTCTTTTTAAAGATCCATTTGCTTTTAATAGGTTTATTTCCTATAGGAAGATCTACCAAGTCCCAAGTTTGATTTATAACTATAGAGTCTAGTTCATTTTTAATTGCTTCTTTCCATAAGCTAGAATCTAGAAAACTAATAGCCTCTTGGCAGGTTTTAGGATCTCCATCTATTAGATACATGCAAGCAAATTGATTATCTATTTTATCCGATTTTTCAACTAAAAAGGTAGTTAAAAAGTTAGGTCCAAAACGTTTGCTAATCTTTTACCTTTTACTTCTCCTAAGTTCTGGATGTTTTATAACCTTACCACTACTTTCAGAATCCAACTCATCACTAGAAATTGAGGGTAAAGTTTGTTTTGGAGTTACACATGATTCACTCAAATTCTTGACGAACGGGAAAATATTTTCAAAGAATACAACATCTCTATATTCACAAATTTTATCATTCCTTAAGCACATGAATCTATACGCTGAATTATTTTGAGCATAACCAATAAAGACACAGTCAAAGGTTTTAGATCCTACCGTAGGTTTTTTGAATTCTGGATATGCCACTTTTGATACACACCCCCACACTCTCAAGTAGCTTAGGTTAGGTGAATATCCTTTCCAAAGTTCTTACGACATCTTATTCAGCTTTTTGTGAGGGACCCTGTTAAGAACAAAACATACAGAGAGCGCAGCTTCCCCCCACATATTATCAGATAAACCAGAGCTCAATAACATAGCATTCATCATTTCCTTTAACGTTCTATTTTTACGTTCAACTATTCCATTTTGTTGTGGTGAATAAGGAGCAGTGACTTCATGTATGACACCATTCATTTCACAAAATTTTTTAAGGAAATTATCACTATATTCGCCTCCCCTATCAGATCTTTAGTCTTTTTATCTTTCTATCCAATTGGTTTTCTACTTCAGTTTTGAATTTAAAAAATATACTACTAGCTTCATCTTTATATTTTAGTAGATAAATTTTTGTATATCTATAAAAATCATCAACAAATGTAATATAGTAATGTTTTCCACCTCTACTAGTAGTGTTCTCGAAATCAGCTAAGTCATAATGAATTAAATCAAGTAGCTCAGTACTTCTAGTTGTTATAGGTCTTGTAGACACCGTATTTGGTTTGGCTTGCTTTCGTTTTTTTAAAAAAATTTATTACTGATTTATTTATTATTTATTTATGTTTATTTAGTTTAAAATAACATAATTTACTTTATTATAAAATTTAATGTAAAGTTTTAACTAAATCAAAATTAAGTTTTAAAATTAGATTTTATTTGAAAATAATTGGTTTTTTTAAATTGATTTTAAGATTTAAAAAAAACAAACAGTTTTTTTTCTCCCTTTGATTTTTTCCTTCATACGTGTATCCCCTCCGCTTCTTCTCCTCCCTCTTTTTCTCTCTTCTCTTGCCTCTTTTTCTTTTTTATCGTTATTTTTAGGTGTATTTAAGGGGGGCTGCGGTGGGGAGGAGAAGACAGACAGAACACCCATACAGAGAAGAATTCACTTCCTTCTTTCTCTCTACCATCACCTTGTCTTCTTCTTCACCCAGGCCGGAGACCCCGACGATACACAGACCGCACACGTTCCCCGGTGATCACAAGTTCAGACAACCTGCACCACAGTAGTCCGGCGCAAAGCTCTATAATCCCGACGGACAACAATAATATAACGAACAACTTCTACAACCAACGCACGGATCACCGACCACCTGACTTCACGGTTTCAGACCCGCGGGCACACCCAGAATTTCCTCACTGCAGTACGTGGTATAGAAAAAAGTTGTTTTAGAAATAATTTGATTTTTTTATTTGTTTTAAATAAGCTTGTTTTAAATTTGATATATATTTTTAAAATAAATTTGTTTAAATATGATTTGATATATTTTAAAATAAATTTGTTTAAATATGATTTGATTATTTGTAAAATAAATTTGTTTTAAATATGATTTAATTATTTTTAAAATAACTTTGTTTTAAATATGATTTGATTATTTTTAAAATAAGTTTGTTTTAAATATGATTTATTATTATTATTATTATTATTATTTTCGGTTTTAGTTTTATTTTCTTTATTTTTATTTATTTTAAACAATTTTGTTTAAAATAAAGATTTGTATGATAAGAATTAAAACCTAGTTGTGTCATGTAGTGTTGGCATAGTGGTAGGTTACTTAGGAGTAATTCACATGTTTTAGGTTCGAGTCTTTGCTTGCTTAAATTAATGTTTTTTTATATCATTATTTTACGAAACAGCTATTTTAGATAAAATATTTTTTTAATATAAAAAAAAACTTTCGTTTTTATAAGATTTCAAATCTTAAACCATTTTTATAAAATATTAAGTAATGTCTTAGGATGTTGGCACATTGGTAAGAAGTTTGTATATACTCTCATATCACAAGTTTAAGTCTTGATGGCCCCTACACTAATATTATTTTTTATTTATTAATTTTTCTTTTCTGCTAAATAATTATTTCGAAAATCCCAATGACAGAAATTGGATCTTTCCAATATTCTCGAGGTGATAATTTGTTTTTCTAATGGTCTTTGTGCCACTCATGCTTGTTGGTTCATATTTTATGGTAAAATATGAACTAATAAATTTGGGACATTTAAAAATCAAACACAAAAATAGTTTTCTTTTTGGACCAAAGTATAATAGGATAATTTTTGAAAAAATATGGTACCGTTTTCAAACGGGTGTCGTAGGGTGCTAACACCTTCCCTACGCTCAGTCGACTCCCGAACCAAAATTTGTTTTTCGTGGACCAAGTTTTTAAAATAGGTGACCAATCACACCTCATAGATGATTGGTGGCGACTCCAAATCCTAATCTAAAAAAAAACCCGTTAAGGGATGACGTCGGCTGCTCCGCGTCGCGATGACGTTGCGACGTTGTGAAACTTTGCCTCTACGCATACATGAGATTTCTGGGTTTCATGCAACTCATAAGTATCAATTAGATTTAGAGCTTTGAGCCTTTAATTGATGCAATATTCACGTGTCCTAGTCTACCATGCCACACATCAATAGACTCCACTATATAAGCACAATGTGTATCAATTTCATTAATAGAAACAGTGTTAAGGACAAACAAAACATCTGCTAAATATCACTTACCAACAAAGTCACCATTTTTGGTGAGGATAACCTTGTCGATCTCAAACACAATCCTAAGTCCAGCTCGATTCAGCAAACCTCCAAACACCAAATTCCTATGTAGGGAAGGAACATACAGTACATTACTTAAAGATAAAGTTTTGTCAGAAGTGAGTTTTTAGAGTATCTTCCCTTTCCCAAGTACTCCAGTTGTGGTAGAGTTCCCCATAAAGACACATTTGCCCTTGGTGGAGTCCTGGAAGTCGTGGAAGAGCTCACGGTTTGAGCATAAGTGTCTAGAAGCTCCGGTGTCTAGGATCCAGTTAGACTTGTTCTCTACCACATTTGCCTCAATGACCACGACGACAATGATATCATCTGTCTCTGTGAGATTCGCTTGTGGAGTACGCCGTTTGTCTTTTCTCTGGATGCATTGATAGGATTTGTGTCCTAGTTTTCTACAGACATAACAAACCAGTTTGGCTTTCTCAAATTTTCCTTCAGCATTTTTGAGTTGGAATCCCTTCTTATTTTGTACTCTATCATTAAAACCCTGTTTCCCTTTGTTTTTGAACCTGTCTTTGAAAGCATTAGAAGATTCAACTAAGTTAGCTTTAACTGAATTTAAAGATTGGGAAGAGAGCTTATCCTTTTATTTGTTGGCTTCCTCTGTATGCATGTGACTGATAAGTTCTTGCAGGATCGACTCTTTTTTCTTGTATTTCAGGTGGTTTCGATAATCACTCCATGAGGGAGGGAATTTCTCAAGCAGTGAATTCGCCTGAAAAACCTCACAAATCTTCATGCCTTCTAAGAGCACATTTGCCACCAGGTTTTCGTACTCATGAACTTGATCCATTATTGGTTTTTCATCCGTCATCTGGAATTGAAATAATTTACCGACGACGTACTTTTTCCTGCCTGCATCATCCCCACCATATCTAGATTCTAAATTGTCCCAAATAATCTTTGCAGATTTTTGGACTACGAAGAGATAAAAGAGAGAATCCTTCATATGGTTGAGTAGATGCCCACGAACAATCTTGTTGTCTTTCTCAAATTTGTCAGTACCATCGATAGCAACAGTGGACGTTCCAGAATCAGCAGTCATAGCTGAAGCAGTGGCCGCAGACTGGTCAGTAATGGTGGTTGCGGCGACGGCGGGGAGCTAAGCAGCAGTGAGGATATAGTCGATCTCCAACTGCTCAAAGAAAATAAGTAGCTCTAGGACCAGCGGCGATAATTGGATTCGTCAGAGGTTCCAATTTTGACAAGTCTGCTAGGATATTCTCGGATTCGATAATAGCCATGTAGTTGTGCTTTCAGATTGATGGGAAGGATAAGGTCAAAATTGGAACGACTAAGAAAATAATTGTTGTGTCGTGAGTGGAACCACTGGCCTGAAAGCAAAATCGGCACGACCGTAGTGCTAAATCGTTATATTGCCAAAATGCTCTCTAAGATTAACGCAACCTCCATTACAAACGTGAACTCATTAGAACGGAGTTGAATCAAATCGTGCTTAGAAAAATCTTTCTAAAAGATGGAAAGGAGAGGAGAAGGAAGTGAAAGATGAGATGTGTTAAATGAGAGGGGAAGTGACAATTTATAGTCACTAAGTTGCTAAAAAAAAAGAAATTAGATTTAAAAAAAAACATAAAAGAAAAATTTACACCCACCACATGTTGGTTCTTTTACTAAGCAACCCATTATGTTAGGGCTTAGCACAAATCACTCTAAGTGCTCCACGCAATTTTGACAAGATCAAAACCTAGGAAAAGAAAACGTTCCAAACAAGATAGCTTCACGCCAAAGCTAGTCGAACGATGACAGAACACGTGTGGATCAAGACTTGGACTTACCTCTCACCATATTTATAAGCTCACTACATGGTTTTGGCTTATAAACTAACTTTCCAAATGATAATCTTTCCATCTGGGACAAAATGAATTAGTTTACCTTTGTCATTCCCAACATCTCCGACCAAAAAGTCGTGTGTTCGAACCCTATCCCCACATGTTTTTGTACTAAAAAAAACACAAGTGTCTATTTTAACAAAGATTTTCACAAATGTATGAAGGTGACCCCATTTAAAACCTAAGCCTAACTGCAAATCACATATATGCCCATAAGTAGCTATATAATATTTAAAGAAAAAGAAAAAAATCAAAAAATGAATGAGATATATTTGGGCACGATTTTCTTCAACTTTTTTATGTAGCAATTGGGTACTTATGAATCTAGGGTAAAATATTTTTGAGGAATTGTCTTTCGTGGGTCAAAACATGAACTATATTTCACAAAGAACCTTCATTTTTAATTTTTACATATTTAGATTTTGAGATTTGAATTTTTTTATTTATTTCAAATTTGCCAAAAATTATTATTGTTTTATTTAATTGGATTTTCGTCTAAATGATTAGCTTTATTAGCTTTGATTTCTAATTAAAAGATTCAAAATTTGAATTCTCGTATTAAATATGATATATTCAAATTTTCAAAAATGTGCCTCATTCGATTTATTCCCCTATTTTTCTCCGTTCAATAATAATCATTAAATCCTTCTATTTATACTTCCTAAAAAAATCATTCTATTTATAGCAAAAAATTCTTCCGGTTTCTCAATATTAATCATTGACAGAGTCCGTTTTAACTGCCATTTTCATTATTTGTAATCACATATTTTTCCTAGCATCAACCGGAACATCCATGTAAGTACTATTTTTATTTTTTCCTTAGCTCTTTTTTTTTCTTTCTTTATGCCTACTATTCTTTCCTTCTTAATTTTTTCTTCTTAGATTAATTTATATTTCCCCTTTTTCAATGGCTATTGTTTTTTTCGTCCAAAATATTCCAGTTAGCAATTCAAATTTTTGACAAGTTTAGTTTAGTTTGACCACAAATTCAGCATCTCAAATTTCGGATGCAAAAATTTTATTTGAATATTCAAATCATTATGATTGTTTAAATGTTATCTCTCTCTCTATATTTTTTTTATTTCTTAACAATTCTGTAAATTTTATGTTGATTCATCTCATGTTATGTAATCTTCATTTTTAGGTTATAATAAACAGTATTATTAGTGATCTTATTTAAATACAATATACACATACCTATACTAGGTTATAAAATATATACCATGCATTTTTATACAATTAACTATTACATTATATTATATTTACCTATCTAACATATGAACTAATCTTATTATACAAAACTATTATGCATATCCATTCAATATATCTCAAACGAGTTTCTTATAAATATCATACAGGTAGCATTTCTATTCCTGTGCGTATGCTTCATACTAGATTTCAGAACGACAAAAATAATTACGTGGAATATAAAGTTTTGAAACTAATATAGCATCAAGGAATGTCATACGTTAATTTGATTGGAAGAGATAATGGAGCAATTTGGATTGCTAGGCAGTTCTGATTATCCTGATGTATTTGCATGCATAAGATCTACTCGGTTGGTTAAGAAGGACATGAAAATATCAGATGACAAGATGCGCTATGGTTGTACAACATCATTGGTAATGGTGTTGTTGAATGTTGTTTCTTTAGTTATTGATCGTAGAAATTGTCTTTTTAACATATTGAATTGTATATCTCTTATTGCTTCAAGTTCCATAGACATTGGTATACAGTCAATTTGTCAATTTCATCACTCAATGTGAATATTTCTTCTGCTTTCCACATTGATGTGAATGACAAGTTTTGCAAAAAGCGTTATTTACTGAATGTCTTGCTATCTATCAGTATAAGAGATAATTTTCAATTCAAGACTGTTAAATCGAATGATAAATTACAGATCGTAGGTTGCTTTGTTGGCAACTGCCAATGTTCCTTCGTGCTTCCCAGTTTGGAGATAAAGAGAGTGAGATTTGGGTCATAAATAAATTTGTCCAAGATCATATATATTCTATTGAAATAGTACTTAATGATCATAGGTAAGCAACATTTTTTGTTATTAAGAAATGTATCAAGGATAAGATTAACATAGCAAGCACTGATTTAGACATGCACAAGAATATAGTCAAATCAGCTGAAAAGATTTTCCCTAAGGCTTGCCACTATATATGAGCGTTCTATGTTTTTTAGAATTTGAAACTAAAGTACAAGGACAAAGTGTTTGATAAGTTATTCCTCCCATGTGCCAAAGCATATAATGTTGAGAATTTTGAATATAATTTACACTCATTAGAGAATACTATATGAGGCATACATGAGAGAGTTATCTTCTATAGGTTTTTCTAAATGGTCATATGATTATTCACCTTGTACAATATATAATTTCAAACAACAAATATTTATGAAATTTAAATGCTGTCATGAAATATGTAAGATAATTACCAATAACTTTTATGTTGGAAGTTTTGAGGACGATGTTGTAGAGATGGTTCTATGAGCATAAAAACGATGCAAATATCGTTAAAATACCTTATTCTCATGCATGCCTCATATTAACATAAAAATAGTTACGTACCAAAGGTCACGTCTTCCCATATTATTCCAACAAGTATATGTTTTACTCACAGTGAATGTATCTATCCATATCAGGTCACCAGTAAAGTTAGAATATTCTAGAAATACATTGAAATATTCCATCTCCATGTTTTTTTTAATGCAATTAATACATTATTGTACTTTCATTATATTGTCATTAACATTTGTTAATTTAATACTTTATTTCTTGTTTGAAAGCATTACATTTGTTTACTTTATGTTTTATTTATCATTTATCAAATTTTATTACCTCAGAATATATTTATATATTATAATTGCTATTTATGATATATATACCTTTGAAAAAAATATATATATATATGCATACTATTTATAAATACTTTTTTACATATTATTCTTTTGATTTCAATATATAGCTACAATTTATATATACTATCATACAAAAACAATAAAAATAAAATGTACTCTTTAAACCATGCATTCATATAAAAAGTCATATAACCCATTAATTATTTATCATATATTGCTTGTTGTTATACATTGTGCTCTTAATCGTGCATTCATTCTAACCTACAAAAAGTTCAAATTTTACACAATATATTCCAAAAAATAATAGTGTTCACACGAGATTTTTGGAAAATTATATTTCGTTGAGTTGAATTTCGATTTTTGTTGTATGTATTGAGTAGTAGATTCAATCTCTAGTATTTATCTACTTATTATTTCTCTCGAACTTGATGTAAAGATAGATATACTTGTTCTTGAATTTTGATCGTAGTTTTATACGCTTCAAAGTCTTCAAATCTTCAAATCTCCAAGTCTTCAGAGATGGAGAGTCTTCAATTTACTGTCTGAATTCTCCCACTTCTGAACTCTTTAAAATAATCAGTGGGCTTAAGTGACCGATCTGTTTATAGAGTTTTTCGTAAGCTTTAGTGGGCTTCGAGCTTGGGTGATTTTAGAAACTCATCGATTTGAGCTTTTATTTGGGTCGTGGACCCAATTTAACTTTAAGAGGTTTAGGTTTGGGTGATTTTGAACCCAGTCCTAAACTTGAGCTTGAGTGATTTTGAACATAGTCCTGAACTTGGGCTTGAGTGATTGAGACCCAATTCAATTTTTTAAGTGAATTTAGACTTAGTAGTAAGAAACACGTATGGTGCAACTGAAATTTCATAATTTCTATTTCAATGTTTAAAAATATAAAAATTAATTAAATAGTTAAAATTTATAATATAATTTGTTCTTTTTTATCTCTAAATGTTTACCTCACCAAGTTTTTTCATATTTTCCATATTTATCTCATAAAATCAACACTGATGTGGTTAGTGTGACTAAAAGTATTATTCTTCAATTACTTAAATTGTTTTTTCTAAAAAAAATACATATTCATTTATTTTTCCCTAAACAGAACAATACATAAAAGTAAATAAAACTTTGTTTCGATTTCTTATTTGAGTCATTAAAAAATAAAATGACAAAAAAAAATATTGAGAGATAGAGATGCGTTCAGGGCCGTCTTTCTTTCCCATGTTTGAGTTCCAGTCCAATTCCTTGCCCTAGCTCGCCAGGAATGCTAATCGCAGCCATGTTCCGATGGATTGCTCTGGCTATTTTCATCACACAATGATCACCTTACCAATGAGGAGGTCATTGAAGGAGTTCTTGCGGTTATCAAGTACCATCCCAAAGTGGATCCGTCCAAGGTGATTCGATCTTATCACTCATTTTCCCTTTCCTTTTTCCAGTTGATTGAGTCGTTTGGAAAAAAAAATAACTAAAAAATTTGACGATCAAACAATCTAACTAAATATAAAAAAACACAAGATAGTGACCAAATGAGAAAATTAACATACCGAAAGAGAAAAGAAACTCAGGTTTTGATGAAGAAAAAGTTGGGAGAAAGAGTAAGAAAAAACTCTTTATATAGTTGTATAAAATAAAAAATTATGAAACTTTTGAAATTCCTTACTAATTATAATTCAAAATAAGTTATAATTTTTTAATTAATTCATAGAAATAAAGAGACAAAACCCTCAATATTCTAACTCTTTATATTCTAACCTTTAGGGAGAATTTATTAGAAAGAAAAAATTAATTTGAGAAAAGTAAAATTTTGTATTGATGGAAAATAAATATTTTAAAAGAAATGAAAAAAAAGGGAAAAGTGGCATGGGAGGGAGACAAAGGGGGAGTGAGAGAGAAAAATTATATTTGAAGGACAAAATTGCCCTCAAAATATCTATGGGAATGCTGAAATTAAAAGAGCAAAATAGGGAGAAACTTTTCTCCCCTATAGCCCCATTTATATATATTATAGATTCAAATTTAATAAACTGTATTATAAATCTACTATAATAGTGATCTTACGGTATTGAGAAATTAGGGTTTTTGACCCCATTTTATAATTAATTAAAATGTTTGACCCCTAAAAAAAAATTATTTGTGACTCCTCCCCTTCTAATTTTTAATCCATTTTTACTTTTTCCTTTGTAAAATTACCAAAATATCTATATTTTTAAAAAAGTAAAATTCTCCCGGGCTCTTGGTTCCCTCTCAAATTCTCTTTTTAGTTTGAATCTAATATGGAAAAAATCTCAACTGTTTAATTTGAAGAATCAATTACGAATCGAAAAAAAACATTACCATTCTAAAATGAAGAATCATTACAAATATAATATGGAAAAAATTCTATAAAAATGGTTTAAATTAAATAATGGAATGATTAAATATTTAATCGTTTAATTAGGAAAATAAAATTTGCATAATCGTAGCCCAATATTGCATAAATGCCCAGATTTAATTAAAAAAAAACCAAGATTCCATGATTCTTGGAACAAGATTGCATAAATGTTCAGGATTTAATTTAAAATGATGGCCAAAATTGCATAAATACCAAAGATAATTAAAAAAACAAAATTGCATAAATCTCAGCCTAAGATAGCACAATCTCCAACAGGATAACATAATCCCAGGTCGGGACAACATTTTTTACTAATTCGATCTAGGATTATGCAATTCTGATCAGAGTTACATAATCCTAGTCTAGGACTATGCTATCCTGGGCTGGGATTCATGCAATTTCGTTTTTTTTTTTTTATAATTATCTTGGGCATTTATGAAATCTTGGCTTGAGAATCATGGAATCTAGGTTTATTTTAATTGAATCCCGGAAATTTATGCAAATTTGGCCAAAGATTATACAAATTCAATTTTCCAATCTTCATAAGATTAAAAAATTGAGATTTTTTCCACTTTGTAATTGATTATTCAAATTAATAAGTTAGATTATAAATTGAGATTTTTCCGATTCGTAATTGATTATTCAAATTAAAATGTTAGATTTTTTTTCCATATTAGGAGTAATTGATTTTTCAATCTAAAAAGTTGAACTTTTTCCATAGATTCAAATGAAAAAGAGAGTGTAAGGTTTAAGGTGAGAGATTGGTGGGATTTTTTTTTTAAATAATGCTAATCCTTAAAGTATTTACGAAAATATGCCACTTTTCAAACTATTTACCAAAATAATGCTTTGAAATAGCAGGTCGTCTCTCGACCTGTGAAGTGACAACAACTGGTTCTCTCTAAGAAACGACCAGCTAACGTGGCGCTTCCAGAGCGCCACGTAATTTTTTTTTAAAATAACGCTTGGTCGTCTCTTTCCGCTTTTAAACAGAGTGGCCCGCCACGCTATTTTCTTTTTTTTTAATTACTTCAGGAGACGACATGTTGTGCGGATTTTTTGAAATCCCGCTTGGAAGACGATCAATTTTGTTTTTTTTTTTAAATTACATGGCTTGGTCGTCTCTTACATGGATTGGTCGTCTCTACCAAGTCCCTTTTTTTAAAAAAATTACACGGCTCGGCTTTTTTTTTACTAACTGGTTTGATTATTATATTTTTTTCTTCTTCTTTAAGTTTTTTGCTATATTTATATTATAATTTGATTTTAATATATTTAATATTTAAAGGTTTAATTTTGTTAATACCATACTGTAATTAGAAAATAATATTCTTAATTTATCAATATTAGAGAATTATAGTTAATTTTATCAATAGTAGATTATAAAATAATATTCAAGACATGAGTAAAATATTAAGTAATATCTAAAAGGTACAGCTGCATAACCAAAATTAAGCGTTATAGTCTATGAATCTATCTAATGTGTGCCACATGAGGGAGGTCGTCGATGACGATGTGGCTGTCGACGACTAGCTCTCGGTGCCTCTGGTATCTGTTGATCCTCGTTAGGGTTGATGTATTGTCCATACTATCCACGTCCACATCCATGACCCTCATAATTATATTGTAGTGGTGTGTGAACTTGGCTCGAACCAGGAGTCGGTATTATAACCATAGGTGTGGATGAGCCGGCATCATCCTGTGTCTGCGTGAAAGGTGGAGCATCATTGATATTATGATACATAACTTCAGGTTCAAGAATGTCAGGCTCGTTTGGAGCATCCTACTTTATTTGACGATGTCCTCTACGCCTGGGGCCGTGAGTAGGTGTAGGTACTCTATACAACTGGTGAAACCTTTGAAGATATCTCCCACCAATGGTACACAAGCTATTAATATCTTTTGACAATGAGAGGATACTAATTTGTTCAAAACATGCCACCTGCATAGAAAATGAATTAAGATAAATATATAAAATGCAAATAATTGTAGCACCAAACGCTGCTCCTACTTGAATGATATAATGTCTAGTAATTGATAAATACCAACTCATGTATCCGGGGATCACAATCACCATCATCGTCCACCAGATGACTAATAGAGATATAATCTCTACGCATGCGCCACCTAGCCACAAAAGGTGTTACATGGTCCTGCTATCCTCGGTGTCGAAGGTCTATATCATGTATCTTCGGTCCCAACTAGGAACATCTGGAATTGATTGTTTCATCCCGAACTACCTAGCAACTCTATCTGGATGATGACACTCAACAACATGAAAACAAATGAGTGGACTTACTGTGCACCATATTTCATGTCTATTGTTGCAGTAATATGGTAGGAATGCAAATTCCTTATTATATGGTTCCTAAATCATCTGAAATATTTAGACAAAAATATCATGTTAAAAGACAACCAAGTTATATATATAATTTTAAATATTTAAACACATACCGATCCCGGTGTCAGAAGATCCAACATGTATCTGTACTAAATCAATACATGTGTCGATAATTCTATGACACAAAATTGATCTCTCCACCTATAATAATATTCTAAGTTTGTAAAGTTGTGTATATATTAAAAAAATTAATATTATGTCACAATGAAATAGTTAGATAAGCATACCGTGCAGCTAATAGTCGTCCCACTAGCTCATCTTCCGCGATGTGGCGACGAGCTGGAGCCATGCTTGGGAACCGATCTCAAGCCCATACTTGAAGGAGTATGATCGGACCAGCAATGTCTCGTGAATCAGATCGACATGCCTTGCATAAATGTCAATACAACCATGCCAAACCTGCTCATCCCCAACTAAATCGTCCAGCCATTTCAAAATCAGCCAACAACGGAAGGAACATCAAGTGGACCAAATTATTAGACTTATCGGCAAATAAGCTACCACCGATAAGTTGCAAAATGTAAGCACGAGCATATCTAGCTATGGTGTCCTCGTCAGAATTGTCATCTAAGTTGCTGAACTGTGAAGCCAACCATGGTAAACTAAGTCTAGATCCTCTAATATGTGAGTCGTCTGGAGTCACACCAAGAAATAATTGACATGTGGCTTTTCAATCATAGTGTACTGGTCCTGTTACTGGCTCACCATCTACCAGTAACCCGAGTTGCACCACTACATCCTGAAGTGTTATAGTGCATTTACCCTCAGGCATGTGAAAAGTGTGAGTCTCTGGCCTCCAACGCTCCACAAGCGCAATGATCAAGTGCCAATCTAATTGGATAAATCCAACTTTGGCAAATCCATAAAAACCGAAAGCACGAAACGCTGGCTCAATCAAAGGATGTAATGGAATGGTGCGATCACATACTGCCTCTCTACGCATGCAGTGCAACTCCTCGTTACACTGACCTTCCCAAACTAGTTCTGAACGATGACGCGCTTGACCATACAACACTGATTGATCTATCGGGTTTGGATTTAGCTCCATATTCTATTACCATAAAATATGTCATGATGCATAATAAGAATCATGATATGAAATCACTGAAAATTTAAATCATAATGTAATCATTAAATATTTAAATAAATAATGTCAGCATTGAAAATTTGCACAAAAAGAAATCATAATGTTATCATTCAAAATTAAACAAAAAGGTAAAAGAATACAATGACAAAAATAAATCATAAGTAAAAGCTGCTATGAGGGTGCTTCCCTCTGTCTGGAAGGACAACTTCTTCGGTTGTGCCCAAGTTGGTTACATAACCCGCATCGTTGTTGAATACTAGGTTCTCTCAAATCCATCTCATTATGACTACGTGAACTTCTTGGTCTACCGAGCTGTCTCAATAATTCTGGATCGGGATGCAGGATAGGCATATTTTGAAGGGCAATCCAGTAATCTGCATGTGGAACTGGTTCAAATTGATGAGCGTAACATGCAACATACTTTGTAAGTTTGTAACAATCACTGACATAATCTTCGTAGTTGAAGTTTATGTGGGAGCAAACTGCCATGAAATGAGGGCATGAGATGTTAAATGATTGCCACTTGTTGCATGTACATGAACGTTCATTCGCATTGAACCTCACTATTTGTGTGTTTCCTCCTTTTGAATTGTAGTAGTGAATTACCATCTTCATATGAAACACACCAACAACTTTATCATAATTCACTACTGTGTGTTTGCTAGATCTCATCGCCCATTTAAGAAGTTTATCATAAGCATACCTGTTTGAATATATATCATCATAAGCATACTCATTTAAGAAGCATATCGAAAGTATTAACAATGAACTACAGATTACCTTGTATACTTTTCATTTCTTGCTAAGGCATTTCTTGCTTCTTCCCTTCTCTTCTCAAAGTACTTAACACATCTGTAAAATGTAAGGTCCGCCAATGTAGTGATAGGTAACATACGAGCTCCCTTCAACACCCCATTAATGCATTCTGAAAGATTGGTAGTCATCCACCCATATCTATACCGACCATCATGTGATTGGGTCTACTTTTCAATTCCAATGTTGCGAAAGAAATCCATGCAAGTTCTATTCATTTGATTAACCTCTTCAGCACACTTGTTGTTCTTTCGAACTTGAGATTGAGAACTAGCATGATATACCAGATTTTTCAATTTCTTACTTTTGTATTTTTTATTGAAGTTACTCACAACATATCGTAAGCAAAATCTGTGATAAAATTTAGGTCATGTCCAACCATTATGTGGATTATTAACGACTGATATAATACCCCCGTGTCGGTCAGATATCAAACATGTTTCTTCGTGCGTAACAATCTTTCGTAGGTTTTTTAAAAACCAGCCCCAAGTCTCTCGACTCTCCTCGTCAACAATGGCAAAAGCAAGTGGCAACAAATGTCCATTGGAATCAACTAATGTTGCAATCAAAAGTTTCCCTTATACTTTCCATAAAGGTGAGTTCCATCAATTTGAAGTACGGGGTGAAACGTTTTAAAAGCTGCAATACAAGGACCGAATGCCCAAAAAACGGAATAAAGAATGGCATGACCTAGCATCCCGTAATTCTTGAGTTTCCACTCAATAATTGTTCCTGGATTAGTGTGTTTCACCATGTACATCCACTTCGATAAACGCTGATATGACTCATCCCAAATCACCAAATACTCGAGCCAATGCCTTTGTTTTTCCATCCCAAACTCTTTTGTAAGAAACATGATATCCAAACTTCTCTTTTATCAAACCTTGAAGTGTTACTATTTTTATGCAAGGGTTATCTTTCACCACATCACAGATTTCAATACTAATCATATTTGAATCCAATTGAGGATGACTTTGATTGAGTTCAGAGTAAACACAAGAATGTTGATCTTCGTACTTCGTGATTTCCCAAAGGTTATAACATTTGTTTAGGATCCGCACAGAGTCGCCACTTGCATCCATCTTCCCACTTCTTGCATCTAGTTACCCACTTTGATGGTGACGACTCCACAACTTTATATGGGTTGTGACTTTTAATAGCAAATCGTTTCACAATATGTTGCATTGTTTGTTTATCTTTACATCTGAACCCCTTGTACAACAGATCATGTTCTATAGTACTATTCATGATGTCCATTCCCAAGTCGTTGAACATGTTTGAAGGGATATTATGTTCATGACCCTCGAAATCCAACATATCAAACTCATCATCTGTTTCAGTTCTCAATTCTACAAAACTATTTTCAGCAGGCAAGTTCATATCATCATCTAGATCATCAGTTTGGGGAACATTTGGTTGATCATCAGTTTGGGGAACATTTAGTTCAGGCTCAAGGTCAAGGCATTGGCTCTCGTTGAGACATTGGCTAGGTGTGTTAGTAACTATGTTTCTAACACACACAAATAATTCCACCATGTCTGGGGAGGGCACTGCAATAGAGAACATCAACTCTAACGCATAGTGATTCGAAATTGGAATAGGAATGTACTTAGTTGATCCTGAACGTGTAAGAGTAGGATGTCTACAAACTATTTCTAATTCACTGCCGCTCACATCTATGTTCAATGATAATCCAACCGTTTCAACAAAATGTCCAAAATCAATACCACTATTAACAGTGAAACCTCCACATGGCGGTCGATTATATTCAACTCCATTCACACCTTCCACCATACAACCATTCATATACAAAATAATTGCCAAACATTTAGCTGTCATATTTTATCCTAGAACATAACAAACAAAAGTTAAATTTGGTAACTAAATTTAATTATACAAATTAATAAAAGATAAATTAAAAAGTTTTAGTTAACTATCTAATTAATAATAATCAACCAATTAATTACATTACTTACAAATATCTAAATCTAACTTTGTTAACATTACTTAAACTAGTTAATTCTAAATTTATTAATGTTATTGAATTCATTTATCAATTTAATATAATAATTAAAAAAAAACAGAAAACTAGTCAAGAAACTGAAAATCATAACATAAACATAAAACGACAAAATCATTGTAATATTGCTATACTACAAAACAATACTAATCATGATATGAATAAAAAAAAACATGAATAATAAATAAATACAAAAGAAAAAAAACTAACCTTTTTCTATGACAAGTGGTCCCAAAAAAATTGGAATTGATGCAAGTGGTCTTGTAATCATGTTGTAAAACTAAAATTATTAAAAAAAAAGAAAAAAAAAACAAAAGGAAAAACAAAAGAAAAAACGAAAACAGAAACAAAAAGAACAAAATAAAAGAACATCTCATCACCCATTTACTTACCAAAGGCGGCGGCGGCTGGACGGAGCCGTGATTGGCAGCAGCGACTGGACGGAAAGATGTTGGCGGCGATTTGGGGGAAAGAAGGTTGGAGCGGTGGTGGGGTAGCTATGTTAGGGGTTTTAAAATAAAACCCTAACTTAGGTCGTCTCTTGAAGAGACACCTAGCGCCTTGGTCGTCTCTTCAAGAGACGACATGTTGCGCAGGATTTTTTGAAATCCCGCTTGGTCGTCTCTTGAAGAGATGAAGAGACGACATGTTAAGTAATTTAAAAAAAAAAAGAAAACAACGTGGCGGGCCACGCTGTTTAAAAGTGGACTTAAGAGACGACCAAGTGTTATTTTAAAAAAAAATTACGTGGCGCTCAGCTGATTCCCTCTTGAAGAGACGACCGGTTGTTCCCACTTCAGAGGACGACCTGCTATTTCCAAAGAATTATTTTGGTAAATAGTTTGAGAAGTGACATATTTTCGTAAATACTTTAAAGATTAGCATTATTTAAAAAAAATCAAGATTGGTGGAGGGAACTAAGATTGTGGAGAATTTAACTTTTTAAAAATCGGGGATATTTTAGTAATTTTACAAGAGTAAAAAGTGAAAATGGGTAAAAAAATTAGAATGAGATGGGTCATAAATAAGATTTTTTCATGGAGGGGTCAAAAATCCAAATGGATTATAAAATGTGGTAGACATCCCAATTTCATGTGGTAATTTGAGTTTCAAGCTCCGGCAAAATTACCATAAATTTTTTAATTAAATTGATTTTGGGACAAATTTTCGTATGATCCAATTAAAATAATTAAACACAATCTAGGGCCCAATAAAATACATGTAACATTATTTGGGAATTGTAAATATTAATTTTAATTTTAGGGTTAATTTATAATTGACCCCAAAATAACATATAGTTTCGTCAATAACGACTGACTGTTTACGATTGTGGTTCTACAAATGCTCTATTTTCAAAATTTATACCAAACATAATTATGAATGAATTTTGAAAATATTATAGTATCAAAACATATATTATTTATTTCTGGTTTCAAATCATTTTAATGTGTCAAATGAATCAACTTTTACATTTGAAAATAACTAGTAGGAAACATGTGCGGTGCATGTGAAATTTCATAGTTTTATTGTAAATTAGTTTAAAATATAAAAGTTAATTGAATAGTTAAAAATATAATTTGGCTTTTTTATCTCTCAATGTTTACCTCACCAAGTTTTTTTTTTTTTTTTTTGTACTTTCTGATCATCCACTGATCCGTTGGTGTGACTAAAAAAAAATTGAGAAGTGTTGATTATTTGAAAATTTTCTATAAGTAAAATACAAGTAAGAATAAACAACTTAACACTTACTATTTGTTTACTTAATTTTGTTTTCTAAAAAAACCACATATCCATGGATTTTTCATCATTTTTCGTTCCTACATAGCAATGCATAAAATGAAAGAGAACTTTGTTTAATTTCTTATTTGAGTCATTGAAAAAGATAATAAAACAAAAGAAGAAGAAAGGAAAAAAAACCGCAAGTATGTCATCTCTTGAGCTTTTTAATAAATTACTTATATATTGTATGTAATCAAGTATTTTTAAATAACAATTATTAACATTGCATTGAAAAAAAAAACAAAAAGTTGAATTTTAGATTAAGCAAGGTAACGAAATAGAAAACAGAAGACATTGACTAAAGGAGAAAGCATAAGGAAAGAAGATTCGAGTTTTGAGGTGGAAGAAAGAGGAAGAAAAAGTTTTTTATATAGCGGTAGAAAATAAAAAGTTATAAAACTTTTGAAATTTCATATTAAGTATAATTAAAAAAAGTTACAATTTTTTAATTAATTCTTAGAAACAAATAGGCAAAACTATACTTATTATAACTCTTTCACAGATAGAAATTTAATTTGAGAAAAATATTTGAGAGATAGAAATTTAATTTGAGAAAAGTAGAATATGTAAGGATGGAGATAAAATATTTTGAAAAAAAAAAATTTGAGGGGTGGTTTAGGTGGATGGGAGAGAAAATTTTAATATTTGAAGGACAAAATTGCTCTCAAAATAAATATGAAAATATTTAAATTAAAATGGTAGAATAGGGAGAAACTTGTCCATTTTATATATAGAATAGATTATTTTAGCTCTACTCGAATTTTGTGTTGAAGTGGAATAAAATTTAGATATGAATTTTCGCTCAAATTTCGATTTAGAATATGCTCAAATTGAAGTTTTGAATTCGAATACAAAATTTACAAAATTTGGAATATACCCAAATTAAAATTCTACCCAGATTTTGAATTTTGGTAGATTTTTTTAGTTATATTCGAATTTTGTCTTGAATTGGAATACAATTTAATTAAATTTAATAATTTTTATTCTATTTTCAACTTGGAATATGCCCAAATTGAAATTTTGAATTCGAATGAAAATGTGCAAAAATCAGGAATATGCCCAAGTTAAAATTGTGCTGAGATTTTAAATTTAGATAAATTTTTTTAATTCGAATTCTGACTTGAGTTGGAGTAAAATTTGAATTTGAATTTTTATGCCAATCTAGATTTGGAATACGCCCAAATTGAAATTTGATTTCTAATAAAAATTTGTGAAAATTTGGAATATGTCTAATTAAAATTTTAGCTAGATTTTGAATTCAAATAGATTTATTTATTTTTACTTGCATTCGAATAAAATTTGAATTGAGATTTGTTTTTAAACTGCAAATCTTTTTGGAATATGTCCTAATTGAAAATTCTAATTTGGTAAAATTTGAAATGTGCCGAAATTGAAAATTTGAATTTGAAAAAATTTTGAATATGCTCAATTTAAAAACTCTATAGATATTTTATTTTGTAAAATTTAGGCTAAAAGTTAAATTATACTCAAATTTGAAAAGAATTTTCGGATAATTTTTGAACTTGACTCTTTATTTTATTCGGATTAAAATTGCAATTCTTATCATTTGAATTGCAATCATATTCCAACTGGATTTGAATCCTTATAAAGTGGGATGAAATGTGCCTCAAAAGAACACATTAGTCAGTATCTTTTTACCTAAAATTTTTCGTACTCTTTCTTCTTTTTCTCTTTGGTCATTTTGTAACTATCTTCTTTCTTCATGAATGCAGTGCACACTTTATTTTCTCTTGTGTAGCACTTAAGGTAGGCTTCTTTGCTCGTGGGTGAATGGAGATCTCTTTGCCAACAATCAAGCGGCTACAATTTCTCTGCCAGCTATCAAGCGACTGTAACAACTTTGCCAACCATCAAGTGGCTGCAACATCGTCAAACCATCAAATGGATCACAATATCTTCGATAACCATCATGCGAAGATTCAGCTTGGGATATGATGTCTAAGGAGCAACACCTAATTTGGTTACTTATGCCCTTGGTTATCATCCTAGATTATGCAAGAGAGATAGTCAATAGATTGAGCGTCATGTCATCACACTTGATAATGTTATACATATTTGTCTTGCATCGTCTTTGTGATTGTTGGATCGGTATGACAACCCTAGAGGGGGGGGGGGTGAATAGGGTTTAATTAACAAAATATAAATTTTTTAATAAATGGGCCCAATTTAAACAAAAATAATACACTTTTTGAGATATGCAATTTTAACAAAGTAAGATAAAATAAATTCTAAGGCAAACAAGAGAAATTTAAAGCAAACAATAAAATTCTAAGATTAAATGCAAAAATAAATAAGAGAGAGGGTTAGAGAAATTTGACATCGGGAATTTTTATAGTGGTTCGGCACAACTGTCCTACTCCACTTCCCAAGCACCTCTTGGGTTGTAAATTGAAATTCTGACTCTTTCCACGGTAGGAGTCAAACCGGTACACTGCTCTTCACACAAGAGCAAAGACGATCCTCTTTACGGTGAGGATTACACTGTTACAATGAGTTGAAGATTTTTAAACACACACTTACAAACTCTCAAATAGAGTAAATATACAAATTTGAGCTTACAAAAATTTCAATCCTCACAACAATAAAATTTCTCTCACAAATAAGATGGAAAGAAAAATTGAGAACTTGGAGAGATTAACAAAATGAGAATTTTGAAGTTATGGAGGATTGAGAATAAGAGAATTGTTGTGTAATTTTGAATGAGAAGTTTAGTTTAAATAGAGGGAAGAAAATGGTAAAAAAATCAAGTTTAATTTTGAACCATTAGATCTTAATCATTAAAAATCAAGGATTGAGATAATTTTGAAATATATATATATATATATATATATATAATAATGATAAAATAAAATATATATATATGTGTGTGTGTGTGTGAGAGAGAGAGAGAAAACGGTAAAGTTTTCAATTTTTTTTATTTTTATTTTATTTTTTTTAACAAAGTTACCGTTGGTAACTTTTGACTTTTTTTTACTTTTTATTTTTAATCTTTTTCTTTTCTTTTTCAATATATATATATACTTTAAAAAGAAACTTGTCACTTGTCAGCTTACGAACTGTCCACGTCATCTTCTCGGGTATTTTTCATTCCAATTTGTTTCGATCGTAACTTCTCCGTTTGAGCTTCGATTTGGATGATCTAACAGTCGTTGGAATCGTTGTAACAAGCTCTACAGTGTGGACACTTTAAAATACAAAAAATGTCAATAAATAAAATTAAGTTTGTTATCATCAAAACATTAATTAATTAATTAAAAATTAATTAATTTGAGATTAAGGCCAAAAAGCCAACAGTGATGTCACTATTTTTTTTTAACTTGGACTCAACTTAATGTTTTAATTTAAGTTGCCTATATAAATTGACATTTATTACACTGACCTTTCAATTCATTTTATGTACTTATTAAATACACTGCATGCATTTAGCAATTTTCATATCTTGAATTCCAGATTTGGTAATTGGGGAGCTCACACTAAATTTAGATTCACAAATTTGGTAAGTCTATTTAAACTCTATTTTAAGTATACATCTTAAAATTTCAAGTGTCTTTTTTTAACATATGTTTATGCTAAATTTCTTCCATGATTCATAGATCGCAAAGATGAATATGGTGATTGAAGAGCATTAGCTATTTCAAATAGGTTGGATAATGAAGGTTACCATCGTTTGAAAATTTTACATACAAAAATTGAAAAACAGAAAAGGAGAACCTTTGAGAATTATGAAATGGATAGTAATAGACAGATATAAAATGTTTTATTGAGCATGTAAAATTAGTGTTTGTCATCTAATTTTTTCTCTCTCCCACATATCTATAATGTTTCATAATGCATGGAGTAATAATATTCAAGTCAATTTGTTTAATTACTTTATTGAAAAGTTTGGAAATATGTTTCAAAACGGAAAAACATATATGTGATCAATGATGGAAACATCAAACCGATTGATGTAAGATACAAGAATGTTCATTTGAAAATTGAGATATCATTATCCCAAAGTAGTAAGGTGAAAAAAATTGAAGGAGAAACATTCTTTCTCAACAGCCAGGATTTTTGGAATTTTGAATCATTAATGTTAGAGTTAATTTCTTAGTAATCATTTATTATTAAGTGATTTGTTGTGAAGTAATCAAACACTAACTCCTTTATTAAATCTGTTGCATATCTCCTTTAGTGATTGGGTCATTTTGGAAATGAGGCCAAAAAAAAAAAAGCTACAGAAGGTAAGGGTGCATGTTTTTCTTGTCACCGTGAGAAAGAAGGGCTCCGTTGAAAGAATCGAACCCACATTGGAGAGACGACGCTGCCGCCCGTCGATTGGGTCGAGTGGGTTTGGCCACTGTAAGGTGTTTTGGCGATCTTCGCTACAAGAAATAGTGCTTTCAGCGACAGAAAAAAGCAACGAAATAAATTCGTCGCATTTTATGCGACGAAAATAGAATGGGTCGCATTTTATGCGACGAAAATGGGTAGTGTCGCATTTTCAAGCGATGAATCATATTTTCGTCGCAAATATATGCGACGAAATAAATTTTCGTTGCATATATCTGCAACGAAAACCTATTTCGTCTCATACCCCTTTATTCCAAACCTTAACTATTTTTCTCGCTTCCTCTCCTTCCTTTCCAAATCAAAATTTTGTCTGCTCTCTCTTTGCCCCGCCTCCGATCTGCTATGAATATGACATTGAAACGAATGGGTAGAAAATGTTGCTTTATGAGATTTTATGATTGCATAGTTTGAGAATTACTTTTGTTTTATTCTCAAGGAGAAATTTAGCATTAATTCTTCTAAGTCGCTCTTGGGAAGTAACTGAAGTATGTTTGTGAGTAGAAGAAATATTTTTTAGGAATTATTTATCAACCCTGAATATTTTTTAATCATAATGTCATAAAAAATGGAGGTGATGAACCCATTGCTAGAATCACGCGAGGTCTTGGGGAAACACGTGGTGAATTCTTGACAAGAGTTGTCAAGCGTGCAACGGTAGCACAACTAGAGTTGATGCAATTCAATGCAACCATGATGGAAACATATTTTGTAATATTGGTTCGGATAGAGATGAAGAATGTTATTTGTAAATTTAGAAAAAAATTTAGTTGTTTTTATTTTCAGAAACTTGTAAATGTTTTGAATCACATATACTGTTTAATGAAATTTACATTATTATCCAAGCAATTTGGCTATTTGAACATTTTAAATTTAGCAATGAATTTTGAGGTTGATTCAAAGTTGAGTGGAAATTCAGGTTTGCAAATAAGGAAAATTAAAATGAAAAAAAATTAAAAATTAAAACATTTAAAACGAAATAATTAAAATAAAAACAATAAAAATAATAAAAAAAGCGACGAAATAACATTTTCGTCGCAAAGCCAAAAGGCGACGAAGATGCTATTTCATTCAAATTCTTTCAAATTCTTGATCTTTGTTTTACCCGTTGTGAGCTAGCAATGGGACCAAATGGACCTTTAGATTAGAAACTCCAATTGTGGGTCACTCCACTAAAGACCCACAGCTGCACTCTCTTCACAGTGTATAATATTTTGCATCCATGGATATAACCATAATGAATAAGTGAATCATTCACGAGTTGTCCGTAACTATAGCTGGGTCAAATTACCGTTTTATCCCTGTAGTTACTTCTTGCTCCTTAGTACCACTGATCCTCTAATGAACAATCGTTTATAGTCCTACCAAAAATAAAGTCCCTCTCGGGCCAGTAAGAGAACAACTTAAGCGGCCCCTTGTTCAAGACATAGAGTTAGCACTTAAGGGTAGGGGTGAGCATCGATCGGTCGGGGTCGATTTTTGACCAACCCCACCACTGGAAAGCGACTAGGTCGGTTTCCACTCCGAAATCACAGCATTCACCGACTGATCGACCAGTTGGTACGGTTAGTCGGTTTTGTCGGTTTTCAAAACAATTTTTTTCTTTTTCTTTTATGTGGAGGTTGACGCTGTGAACGGAAAAACTAAAGATGAAGGTGAGGGTCGGCGTCGGAGCCCAAGGGACTGTGAATGACTCTTGAGCAATGGTCGTGAGCGGACTTCTGTGCAAAGAAAGAAACTCATAGATTTAGAAGATGGGAAGAAGAAAATGGGATGAAAAAGATAGGGCGAAGAAGATGGAGGAGAAAATGGCGACTGAGAAGAGAAGAAAGGAATAGGAGGAGAAGGAAGAGGAGAATGAAAAAATAGGAAGGGATGATTGGGAGAAAAACAAAATTGAAATGATAATTAAAAAAAAAAGCAAATGCTCGTTAAAACCAGCGGCGCATTTAATGCGCCACTGGTTTTTAATTTTCGTGGCCAGCGTGTTGCAGACTGCATTAAATACAGTTTTCAGCTTTTTTTATAATTTAAAGCAAATGGTCGGTCGGTCTGTCGGAAATCACGTTTTCGGCCAAACCGATCGACCAGAATTCGGTTTCTTATTTTAAAAAATCAATTCCAACTGTTTATGAAATCAACCGACCAACATCGGTTGGGTCGGTTCTGGTTGGTTGGAGCGATTTTTCGAAATTTTTTGATCACCACTACTTAAGGGAACAACTAATCTACTTCCTTAAAGTCGGGAAGGAGTGAATTCCATTTCGCGAAGTTATGTTCCTAGCTTCTCACTCGGACTCATTCCCAAAATACTAGGCATATTGAGGCCCCATCTTGAGCCAATATAAGCCATACAAATCAAAGGAGAATTCCTCATAGGCAGGAGTCCATAACCCACTTAGGATTAGATCGAGTTACATGGCATCCTGTGAAATATTTGATGGGATCGAATCTCCAGTGTAAGAGATTTATCGCTTGTGTTTGATTTTTCTTTTGAATTATCAATTATACAGAACAAAAATACGGGGAAGAAAAAACTCTTACCCTTAAAGAATTTTCTTCTGTTAAATAAATCACATCACCAATAGATCTCCCCGGCTATCCTCTGGACGTAAAGAACTTGGTTAAGTGGAACCGTCCTTTGAAACATACAGGGAAAAATTTGAGAGAGAGAGTTTTGGGGATAAAAAAAATCAACACGAAACACTTTTGTGTTTTGTTTTTAACGAGGGAGGGAAGAGATAGAAGTGAGAGTAACCTCCCACTCTCCACCTCACCACTACCCAACTGTTGGAACGGCTCGGAAGTGGTTAATTAATTAGTAAAATCAATTAATTCAATATATATATATATCATTTAATAATAAATTAAATCGAAACTATTTTAATTTAATTAAATCACATTTAATTAAATTAGTTAATATTTGAATCATATTTAAATATTCATTTCTCTCATAACCTAGAGTATTTAATATGAATCTAATTCACATTAAATTTTAACCTATAGTTTTAATATGAATCTAATTTACATAATTCTCTCATAATATATAGTTTTGATATAGTACATTATATTAATTGTGTCATATATAATTAACTCAAATTTCCTTTATTGAATTTGAACAATTCAAATTCTTTCCAAAACAATATGTTCTTAATTATCCTTTATGAGCTACCAGGGGACCTAATGGACCTACAAATTAGAAGCTCTAACGATACGAGATTGATTGATTAAACTAGCCCAAACTCATGGGTTGTGACAATATATTTAATCTCTATAATATATTTATATTTAGAAATTAAATAATGGTTTTTGTTTAAATTATATACTTAAAATTAAATTATGTCATAGTTTTAGTCAATCACATAAACTAATAGTCTAATATAGCACCAAATTTACTTTCATTTCAAAATAAATAAATAGACTAGAAAATTAAATGACTTCTAATAAAGGAAAGTCAATCAAATCTAAAAAATGTCAAATTATTTGAATAGTCAAATCATTTAGAATATTTCGTAAGAAAATTTTAAATAATTTTAATAATGAAACATCTTTATTTCTATCAATAGTTTAGTCTCTAATGAAAGTCCTATATTATTAGAGTTTGAAAAAATAACAATAGTATGTTGGAAAGTCGAAAAAAAAATTACAACTAAAAAAACAAACATTCGGTATGAAAATAAATGAAATTAAAAGATATAATAGTTATTAGAGAAATATTTTTTAAAAACACACTAAAAAATTTACTACTTTATAGTTTTTAATATTTTGATAAAAAAAAGTTTACTACTTTAATTTTGATTAAGTGTAGCTGTTATTTGTACGTTAACATTTTCCACTAAAAATAGTTAAAATCCTTTTTTAAAAAAATAGTAATATATCGTGCAGCGCACGTGGTACTGCGCTAGAGTACTAGTATTTCAAAATACTCACATTTTCATTGCAACTTTCCTCACCTCCATTTTTAGGATTGATTAAGATTAGAAGCTTTTGTTTTACTTTTAAGGAACCTTATGTATTTATGAGAGGGGAAAATTTTCTCTTCATACGTGAAGGAATAGTGCTGTGAATTTTCTTGTCATCATTCTCTTCACCAAATGATTTTGCCTCTCTGGTATTTATCATTATTTCGTATTAATTGCTTGTCACTTTGAGGCGATAAAAAATAGACGTTGAAGATTTGTTTTTATTTGACGTGGAGATGCTTAGCCTAAGCCTGAAGTTCAAGTGGAGATCGAGGTAAAACATTGATTTTCTTCTTCTGCTGTGGTTCCTCTAAAAGATTGAAGGTCGAGTAGTTAAAGGCTTGATGCGATCGAAGACACGAGTCCTTTGCTTAAGTACTTTTGAGACGTCAACTTCTTCCACATTTATGTAATGTGAATTGCAAAATTTGCTTTCTCCGTTTTGACATAGACAAATTTTATTGGGAAAAGTCTTTTAAGGTCACCGATATCTAAGGTCGAGAGGAGTCTTTATTTCCTTTCCCTTATGGTTTTGGATTCCTTGAATTTTTCTTTCCTTGATGTCCATTCTCTTTGCTCAGCAGACGTGACTTCTTCTGAGCAAAATTTGATTTATGTTTTTTCCGACGAGTCACAACAACCCAACCTTCCTCTTCATAATTAAAGGGTTTGACGACATCTTTAAAGACATTTCTTGGAGTCTTCCATTGAGAGTGAAGAAATATAGGCTTCAACGTTCCAAATTATATCAAGCTAATCTCTTTATTGTAAAATAAACTTTGAGGTATTTGGCTTTGTATTTATTGTTACTGCAGCGCGATTTGATTAAGCCATTTCATTGAAATCCAGCTCAATCTTTCATTCTCGAGCTAACTTTAGGACACACTCTTTTAGGACAAAAACTTTTCCTACTAGATGTTTGATAACTTGGTGATACTTACAATATTTGGGATCATCAACTCCCATTTTATTTTGGCCATATACACTCAGGAAGTACAATCAACGTGTTTTCAGTAGTTATTCCAACATGGATGTTGGAATCAGAAAAATGATAGATTTTTTCTTGTCTTTCCTTCAAGGTTAAGCATCTTTTCTCATTTCCTTGTTACTTCTCCGATTTTTATTTATTTTTAAATATTTGAAGACAACTTGAGAGAGGTCATGTTTACAACAAAATATTTATTTGATGTTTTCTCGACACTTTTGCTTTCTTTCTCTAAATCTATCACTAAGAAATCCTTACTTGCTCAACTAGCAATGCTTAGCTTTGTATCGTGAGCACGAGTTACTACCTCTTCAAAGGTGCGATGTTTATACCTTAGAGGATGTAAAGAAGTCTCCAGTGTATACCTTGAGTGCACCTCGACAACGGATAGTTCAGTAAGCCTATCTTTACCATCAAGACTCAAAGCTCTCATCCGTTTATATAATAAAAAACGGGTTCACCTTTTCATTTTCTAGTATTGGTAAGGTCCATCATGTTGACAGCTCCCCAAATACTATAGAAGCGATTTAGAAATTATTTTTTAAGTTGTTCCCAACTTTTGATCATATCAGGCTTTAGGTCAGTATAACAATCAAAGGCATTCCCCTTCAATGTCCGGACGAACTGCTTGACTAGTTGATCGCCTCTAGTGTTGACGTTCTTGCAGGTTTCCAGAAAGTGAGTAATGTGTTGTTTGAGTGTCCTCATCGAAGTGCTGAAACTTAGGCGGCTTATATCCAATGACCATCCTCAAGTTGTCAATTGTCTTAAAATATGGTTCTGAATACAAAGTATTGAGATGATCTACCTAATTGAGCCTTCATGTAGTTTGTTATCATGTCATGTAGTTATTAAACAAAGAGTGAAGCGACTGATATTGAGTGTTGTGGTTGATCCTTCTGAAAGATGGTCTTCCCTTTATTCTTGTCTTTGAAAACTAGAGTATCACTTGATTCAGCAGCATCAAAATCTCGGCTCTCAACCATGTTCTTCAGAGAGGAGATTTGAGAATTTTTTTTCGACTGTCTTCATTAGGTTTCTGATTTTCCTCTCTGTTTCTGCCATTTTTTTTATCCTTAGTGCTTGTATTAGTCAGGATTAGGATCAAATAAGGGGTCATGATTAACAAGAAACTCAGATACAATAGATGTTTATAACAGCATCATTACTTTGCTCGCAACAATAAGAAAAGTTGGATTTTCACGTAGTTGGAATTCATTAGAGCAACCATGGGTAGTATGACCTCTATGAAGGTCGCTCATGATAGCAGCCGTTGAAGAAGCCCTTTTTAATTCCATTTCTTGGAAAAGTTCGAGTCCTAACAAAGATATGAGAGATAAATATTGTACCACGCGGCGTGCCAATTTGTTCACACGAGATTTCCAAAGAAATTATATTTTACGAAGTTGAACTTTGATTTTGTTGTATGTATTATGTAATGAATTCAATCTCTATTCTTTATTCTTTTATTCTTTTTTTCAATCTTGATGTGAAGATTGAGATGCTTGTTCTTGAACTTTGATCGAATTTCTATAAGCTTCGAAAGTCTTCAAGTCTTCAAATCTTCAAGTCTTCAAAGAGAGGGACAGTTTTCAATTTGCTACCTGAATCCTCCCACTTCTAAACTTTTGAACCTTCGAGCCCTTTAAAATTAGAGAGACCCCATTATTTATAGAGTTTCCCACAAGCTTTATTTGCCTTTGGGCTTACGTGATTTTAGACCGAACCTATGAGTTTGGGCTCATGGCTTGTGACAATAAGTTGAAGGTTAGAGCACCAAAATCTCCACTATTAAATGATTTTTCCTAATATTTTCTCTTCTATTGAGCCAAACTTTGTAGGGATTTTTTTAATAATGTTATTTTTAAAACTTATTCCAAATATATGCCACTACCCAAGCTATTTCCAAGAATAATGCTTGGAAAATAGATGGTTGTCTCTTCGAGAGACAACCATAACACATCAGCACTTGGTCGTCTCTTTGTTAAAAGCCCATGGATAATACCGTCGACCCAGCTAAAAGTTAGATCCCAAGGCTAAAATCTAACGGTTAAAACTAAGCGTATAGCAGAGCCCAAGAGACTTGATTGTAGCCAACTATGACAAAACAAGTATGGGGGCTAGGAAGACCATCCCATGAAACGATAACCGACAACGACAAAAGAGTATGGGGTCTATTCCACAAAATAACCATCCATGAAATGACCCAACGATGAGTAATCTCAATATAGAAGTCTTATCATGTTTCTTGCCTTCTATTTTGAGAGTAGGGGCTATTGTTATAGGAAGATAAAGCGAGATCATATGGAACGAGCAGAAGACATGAGCTGGGCTGGGGAAGGAGCCGACTTACTAGGTAAGGAAGCCAAAACCTGACCAATCTCGGTGCCGAGACCTTCTCGACGCCGAAGAGTTCTCGACCCCCTAGCTGAGAACCATGATGGTTCTCTCCCGATCCCCGCACAGCCCGATCTGTCTCGACCCTGGATTCGACATTGGGCTCATTACGAAACGCACAAGCCCATGAGTTCAGATCTCCTAGACACACTAGGATTCAACTTTGGTAACTCCTAAATGAATGAAGATTCAACTTCTATAAATATAAGGGTAATCCAAATCCTAAAGGTGTGCCTGAATACCTTACTTTTTACACTTGATTACTTCGATGCTAACTTAAGCACGGAGCCCGTGTGGCAAAAGCCATATCGGTCCTAGCGCTATTCTGTTTTGTAGGTCACGTCGATCTTTTTCACATTTAGAAGATTGATGCAAATTTGGAGGAATTCTAAGGAGTCAAATTTCTGCATCAACAAATACAAACAATATCGGGATGAAGAGTCTGCATGGATTACTATATACTAAACAAGGTAATTAAGAAAAATAATTTCCTTTTACCATTTATTGATTATATGTTGGATCGTCTCGAAAGGAGTATTACCATATGACACAAATCAATTTTATGAAAAGAGAAAAGGAATTAACCAAACCAAACTAAAAATTACCCAGACAAAATTTTACCTAATATTAACCAAACCAATTTAGATCTTCACACAATTTATTTCACTTTAAGGTCATCTTACCTACTAGGAATCAGAATGAGAATGAATTAGACTGAAAATGAATGAGAATGAAATCAATATGTAGCAACGTCATCGCGACGCAGAGTGGCCAACATCATCCCCTAAAGAATTGTCACCTAAAAAAGAAAACAGTCTACGATAATAGAGTTTTGGTTCAAGAGTTGATTAAGCGTAGGGAGGGTGTTAGCACCCTACAACACCTTTGAAAACGGTTACCAAATTTTATCTTAAATTATCCTATTACTTTTATTGGTAAAAAAAATATTTTTTGTAATTAATTTTAAATATCCCACATTCTATGAATGCACATTTTTTTTTATAAAATATGAATTAATAGCTATTGGTGGCACGAAAGCCATTAGGAAATTTTATGACCTCAAGAATAGAGATAATATCTTCGGATGACTGTTTTTTTAAACTTAATTTCACAAATGTCTAAAGTTTTCAAATTTTACACTTACAGATTTCTGCATGTAGGTTTTTTTTATAATACCGATTTTACCCTTATTTATTGCATTTACTTTTATTATAGTTATTTTTTTTTTGGAAATTTAAAAGATTTGAATCCCTAAATTGTAATCATATTCCTTCAATTATTGTGGGCCCCATACAAAATTTCAATACTAATTGCTTGATTCATTCCTTTAAAAAAATTTATTCCCATGATTTACTATTATTATTAATGGAAAAAATATCAAATTTCATCTCTCTTCGTGTGTAAATTCCCACCGGTTGTTGGAAGCCACCGCCGGACGCATTTCAGATTTGATTCAACAAGTTCCTCTCCGTTCGAGCACTTTTCCCCCATATATCCCATATATCCCAATATATCCCTATACACAAAAAGGTAAAGAGTGCAACCGCAACGATTATAAGATATATCCCCATATATCCTTACACACAAAAAAGGAAATGCACAAAATTGTTATAATGCTTTGTATGCTAAGATCAAACTCACTATAAGATATATTTCCATATAACCTTATATATACAACTATTGGATACTACTTGGGTATGGAATGAACATTAGGATATATTGGAATATATACACAAAAAAAAAAAACAAAAGTACAAGAAAAGGGTTTAACTGTTGGGTAAATATACGTTGTATATATTAACTGTGTAATACTGACAAACAGATTACAACGTAACTGGCTACAAATGATATAAATTTGAACAACTTGATGAATACCAAAACTTGATAAAAATAGTCGAGACACGCTTCAATAACGCTGACCTGAAGACAATTATTCGCTCTGCACAAGTTGCTAGTAGATTACAGTGATCATCTCAGCATGATACAACGACTAACTCCGGTAGAACTGCAACCTCGAACTACTCAGATCTGGCAGAACTCTTAGATACTTGCTCTCAACATAAACAAGAAGAACAACTCAAAAGAAGAGAGAATTCTTGTGGGAGGAGGAGAATACCCAATTGTGGTATGCTTGGATATCTCAAAATGAAGAAATCCAGAACTATATATAGTTGTACAAACAAGTAACATCTCACTCAAAATTAAACACATATGTAACATTTTTACATATGTTACATAGGTAACTTTAACACATGTATTTGTAACTTTAACAAAATAAAGAAACAATTTTCCATTTAAATACATAACTTCAAGTTTAATAAATAAAGAAATAAAACCACTAAAGAAATAAACATATTCACAACGTATATGTGAATAAGTTTATTTAAATTTCACTTTCTTTCACACCTTTAAATCCAACAATCTCTCACATGAAAGAAAGTGAGACAGACAAAACACGACCAAGACGTTGAGAGCAAATAGTTAAGTTATGCATCAGGAGAGGTGTCTTTTGGACTTGAACCTTCCTTAGTGAATATTTATCGAATTTACCAAAGAAATAGTGAGAACTAGCTCTGGAACTATCCATCTCATGATAAATTGAGACAACAAATATCACACATAACTTATCTTGTATCCTTGAGTTCTATACGGTTGTGTCCATTTGGTCCTGGACAAGATCCTGTATTCATGAGAGCTTTAGAGAACATAAGCCATTTGAAAAGTTCTCATAGAACCGACCCAATTCTACTATCACATAGGTGATATTGATTAAGAGTATTCTGTCACTACTCCTCTTATAATCAAGATATCAATAGGACCTTAACATTAACATATCACACACATAACATCATAGACGTGAGATGAAACCGTAAGTTTCTTAGTGTGTCAACTATGAATTATCCAGCCAGTTTGCCTATTGAACCTAGATCTTGGGATCTCCAGTCAACTAGGTTAGGTTACCACCAGATATTTCATTTCATAGGCTTTAGCCCCATTTCCCTCGATGTATAAGCAACTTGCTCTCTTGACAATCCTTTCATCAAAGGATCTGCAACATTCTCTTTTGATTTTACATAATCAATGGAAATTATTTCATTAAATAGCAACTGCCTGATAGAGTTATGCCTGCGTCTTATGTGTCGTGACTTCCCATTGTAGACATTATTCTTAGCTCTCATTGAGGCTGCTAAGCTGTCACAATAAATACATATGCACTTACAGGCTTCGGCCACAATGGAATATCTTCAAGAAAATTTCGAAGTCATTCTGTTTCTTCTCCAGCTTTATCAAGAGCTATAAACTCTGATTCCATAGTAGATCGTGTTATACACGTCTGTTTTGAAGATTTCCATGACACAGCTGCTCCACCTAAGGTAAATATATACCCACTAGTTGACTTAGTCTCCATGCTATTAGAGATCTAGTTAGCATCACTAAATCCTTCCAGTACAGATGAATATTTCGTATAATGCAATCCATAGTCCAAAGTGTACGTCAAGTACTTTAAAACTCTAACTAACGCATTCCAATGATCATATCCGGGATTGCTAGTGTATATTGCCAATCTTCCTATCGAATAGGCAATATCATCAGGTCTTGTACAATTCATTATGTACATTAAACTACCCACAAATCTAGAGTATTCTAGAGAAGATACACCTTCACCATTATTCTTCTTCAATTTACAATTTGGATCAAATGGAGTAACTACTGGCTTACTCTCAAAATGACCAAATTTTCTCAATACTTTCTCTATGTAATGAGATTGAGAAAGTATATATCCATTTGGATTTCTTGTTATTTTGATTCCAAGGATAACATCAGCAAGACCAAGGTCTTTCATATCAAAGTTGGAATTCAACATCCTTTTAGTGGAATCAATGACACTTCTAGTTGTGCCCATTATCAACATATCATCCACATATAAGTAAACAATGATGCAATCTTGATCTATGGTTTTAACATAGACATATAGATCACACTCATTTATCTTAAATCCATTAGATAACATAATGTGATCAGACGTCTCATGCCATTGTTTGGGTGCTTGTTTCAACCCTTATAGAGACTTGACAAGTTTACAAACCTTGTTTTCAAGTCCTTTTACAACAAACCCTTCAGGTTGTTCCATATACATTTCTTCATCTAAATCTCCATTTAAAAATGCAATTTTTACATCCATTTGGTGTATTTCCAAATTTTGTAAAGCTGCTATAGCAATTAACATCCTTATAGATGTAATCCTCGTCACTAGAGAATAGGTATCAAAGAAATCTAGCCCTTCCTTCTGACAATAGCCTTTAGCTACTAAACGGGCTTTATATTTATCAATAGTGTCATCAACCTTTAGCTTTCTTTTGAAAATCCATTTACTTCCAATTGGTTTACTCCCAGGAGGTAAATCAAGCAATACCCAGGTATTGTTTTGCAAAATGGACTCTATCTCACTATTGATAGCTTCTCTCCAATAAGGTGCATCTGGAGATGACACAGCTTCTTGAAAATTTTGAGGCTCCCAATCTATCATATATGCTATGAAATCAGGTCCAAAGGAAGTAGCTTTCTTAGCTCTTTTGCTTCTTCTAGGCTCGATCTCAGTTTCCTGATCGTTTTGATCTTTCGAAGAGCTAGCCTCATGATTTCTTTTGGTACCATTACCTTTCGGTCTTTCTTCTTTAAAAGGAAATATATCCTCAAACAATTCAGCTTCAATAGATTCCATGACAGTATTATGATTAATATCAGGTATTTTTGATTTAATCACCAAGAATCTATAAGCAGCACTATGCATAGCATAGCCTATAAAGACACAATCAATTGTCTTAGGTCCAAGTTTTGTCCTTTTTGGTAAAAGAACTTGTACCTTTGCCAAACACCCCCACACTTTCAGTATTTTATATGAGGGCAACTTCTTTTTCCACACTTCATAAGGTGACTTATTAGTCTTCTTATGTGGAATTTTGTTTAAGATAAAATTTGCTATAAGCAAAGTCTCCCCCCACAAATTATGGGGTAAACCTGAACTATTTAACATGCAATTAACCATGTCCTTCAAAGTTCGGTTATTTTTTTCGGCTACACCATTTTGTTGTGGTGTATAAGGTGCGGTAGTTTGATGGATTATACCATTAACTTCACAAAATTCAGAAAGTGATGATGATTCATATTCACTTCCTCTATTTGATCTAAGTACTTTTATTTTCCTCTCAAGTTGATTTTCAACTTTTGCCTTATATGTTTTGAAAACATCTAAGGTCTCATCTTTACTATGTAATAAATATACATAGCAATATTTACTACAATCATCAATGAATGTGACAAAGTATCTCTTACCACCTCTTGTGGGAATAATTTTCAAATCACATACATCACTGTGGATTAAATCAAGTAACTCATTACTTCTTTCCACAGACGGAAATGACTTTCTAGAAAACTTTGATTCAACACAAACTTTACATTTGTGTCTATTATCAATGTTAAAATTAGGCAATAGTCCTACACTTACCATTATTTGTAAAGAATGATAATTGACATGCCCTAGCCTAGAATGTCATACATCACACAACTCAACAATATAAGCAAAAGAGTTGTTATTATTATTGTTGTTCTTGGGCACTTGTGCCAGTACATTCAATTTGAACATATCATCATTTAGATAGCCCTTTCCCACATACATACCCCCCTTAGTCAGAATAAACTTATCTGACTCAAATACAAGCTTGAACCTATTTTTGTTGAGTAGGGTTCCTGACACAAGATTATTTCTAATCTCTGGCACATGCCACACATCAGTGAGGGTAAGTATCTTTCCAAAAGTCCATTTCAGTAGGACTTTTCCTCTGCCTACCACTGAGGCTGTTGAAACATTTCTCATGTACAGTTTATCACTGCCATCTAGCTTCTCATAAGTGGTGAATAGTGATTTATCCCCACAGACGTGCCTAGTAGCACCAGTATCAATCCACCAACCTTTGGTTTCAGAGGCCATATTTACCTCAGAGATGACAGCAATTAAATTGTCATCTTCCACAGTGTTGGCCTGGTTGTTGGAGCTTTGTCCCTTCTTGTGTCTACAATTTGCAGCTATATGGCCACTCTTGCCACAAACCCAACAGATTGCACGAATGCGCTTGTTAGCGTCATTCATTGGCCCAAAATTCACATTCTTTGTCTTGACTTGATTCTTCTTAGGATGACGCCTTGAAGCTTCAGCAATATGGGCATTAGCTTCAACTTTACGTGGCTCTTTGTCTCCCTTTCTGTTGTCCTCTTCAATGCGGAGTTTCACAGTAAGATTTTCCATGGACAACTCCTTTCATTTGTGTTTGAGATAACATTTGAATTCTCTCCAAGCAGGAGGCAATTTCTCAATCACAGCAGCAACTTGGAATGGTTCATTAATAACCAATCCTTCACTTTGCAAATCACTGATAATAATTTACAATTCTTCCAACTGGTTGACTACCAACTTGGTATCAACCATTTTATAATCTAAGAATTTTCCAACAAGAAATTTCTTAGTACCAGGATCTTCCAGCTTATACTTCTTGTCTAATGCCTCCCACAATTGCCTTGAAGTATCAAAGGCATTGCAGTAGACATTATACAAGGTATCATCCAGGCAACTCAGGATGTATTTACGACATAGAAAATCTGAATGCAACCACGCTTGCTTGGCAGCTTCAGTTTAAGGAGTGATTGCTTCTAGGGGAGTAGTTGGGCATACCTCATTTAGGATGTGAGCAAGATTTAGGGTACGTGAGGTAGAAGATCATCTTTTGTTGCCATCTTTTCCAGTTTTCTCCCTTGAACTTCTCTGGTTTTTCTGCATGTGATTTGACAATGGTCGATCCCATCATCGTAGGAGCATTGGCAGAAGTGTTTGCAGCCATCAGATTTTTGTCTTCAGATTGTTGGGTAAATATACGCTGTATATATTAACTCTGTAATACTAACAAACAGATTACAACGTAATTGGCTACAAACGATATAAATTTGAACAACTTGATGAATACCAAAACTTGATAAAATAGTCGAGGCACGCTTCAATAGCGCTGACCTGAAGACAATTATTCGCTCTGCACAAGTTGCTAGCAGATTACAGCGATCGTCTCAGAAGGATACAACGACTAACTCCGGTAGAACTGCAACCTCGAACTACTCGGATCTGACAGAACTCTTAGATACTTGCTCTCAACATAAACAAGAAGAACAACTCAAAAGAAGAGAGAATTCTTGTGGGAGGAGGAGAATACCCAATTGTGGTATGCTTGGATATCTCAAAATGAAGAAATCCACAACTATATATAGTTGTACAAACAAGTAACATCTCACTCAAAATTAAACACATATGTAACATTTTTACATATGTTACATAGGTAACTTTAACACATGTATTTGTAACTTTAACAAAATAAAGAAACAATTTTCCATTTAAATACATAACTTCAAGTTTAATAAATAAAGAAATAAAACCACTAAAGAAATAAACATATTCACAACGTATATGTGAATAAGTTTCTTTAAATTTCACTTTCTTTCACACCTTTAAATCCAACATTTACAGTACAAAAAAAAACAAGGTTTTCAACATTAGAATATATTAGGATATATTGGAATACAAACTTTTCGATCGAGATAAACGGAGACTAACTGCTCCGACGACGGAGAAAAACGGAGGTGCGGACCGGAGACGAAGGAGCGGACAGAAACGAAACGATGGTAGAACGGAAACGGGCTACTCGGCGATGGGAATGGACAGCTCTGTGATGGATACAAAGCCTCTGAGACTAACAAAGCAAACAAATGGAGGAGCAGACGAAATCGAGGTGAATCGTCGGAGAAGGCGCAAGCAGTCAGAAGAATAATCCTGGCAAACGGAGAAGAAGACACGAACCGTCACTATTTTCGAATTTGGGGATATTTTTGGAAGTTTTCGAATTTGAGGGATTTGAAGATATTTTTGGATGTTTTGGTATTTTAGCTTCTTTTGGAAAGTATCATTAAGCAAATATCATGAGATTCAAAATATAACCTTCCAATTAATGAATTTTGGAATTTAAAAATCAATTAATATTAATGTGTGTATACAAAAGGATAGTTTTGTAATTTAGGTGATGGATACCATCTTAAATAAGTTTGTTTCCTGACAAAAGTGTAAATTCCATACATTTCCTCCTTTTATGTAATTAGGATCTTTAAATAGTCCATCAATCTACTAATCCCTCGAGAATATTAGAAGATTCCAATTGCCGTCAATGGAGTTTTTGAAATAATTATTAATTTAAAAAAATGTTTATTTTAAAAAGGCGGTAGATTTTAAAACTCAGTTTTCTTTTGGAAAATGTCTTTTATTTTCTTTTCTAAAACTTTTATTATTTTTTCCTTCTTTAAAACTCAACTTTTACTTACTTTCAATTTACAGAAACTCATTTTTTTTAAAAACAAAACTTAGTTTAAAAAATCTTTTACTCTTTTTTCTAAAATTTATTTAACAAAACTTTAAAACATATTATCCTCTTTTAAAACTCAACATTTTATTTAGAATTTAGAAAAAGAAAAACTCTTTTCTTTTATATATATATATTTTATTTTGCAACGAATTTTAATTATCAAAATCTCTTCCTTTACTTATTAAAAACTTATTTAAACATTATTTTTAAAAAAATTATTATTATTTTTGAAAACTCATCTTTTATTAACCTTGTATTTAAAAGATAAAAACTTTTTTTTAAAAAAAAACCCTACAAATCTTAGCAAATAAACAAGTAAAACCTTGCTTCCAAAAGACCTTGAATTTCAGAAAATTAATAGTTCTAAAAGTCCTCAAAACCGCTTCAAAATCCAGCAAAAATAACAACGAAAAACACCACAAAAATCTTCAAATTTCAACAACTAAACAGTCCACAAAGTACTTAATTTTCAGCACAACACGGTCCAAAAAAACTTCAAATTTAAGCAAAACAACAATGCAAAACAGTCACGAAATTTTCAATTTTCATCAAATAAATAGATCCAAAAGCCTCAAATTTTAGCAAAACGCAATCATAACGAACACGGTAAACATAAACAATTGAACCCACCTTGCTCACCTATATAGGAAAAGTTATGGGTCTATTCGCCAGAGTGGAAGCCGGTTGCGTCCTTGTGGAAGTGATGGGGTTGTAAAGAGAGAAAGAGTGGGAGGTAGCTAGCTATGTTGTGATATAGTGAGACACGGAAAGAGAGTACCAACAGGTCTCCCTTCCGAGAAAAGAACATCTCCTTTTAGAAGGTGAAAATACTATAAATAAAAACAAAATTTGAGCCGAACCAAATATGATGTCTACACAATTTAAATGAGAATGTTATTTCCTCGATGTTGTTTGCCAGAAATTTTCTAGAATCAGAATCAGAATTTCTTTGATATTGTTTACTAAAATTGTCTCAAATCGACATCGAAATCAGATATATAAAAATTATTAGTATACCACTTTCTTATTTCTTGCTAGTTACAAATACATTATTGTGCTAATCTTTTTTTTTTAATAATAATATATTTTATTACTATATTATTGATAGTAAATATTTTTTATTATAACAATTTATTTAATATTTATAAATAATTAATAACTAATAACTAAAATAAAATAAAATTACATAAATTAAAATACTTTTTATTATTATGATTTTTAATAACAATGAATTATATTTTAAAAAATTTATTGGTATTAATTAATAAGAACAAAATAAAAATTAAAAAATTAAATATAAATTTATAATATTTTATAATAAAATCACATCAACTAATAAAAGTTGTAAAAATTTTTATTAGAAGAAAAATATTAGTAGTATTAATGAAAAAGAAATACTCAAAGTATAAAATAAATAATAAAAAAAGTTATGGGTTTGATTAATAAATGATAGAGAAAAGATAAAAGTAGTAAAATAACAATAATAAATGTGTGGGGTCCACCGAATAAGAAATGAGAATGTAGTCGACCAGGGTGCAGGAGAGGAATGAGATTGCCCATTTTTAGGGGATGTGAGTACCAAATTTGGTAAACACCATCCCAAGAAATGAAAAAATTGATTACTGTTTCTTCATTCTCATTCCGTTGAAGTAAACATGACTTGAAGGTATAAAAAGGAGAAAATGAAGAAAAAGACTACGATGGTTCTTCAACTTTTATATCCATTTTTTTTAATAAAAAATTTAAGAAGGAACAAAGGAAAAAAGAAAACTTTCTTGTTTTTTTTTTATTTTTTTTTTACAAGGAAAACTTCCTTGTTACAATCACATGATGTTGGTTTTTCCCTTTAAAGAGGTAACTTTTTGCTAACTTTATTCCTAAGTAAGAAAAATAATACAGTACAAAACTACCCATATGAACTTTGTTTTGGAAATTATAAATGTGATGGAAATGAAGTGATGAAATATATCAGATTTATCGATAAAAACAAGATATTCGAAACTATCATCCCAAATTTTCGAAGGAGGGAAGATGAGAGAATGAAAAAAATGTTAAATTACAACAGATACCCCTTAACTTTACTTATTGCTTTAAAAGCACCTTTAGTATTTCAAAAGTTTCAATACTACCTTCACCTTTCAATAAATGTTTCAAAAATATATTTTGAGCAATTATCTATTAATATTTTGAATGGAAAAGTTGATGTGACTGACTTATGGAAAGCTAAGTTTCAAAAAAAGATGGTTAGGAGAGGGTGATACAGAACAAGAGACTCCTTTGAAATTTTTCTATGTATTAATTGCATTGAAGAAGAAGAAGAATACATGCAGAATATATATATTCCCAAAATAGAAGGGAAATCAATAAATGAATTACAAGACAGTTCAAGAGGTAGATGATCTACCTTTTACTATCAACTCTTACTAACTCCCCAGTGTAGCAAAGAAAACATAACCAAAGTGACACCAAGCGAAGTCACATGTCGTAACATCCCCCTCAAACTCAGCAAGAGAGCAACGAAGCCAAGTTTGTCATGAAGATAACAAAATCTGGAAATGTGAATAGGCTTGGTGAGGCAATCAGCTAATTGGTCAACAGAGAGAACATATCGGATGTCTAATTGTCGCTGAAGCACTTCATCATGAACGAAATGAATACCAATCACAATATGTTTTGTGCAAGCATGAGTAACTATATTGCAAGCAATGTCATCAGCGAAGACATTATCACACCAAGTGATTGGTGGAGAAGTAAGAGAAATTTGAAGCTCAGGTAAAAGGGAAGTAATTCACTTCAGTTCACAAGATACATGTGCAAGGGCATGGTACTCAGACTCACTGCTGGATCGAGCCACGATTTGCTGCTTCTTGGAGGACTATGAGACTAACATAGAACCAAGGAAACACAGTAACCACCAACAAATTTTCGATCAATATAATAGGCGACCCAGTCAACATCTGAGAAACCAATAAGTGTGAGAGTGGAGGGCGGTTTGATTACAAGACCAAGATGAAAGGAGTCGCTGAGATAATGAAGGATGTGTTGAGAGATTGCTAATTGGAAATAGAAGAAGACTGAGAGTATTGGCTTAATTTGTTTACGGAGAAGGTGATACTCGGACGAGTGAGAAGCACATAGTGTAAGTAGCCAATGACACTGCGATAGAGCGAGGGATCATGAAAAGGTTCACCTCCAGAGGCTGTGAGAGCAGAAGTGGTGGTGATAGGAGTAATGGCTGCCTTGATACTCTTCATTTGAAGGCGAGTGAGAATGTCACAGATGTAGGTGGCCTAAGATAATAGAAAACTAGCAGACGTCCGAGCAACTTGAATTCCCAAGAAATAGTGTATAGGTTCAAGGTCTCATAGGATGAAGTATTGATAAAGGTGGAAAATGAGGTGATAAAAAAGAGGACCATTGGAACCTGTTACAAGAACATCATCAGCATAAGTAAGAAGTATGATAAAGCTGGTAGGTGCGACAATAGAAGAGCGAAGCATTAGTTTGTGCTTGACGAAATCTCCACTTTATAAGAGTCATACGGAGTTCATCGTACCACGCTCGTGGATCCTATTTAAGGCCATAAGGAGGCTTTTCAAGCGACCGATATGGTGAGGGCGCAATGGACCGCCCTTTAGTTGAGACGTGAAAAAGATTTCATTGAGGCCACCATTGAAGGCATTACTGATATCAAGTTGTCGGACAGACCAATTCAAAGTAGTAGCAAGAGAAAGAATCACTCGATTGGAGACCGATTTGATAACAAGGTTATAACTCTCATGAAAATAAATGCCGGGAGTTTGAAACAAACCTTTGGCAATGAGACGCATTGTATAGTGCTCAATGCTCCCATCAACATGTCGTTTGAGTTTATAAACCCATTTGTTACCTATCAGATGATAAACATCATTAAAAGGGACCAACTCCCACGTCTGAATGCGTTGCAAAGCAGCAAATTTAGCATCCATAGCAACCTTGCAGGGGGGAAATAGAAACATCTGAAAATTTGATAGGTTCTATTTTAGACCAATCGACACCATCAGTCGTTTGAGAGTAACAACCAAAGAATTGCTTTGGTTTGGTGATGTCAACCTTGTCACAGGTTGCCATGGGATGGTTACTAGTACAAGGCAAGTTAGGAGAGGTGGAAGAGGAAGAGATGGTAGCAGGAGATATAGAAGCATTATTAAAGGTAGGGGAGGAAAATGTAGGTTGATGAATAGGGGAGTCCGATTGAGGGCTACGAATGTAAATGGGCGAAATATGAGAGGGATTAGGAGAAGAAGGTGCATGATTGGAAATATATGGCTAAGGATTGATGGTGGCTGGTGGGGGATCGGGAGGGGTTCCATATTGAATGAGAAGTCAGGATAAAATGGTGTCATTGTTCATACTAGCAGTAGAAGGCTACTGCTCCATAACTGATTAGCAAAGGAAAATTGATCTTCATTGAAGCATACATGTTGAGAAACATAATTTCTCCCTAAAGGAATGAGGCATTGATAGCAACGATGGTTTTTGCTATAATCCAGAAAAACACATTTAGTAGTGTGAAAATCAAACTTGTGTTGTTGGTAAGGTCGAAGACATGGGTAGCAGGCAGATCCAAACACACGAAGGGTGTTATAATCAGGTTGTCTCTTGTGAAGCACCACAAAAGGAACCTTTCCATCAAGAACATCAGTGGGCAACCTATTGATTAAGTATACTGCAATGTGAAATGCATTCCACCAATAAATCAGAGGCATTTTCACTTGAGCTAGAAGTGCAAGTCCAGTTTCAACAATATGTCGATGCTTCCTTTCAACCCTACCATTTTGAGGAGAGGTATGGGGACAAGCGAACTGTATATGTATTTATGAGATGTGAATCCCGAGTGGAAGCAGTAACACGTGTTTTTGGATTATCCTTTTGAAATTAAAAACACATAAAAGTAAAATACAGGGTATGAGTTTTTCTTACCTTTGAAGAACCTTTCTTCTGTTAAATCAATCACACCACCAATAGATTTCTCAACTATCCTCTGGACGTTAAGAGCTTTGTTACAGTTACCCACCTCATCACTTCCTCACTCTTGTGCAAAAAATGCAGGAGGGTGGGAAGTTACTAATGAATTAAAATTAAATTAATTAATAAATAATAAATAATAAATAGTTTAATTAAATAATTAATATAATTAATTATTAAAAAAACCAATAACTAATTAATAACATATCTTTAAATCAAATTCAAATATAATTCTATCATCCCCTATAGTTTTATTGTGTATCTTATGCACATTAATTTTAACCTATAATTTTAATATGAATCCAATTCATATTAAATTTTAATTTGAATCTTATTCAAATAACTCTCTCATGATAAAAAAATAGTATAATTTTGAATCAAATTCAATTATAATGTACCAATATACATTATATTAATTGCATCTCATACAGTTATCTTTAATTTCCTTTGAACAATTCAAATTCTCTTCAAAACTAAATGTTATTAACTATCCTTTACGAGCCAGTAGGAGGACCTAATGGACCTACAGATCAGAAGCTCCAACGATGCAAGATTAACTGATTACACTCATTAACCAAAATTAATCAACATTCGTTAACGGCAGATCACTCCACTAAAAACCCGCAGCTGAATTCGTCTCACTGCAGAATATTTTGTGTCCACAGAAATTGACCGTTGACGACAAGTCAATCCTTCACGAGTCTTCATAACTTTTGTTGGATCAAATTACCGTTTTACCCCCGAGTTATCTCTTTCACCTTAAGTACCACTGCTCCTCTAATGAACAGCATATTTATAGTCCGACCATTAAACATAAGTCCTTCTCAGGTCAGTAAAAGGGTGGAGCCCCTTGTTCAAGTCACAGAGTCAGTAATTAAGGGAACACTCATCTACTTACCCTAAAGTCGGGATATCTTGTGTAGTTATGTTCTCAGCTCCCCACTCGGTCTCGTGCTCAAAATGGTAGGATTATTGAGCTGACAACCCAGACCAGTCTCACCCATACAAATCAAAGGACGATCCCTTATAGGCAGTAGTCCATAACTCGCTCAGGATTAAGATTGAGTTACATGGTCATTCTATTAAATATTAATCTAGTTAGTTTACGGTGTTATAACTAATAATTAATTATTTCTCGATCTAGTCTTATACAAACCCATTGTATAAGATACCCCACTCACATGCCTGCATGTGAATGACGTGGACTAGTCGATTGTAACTATTACAAAGCGGATAGTATCCATAGTGTTACTACCTAACCTTATCCATGTACTATAGAACTATTTAGGTTATTACTAGAAAATTATCCACTTGTGTATCGATTATATACTTTATATTTAATATATATTGTATATCAAATATATAAACTTTATATTAAATATATATGGTATATCAGTAATATACTATTCTAGTTACATTAAATAATCTTGGATCTTAGTTTATTGGAATATGAGTAATACAAAGAAATAATAAAATAAATCTTTATTGAATAAATAATTCGTTCATAAATTACAAATATACGAGTTAAGGGCACAAAACCCAACGTGTATTCCATTTTCTGAGGCATAATGGGATAATGGTTTGAACTCTCCTCCTTCATCACATCGAATGGTCTTGATGGTTGTGTCAAACAAGTTCTCAACCTGAGATTTAAACTGTTCAAATATGACTATGACATCTTCTTTGCTTTTGAGTGGAAAAATCCAAGTGAAACAAGAGAAATCATTAAGGAAGTTGATGTTAATATAAGTATCCATTCGAAAATGCAATAGGGGTAGGTACCCAATAGATCCGTGTGTATCAATTGCAAAGGTTTTAAGGCTCAAGATTGAAAGATATAGAATGGTAATTTATGCGACTTTCCATACTGACAAGCTTCACAAAAGAAAGAGTTTCTCATTTATTATGCTTTTCAAAATTACAAGAAGTCAAGATTCGACTCAAGGTTCTAACAGAGGAATGTCCAAGCCTACTATGCCAAAGATCCTTAGAACCATACAAAATGTGATGACTGCCAGGAGAGGTAACTAACAAAGCATCATCCTGACATTTCCTTGTCATATTAGATACAAAAGCAATAAAAGTAAACTGATTCCTTGAAGATTCTTGACCAAAAGCATGAAAAGAGGCTGAAAAATGAGGAATTTGGTACAAGTCATCCTTAAGCGTTCCTTCCAGAAGAACCTTCCCCGTGACCTTGTCCTTAACAGCACAAAAGTAATCATAAAATTCAATTACTGCAGAATTATCCACGGTTAAGCGGGAAATACTAATCAAATTCTTGCTAATCTGAGGCACGTGTAATAGATCCTTCAGGATTAAATGTCTAATATTGTAAGGTATGATGGAATTACAAACAAAGCATATAGGAAGTTGACAGTCACTTCCAACAGTATTACGTGCCATACCTATGTAGTCACTCTTGATGGATAAGTTGCCAAGGTCAGTAGTGACATGGTTGCTTGCACCCCTATCCAAATACCAAGCAGTGTCATGAACAGTTTCTTGGGGTAGCTATCACGGTTGTTGGATTTCCAGATGAGTGTTTTGGGTAAGGATTGGCTCCTCATTTGCTGAAGTTGTGATTGTGGTTGAAATTTTTCTCAAAATGGTAGTAACATTAGCTGCAGTGTGCCTAGCCTTACAACAAAATTGATAGATGGGCTTTGAGTTTTCAAATAAACGCCTTTGCCCCCAATTTGATTGTTCTTGTGGAAGTTGTTGGTATGATTTTTTTGTCTGTGGTCGAGATTGATTGTTTTGAGAGTTAACTGCAGCAAGATTGGCAGAAGGTTGGTTGATTAAAACCACATTCTTTAGGGCTTGAAATTGAGCTTGACACATTCTAAAAGTGAGGAGTTGAGATTGGACTTCATTCCAATTAAGCTTCATGTCCTAAATTCCTTATACTGGTTGCCCAATCCTTGTGCTGAAGAAATACCTTGTTTAAATCATCTAGCGGTTTCTTTATTACAACTAACTTATCACATAAGGCCTTTAATTTCTTGATATAATCTTCAAGAGACATATTTCTCTTTTTAAGGCAAATGCAATGACTCACGATATGAATTTCATTTTCTTTTGTAATTGCAACGAGTGTTTCGTCTAAAGATTTCCATACCTGGTGGGCTGATTCCAAACCTTTAATCATTGTTGTTTATGCAAAAAAAATCAATCGAGGTATGACCAGCTCGAGAGGTAAAGGTAGGCTGACTAGAATGAGCTGAAGTGTCTAAAAGAAGTTGAAAGGCGAGTTGGAAGTCAGTTTTAGTCTGACATTAGTATGGAGATGGAGCTAGAATACGATCCTTGACTGTAGAGTGAAGTGCCTTATTTATAGGTTCGAGTACCCGACAAGGAATTCAACCAACGGTTGAGCATGTCGGGACCAAGGTCGGCCCGTCGGGAGTAGCTATTCCAGTTCATACGCTTGTCATATGGAATTTGGCTAAGTATGGAAGGGTGTTCCTTCCTTGAATAATCTTTAGGAAAGACCTACATGTCGGCCACCAAGGAAGAGCTTCAAGTTGGCCACCAGGAAAGACCTTTAGGTTAGCCTTCGGGGAAGACCTTGATGAGGTCGGTCTTAGGGAAGATCTTCAGGTTGGCCACCAAGAAACACCTAAGTTGGACCTTTATCTGTCCTCTATATGGCCGTGCGATTTTCACCCCAAACAATTGCAAGAATTGATTTATGTTTTCCCATCATTGTTGGTTATTTCTGCATGAGGCGGACTGTCATAGATCAAGTGATTATCAACTCCAAGACTTGTTACAAGTGGAAGGACTTATGATTTCCGCAACAAATAGTTTGTGGTGCTGAGTTTGATAGAAATTAAGTTGGAACATTGGTGGAAATATTTAAGAGCAATTTCAGTTTTATGTGAAAGAGTGCTATCAATCTGAATTCTTCTTCGCCTACGTGCTAAGCTCTAATCCATATTAATAGATAAAACAATATTTTTATTTATTTTTTAGAACAAATTGAAAATTGATTTAAGAAAGAGCTTTTGTTGTTTTGAATTTTTATGATTGTTTTCAATTTCTATACCATTATCATAATGGTTCTAGAAAATGAGAAACAATTAGAAACATAAATAGTTAACAAATACTTAAATTTTATTAACAAGTAAGAAACATTTTTCAAATGAGCTCTTAGACACCAAAAACAAAAACCTCACCAAATGCGGACATATATTTGAAAAGATAATAGTAATTTTTTTTAGTAGAACAAATGTGAGGGTTGGAGATATAAATAACTGATGATGTAATATTTCTAAATTATCCATTTTTTTAACTTTTGAAATTATTTAGACATTTTTCCATTTTGATCCCACCACCATGAATTAAAAGCATCTGGAATTGCGATTTCGTGAGGAAATCAATATCGATGTAATAAAAGTGAAGACTCAACAACAATCACAGAACGTTCCGAATAATCGAGTTTCGTATGTATGTATGACTCGTATTCTATTTTAAATCATTTCTTATTTAGTTTCTTGGTTGAACATTTGTTTTCCTTCGATAAAACTTTTGTTTTTGTTTTTGTTTTTTATTTTTTGTATTTTTTAATTGTTCTATTTTATGCCATCAATCCTATATTTTTAAAACTTCAAAATATTTGAAAACATATACGTATATTAAAATCTTACCTTCATTCTACTTGTCGTTTTTCAATTTGAAATGTTTTAAATATTATTAAATGTCTGAATAGATAGTTGTTAGTTAATGAGTCTTTTTGAAATCATGAATTGATTGTAGTATTTTTAAATGTACTAAAAAAAAGATATTTTTAAATTAGCCATTTTGGAATTTTAAAAACTATTAAACATTTTTCAAGTTTGATCTACTAGATTTTTCAATTGTATGTATATGGATCTTTTCATTTCTTATATTTTCAATATTTGAACCTTCATGCTTTTTATTTTATGTGACAAATATTTTTCAAATTTTAAAATGTTTTTGATGTTTTTCTTATATATATTATATTCTCCTTGACCCAGAGTCGTAGTTTTTAAATCTGAAATAATTTGAAAGGATATAACAATTAACTAAATCAAAATAATTGATTTTGTAGTATTTTCAAAATAAGCTATCAAACATTGTTTTCATTTTGATCGATAATTAAAGATACTTAGCTATATATATCGTTTTCCCAATCATTTCTTACGTTTTCTAGATCCAGACGTAGTTTTTCTTAAAATTTGACAAATCGAGCGGTTGTAGGTTACATGCATAAGTCTACATTCCGCAAACAAAAGCAAGGCTAGAGTTGGCAAAGGGCATGCTACACCATCCACCAACATATTTGCTATTCTTGTCAACCACACAATTCATTGTTACTAAAAAGGAAAAAGAAAAACAAACAACTTAATTCTTTGTCTTTTCTCCTCTCTTCCCTTCCCCTTTTGATATTTTCTCTTGTTCTTCCTCTCTTCTCCCAAATTGATCTCATCAAACATTTACCCTTCTTCCCTTTTCTTTCTTTCTCTTCCTCTCACCCAAACACATGCCCATGGAGTTTGCATAAAAACAAGACTCTTCTTCGTCCATTCCATATTTCGATCAAGAACCCCTGGTTTGTCTTTCGCTTAATTTCGTTTGTCCATTCTCTCATGATTTTGTTAACAATATGTATATAAAAGGTTAAATACACTCAACCCGCTTGAACTTTTAAGTCTTTTTAGCGAGAATGTTATGTCGATGATGAAATTAGACTTTTCAATCTGTGTTCTAATTCCTACAATGTTGAGTCAGAGTTCTGTGTTCAAACTCTTTATAACGTGGGTCCTACATTAAACACTAACAATACCAGATTTTCTAGAACGAAACTAATATCAGACTATCAAAGGCGTATTTCGTGTCGATTTGGTTAAATAAAATCTTTTTTTCAGTTGGTGTTCTAATTTTAAAAAACGTGTTGGCCATTAACCAATATTTGTTCGTGGCTCCAACGACTTAGAAATAGAAACTCTTCTCTTTTCATTCTTCTTTTTTTCTTTTGTTTGTTGAGAGCAATGATTTTTATTGAAATCACGATGAATAATAATAATGTTCGTCGGAATCTGATCGGAGATCACCATTTGCTGCAGCCATTAATGTTGTCAAAGTCCGATAACAAACCAGACGGATCTGAGGTACATACATACACATACATTAATTTGTTCATACGACAATTTAGGGCTCGCAATTAATTGTGTTTCTGAAATCGATCATCCTCCAGATGTTTAACAAACCGGAAGACGAATCTCTCATCGGAGCAACGAACACCGCTCCGAATTTCGTAAAAAACCCGCCCGATTCCCTCCGACGAATCGATCAGATCTCCAAAAACGGAGTAAACTCCGGCAACGCGGCGATGGCGGAGGTTTCATACCCCGGACACGGCCAGGCGCTCGGGGGATCGATCGCGCCGCTACCGACGACGACCGCGAAGAACAGCAGCAGCAGCAACAACAATACAACGAAGAGCGGCGGCGGGGAGGGGGGAGGAGGGAACCACTACCGTTGCGACAGCATGGAGACGCCGGGGGTGGTGATAAAGCCGCACACAGGCGGGGACGCGCGGTGGGACGCGGTGAACATGGTGTCGAAAGGGGGGTCGCTGAACCTGAGCCACTTCCGGCTGCTGAAGAGGCTGGGGTACGGCGACATTGGGAGCGTGTACCTGGTGGAGCTGAGGGGGACGGAGACGTTCTTCGCCATGAAAGTGATGGACAAAGCTTCGCTGGCCAGCAGGAACAAGCTGCTCAGGGCGCAGACTGAGAGGGAGATTTTGGGGCTTCTGGATCATCCGTTTTTGCCAACTCTCTATTCATATTTCGAGACTGATAAGTTCTATTGCTTGGTTATGGAGTTTTGTAGCGGTGGGAATCTTCACTCCCTTCGCCAGAAGCAGCCCAACAAATACTTTACAGAAGAAGCTGCCAGGTCATTTTCCTTTTCCCTTCTTAATTTTGTTGTAGCGTTGTTTTGCATTGCTTGTTGATGGGATGGTTGAATTCAGGTTCTATGCATCAGAGGTTCTGTTAGCCCTGGAATATCTGCACATGTTAGGCATAGTGTACAGAGATTTGAAGCCAGAGAATCTTCTAATCCGCGACGAAGGCCACATCATGCTCTCCGATTTCGACCTCTCTCTCCGCTGCTCCGTCAGCCCCACCCTCGTCAAATCCTCCTCCGTCAACGTCAACGGCACCTCCAACGCCGGCAGCGGCGGCGGAGGTGGCGGCGGCGGCATCCTCGACGACGAGTTCGCCGTCCACGGCTGTATGCAGCCCTCCAACTTCCTCCCCCGCATCCTCCCCTCCAAGAAGAATCGCAAGTCCAAGTCCGACTTCGGCCTCTTCGTCGGCGGCGCCCTCCCGGAGCTCATGGCCGAGCCGACCAACGTCAGATCCATGTCCTTCGTCGGCACCCACGAGTACTTGGCGCCGGAGATCATCCAGGGCGAGGGCCACGGCAGCGCCGTCGACTGGTGGACCTTCGGGATCTTCCTCTACGAACTCCTCCACGGAACCACGCCCTTCAAGGGATCCGGAAACAGAGCCACTCTGTTCAACGTCGTCGGCCAGCCGCTCAGATTCCCGGAGACGCCGCAAGTCAGCCTGGCGGCGCGTGATCTCATCAGAGGGCTGCTCGTGAAGGAGCCGCACAAGCGAATCGCGTACAGAAGAGGCGCCACCGAGATCAAGCAGCACCCCTTCTTCGACGGAGTCAATTGGGCGCTCGTCAGAAGCGCCATGCCGCCGCACGTGCCGGAGCCGGTCGATTTCTCGCAGTTCGCTAGTAAGAAGACGCCGCCCTCCGCCGCCGCGTCCGCCGCCGTTGAGGAGAAGAAGACGATGGACGTTGGGAGCGGGGGAATCGCGGCCGCGGCGGACAATTCTTCGCCTTCTGCTGGTAGCGATCCCAATTATGTGGATTTTGAGTACTTCTAGGGCAAAAAGGGAAATTTTATTTGTTATAATGTTTTCAGATAAATATTCTTTTTACATAAATAGTTTTTTTTTTCTCTCTCTTTTTTTTTTTTTTTTTCTAATTTTTTGGATTTTTTTAATTTTAATTTTTTTTCTTTTCTTTTTTTTTTTTTGTTGAAGAGTGGTTAATCCATTCATTGTGTAATTATTTACATCATTTATAAATTAAAACGACACACCATTTTGACGAAATATTTTTTCATCATTACATTTATTTGCTAAATTTATGTTTCTAGTCCTACTGTTTGTTTCAATTTAGGCTGAGTTTTATCGCCCACAGGGTGTTGTTGTACAAAAAAAAAAAAGAGTACGTTGTTAATGATGGTGTAACTTTCTTGACCACTACATTAGCTGGATTTTTTCTTTTATATGGAAAGATTGTATTTCTTTTTTCTTTTTCTAAATTACAAAATATGACTTCAAACATTCTCATTTGTTTCAAAAATATCTCTTTCCTTTTAAAAGTTTCAATACTGTTTATGCGAGAATTCACACAACGTCAATCTCGCTTGAACACTAGGGGAAGACCTGCACAAGAGGGCAAAATCTCCGACGCTCAAGTCAGTAAGCAGCTCGGACTCAATATTAAGTTCGAGGAGAAATTCGATACCTGAAGGTGAAATGAAGCCCTCTATTTATAGGTTTAGGTTCCGACAGGGGTTGCGACAAGCGGTTACCTTGGTCGGATTAGAGGTCGGACGTGTCGAGTTTGGGCCGATGGAACTACACATTAAAATGACAGGTTAATTCCTTAATAGGAAAAGGCAAGACTTTCATCTCGGAGGGTTCCGAGATGGAACTCCACAAGTTGTTCATTCAAATCTTCTGTCAGCGGCGAATCTCTATCCTCCACGTGGCAATAGGATTTTTCATCCCAAACATTGGCCCCCTCTCTACCAGGTTCGATCTCGATCTGGCAGAGAAGTTCTTTTTGTAAGAAGAACCAATCCACTTGGTGACTTCCGACGCCGTCATAATTAATTATTTACCGTTGGAAACCTTGAAAATGGAACCGTCATCCAGCACGCACTCGAGTACCCCTAACGTTCGGACTTCTACCGATCTGGGTCGTCCAATTTTTGACACGTGTATGGTGGAGATTAAAACTCAGGTTACTATAAATACCCCTAAATCTTAATCTTCACTTTTTACGCTTTCTGAATCTTTGAGTCCGACCTCATCAGATCAGAATCTTTAGGTCAGTCTTGCTCCTTCAATTTTGTTAAGTTTTCTCTTTTTTTTTTTTTTTTTTCAAAGTCATGTCGACGTCTTCTAGTTTCTCAAGTTCAAGTAATAGTAGTTCGTCTAGTGGCGCAGTTCGGAATTGAGACCCTTCGCCTAAGAGGGCCGATTCCATAGAGCAGTTTGCGAGTAGGTTAGACTCTGAACTAGAAGAGGAGATAGATAACTTTAGGTTTTCAGAAGATGACGGGGATGATAGCGATACTTCAACCTCGAGGCAAGGTTTAGAATTCCCTTCTAAGATGCCTGAGAACTACCTTGGCCCCCTTCGTAGGAGATATAGCATACCAGATGATATCATACTTAGGCTTCCCAAGGAAGGGAAGCGAGATGACAATCCTCCTGGAGGGGTGTGTAACCTTATACTTAAAGATGTTCGAGTATGGCTTTCACTTGCCCATTCATCCTTTGGTGCAGGAGTTCCTACCTCGAACTGGGTTAGCTCCAGCTCAGGTGGCCCCCAACGGGTGGGGAGTCATCTTTAGTCTAGCCGTTTTGTTTTGGCTAAAGTGTAGGGAGGTAGACGATCTGGATCTCCTTAGAGTCGACCAACTCTTAGCCTGTTTTAAGGTTAAGCGAATATCTAGGAAGCCAGAGAGGTATTATCTGTGTGCTAAGAAGGGCGCGGGAGGCATTCTGAAGGGTCCGACCTCCATAAAGAAATAGGCTGGGAAGTGGTTCTTCGCCTTTGGTACATGGCTAGCCAGGAACGAGTCCAACCTGCCTTTCTTCGGTGTCCCTTATAGGTTTGGGAATTTAGGTAAGGAGTGGAGTCTTTACTCGCTTTTAGTTGTTTCCTTTCTTTGTTTAACTCATAACTTTAATGTTTTCAGTTGCTATAAGGCCAATTCCCCAACTTTCCGAGCCGACGTTCAATGCTTTAAAATTTTTCAAAGGTAGGTTCAAAAGCGGCAGGCAGATCAGCACACTCATAACAGACAAGCTTATCCTCACTTCGGGACTGCTTGACTACAATCCCTTTTTCTCCCCACCTGAAGCTCAGAGACCGAATTCGGAACTAGGTTGGTGTACCTTTGATGTAATTTTTGCACTTATCATACATTTGCTCTTCTTTGATACTCATCCCTCGTATGTTTTCCTTGCAGCCATGGTTTGTGGCTTTTCCCAAGATGTTAGGTGCAAGCGCCCACGGGTTGGGCAGGTTTCCAAGAGTAAGGAGGCACCAAGCTCTGCTATTGTTGACCCTCCCACCGAGGTCGAGGGGTTGAGGTCAGACATGAAGCTGCTTCAACGTAGGAGGTGACTGCAGCTGGAGCCCCTCAGGATCAAGAGATTCTTGAGGTCTCTCCCCTTAAAGAGATTCGGAGGAAGGCCTCCCCTAAGAAGTCCAAGAAGAAGAAGCGCAAGGCTCACCACTCCGAGGACGAGGTGAGGAAGGTACGCGCTGAACAATGGGTAAGTCCCTTCGGAGACTTGATAGATGACCCTAAGGCCAGGATGAGCGGCACCTCGGACATCGATATAAGGTTCAAGGTGGAATCTTCAAGCGTAGGGGTGAGGGAGAATGCAATGCGGATATTGAGCGCCTGCCTCGACCGTTGCTGGAGTAGAGCGTCCAAGTTCATTAGTGCCTCAGGGTCGGTTATTTAACGAATGTTGGATTATTCGGCCGAGGTAAGATCTGATGTTATTTTAACTTCGCGCAATCTTCTCAGGGCTAACCTTTGCTTATTTTTTGGCTTCTTTTTTCTAGACTCACGGTGCCATCTGTTAGGCCGCTCTTATGATGAAGGCCAAACTGGAGGGGCGCGACCTTCTCACTATGAAGGAGCGGGAGGCCTCTTTGGTTGCCTTGGAGGCCGCTGCTGCCTTGGAGGGAGAGCTCAAAGAGGTTTGTGTGGAGGCTCAATCATGGATATCCTCCTCTGAAGCTGATAAGGCCGAGCTCAGAAGTGCTCAAGCGGAGGCTGCTCGGCACCTGGAGAACCTGAGGGGAGCGTACGTTGTGGCCAAGTGCCTTGAGAAGGAGAAGTTCGCGCTGATGAAGCAGAACGACGACCTTGAACGCCTCCAAGATGACCTGAAGGGCAAGGTAAAGGCTCGCGACGCCGAGGTGGCAGAATTGAGGGCTACGCTCGAGCTCAAAGAGTCCAAACTTAGCAATGGGGTTCTTCTGGAGAAGGCATTTCGCAAGCATCCTGACTTCGACGGCTTTGCCAAGGACTTCAGCGATGCGGGCTTTAGGTTCCTAATAAAAGGAATCCAGGAAGTGGCTCCCGAGCTCGATCTTGCACCCTTCAAGCTAAGGTATGCGGAGAAGTGGGCTTTGGGTCCCAATGGTATCCCTGGCCCCCAAGACTTCGTGGAGCAATGCTTGAAAGAGCTCGAGTCCGACGCCGAGCTCAACGAAGACGATGATCCAAATCCATCTTCTCAAGAATGTGACGGGGCTCTCCTCGAACTCATAAGTTCTAAAGGTTCGAATTTTCTAAGTCTTAATGCACATCTCACCCCCATTTAATTTCACATCGAACTCACGCCCTTAGGATACATGAAATTAAATAACACAGAGTCTAATACCGGTACTACTCCTTGAAAATTTTACAAGTTCGATCCATTTTTGGACCATTTTGACATTTCAAGGGTAATATCTCTCCAAATTCTCTGCGTTCCATGGATACAAGAGTAACTTTCCTTGGATATCGGCAAGCATATACGTCCCAGGTCGGACTATGCCCTTGATTTCGAATGACCCCTCCCAGCTTGGTTCCAACGTATTGACATGCTTCTGTATTTTACGAAGGACCAAATGTCCGACCTAAAAACTCCAAGGTCGGACTCTCGAGTTGTAGTGCCTTGCCATTCGATTTTGGTACTCTGCCAAACGCAGTTGGGCTGCTTCCCTCTTTTCATCAAGGAGGTCAATGTTAAAGAGCAACTCTTCCTTGTTCCTAACATGCTCGTAGTAGTCTACCCTCTCAGTTGGCATTCCAATTTCTACAGGCACCACGGCCTCGGAACCGAAGGCATGGCGAAGGGAGTTTCACCAGTGGACTCCCGAGGTGTAATTTGGTAGGACCAGAGTACTTCAGGTAGCTCCTCGGCCCATCGTCCTTTCATTGCATCCAGCTGTAGCTTAAGACCGCACTTAATGATTTTGTTGACCGCCTCTACTTGCCCGTTGGCTTTAGGGTGAGCTGGGGATGAGCAGACGTGGCTAATTCCGAACTTGTGGCAAAAATCTTTAAACATGGCATTGTCAAACTGCTTGCCATTGTCCGTCACACTTGCATTGGGTATGCCGAAGCGGCAGACCATGTTTGTCCAAATAAAAGTCGTGACTCTAGCCTTCGTGATTGTCGAGAGTGTTTCGACCTCGGTCCACTTGGTGAAGTAATCCACGGCTACAACAACATACTTAGTCTGCCCCTTGCCCAATGGGAAGGGTCCAATAAGGTCAACTCCCCATTGTGCAAAGGGTCATGGTGTTGAGATTGGAGTCAGCAGCTCGGGAGGTTGATGGATGAAGTTCGCAAAGCGTTGGCAGTTGTCACATGCTTTCACGAATTCTTTTGCATCTTGATCAACCGTGGGCCAGTAGTAACCTTGACGAATGACCTTCGCTGATAACGACTTAGCCCCTGAGTGATTGCCACAAACTCCTTCATGCACTTCTCTGAGGACATAATTCTCATCTTCTTTGGAAATGCATTTAAGGAGGGGTAGGGAGAATCCGCGCTGGTACATTGTTCCATCTTGGAGCAAGTACCGAGCTACTTTCCTTGTCATCTTTTTGGCTTCCCTCAGGTCTATTGGGATATTGCCTTCTAGGAAGTTCCTGATCGAATCCATCCATGACAGAGGTTGGGAGTCGACTTCCATGATATCCGGCTCCAAAATGGAAGGGTTGTCCAAGATTTCCATCGTGACTGATCTCGCCAGGTCGGTCTCGTAGGCTGATGCTAATTTGGCCAAGGCATCGACATTGGAGTTTTGTGACCTTGAAATCTGGCTGATTTCGTAAGCTTCAAAATGGGCGATGTGCGACCTGGCCTTTCCTAGGTATTTCTCCATCTGAAGGTCTTTTGTCTGATACTTTTCTTTGATCTGATTGACTATCAGCTATGAATCACTGAAAATTTCAAGATGGCTAGCTCCAAGTCCTATTGCCATACGCAGTCCGGCCAACAGGGCTTCATACTCAACCTCATTGTTTGAGGTACGAAAGTTGAAGTGAAGGGCGTACTCAAAACGCATGCCATCAGAGGCGAGAAGAAGCACACCTGCGCTGCATCCTTTCTCATTTGAAGACCCGTCCACGTACATCGCCCATGACTGGTCGAACGCGGATGTTTGAGCCGGTGGGGGAGTGAGTTCGGCTATGAAGTATGCGACAACCTGCCCCTTCACAGCCATTCAGAGCTCAAACTGAATATCATACTCACTCAGCTCCACGGCCCATTTTATCAATCTGCCAGACGTTTCTGGCTTATGAAAGACTAGCTTCAAAGGCAAGTTTATGAGGACAGTCACAATGTGGGTTTGGAAGTACGGCCTCAGCCTTCGTGTCGAGGTGACCAAGGCGAGGGCCAGTTTCTCCATTTGGGGATACCTCGTCTCGGCCTCGGTCATGGCCTTACTTGTGTAGTAAACAGGACTTTACCGCACTCCGTATTTCTTAATTAGGGCCGAAATGACTGCGTTGTTAGACACGGCCAAATATAAATGTAGTTTGTCCCCTGGCATAGGCTTCGTGAGCAATGGTACCGAGCAGAGGTAGCTTTTGAGTTCTTCAAAGGCTGTTTCACATCGGCTGTCCACTCAAAACGTCCCTTCTTTCTTAGGGTTTTGAAGAAGAGATGCATTTATCCGTAGCTGGAGACAAACCTATTGAGGGCAGCGATTATCCCGTTAAGGCACTGTAGCTGCTTAACGGTCCTTGGGGCTTGCATCTCGAGCACGACCCCTATCTTCTTTAGGTCAGCCTCTATGCCACGATTATTCACCATGAACCCCAGGAAGTTGCCAGATGAGACTTCAAAGGCACACTTGGCAGGATTTAACTTCATCTGGTACTTTCGGAGGACCTCGAAAGTTTCAGTCAGGTCGGCCAGGTGCGACCTGGACTGCTTGCTCTTGACAAGCATGTCGTCCATGTAGACTTCCATATTGCGTCCGATCTAGTTGGCGAACATCTTGTTCACCATCCTCTGATAAGTTGCTCCTGCGTTTTTTAGACCGAAGGGTATGACCTTATAGCAGTATATGCCTTGATCAGTTATGAAAAAGGTGTGGACTTGGTCTGGCTCGTGCATCTTTATCTGGTTGTATCTGGAGTAGGCATCCATGAAGGTGAGCAGCTCGTGCCTGACCATAGGATCTACGAGCTGGTCGATCCTCGGCAGTGGAAAATAATCTTTTGGGCAAGTCTTGTTAAGATTGGTGAATTCTCCACTTCCCGTTGAATTTTTTAACTAAGACAACATTAGAGAGCTACTCGGGATACAAAATTTCTTTAATGTATTCAGCTTTTAGAAGTTTGTTTACTTCCTCAACAATTACATCACTTCTCTCTCTATTTACAGGTCTTCTTTTTTGCTTGACAGGTTGGAATGATGGGTCGATGTTAAGGTGATGAACCATAATCTTCGGATCTATGCCCGGCATGTCCTCACTATGGACACTTTGAAACACTCAAATTGTTAGTTTATACTTGGTTTGTAATCATAAAAATATTTGGTTTGATTGAAGCCATAAAACTAACATTTAGATTGAAGTTCTATGTTCTTTGAAAGTCCTCAAGTCTTCAAAGTCTTCAAGTTGGTCTTCGAATCTTCAAGTCTTCAGAGAGTCTTCAATTTTATGTGAATTCTCTCAATTATGAAATTTTGAACCTTCTAAATGAATGAGATCCCCTTTATTTATAGAGGTTTCCATAGGCTTGGTGGGCTTTTGGGCTTGGATAATTTTGGACCCAACTCAAATTCTTTAAATGGATTTAAAGTGAAATATTAATCCACCTATGGTAATTTGAGTTTTGGGACAAGTTTGTAAACCAAATTGATTCCAGGTCCAATTCTCCATATGACCCAATTAAACCAATTAAATTCTACCTAGGGGTCCAAATAAGAGACATGTGACATATTTCAATTGTCAATTTATCTTTAATTTTAATTTAGGGTTAATATATAATTAATCCATAAATAAAATAAATAATGACGTAATTTATGGTTCTACAAAAACATAAATGTGTTTTATAACCATTACTAGTTTTTTGTTCTCTAAAATTTTAAATTAAAAAAGTAAAGTTTTATAGGAAAATTAATTTTTTTAATTAAATATTAAAAAAAGGTATGTTATATTTGCTTGTTAATATTTATTATGCATTTTATAAGTCGAGAATAATAAAGTAATAGCTTTATTTATATTTTGGAAAAAAAACTAGAGACAGGAACAAAAAATAAGAGCTCGTTTCGCGTTTCCGTTTCTTGTTTCTGTTTCTTCATTTTGAATTAAAAAAAAGAATTATATAGCCCAACACCCATGAATTCAATGATGATCAAATAACATTTATATTTATCTACTGTAACAAATTGGAAACGGAAACAAGAAACAAGAAACTTGTTTTGATTGTTTCAAAAATCTCTATATAATTTTGAGAATGTTTTAAAAAAATGAGAAGCAAGAAACATATTTCGCTGAAAAATGCTTTAAGTTTCTTAATAAAATTTGGAAACGAGAACAAAAATGAGAGCGTTACCAAACAGGCACTAAGAAACTTGATTTATTATTTATATTGAGATACTCATAAATGAATTAAATTTACCCAACTCATCAGCTTAATCTTTTGGGTTGAATTGTGGTTTATTAATCTTTAATATGGTATCAGAGCGGGAGTTCTGTGTTCGAATCCCTGCAAATAAAAAATGTTTAACGTTACCAAATGGACTTTTAGCGACCTAAGTACAACTTAACCACGGTATATATGCTAACATTGCAATATCCACTTTCCATTACGTATCTTTGAACTTAAAATACAAAATAAACGATGTTTGTGAAGCCACCAATTGTTTGATTGGATAGGTTCGAAAAAAAGGATAATAGTCGGTAAACTACGGTTAGGTGCCAAAGTGTGTGGAAAGAGTATTTAGGTTCAAAAGTTCATTAAAAAAATACTTACCCTATTTTATTTTAGATTATGTATATTATTTTATTAGTCTAAAAAATGTTTTTTTTTTACAAATATCTCATGTTTTATTAATTCACATAATAAGAGAGTCATATATATTATTCAAAGAATTAAGGAATTTACTATAAATATAAGGTAGAATCCTCATCCCACTTGTGCGGACGAAAGTGGTGGATGATTTCTCAAAGTCTTATAGAACAATTGTTTAACTATGAATTAGGGGTGATCATCCGGTCGGTTGACATCGATTTTGGACTCAAACCGACGCCGACAATCGACCTATCGATTTTTTGGATTGGTACTTGTTAGTTTTAAAAGTTTCTGTAGCACCAATCAACCAACTATACTATCGATCGATTGGTTTCAGTTGAAACTGACACAAGATGAAGATGCAGGTGAGATAGAGAGAAAGAACCTTGGGAGATAGAGAGAAAAAGAGGAAAAGAGAAATGCTTATACATATGTAGATGCAGGTGAGATAGAGAAAAAGAACATTGGGAGATAGAGAGAAAAAGAGAAATGCTTATACAGATGTAGATGATAATCCAAAAGTTTAAATTAATTGGTTGTGGTAAATTTAACATTTATAGGATATCTAATACTCCCCTCACTCGTGAATTTGGAAATTTGCACAAGGTCCAACAAATTGCCCAACAAATTGGGGAGACAATGTAATACAGATATTGGAACACAAAATCTCTAACTATGATATCATTTTAAACAACGAACAGTGACGACAATAGGTAACGACCGACAGCTTCGCGGCAGAAAGAGATGAAGAAGAAGAAGGGAATCGCGAGGGGGGGGTCGTGACGCACAATTAACTCGTGAATTTGGAAATTTGCACAAGGTCAAACAAATTGCCCAACAAATTGGGGAGACAATGTAATACAGATATTGGAACACAAAATCTCTAACTATGATATCATTTTAAACAACGAACAGCGACGACAAGGGGTAACGACCGACAGCTTCGCGGCAGAAAGAGATGAAGAAGAAGAAGGGAATCGGGGGGTGGGGGGGTGGGGGGGGGTCGTGACGCACAATTAGTAACAAAAGAGATTAGGTTTGTTGGATTTTAAGGTGTGAAAGAAAGTGAAAGTTAAAGAAATTTATTCACATATACGTTGTGAATATATTTATTTCTTTAGTGGTTTTATTTATTTATTTATTAAACTTAAAGTTATTTATTTAAATTAAAATTTATTTCTTATTTTCTTAAGGTTACAAAGTGACACATTTGTAAGTTTGTATGTATTAAGTTACATATGTAAAATATGTAAAAAGGTAAAAACTTGTGAGATGTTACTTGTTTTGGACAACTATAAATAGTAGTTATTGTGTTCATTTGAGATATCAAGCAATTCTCATTTGAGTTCCTCCTCCTCTCACAAAAGTTCTCTCTTCTTTTGAGTTATTTTTCTTGTTTGTGTTGAGAGCAAGTGTCTAATAGTTCTGTCAGATCTGAGTAGTTCGAGGTTGCAGTTCTACTGGAGTTAGTCGTTGTATCCTACTGAGACGATCACTGTAATCTGTTAGCAACTTGTGCAAAGCGAATAATTGTCATCAGGTCAACGCTATTGAAGTGTACCTCGACTAATTTAATCAAGTTTTTGGTGTTCATCAAGTCGTTCGAATTTGTATCGTTTGTTGCCAGTTACGTTGTAAATTGTTGCTAGTATTATATAGTTTACAAATACAACGTATATTTATCCAACAATCTGGAGACAATTATCATGGCTGCAAACACTTCCACCAATGCTCTTACGATGATGAGATCGACCATTGTCAATCACATGCTGTAAAACCAGAGAAGTTCAAGGGAGAAAACTTCAAAAGATGGCAACAGAAGATGATCTTCTACCACAACACCCTAAATCTTGCACACATCCTAAAGAAGGTATGCCAAACTACTCCTATAGAAGCAATCACTCCTGAAATTGAAGCCGCCAGGGAAACATGGTTGCATTCAGACTTTCTGTGCCGTAACTATATTCTAAGTTGCCTCAATGACACTTTGTATAATGTCTACTACAATGCCTTTGATACTTCAAAGCAATTGTGGGAGGCATTAGACAAGAAGTATAAGTTGGAAGATGCTGGTACTAAGAAATTCCTTGTTGGAAAGTTCTTAGATTGCAAAATGGTTGATACCAAGTTGGTAGTTCATCAGTTTGAAGAATTGCAAATTATCATTAGTGATTTGCAAAGTGAGGATTGGTTATTAATGAACTATTCCAAGTTGCTACTCTGATTGAGAAATTTCCTCCTGCTTGGAAAGAATTCAAATGTTATCTCAAACACAAGCGAAATGAGTTGTCCATGGAGAATCTTACTGTGAAACTTCACATTGAAGAGGACAATAGAAAGGGGATAAAGAGCCACCGAAATTTGAAGTTCAAACACATATTGCAAAAGCTTTAAGGCGTCATCCCAAGAAGAACCAATCCAAGACAAAGAATCTTGGGTCAAGGAATGATACTAACAAGCGCATTCGTGCAATCTGCTGGGTTTGTGGCAAGAGTGACCATATAGCTGCAAATTGTAGACACAAGAAGGGACAAAGCTCCAACAACTAGGCCAATATTATGGAAGATGACAATTTAATTGTTGTCATCTATGAGGTAAATATGGTCTCTGACACCAAAGGTTGGTGGATTGATATTGGTGCTACTAGGCACGTTTGTGGGAACAAATCACTGTTCACCACTTATGAGAAGCTAGATGGCAGTGATATACTATATATGGGAAACACTTCAACAGCCTCAGTGGAAGGCAGATGAAAAGTCATGCTGAAATGGACTTCTGGAAAGATACTTACCCTCACTAATGTATGGCATGTGCTAGAGATTCGAAAGAATCTTGTATCAGGAACCCTACTAAACAAAAATGGGTTCAAACTTGTATTTTAGTTATATAAGTTTATACTTACTAAGGGAGGTATGTATGTGGGAAAGGGCTATCTGAATTATAGCATGTTCAAATTGAATGTATTGGCACAAGTGCCCAAGAATAATGATAATAATAATAACTCTTCTGCTTATATTATTGAGTTGTGTGATGTATGACATTCTAGGCTGGAGCATGTTAATTATCATTCTTTACAAAGAACGGTAAGTTTAGGACTATTGCATAATTTTAACATTGATAATAGACAAAAATGCAAAGTTTGTGTTGAATCAAAGTTTTCTAGAAAGTCATTTTCATCTGTGGAAATAAGTAATAAGTTACTTGATTTAATCCACAGTGATGTATGTGACTTGAAAAGTACTCCCACAAGAGATGGTAAGAGACATTTTGTCACATTCATTGATGATTGTAGTAAATATTGCTATGTATATCTATTACATAGTAAAGATGAGACCTTAGATGTTTTCAAAACATATAAGGCAGAAGTTGAAAATCAACTTGTAAAGAAAATAAAAATACTTAGATCAGATAGAGGTGGTGAATATGAATATCATCACTTTCTGAATTTTGTGAAGTTAATGGTATAATCCATCAAACTATGACACCTTATACACCGCAACAAACTGGTGTAGCTGAAAGAAAGAACCGAACTTTGAAGGATATGGTAAATTGCATGTTAAATTGTTCAGGTTTACCCCATAATTTGTGGGGGGGGGGGGGTGGCTTTGTTTACATGAAATTTTATCTTAAATAAAATTTCACATAAGAAGACTAATAAGTCACCTTATGAAGTGTGGAAAAAGAGTTACCCTCATATAAAATACTAAAAGTGTGGGGTGTTTAGCAAAGGTACAAGTTTCTTTACCAAAAAAGACAAAACTTGGACCTAAGACAGTTGATTGTGTCTTTATAGGCTATGCTATGCATAGTGCTGCTTATAGATTCCTGGTGATTAAATCAGAAATACTTGATATTAATAATAATACTATTATGGAATCTATTGAAGCTGAATTCTTTGAGGATATATTTCCTTTTAAAGAAGAAAGATCGAAAGATAATGGTACCAAAATAAATTATGAAGCTAGCTCTTCGAAAGGTCAAAACGATTAGGAAACTGAGTTCGAACCTAAAATAATCAAAAGAGCTAAGAAAGCTAGTTCCTTTGGACCTGATTTCATAACTTATATGATAGATGGGGAGTCTCAAAATTTTCAAGAAGCTGTGTCATCTCTAGATGCATTTTATTGGAGAGAAGCTATCAATAGTGAGATAGAATTCATTTTGCAAAATAATACCTGGGTATTGGTTGATTTACCTCCTGGAAGTAAACCAATTGGTAGTAAATGGATTTTCAAAAGAAAGCTAAAGGCTGATGGCACTATTGATAAATATAAAGCTCGTTGAATAGCTAAAGACTATCGTCAGAAAGAAGAACTAGATTTCTTCGATACCTATTCTCCAGGGACAAGGATTACATCTATAAGTATGTTAATCGCTATAACACCTTTACAAAATTTGGAAATACACCAAATGGATGTAAAAACTGCGTTTTTAAATGGAGACTTAGATGAAGAAATCTATATGGAACAAAATGAAGGGTTTGTTGTAAAACGACTTGAAAATAAAGTTTGTAAACTTTTCAAGTCTCTTTATGGGTTGAAACAAGCACCCAAACAATGGCATGAGAATATTGATCACACTATGTTATCTAATGGATTTAAGATAAATGAGTGTGACAAATGTGACTATGTTAAAACCATAGATAAAGATTGCGTCACTCTTTGTTTATATGTGGATGATATGTTGATAATTGGCACAACTAGAAGTGTCATTGATTCCATTAAAAGGATGTTGAATTCCAACTTTGATACGAAAAACCTTGGTCTTGTTGATGTTATCCTTGGAATCAAAATAGCAAGAAATCCAAGTGGATATATATTTTCTCAATCTCATTACATAGAGAAAGTGTTCAGAAAATTTGGTAATTTTGAGAGTAAGCCAGTAGTTACTCCGTTTGATCCAAATTCTAAGTTGAAGAAGAATAATGATGAAGGTGTATCTTCTCTAGAATACTCTAGAGTTATGGGAAGTTTAATGTACATAATGAATTGTACAAGACCTGATATTGCCTATTCAGTAGGAAGACTAGTAAGATATACTAGCAATCCTGGGCATGATCATTGGAATGCGTTAGTCAGACTTTTAAAGTACTTGAAGTACACTTTAGACTATGGATTGCATTATACGAAATATCCATCTGTACTGGAAGGATTTAGTGATGCTAACTGGATCTCTGATAGCACGAAGACTAAGTCAACTAGTGGGTATATATGTACCTTAGGTGGAGCAGCTGTGTCATGGAAATCTTCGAAACAAACGTGTATAGCACGGTCTACTATGGAATCAGAGTTTATAGCTCTTGATAAGGCTGGAGAAGAAGCAGAATGACTTCGAAATTTTCTTAAAGATATTTCATTATGGTCGAAGCTTGAAAGTGCTATATATATTTATTGTGAAAGCTTAGTAATTATGTGAAATCAAAAGAAAATATTGCAGGTACTTTGACGAAAAGATTGTCAAGAGAGCAAGTTGCGTATACATCGAGGGAAATGAGACTAAAGCCTATGAAATAAAGTATCTGGTGGTAAGCTAACCTAGTTGACTGGAGATCCCAATATCTAGGTTCAATAAGCAAACTGGCTGGATAATTCATAGTTGACACACTAAAAAACTTATAGTTTATTCCCGTTTCTATGATGTTATGTGTGTGATCTATTGATGTTAAGGTCATATTGATATCTTGATTATAAGAGGGGTAGTGGCAGAATACTCTTAATCAATATCGCCTATGAGAGAGTAGAATTGGGTCGGTTCTGTGAGAACTTTTCAAATGACTTATGTTCTCTAATGCTCTGTTTGGTACCTTGGATTTTGAAGGAATTCAAAATTATGACGGATTTCAAATGAATTCCATTGTTTGGTAGCACATGATTTTGAATGATTTGACATCTTATCGGATTTCAAATCCTATTTTTACTTAAAAAACTTTCCAGATCAAAATAGTCGATTTTGCAGGATTTGATAGACTTTTGAAGTAAATTACCTATTTAACCTCGTCATATTTTAATTTCTAACTAATAAATTTAGAATAAAAGCCTAAATTAGTAAAAGTTTCTATTTTCTTTTCATTTCCAGTGAACATCCAAACAAGGAAATCTAATTTAATTCTTTTCAAATCATTCTTGTTCCAAACAAGATAAAGAATTTAAAATCATTTCTCGGATTTCAAATCACGGAATTTAAAATCATTTCATCAACTTTCTTGATGTCAAACAGAGGGTAAAGCTCTCATGAATTTAGGATCTTGTCTAGGACCAAAATGGATACAACCGTATAGAACTCAAAGATACAAGATAAGTTATATGTGATATTTGTTGTTTAAATTTATCACGAGAAGGATAGTTCTAGAACTAGTTTTCATTATTTCTTCGGTAAATTCGATAAATATTCACTAAGGAAGGTTCAAGTCCAAAAGACATCTCTCCTAATGCATAACTTATCTATGTGCTCTCAACGTCTTAGTCGTATTTTGTCTGTCTCACTTTCTTTCATGTGGGGATTGTTGGATTTTAAGGTGTGAAAGAAAGTGAAAGTTAAAGAAATTTATTCACATATACGTTGTGAATATGTTTATTTCTTTAGTGGTTTTATTTTTTCATTTATTAAACTTGAAGTTATTTATTTAAATGAAAAATTGTTTCTTTATTTTGTTAAGGTTACAAAGTTACACATTTGTAACTTTGTATGTGTTAAGTTACATATGTCACATATGTAAAAAGGTTACATATGTATTAAAAACTTGTAAGATGTTACTTGTTTTGGACAACTATAAATAGTAATTGTTGTGTTCATTTGAGATATCAATCAAATCTCATTTGAGTTCCTCATCCCCTCACAAAAGTTCTCTCTTCTTTTGAGTTCTTTTTCTTGTCTGTGTTGAGAGCAAGCATCTAAGAGTTCTGCCAGATCCAAGTAGTTCGAGGTTGCAATTCTATCGGAGTTCGTCGTTGTATCCTGCTGAGATGATCACTGTAGTCTGCTAGAAATTTGTGCAAAGCGAATAATTGTCTTTAGGTCAACGCTATTGAAGCATGCCTCGACTAATTTAATCAAGTTTGTGGTGTTCATCAAGTCGTTCGAATTTGTATCGTTTGTAGCCAATTACGTTATAAATTCTTGCTAGTATTATTCAATTTACATATACAGCGTATATTTACCCAACAAGGTTTTCATTAAATGGTTCCTCTCAACATTTTAATAAAAAATGTGGGCTAGTTATTTTCTCCGAACATTTGTATAAAAATGTGGGGAGAAGTGTTATTTGCTCAACGTTTCTAAAATATCGTTGGGATTAAATGACTTCCCCCACGTTTTTATAAAAAACCTTCCGGATAAATTAACGGGCAATTTTTATATATTTAAATTTCTCAACCTATATTCCCAACATTTTTACAAGAAAACGTGGGGGAAGTGACCTTTTCCCAACTTTTGTATAAGAACATGGGGAGAAGTGAACTCTCTCAATATTTCTAGAAAAACGTTGGGAGAGGTGTACTATCCCCAATGCTTTTAAAAAAACGTTGGGATAAGATGTCTTCCCCCACGTTTTTATAAAAACTTTTGGAATATTTAGCCGGCAATTTTAGTATATTTGAATTTATCAACCAATATTTTTGACATTTTTGTAAAATGTTGGAAGAAATAAAACGTTATAGACGTTTTTATATAAAAACACGAGCGAACTTACCTTCTCCCCACGTTTGTATCAAAACATGGGGAAAAATGATATTTTCCCGACATTTTAGTAAGAACGTATGGAGAAGTGAACTTTACCCAATGTTTTGCTGAAAGTATCGTGAAAGGAACACTTCGCCACATGTTTCTATAAAACAACAGGAAAATTTACCATGCAATTTTGCTATGTTTGATTTTTTAGACTCATTTTCCCAACGTTTTATGTAAAATGTCGGAGTAAAATCTATACCAACGTTTTCTTGGAAACGTTGTCATAGAGTTTACTTCTGCCAACATTTTATAAGAAAACGTCGGCAAAACTTAAAGTTTTCTAGACGGTTATGTTTTAGTCAAAGAAAATAACTTTTTCCGACGACTTTTTTGACTTGGGGAAAACTTTCGTTAGGAAAACAATTAATTCTTGTAGTGATTTATAGAATATCTAACAATATTATACTTATGGGTAATAATAAAATTGGTATATCACATAGCTTGTTCACTTCTTTAAGTATTTTTTTTAGTATATCATGTTGGGGAGGGGATTCGAACTCACATGGTTGGAGATATATGTCAATTACCGGTGAGCTCTACTCGCTTTGGCTTCAATTCTTATGTATCGAATTTGCTCCTGAGGGCTTAAGTTCTCTAAGTTACTTTCTTAGGTAAAGTATCTTGAAAAGAGACTATCAGCTTTCTCAAACTTAATATATTAAATATTCTCGCTAAAGAATATATGTGAGAACGTTCACACTTCAACATACCTATGACCATACTCTTAAACATGATTAAATCATCAATGAATCCAAAAACTTAAGTTAATAAGTTAGGACAAATTTAATCACTTATAAGATATCTAATACATACAAAGAAAATAAGCTCCAAATGATGGACCAACTTTTTACACCACAGCTTTGTTCGAGCTCTTCAATATCTCACTTACACGCTTGGCTTAACATTGTTCACACATTATAAACGAAGTGTGTCAACACCTACAAACTCCAACTCACAAGGATCTTCAAGATGTAAAACACATCATTAGTCGTTTTTTAGAAAAAACTATGGAGTATATGGTATGTACTTCCATAAGACATTGACCTATTAATCTTTATGGGTCGGGGTTTGCTGTAAATTGGAGAGGATCTCAAATTATTAGATGAAGTACCACTGACTTTTGTATTTATCTTAAAACTAATTGTTGTTAAAGATCTCACGTTGAAAAGAGAAGAGACCTTACAATGGTTTAGAATAAACATAGGATACTCCTCTCATTGCTAATTGGTTTTGAGATGGAATCCATGAATATTAATATGGTATCAAAGCCTAAAATGCTCAAACGAGCAATCGGTCTAAAAATTTGATATGGTAAAACTCGATGAGTTAAAAGAATCACAATCTTGAGCCTGGTCTTCAGATTGTCTCAATCTTATTGCTTTCTATTTTTGCTGTAATTATAAGAGATATTTTTACTTTCATTTTCTATATTTTAGTATCTTTGAGCTCTCTAATCTTGTGCAGCAGGGACTTTCTTCCTAAATCCTTCTTTCATTCCTCTTTATACCCCTTGATCACAATACTAATGGATTTAGGAGGAAAACCTAAAAAAAGTCATAAAATACCCTTAAAAATGTTATCTAATGATCAATCATCAAGAGGCTCATTCTTTAACTCAAATTTACAAATAGAGTGATTGGCCTATTTAAATGCGGTGAATTGCAAAAAAAAAAAAAATCAAGAATCACTTGGCTAGTTGAAAAGAAAAGTTCAAAGGAGTTTAATTAATTCGTCAAAGTTAAAATTGACGGGCTAAAAGGCAACGCTATTTGCCAACATGAACTTAACTCAGCGATAATTGGTATATATCTCAAGTTATGAATTTGAATCACCCACCACCACTTGTTGTAAAAAAAAAGTAAAAGACTGTAGGTCATCCAAAGTCTCTGACACATCTAAATTTTTCTAAGGGATAAGAATACAACTACACCTAGAGGCACATAATTATAAATGTCTAAAATCTCTAATTTTTTTAGATTTGTCAAAATAGATGTTTGTTTATGACGATGTCCATGTAAAAATTAGGGGCAACTAGAGGAATAACTAAATTAAATAGTTTGATTTGAAAAATGGCAAAAATAATCAGATATCAGAAAAATAGCTAAATAACAGTTAGAACCGAACTACGTGATTTTATGTAGACAAATTTACCCTCCCATCAAAATAGGTAAATTTATCCTACCATTACCCCTATAAATTCGTGACAAAACTACCCTTCAATAAATGTGTAGTGCACTTAAATTGTAGGAAAGAAGATAGTGAATGGAAATTATAGAGTTCAAAAATTTTAAATAATATATAGATTTCAAAATTTCCAAATTTGTAAGATAAATCTGTTGAATACTTTGAAATAAAAAAAAGATTGAATCAAAGTGTAAAATAGACTAAAAAAAACGTAAAATCAAATTAGAAAAGTGGAAAAATAAAGATTGAAGCCGTAAAGTACTGTTTTTAAAATTATAAATGGAGTAGTTGAAGATTAATACCATATTAGGATCCATTTCGGAAGGGAAGGCAACTCAAATGACTCATTCCCGCTTTTGCCCTTAACTCCTTCTTCCCACACTTGCCCTAACTCTTCCTTCCTAAAATCAAATAAAATTTGATTCAATCAAGTCTCAAGCCCCTCAAGCCTCGTGCGCCTCAAGCTTTCGGCGTCCTTCTTCGGCGTACACAATCTTCGGCATCCCTCTTCCCACTCTTGCCAGAACCTAAATAACCTCCTTCGGGTAATTAGCTTTCGATGTCCCTCTTGGGGTACACAATCTCCTAGCTTCGTAATCTCTGATTCCTCTAGTTGAAATCAAAATCCCTTGATTTCAATGGGTGGATAGCTTTAGGCAAAATCCCTTGAAATCAAAAATTGAAATTCTAGGTGATTGTGTGATTTCAATTTTGAAACTTCAATTGAAATCTTGTGTGCTTTCAAATTGGGTACAAAATCCTAATTTTAGATTCTAGCATTCCTTCGGCAAAATCCCTTAAAGCTTTCGGGTACAAAATCCTTGAAATCAAAAATTGAAATCATCCATCGGCATTCCTTCTCAAATCCTCCTTCTAAATTCCTCCAAATTTCGACGTTCCTCCTTCAAGGGTAAGTAGTAGACTGTTTTTTTTTTAATCGACTGTTTTGTAATACTCCAAACCTCATTGTTTTTGTTATCCAACAAGGGTATTCATCAATCGATTTTGAATATTGTTTAAATAATTGACTGTTTGTTAGCAACCTCCAATATTCAAGGGAATTTGTTGGACACAACGGACACCTTGTAGATATGGTCAGTTGGGGAGATTATATTGAAAATATAGTTTTGATTAAATAATAAATAATAAAAATATTGTTAAAATTAGATTGTCAGGTAGTTTAGTTTGCAAAAAAAAAAAAAAAATTAAATAAATTTTCATTCTTAAATCTCGCCTTAAATTTCAAATTTCAATAAATTTAAACTCATACCTCAATTCTGATGTTTCAATAAATATCATTAGTACCTGGAATTTGTCAATTCCGATGTTTTTTAGCTCAATGTAACCATTTTATTGTAAAAAAATCAAGAACATCCAATTAGATTCCTGTAGAACTAATAGATACTTATGTGGTACTAATTGATACTCATTAGAAACTAAGTAATTTTAACAATATTAGGAATACACATTCTTATTTGTTGGTTCTGCCGGACGAATTTTTTTTGGGCTTGATTCAACAGTTGAATCTTGTGGAGTTTTCTTTTTTCGTCAATAATCTAATTTTCTAAGAACTGGGTTTGCTGCAATAGGAAGATTCTTTCGAGTAATGTTTCAGTAACTCGATGACTAATTCTCATATATTAAGAATTAAAATGCAGCTTCTTAGAATGTAATAATCGTGGCATATTAGTCATGAATGTTGATGGACAAGGATAACCCAATCAAAATGGTCATCTACTCTATAGAATCCTATATCTACCCCGTTATATTGACGTCTCTTACTTATTTTGTGAGATAACCTCTAGTAACCATATATTTACACATCCATCGTATCTCTCCTTAGGTAAATATTAATATATGTTTCCTTGATTGCTAATATGCATTTTTGATTTTGTTGGTTTTGGTTACCTTTTTGTCATATATTTGCATTGATCTTTGTTCCGATTTAGTGATAAAGAAAGATTATGTGATGCAAAATATGACTATTTTCTGCAGATAGTTTTCAATCTATTTTCGGCGTTTGAACTTTCACTACCCCCATAGATGGTGTTATATACGGGGTCAGTATCTACAACTATGTCGTAGTCACTGCACCTGACATCTGCCAACAGGGATATGGCCCACGCCACATCCCTATCTACTAACAGCCTCATAATTATCGACTTGCCAGTACCATTTTTGAAAAGTGAAAGACGTGTAATTTTTTTCCTTCTAGAAAATGAAGATCTCTAGAGATACATTCGCAGAGTTGTTGTAGGGTGGAATCGAATGGAATTGAAACGTGCCCGGTAATGAACCCTTGATAATTGTTGTGCTCCTCCCAACTAAAATCGTCGCTAACAATAATCGCATAATGTTCCCGTGTTGATTGATTTAATTCTTGAAAAAATGTAAAAATAAAATGGGTGGGGATTATACCTTGTATAAGAATATTAAAGAAACATTGTATTTAAGGTTGCTGATTACAGTGGAATGTTCAAACCAATTAGTTTGGTTTGTTTAAAAAAATTACACATTTTAAACTTGTTTGAATCATATATGTAGATTTGGTGGTTTAAATTTTGTGGAAAGATTTTAGGAATTATATAGATTTTGTAGTTAAAGGTGGTTTCAATATTAAGTATGATATAGGTAGATTTTGTGGTTTAAATTTTGTGGAAAGATTTTAGGAATTATGTAGATTTTGTTGTTAAGGTGGTTTCAATATTAACTCGATAACATTGTTAGTTTAGGAGAGATTTAAGGGAATGTAGTGGGTAAAATAGAGAAAGACTGCAAGGGCAATATGGGCATGAAATGTGTAGATGGATAGATAAAGAATTATACACCTCTCCTAAAATGTAGGAAATCAACTTTGGCCATGCCATGCAATTTAGAAAAACTTTGGCCATTTTGCTTAACGATAACGTGTGAGTAGCCATTCCTAAGGATTTCCCTATGAGACAATTTCTTTTTTTAATAAAGAAATAAGACCCTAAAGTCTAAATCCTAGACCCTAAACCTTAAACTCTAAAAAAATAATATATGCCCGAAGTTAAGAAAAAATAAGTGCATTTATTAATTACTATATTTTTTTTAATTATTTATTTAAATATTATCATTTAATAATTGATTAAATGACACTATCAATTCTCACCAGAAAAGAATACATTTTAAAATATAGTAATAAATATAATAGAATGAAATTCATCGAGGGTAATTTAAAAATAAAAAATACTTATTTAAATTCTGAAAATCTAAATTTGTAAATATTAAAAAAAAGAAAAAAGAAAAAAGGACATTGGTAAAATATCATACCATGTGTAATATGACCTTGATTTCGTAATCCTAACAGAACTCCAAGGGTCCCCGGCCAATTATGGATCAAACAGACCAATTGATTCAAAATAACACAAGCCCACAAATGGCCCAAAAACAAATAATAAAGAACAGTGCCCATTCGGCCTACATAAGAATATAACTTAAAAGACCAAAATAACCCTACTAAATGTGTGTAACTAGGGGTATATCGGTAATTGGCACGAAGAGGATTATTTTTCTAGCAAAAATACTTAGTTGTTAGTTGTTCATCAGTCTGCATCTATCTTTTACTAACTATCATTAAATTTTTGGCAAGTAGAGAAGATGAATACATAAAATGATATTTTTTATGTTTTCAAAAAATAAAAAGTTGTTAAATGTTGATGGTTGGTCCATAAAGGATAGGTGTTGATCGATAAACACCTCAACATTTTTTTTGGTACTAGCCAGGAGAGAGTTGATGGTATTAATTCTCTTGATTTCTTTATAAAGGAGGAAAATAATTTATTTGGTACTTTCATTTTTTCTCCTAATGTTTCATTCGGTTCTTACTTCGTAGTTTTATTTGCCATAAAAGTGTAGTGAACAACTCAACTTTCCTTCCTTAGCCTTCTCTAAGTTGAGCTCATCAAACATTCGATATGAGTGATAATATTTGTTTTGTAGCTTATAATTGGATTTTTTAAATATAAAATGTGCGTGGAGATTCAAACTCACGATCTTTTGATCGGAGATAGGTATCTTGACTAGTAGAACTATGATTAGGTTGGATAGTTTATCGGATCTTGATTGTGTGATTGGTAGTTGTGGCATGATGGTTTATATTATTTTATCATTTGACCCCGAAAAAATTTAGATTTTGTTTTAGTTCCTTGACTTTCAAATACTATGTTTTAGTCATCGAACTTTGCATTAAAATTATATGTATTATTGTTATTTTTCCATTATTTTATTTGACAAATAAACATTAATCCATTTTGAAATTATATTCAACACCAAATCTATTGTATGTGACTCAAGTATTTGTCCTTGCAGGTACCTATTGGCAAAGGGAACAAGACATGTGTCTATATTAGATTTAAATTAATAGCAAGAACTAATTTTTTTTTCTTATTAAACTAATTTTGGTATCTATTGATTCATTTGGTAACGTTTTCATTTCTTATTTTTGTTTCTTCATTTTTAATAAAGAAAAATAGAATTGTATGGTCTAACATGAATTTAATTATGATCAAACAATATTTATATTCATGTATTGTAATAAATTAGAAACTGAAACAAGAAACAAGAAACTTGTTTTGATTGTTTCCAAAATTACTATACAATTTTGAAAATGTTTCTAAAAAAGAGAAACAAGAAAACATAATTAGTTGCAAAATGCTTAAGTTTCTAAAATTTGAAAACGAGAAACATTAAATGGAAAAGTTACCAAACGAGCCCTATACAATTTGTGCTTGATTTCAATTGTCCCTACTATATATTTTGGCTATGAGAGGCATGACATATAGTATAAGGTAGGTGTGTCTATGAAGTTTTAAATTGACTGATAGTATAAGATTGAATGTGTATTATAGTTTCAACTAATTTAATTCACTTGTCCCTTTATCTTTTTAATCCAATTCAAATCTAATACAACAATCTCTCATGCAATTAAGATCAAATTATCTTTTAGAATGTCGACTCATTACCTCATTCGATCATGTTTAAAGAAAACTATTCATCTATATCATTAAAATATATGATAATGATGTAAAGTTTTTGCTAAATCAAGTATAGCTCAACGATAATTGGTATATATCATGGACTAAGAGATCATGAGTTCGAAACTATGTTCCTGTTGTACTAAATTAAGGTACTAAAGGTTTGAAAGATTAAATGAAACCAAAAGGACCAAATTGGAAAGTAATTCAATATAATTTTTTATGTAAAATTATGAGATTAAGACAAAGTGTTTAAAAGAAAATAACAGAGTGGATGGTTATAAAATAACTATGTGGGTTTTTCTTTCATTTTCAAATATTAATTAACTTTCTGACGAGTTCAACATGGATATAAAGGTACCAAAACGAGCATAGCTCAGTGAGTATTGACATATCTCCAACCAAGAGGTTGCGAGTTCGACGATCCCCCTCACATGTTGTAGTAAACAAAATATGGGCATAAAGGTGAATCAAATGAAAAATTACAATAAAAATGATAAAACTTTGATAAATATATTATATAATGTTATAAACCCATTTCATCTATGTTGAAACTAAAAAATGTAAAATAAAGTATATGGTAAAATAATAATAATACAAAATTTATAATATATATGTTAATAAATCAATTAGTATTATTTTATAATTAACTAAATATTTAGTTGATAATACTACTAGTAGACCTTAGAACACTTTTTTAAACTGAAATTTAATTTTTAAATTTACTATCAAATACATATTTGAAAAGACTCAAAACAACTCTGTTTTTATTGAATTTCACTCATCAAACTAACCATGAATTTTTGGCTTGACATCAACTCTTAAAAATCTCGACTCCATAAAAGGAAAGAAATGAAAAATAAAAAGAGAAAAGAAAGAAAGAAGAATGTTGATGTGAAATGTCCAAATTCATCCTATCTTGCTATATTTGACAAAATTAGCCTTTGCTTACACTAAAAGAAAAAAATGACAATAACTTTTATTTATTTTGGTACCACAGAATCATAGTGGAAGTCAGAGTCATCGTCAAGACTCACACCACCAACCACTAAAATGTGTATTTGGGACGGGACAATCCCTCGTTCTTACTTTGTCCTAGTTCGAAAATTACGTACACAAAGATTTTGTAGTTTTTCTCTAATTTGCCTCTCTTAAATATTTAGAATTGAACGATTAGTTAGAATGTGTAAAATTTTGTCATTCATTAAGAAAATTTCTAAAACATGAAGTTTGATTCGATGTTATTGTGAAATCTCTCTTTTACCCTTTGAATTTTGAAACCCTACTATGAATCGTGTATGTATTGAAGCTTACAAGGTGCATTTTCTCTTTGTCATTTTCATAAGGGAATTCTAGAGTTCACTCAATTTTCCCATTTGAATATGTAGAGAACATCAAATTGAAAGATGATTTTGAGTAGCTAGAGTCTCTTTCGTATGGGAGTTTGAAATGACAGAAACCAAATTACAACTGTTTGAAAGAAAAGGAGAGAGATTTGTATTAATCTAGCTTGATTTTAGAAAATATTTAGGTTATGTTACAAACTTGGTTCCTCAGGATTAATGGTTTCAATTTGGTTCGTATAGTTTAATACCTAAATATTTTAAAAGTTCTATTTGATCCCTGTGATTTAGTCAAATTTTATGTGTCATTCTTGTCATTATGGGCAAACTTTTTTATATGACAATGGATCTATATTTTCTCTTTTGCTACTGCTTTAGTAGGGTTTAGCTCGAGTAAAAAATAGAAGAAAAAAAATATGTCTAGTTTTTTTTGGTGGGTGAAATACTATTCAGGGATGACGCGTGTGGTTTTAATCAAACCATATAGAGACCAAATTGAAGTTAAGTACAAATTATATGGATCAAATTGAAACTTTTAAAATCATTGGAACAAAATAATTGAAAGTAAACCCTAAGGCTAGTCATCGGCTGATTCTCCATGAGTTTTGGGGCCAAACTGACACCTACAACTGACATGTTGGTTGGAGAACCTCAATTTTGGAAGGTTTAATAGAGTCGATAGACCGACCACATTGGCGGTCAATTAGTTTTGGCGAAACCAAAGTAAAATTGGGATAGTCAGCAAGGGGAAGCTATTACATGCTAACAACTGAGGTGAATACCAGTGTAAGTATACACTATATTCGTCAGTTGTAGTACGAATGAGGTTGAATCCACGGGGACTTAGTATAAAATTTCAAGATTATGTTCAAGAATACCAAATATTGCAAGGCAATAAAATAATAATAAGTTGTACTAAAACGGTAAGCGATTAAACATAAAACAAACGCAGTAAACGACTCCAAGAGATAAACAAAGCTTACGAATGCTGGGACAAGATGAGCTCTAGCACCGAGAACAAAATAAGGGGAACAAATATGGATTTAAGATGGGGGAGACTTCTAAACGTTCATTCACCTTCGGTCTATACTCTAGCATAATCTTGCATATGTTACTCAACTCGATACAGTTCCCTCTCGAGATACCCAAACATGAATACCCACAACTCCCATTACTAGATATCCAAGCAATTAAAAACGAGTTCTAAGCATGGTTAAGGGACATTATTCCTAAGTATCCGTAAACCTACTAAAGAAAAGTAGCTAAGCTACAAATAGAGCAAACCGCACTAACCGTATATCCTTCCGGACCATACAGAAGCTAGCTAACTGAAGAGAGTGGCCAACAAAGTTCAGCAAGATGAAAAAAAATTCACATAGCTCTATTTAACAGCATACTAAATCAGCTAAAGTATTACGTGTTCATAAATTACAATATGGAAATCTCCCCCAAAATAGGGTTTAGTTCATGGGGAAGGGGGAAAACGAAATGGGGTAAGTAAAAGAAACAACCCATTTTAAGAAGAAAACAAAAACGCAGTCTAAAAATTGCCAGCCACACGAAACTGGCAGCTTCCTCCTCTGTCGTCAGCATCTTCCCAAAAACGAGCATTCCCTTCCTTGTCTTCAGCTACACGCAAGGTATGTTTCTCTCTTGGGCCCTAATTTTAAGGCACGCAGTTGGTACTTGTACGGACATGGTAAAAATTCTTGGATGGGTCAATTACTATGCTGTGAATATCTCATGCTACCGCATCTGACTGCTCTAGCTTTTCATGCTTTGACACAAGAATGCTTATCCACTTCTCCTTTGGATCTAATGCTCTTCTCTCTACTTAGTCCTTCAGCTTTTCTTGGTGCACAAAAGAAGCAATAAAGGAGAAACAAGCATTAACTTACGCCAAAACATCAAATTTAAAGGAGTAAAGCTCACTCTTCAGATTCTACATCAATTTCTTGCTCCCACGAGCTAACTCAGACACATAACTTCATTATTTTGCACAAAATTACCCAAATCTTGTACCATGATAACTGTCCTGGAGAGTTATCAGAAGCCTAAACATATTTTGTAATTATAGTTTCTAGTAAAGAATTAGAGGAAGTGTGAAGGACAACTATTCATGATCCCACATTGATAAAAAAAGTACCTCATGTAGGTTTATAATAGACATGAGCTACTCCTCTCATATTGCCAATTGGTTTTGAGATGGAACCCATGGATATTAATAACTACAAACCTCACATGTGCATCATATTATTCTCTTTCTACATAACTACTCCCAACAATCTCAAGGTTATAACTCAACTTTATAAAATATTTGTTTGGGATCGGATTCCCTATATATTTGGTGGAGAGAGAAGAATATGGTTTTATTAGTATATGTAAGTATAGAAAGAAAAATAAGATTTTTTAGTGTGTGTATATATATATATATATATTAAAAATGCGATGCAAGGTGGAGCGGGGAACGGGAACGGGGAATTGCATTCCCCATCCCCGTCCCCATTTAGGTGACGGGGAAAAAACTTTCCCCATCCCCGCCTCGTGGGAAATTTAAACGGGGTTTCCCCGCTCCATTTAGGTGGGTCCCAACGGAGATGGGGCTCCATGGAGAAAATGAACGTTCCTACTTGAGTTTATGAAGTCAGTAAAAATATAGCTTAAAAAAAAAGTATAAACATACTATAACATTTGAAAAATGCTTACAAAGACTAAAATAGTAGAAGCAATTTAAGAATTAGTGTGCAAATATAAGTATAGCTTAATTTAGTGAAAAACATTTTATTTTAATGTCATATTAATTTCATTAATAAATAGTAGTAAAAAAAGTAAGAATCTAAATTAAATATGTAAAAATTACATCAAAACTCTTAAAATACTAAACAAAAGTAAAAAATGATAAAATAAGAATCAACTTATATATTTAGGATAAAATCTTTAGGGAAAAATAAAACATCCTCTAAAAAAAATCACTTATAGCCCTATTAGTTGCAATATGAAAAATGTTTAACCTACCCCTGAGCTATAAATGTTTCTTACAATTAAATCTTAAAACATTCATAAATTATGAGATTACTTTTAAAACTAGTGATTTTTTTTTTACACAAAAAATCAAAGAGACCTATCAAAAAAAAAAATAAAAAGGAAAGAAAAAGAAAATAGAAAGAAGAAAGAACGAATCAACGAAAGTAACAACAAACCAAACAAAACTATGAAAATAATCTCACATAAAAAGTTAGAAAATTAGAAAATTATCAAACACGGGATCTAGAATGAACGATATCCCACGATTAACCATTAACAAACCTATAATAGTACGATCTAATTGAAATTATATTGTTGCGTAACCCTAATAGATAATTGTTCAAATTGAAAGTTTGGTCGTATTGTTACAAAAAATTTTATAATTCAAAGTGATTTTTGTAATTCTTTTTTAGGTGAGATGAAAAATTTTAAAGGTTGACATGAGTGGAAATGCTAAGGTTCCAATCCTATAGAAATAATAATGGAAATATCATGAAAATATCCATAAATTATTTATGTGGATAAATTATTTAAAATATCATAAAAATATAAAAATATTTAAAATAACAAATAAGTCTCTTACTCTTTTTAAATAAATTTAAAAATCTTATTATTAATATTACGTCTACCTTTATGATATTGTGTTGATATTCTTTTGAGAAAATTGCACAAACCACCGTTTAATTATAAAAGTTGTTGCAATCATAATCACACCCATGAATTTTAAATTTAATCAACCGTCCTCATAAACTTACAAAATATAATTGCAATCTATTGCTAAGAGACCCCTTTCAAAGAGTTATTAAACCTAATTCTTATATTTTATGAGTGGTTTGTGCAATTTGCAAAATCTATCATTATCGATGTTATAGCGTTGCGTTTAATTGCAAACAACTTCATAAGTTTAGGTGAGTGATTAATCAAATTGAAAATTCATGTGTGATTGTAACAATCCACATAATTTATCGTATTCAATTCCTTATTTCTCATTTTCAATTTATTAAGAAACATAAGCATATTATAACTATTTATATTTCTTGTTTCGAAACATTTTCAAAATTGTGATTTTATGCAAATTTTCCTTATTTCTTTTATGTTTCGTCAATTTTTTGTGACATTATAGAAAATTGGAAATATTGACTCACTCCTTATTTTGACGTCCTTAGCGTCGTAACGCCTGATACTCGAACATTGGTTTGAGGTATTTTCTCTACCCCTTCTAAGTCTGAAAAAGCAGGGGCACCTTGCGTCCTTGAACGGATAACAATCTTTCGACTAACCTAGCCTCCTCCGTCCCTCAGGACCAACAAAGACTAGTACAGGAATATTCACCTGTTGTCCATTGGCTACGCCTTTCGACCTGATATTAGGCCTTGACTCACCCTCCGTGAACCTTGCGGAGGAATCCTTAAGTTTTCGAGAAATTGTATTCTCACCAATTTTTACCTTATTCAAGTCGATATTCTCATTACTTCCCTTGAGTCATGATCTCAAATTCTAATACTCTAGTGAGAACTCATGGTTAATGGTCAGTTTACTTTTTTTTTTTTTTTTATTCCTTTAGTCCTACGCTCGTACCTGCAGTGTAGGACAATGTGGATAACATGTAAAGGAAGCGCAAAAAAAAGTGTACGGACACCGCCCAACATGGAACAAAAATCAAGGCGCATATTGGCCTGGCCGGCGCCGACCCACCGCAAAGATGATCATGGAACTGTTCCTTTCCAATTCTCTCACTCTCATTCTTTTTTCTTTTATTTTATTTTATTTTGATTACATTTTTATCTACGTGGAATTTGATTTATTTTAGTTTTTTACTCTCCACGTTCCTTTTAAATATCTATTTTGATCTTTGGACATCATTCTAGTCCACATTTTTTTATAAAATTTGTCATAGAGATATGAACTCTTTAATACAAGTTTGTGACTATATTTTAAAAAATTTAGTGAGTGAATTGTCATGTTAAACTTGTGATAGAAAAATAGTGAGATAAATATGAAAATGAATAGATCAAAATATTCACTGTACGGGTATTAAAATAGTTTTTAACCATTTTTTTCTCTTAACAATTATTTAAATTTTAAGATAAATATAATTTAAAATTTAATCTCAAAACTTTTAAGTTTGTATCTAATAGGTTCTCCTGAACTTTAAAAAGTAGCTAATAATCCTTAAATTTCCAATTTTGGTCTAATAGGTCCTGAATTTTAACAAGTGTACAGTGAGTCGCTAAAACTTTAATTTTGTGTCTAATAAGTCCATCAACTTTCAATTTTATGTCCAAAAGATTTGTTAATTTTAAAAATTGTCTAATATGTGTCAAATAGATTAGGTACCTATTACTTATTAGACACAAAATTTAAAGTTTGAAGACTTTACACACCTTTTAAATTTCTGGGACGTATCATATTAATATGAAAGTTAAAAACTAAACTTGTAATTTAATCTAATTATTTTTACAACTCAAGTCTATTCTATTTCTATCTTAGAGTATGTGAAATTTTAAAATATATATTATAGTCTTTCAACTAAAAAATAAATAAACATTTTGGTTCCTAATGTTTGAAATGTCAACTTAGTCCTCGAACTTTTGAAAAATAACAATTTTGCTATTATTCAACTACCTAATATATGGCCACTAAATCATTTACCTCAACCAAATTATGTGACTCCAATTCTTATCTATGCTAGTATGTTAATAAAAATATTCGAATTCATAATATTATTCTTTGTTAAAGAAAAGTTCAAAAACTAAAATATACCTTTCTTAACGGTTATGGATTGAAATAGAGTACACTTGAGAATTTAGAGAAATAAGAAATTTTGAATTTTAAGACCAAAAATATAATAATCTCAAAGGTTTAACAAAATAGAATTAAAAAAGAAATAAAATAACAAAATTTAACTACGATCTATTATAATCTTTTAAAATTTTGATTTTATTAAATAAGTTTAGCAATACATAAATGGTCAAACTCATATATAAGTTTAGCAATACATAAATGGTCAAACTCATATATAAGTTTACGTTTCTTAGATGTTCTTGGAAGTTCTATTGTAAGCTCTAAACGTTCTCTTGAGAGTTGTGATTTTACTCCTTTTCCATTATTTTGTTTTTGCCAATTTGAGATTTGAAACCCTGTTTACTTATACCATAAATTAGAATTACAAGAATCAAAGCAAAAATTAATTGGAATGAAATCGATGGAAATAAGATTATTATTCTTTTAAATGCTGTTTACTAGAAACTACTTAGAATGAGATAAAACAATGCAATTACTAAATAGCATGCTAATATAAATTTTAATTAAAACAATGATACCCAATTATCAACTTTAATTTATTTCATTACTAAATTATTTGATTGTAATGTTTTTTATTTTAACGATTTTGATATATATATATATATATATATATATTAATTACCAAAGAGTTGATGATCTTTTGTCGGTTATTCCTTGAGGCCCCAAGCCACCCAAGATATCTCTTGGAGACAATAATTTTGATATTAAAACGTACTTATTATTTTACCGTTAAAAAAGTTCATGATTTTAGAAATTTCTCAACAACTAAGAGCCGTTTGATAATGAATTCTGTTTTTTGTTTTTTAAAAACAAAAACCATATATGTTTGATAATTGTTTTTAGAAAACAGACCACTGAATATGCTAACAATTTTTTATTTTCTACTTTTACAAAATTAGAAACTTGGAGAGATGTATTAAATAGAAAAAAATTTATGTTGAGTAGAGATAACAACAGTGTGGAGTGACAGTTCGGGACGCTCTCTCTCATTCGCATCTTCGTAGAAATTTTTAATTGCGTCTCCACCTTGTCCTTGATTCTGAGAATGGAAGTCCAGGTTGAGAAAACCTGATCCGGGGACAGCAATCTTCGTGAAAAAACTTATCGGTTTAGTAATTAATTTTAATTGTTTTATAATTTAAAAAATAAAAGGGCAGTAAATATATATAATTTATATGTATTTTAGTGTAAAATTATTATTTAGTAGTATAAATAATTAGTTTTAAAAAATATTTAATATTTTATTCATAATTTAGTAAAACAATTAATAAATAAATAAATAAAAAATATATATATATATATTATTTAAAAAATAAAATCGGGTACGGAGTCGGGACATGGTAGGTTGATTTTCCTATTTGTGGAGTAGGGACCAGATCTTGCGGGAATTTTCGTCACAGCTAATGCAGAGATACAAAAATAAAAGTTTACCTGAGACAAAAATTGGAAACTTTATAAAAAAGAAATTTTAGAGCTATCCTTGCCAAAATTATTTAGAGAGATGAAAAAAATTTAGAGAATAAAAAAGTTAGAAAAAATTTTAGTGAGAAAAATTGAGAGCGAACGATACGTTAGAGAAAGAAAGAAAAATTAGAAAGAGACAAAAATTTAGACCATAAAAGAAAGTTCAAAATATATTTGTTAGAGGAAATAAATAAATAAAATGAAGAATAAAAGTTATAGTGAAATAAAATTGAACGAGAACAAAATTTAGAATAGAGAAAAGTTGAAGTTATATTTGTTAGAAAAAAATAGGTTAGAAATAGAAATAAAAGTTATAAAAGTTGAAATAGGAGAGTGGCCAAAATTCAAGAAAATATTAAATTTTGAGAGTACGTTTGAAAAATGAGAGTGATATGTTATACCATGATGAAAAAATATATATACAAAAATGAGGGAGAAATATAAATTTTTTAATGAGAGAAATTTATGCTCAACCAAATTTTAGACCCACAAAGAAATTTGTGAAAAGAAATATGTCAAAAGAAAAACAAAGTTGAGTACGAGGAGAAAAAAATGAGCTTTTAAAAAATAAAAATCTATTTTTAAAAACTATATATTTTTCTTTAAATTTACTTCGAATTTTAAAAACGTTGGTGGGAAACAGAATTATAAAATTCAATCCGTGATAAAAAGAAAGAATCTGTCTTTTCAAAAATCAAAATCTAAGAACTAAAAATAAAAACGAAAGGGTTATCAAATGACTTTAGAGTCACTTCATTAAGCCACTCTTATTTCTCTTTTCGAAATTTATTATAAATCTTATCGTAATTGTGTGTATGTTTTTGACTTGTCATTTTTTTAAGAAATATGTCTAAAATTTGTATAGAAATTTTGGAGACAATAAAATTTAGTTTTTTGTTTATTTTTCTATTTCCAATTTATTCTTATGTGTTAATTGAAAAAGATGTAGAAACTGCTATTATATAGATCATGAAATTCTATTTTTGTTTTATTAATAATAAGAAACAATAAAAATGTAAACGTTACCAAAGGGACTAATCTGTAAAATTTTTAATAAATTATTCAAAATCTCACTTTTTTTTTCTAATAACTGAGGAGATAATTTCTTTTCTTTCTCATAAAAAATGAATACAATATAAAAAGTTTAATTGTGGACACTGGAAACTTTCCCTCCAAAATTTTAATATTCTTCTCGGACTCATCTCTAAGTTATCTTTTTTCTCTAAGATTTGTATCTAAAGTTTCTTGTCTTTAAACATGAGTTCTTGTGTTTGAGCGGGTCACACTAAGAATAGTGGTGAAAGAGGATGGGTGTAAATTTTTTATTTTACTTTTGTAATTATTATTATTAGAACAAGATTTTAAAACCTAGAGGCAAAATGGAACAAAATATATATTTACATATTCTAGTACGGTACGTGGAATGGAGTTAAAGAACTCACAACCTTCTGTCAGACATGAATGTTTTAATCCGTCGAGCTATGCTCAAATTGACACTGAAATGGAACTATTACTCAAATCTTAGGGATGAAAGGATAGTTTTCTATTTTTCTTATTATGAGGTAGATTTGAATTTCAGATCAAAAGCCATGAGACGACTCTATTTACAATTGGTAATATTATCCTTCGCGTATACATTTACTTATATTAATTTTATATATGTATAGTTATGTCTATTTATCAACATAACTTCACAATCAAGTTAGAATCTATTATCGACATGAATCGTCCCTAAACCATATGTTGATTCGGGACACGTGGTGTCAAATGATTGACATCTTCTACCCTTTTTTTTAATTTTTTTTTTACCTTTGCATCAAAACTTCTTGAACATATAAAGATCACCTTTAGCTGATCAATGATTCAAATCACATAAATTCATCAACATAAATGCTAAATTCCACACTCTTTTCACTTGTGGCCATAAAGTTATCGTACTTTTACTTTTTTTTGTTTCTTCAGAATCACTCACAAAATGAAGGGTGTGGAAGAACAAAAATTATTCTAAACCTCCAATTCATTAACCTTTGAGTCGTAACACACAATATTCTATCTCCTTTGGCAATTTAAAAGATACACAGCCAAGAAGAGTTTATGAATTAGGGTTCCCAACTTCTAACCCTACACTCCAAACCAATAATTGAAAAAAAAGCACTCCCATCAGCAAGACTGGAAAGACAAAGCCAATGGAAGGTGGTAGTGGTGGTGGTGCTGGCGGTGGCGGTGGCGATCATTTTGCCCATCGTGTTGGTCGGATTCTTTCTTGATCCGCCACCGGAGCTGGAGAAAGTCGTCGACCGAGCATGGGAGCCGGAGCGGGCCATTGGCATGGTAGCCATAGACTTCTTGAGCCTTGTCCAAAAGCTTCTTGAAAAGAGGGTGGTACAAATAGGAAATTGGAACCACAAAACGTTCTATTCTTCCATCTTCCTCCTCTTGCAACCCTACTTCCACTGCCAACCATCCTTTCTTCACCTTCATCTTCTTCCTCTCACCCATCTCTTTTTTTTTTTTTTTTCCTTTTTCTTTTTCTTCTTGCTTCTTAATTCTCGAAGCTCTAAAGGACACATATTTATATATATACACACATAGAGAGAGGAGAGAGATAATATAATGGGAATTTCGTTTTCTTTAAGAGATTGTCAAATCGAATCATGTGTTGATTGCTTTTTGACTTCTCCATTTTTGTTGGTTATTTCGTTTATTATTTTGGAGAAGAAGATGGTGAGAAGGCGCGTGTGCCTCTCCACTTTCCCTAACATTTGTTCCATTTGATGAAAAAGAAAAAGAAAAAGAAAAAGATATATATATATATATATATATATTCTAGTGACTTCTTTTCTTTTGTTTTGTTTTTTAATTAAATGTTTTTTTATTAATTTTTTTTAATGCAACAAGTAGAGTAGGAGAATCAAACTCATGACATCTTGATCGGAGATACATGTCAATTACGGTTTAAGCTCAGTTCAGCGTTTAATATATTTATTTAATGATATTGTTTAAAGCTGTGTGGTAGGTTGGGTGCCTACATTTTTCAATTAATTTATGTTCCAGTTAAAGATGGTTAATTGAATGTTTAAGTGATTTATGGAATAAGATTCATAAATAATAATACCTAATGGATAATAATGGCCAATATATCTATTTTTTAATGGGGTGGGTAAACAAGTCTTTTCATTTCTTTTTCTTATTTGGTCTGCGAGACTTTATTTTAATATGGTATTTTGTCAAATTATCATTGGTTATTCCAATAATTTGTTATGGTATTTACAACATAAACCTGTTAGAACTGAAGAAGGTAGAGCTGAACTGAAGAAGGTAGAGCTTGATGAACGTCATTCAACTAACATGAGTATAGTTCAACAGTCAACACACATTTTGTTCATCTTTTAAAGGTGGAAGATTCAATTACAACTATGCCCGCATTTGTTTTACTAAAAAGAAAAAAAAAAGAACTAAATTTGTAATTCGACATTAAATTATCTATAAAAATTTATATATGTAAAGACTAAAATAATTTTCCATACAGTAATTAGGACTTAAAACACAAAACCGTTTTGGGTAATGTTAAGTTTCTTGTTTTTTCTTTTTCAATCAAGAAAAACATAATTATCTTGGATAACTATTTCAACTTGTTTTTGGTTCTTACTTTTTTATTGTACACAAATATGTTTTGATAAATATGTTTTTTGTTTCTTGTTCTTAAAAATTTTAAATGAAAAAAAGTAAAAATTTTAAATAAAAATAATTTTTCAAATTAAATATTCAAAATTTCTATGTTATATGTATTTATTTTTATATGTATTATGCTTTTTAAAGTCAAGAATTATAAAATAATGCTTTTATCTATATTTTGGAAAAGAAAAAAAAATTGAAAACAGGAATATTGGAAACTTAGGGTCTATTTTGATAACCTTCCCGTTTCTTCTTTTTAGTTTCTCATTTTTTGTAGACAACTATTTATGTTATTGTTTCATGTTTAGGTTTCCAATTTGCTCCAAAACATAAATAAAAATATTGTTTTGTCATTTTTTAATCTATTGGTATTGGAGGTCATGTAATTCTATTTTTCTTTATTGAAAAAGGAGGAAACAGAAACGAGAAACGAGAACGTTTACCTAATAGACCATTTTGTTACCTTCAAAATTTCTACACAATTTTGAAAAAGTTTCTTAAAAATTAAAAACGAGAAACAAGAACAGTTACTAAACACTCATGTTCCTAAAAAATTTAGAAACCAGAAACAATAAACGTTAACATTACCGAGCAGATTCACAATCAACAAAATATGGTAGGAAAGCAAGGTTTAGAGGAGAACTAATATTGAAAAGAAAAAGAAGAGCAATAAGTTGTTTGTTGTGTGGTGGAGGGAGAAAGGCATTGATAAAATTTCAACGGTTTTGGGTCCACAGATTCTATATCCCGTACAGTCCAAGTGATACTTATGGATGAGGACATGAAAATGGAAAGTTAGTGGAGAAAAAAAGTTGGTCTGTGAAGGGACCCCAATTCCACTCAAACCAAAGCCATTTTATGGATTCCCTAATCTCTCTCCCTCAACAAGTTTGGCATTTGTAATCAAGTATATGCCCTTTGTGCTTCTTATCCTTTATGCTATCTATATATTTCCTTTTAAATATGAGTGTTCAAAAAATTCAATGACCCGAACGACCAGATCAACTCTTCGATTGGATTCAAATAATAAAAGCTCTACGAGTTTGGTTGGTTTAATGGTTCACCTAAAATAAATTTGGATTAAGTTGAACCAATCTGAACTTATTATTCCTCATTATGTATAGATATATTTATTGTAATTTTATTTCGTTCAATAAATTTTTTAGGGACTATTTATTCTCCAACAACTCTTAAATGTGACTTTTCAGGTTTGTGAGGGTAATTTTTTACCATATAAATTGAGATTGCCTTACGGATCTTGATTCAATGTTAGAAAATGTTTAAAATATTAGCACTTAATTACTTTATTGTTATATAATATTTTGAATGAGTGACTCAAATAATTAGAAGTAGACCAATCCAAATATTTAATGGTTGTTGGGGTTGAATAAAATTTACAACCAGAACAATTGAATCTAGTCTAAAAGGTACTTCAACCCAACTCATGAACACCCTACCTTTCAAATGGTTTCTTTAGTTGGGATCATGGATTAGGGACTGATTAAGGAGCTCTTTTGTGTTTAAAGTATAATTAAAAAGCCCCATTGGTTGAGTTAAAGAAATTCATTAAGATAGGATTATGCTAAATTATCTTGAATGATAGTCAATATATAGGCCTTTTTTTTTATTTTTTTTTTAAGTTCCGCGTAGCATGTGAAGATGAGAATTTGATTAACTTCTATAACCTTTAACCTTTTGATCAAAGATATATGTGTTGACCAATTGAGCTATGTTAAGGTTGACAATAAATATATAAAATTGGAACCAAACAGTTCGTTTATTACTCAAATGAGAAGAGAACCAAGCTCTATGAATCATGCATGACATGTTTCCAAAATTAAATTTAGCTTTCATTAGTGTGTAAGGACTGTCATGATGTTTGATGTTTGTTTTTGAAGATGCCAAATGACATCCACAAATATATTTAACAAAACCTATGCAACATGGTATCAAAATTATTACACTAATCTTAGTACTAGGAAGAAGTTGAGAGGACCATTGAATTCTATGGGCTCTCAATATGATTGCCTATAGTTGGAAAATCATTCTTCTAGCTATAAGATGCATAGCATAAGGCATATAGCCACTTAATCACAACTTTAAGTGGTGAGATTTCTCTTAAATATGCCTTTGATAAACTCATATTTAGCTTAAATCATCTCGACTTAGACCCAATAGTACACTCTACCTCACCTCACGTCAAGTACCTCTGAGCCTACGATGATTGTTTTTTTTATGTTTGAAAATCCGAGAACCTTTCTATCACCATTTATATTAAAATTTGAGATCGTACACTTATGGTATCACATCTCAAAAGAAACTTGAAAGATATATTTGTAATTCAATAGAGAAAAAAAAGTTATTTCATAAAATAAAGATTCCAAAATTTAATAAAGATAGATTCCATATAATTTTTAGATTCACTAGCCTAGATAAAAAAAAAAAAACCTCTATTTCATATAGTCAATCCTATACTTTTTAAATTAATAGATGAATTGAAAAGAAAAAATGTGAACAATTGAGATAATTATAATTATAGGTGCGTTAATTCAAGCATAATTTAGTAGAAAAAAGAAGTCATTATTATCATCACAAAGGTGGATGATTTGATACTCTCGACCTCTGTAATTTTTTAAGGCAAACAAAAAAAAGAGTCATATAAGCTCAAATCCATCTCTCTCTATTTGGTATGGTTGCCTTAGCCTATACTTAAGTAGGAAATAAGGCATCTAATGACATCAACGAGTTAGATAGTGAGATTCCACCGAGACGTGTGTCTATTTAAGCTCATATATCTATATTAATTTTGTCAAGGATTTTGTTGGGTTGGCTAAAATCTAATTTCTTGTAGTGCGAATATCGTTTTCATTTAACTTGAACTTGTATGGTGCTTGTCATAGATATCTTTGACGATCAAGTTAAAAAGTTGTGGTGGCAAATAATATGGAGACTTCATTGTCTTTTTCCCTTAGATAATCAATCTAACATAAGGGAGAAGGACTTCTTCTGCTTTACAACCGGAATAAGGAACCTTAGAATGAACCCTACCTGTCGATCAAAAAACTTCACATGACACTTCACAATTTGTTGGAGTAACCAATACTCTTGAAGTAACTATTTTTTTTGTTAGCTTTACGAGCTTCAATCATATTATATATTTTGATGATAATAAATTTTATTCACTAATGACTTTAGTATTTCTAATTGTCCATAGTGTAGAGCTTCAAATGATGATTTCAATGTCTTTCAAATCACTCAAATCAGAGTTCAAACGAAGAAGTTATGATCAAAACAAGTCAGGAGAAAAAATCCTACGTGGTGAGTGATATGGACAAGTGGACCACTCATAAGTTGACATGTGGCATCAATAAGACACACTTATGTTGACATGGCTTCCAACAATCAAACAAATGAGAAAATGACATGTGGCGCTTGTTGAAAAATATATGTTGTATATATAAACTGTGTAATACTGGCAAATATATTACAACGTAATTGGCTACAAACAATACATGAACACCAAAACGTAATAAATATATTCGATACACGCTTCAATAGCGCTGACCTGAATACAATTATTCGGTCTGCATAAGTTGCTAGTAGACTACAGCAATCGTCTCAGTAGGATACAACGACTAACTCCAGTAGAACATCAACCTCAAATTACTCGAATCTGGCAGAACTTTTAGATACTTGCTATCAACGCACAAACAAGAACAACACACAAAAGAAGAGAGAATTTTTGTGAGAGGAGGAGGAACTCAAATGAGAAGGCTTGATTTCTAGAATGAGGAAAACCACAGTTATATATAGTTATTGTCCAAATATATAACCTCTTACACAAAATTAAACACGTATGTAATATTTTTACATAGGTAACTTTAACACATAAATGTAAAAAACTTCTCACTTGAGAACTAACTTAAGTTTAACATATATGTGTTTTTAACACATAAATTTACAAATGTGTAACTTTGTAACTTTAAAGAGGCAAAAAGAAACAAAAACAACAAATGAACTAAAGAATTTGTTATGTAATTAAATTCCTTAATTTCATTCAAAATTCACTTTCTTTCGCACATTAAAAATCCAACAATCCCCACAAGAAAGAAAGTGAGACAGACAAAATACGACCGAGACGTTTAAAACATATAGATAAGTTATACGTCAGGAGATGCGTCTTTTGGACTTGAATAACCTTCCTTAGTGAATATCTATCGAATTTACCGAAGAAATAGTAAGAACTAGCCCTAGAACTATCATTCTCATGATAAATTGAGACAACAAATATCACACATAACTTTTCTTGTATCTTTGAGTTCTATACAGTTGTGTCCATTTTGGTCATGGACAAGATTCCAAATTCATGAGAGCTTTAGAGAACACAAGCTATTTGAAAAGTTCTCATAGAACCGACTCAATTCTACTCTCACATAAGTGATATTGATTAAGAGTATTCTGACACTATCCTTCTTGTAATCAAGATATCAATATAGCCTTAACATCAACAACATCATAGAAATGGGAAGAAACTATAAGTTCTTAGTGTGTCAACTATGAATTATCCAACTAGTTTGCCTATTGAACCTAGATCTTGGGATCTCCAGTCAACTAGATTAGGTTATCCACAGATACTTCATTTCATAGGTTTTAGTCCAATTTCCCTTGATGTATATGCAACTTGCTCTCTCTTGACAATCCTTTCGTCAAAGGATTTGCAACATTATCTTTTGATTTTACATAATCAATGGAAATTATTCCACTAGAGAGCAATTGCTTGATAGAATTATGTCTACGTCTTATGTGTCGTGACTTCCCATTGTAGACATTATTTTTAGTTTTCATTGAGGCTGCTAAGCTGTCACAATAAATACATATAGTATTTATAGGCTTTGGCAATAATAGAATATCTTCAAGAAAGTTTCGGAGTCATTCTACTTCTTCTCCAGCTCTATCAAGAGTTATAAACTCTTATTCCATAGTAGATCGTGTGATACATGTCTGTTTAGAGGATTTCCATGACACAGCTGCTCCACCTTGTTGGGTTTTATGTCCTAAACTCGTGATTTATAAACATAAAACAAATATTTATTCAATAAAGTTGTTATCGATGTTTCTCTTAGAATTGCATTAACCCAAATCCAATAAACTAACATCTGAGGTTATGTCATGTAACTGGAACAGTATATAATAGATATACAGTATATATTTAAATATATAGTATCTATGTAACGCCCCGTGTTACTCAGGTTGGATTTAATCTCGACTCTTGAGATTTTAACTCAAATTTACTTCTTATTAAAATATTTTACCTTGTTTTATTTTTATTTTTATTTAATTATATAGTTTTGAAGTGACGTGATTTTGTTTAACTCAAATAGCTGTGGTGTGTTCGGTTGGGCTTTTTTTTTGTTGGGCATTGAGTTAGGGAACTTAGGGATTTGTTTACTCCAACCCATGGGCCTATCCTTGGGAAAATTTGGGTTTTTAGGGTTGGGACATAGTGAATTAAAAAAAAAGGAAAAAGAAACCTAACCCTTTTCCCCCACTTTCACGTGTTGCCCCCCAAGGAAACAAAAAAAGACCTTACCTCTCGTGTTGCCTCACGACCACCGTCAGCGGCCTCTCCGGCGAACCCACCCTCCGACGACCTCACCCAGCGACGGCGCGACAGCTCTAACCCACAACAACAGCAGGTGCGGCGGCTTCCGTTCGTGACAGCAGCGCTACGGCAGACTGAGGCGTTTTGGGAGCAATTCTGGCAGCTCGACGTCTGAACAGTCGGGCCCGCGTCCCTTGGTGGCCGGAAACCTTGGTTACGAGTTTTCCCACGGTGCACTACAATATTGGTACTAGTTGGCGTGTTTCCATACTGTAGAAAACGCAAACTGCAGTTTTTATCGGTGTTCGGCGACTACCCACGTCCGTTAACAGCCCGATCTATGCAACCCACGCCCCATCGAGTTAGATCTAAGTTACCCGCACATGAACGAAGTCTATTTTGGCGGTAACGAAACATTCAAAGCACCTTAGAACGGATTTCGATGGTTAGAATTTCTATTTTAATTACTGTTTTTGTCTCTTGATGCTTAGGTGTTGAATCGACGCATGGTTTGGAAGCATAGCAGTTTGTAAGTAGCACGAAAGGGCGGGTGTGTGCGTCAATGGGTGCTAGCAAAATGGTTGCTTGCTCGATTTTTTATTATATTTGTGCATCTCATGTTGTAAAAAAAATTGTAGGCCATGGAGTGAGGGCTCGTGGGTGTTATTGATGGCTGCATTCGTTCTGAAAATTGTTTTGAGGATAAATTATGTGTTTTTCTTTTATATCATGTGCTGGAAAATTGTTATGAAAAGTGGTGACATCCTCGATATGTTTTTTCTTTATGATATTATGTGCTGAAAATTTGTGTGTGATATGGTAGCATTCTCGTGACGCGGCTCACCGTGTTATTGGGTGTTGAAATTTATTTTTATGATAGGTTGGGATACTCTCATTGTGTTCGTGCATAGTAGAGAGTGAAGACAAATGTTGTATGGATTGGTTGGGCTTCTTGCTGTAGTTCTACTTGTAAGGGGGACCCTGGGTTTCGAGAATGGTTACTCTTGTATCTGGTTATTTTTATATTTTATTTTATGGTGTAGAAAATGCTAGGAATTGGTTGTTGAGACTTGTAACCATGAAATGCATGTTGACTCTTGGCTTGGATTATTCTATTTGGGGTATATTATGGTGGGAATATTCTGAACATGGCCAAGTTGTGTATCCTTGAGATTGTAACGCATTGATGTCCTGTGGAGTGGCTTGGTGTGGAAAACTGTTATGGTTGTTTGGTTGAGAAGTAGTACTTTAGTCTCAGCTGGGACAGTGAATGAAACGTTGAATCTAGTTATTAGCACGTCACTACTGGGTGTTGAGGCTCCGGGTACAAAGGGTCGGAGGTCGATAGGCCAGTCCTGGTAGAGAGGAATGTCGAGGCTCCGAGTACAAAAGGTCGGGGGTCGGCATGATGAGTCTTTTGCGGATAAGTGTTGGGCTTTGACGTGGTGATGGTTAAGGACCAACACGCTGGTAGTCGTCGAGACCTTGGGGATAAATGTCAAGGGTTGACGCACAGTTCAAGGCCTTGGGGATAAATGGCAAGGTCGAACACCAAGCTTCTGTAGAGGAGTGTCAGACCCTTTGGGATAAATGGCAAGGACTGATGAAATTTGAAGAGTTAGACTTGGAGGACTAACATGACATTAGGTTAGGAATTTCGGTTCAAGGTCTTAGGGCTAAATGTCAAGAATCGATGCAATTCGAAAAGAGTTAAACTGGGAGGATTAACTTAGTGTACTGGGCAGAAACAGTGTGAAGGAGTTAGAGTTCAGCGGGCCGTGTGGCCTGAGTGGCATGAGTCTTGATATCTTGGGTGTTTGTGCACGTGTGATTATTTGACTGTTATGGCCTTCGATGCTTGATTTCTAGTATCGTTTTCTGTTATGATTGTTGTGGTTAGTATGCATGATGTTTTGTGAATAGTTAGTGAGAGTTTAACTTATATACTCTCCCTCCTCTACCTTAATTGTTTCAGGTGTAGAACAAATCCCTGGTCGTGGTGATGACATGGAGAAGCTTGTCCGAGAAAAGACCATTAGGCTGCGAACTTTTGTTTAGGGTAGTGGGTTATAAATTTTGATTGTTGGGAGCATTGAGGACTTGTTGTTAGCAGTAAACTAGTTATATTGTTGTTTTGAAGCATTGGACGATTTTTCAGATGATTCGTTGTTTTACTTATTTGAATTTTTTTTTCTTTTTTTTTTATTGTTTAACTAGGATGGTTGGACATTGGAATGTTCCTTTATTTTTATGGATTTTCTAGCCACTGAGGCAGACAGATTTTCTCTTAGAGATTGATTGAAGTATGGAATCTCCTCGTTGTTTTTATAATAAGATGTTTTATGTTTTGTTTTGGGTAGGGATTGAACAGGGAGCTTGATAACATTACCTCAAAATAATTGTTGAAATTCAGTGTCGTTACAATATATATACCGTATATATTCGATATACAAGTGGATAATATTCCAGTAGTAACCTAAAGGGTCTATAGTATATGGATAAGGTTAGGTAGCTTATCCTGGTAACACTATGGATACGACCCACTTTATAATAGTTACAAATGACTTTATCCATGTCATTCGTGTGGAGACATGCAAATGGGGGTACCGTATACAATGAGTTTGTATAAGACAAGACCGTGAAATAATTAATATTTAGCTGTAACACCGTTAGATAATAGATTAATATTTCAATAGGATGACCAGGTAACTCGATCTTAATATTGAGCGAGTTACGAACTCTGGCCTATAAGAGATCATCCTTTGATTTGTATGGGTGAGAGTGACCCAGGTTGCCGACTCAATAATCCTATCATTTTGGGGGCGAGACCGAGTAGGGAGTTGGGAACATAACTTCACAAGATAGAATTCACTCCTCCCCGACTTTAGGAGAGTAGATGAGTGTTCCCTTTAGTGCTACTTAGAGAATTGAACAAGAGGCCCCACCCTCTTACTAGCCCGGAAGAGACTTTCGGTTATTGGTCGGACCATAACCGTGTTGTTCATTGGAGGAGCAGTTGTATTTAAGGAGCATGATGTAACTTAGGGGTAAAATGATAATTTGACCTAACTAAAGTTACGGGCACTCGTGAAGGATTGACTTGCAATGGTCGTACATTCGTGGAAATGAAAATATTTTACAGTGAGAAGAGTGCAGCTACGGGTCTTTAGTGGAGTGACCTACAGTGAACGAATGTTGATTAACTCGGTTAATGAGTTTGACTGATTAATTTCGTATCGTTAGAGCTTCTGATCTATAGGTCTATTAGGTCCTCTTACTAGCTCACAACGGGTAAAACGAGAATTAAGATTTTGAGAGAATTTGAAATGTTCAAATTATATATTAGGAAATATATATAATGTATGTTATGATACAAATATGTGATTTTAATTAAATATGATATTTAATTAAAAGTTAAATAATTAATTGTTAATTATTTATTTATTTAATTAATAGTTGGATTTAAATTAATTAATTATTAATTAGATTAATAATTAATTAAGTTAAATTTAATTAATTAATTTGTTTATTATTAATTAAAAAGAAGAAGATATCCTGATGATCTTGGGATTTTCCCTAGATTCAGGAGAAAATATCATTTAGGAGAAATTATCATAATGGTCTTAGGATTTTCACTCTCTATAAATATAACAGTAAGTTAAACTCTAAAATGATGTTAAATGCTTTAAATCTCTTAACTCTCTTTCTCTCTCAGCCCTTTGTAATTGGATCCCACAATCCGTATTCTCGACCGAGAGACATAGCAAGGGAGATCAAGTGGTGTTGTCTCATTGAGATCACTCGAAGAAGAGCCTTCAAAGGTAACATCCAACATTCTTCCTTGTTTTATATTTTTATGTGTTTTAAATTTCAAAAGAAATTCAAGAACGCGTTCTACTGCTTCCGCTTCGGGATTCACATCTCCTTCACACCTAAGGTAAATATATTCCCACTAGTTGACTTAATTTTCATGCTATCAGAGATCTAGTTAGTATCACTAAATCCTTCCAGTACATATGGATATTTCGTATAATGCAATCCATAATCTAAAGTGTACTTCAGGTATTTTAAAACTCTGACTAATGCATTCCAATGATCATGCCCAGGATTGCTAGTGTATCTTGTCAATATTCCCACTGGATAGACAATATCACGTCTTGTACAATTCATTATGTACATTCAACTACCCACAACTTTAAAGTATTCTAGAGAAGATACACCTTCATCATTATTCTTCTTCAATTTACAATTTGGATCAAATTGAGTAACTACCTGCTTACTTTCAAAATGACCAAATGTTCTCAACACTTTCTTTATGTAATGAGATTGATAAAGTATATATCCACTTTGATTTCTGGTTATTTTAATTACAATGATAACATCATACCAAGGTCTTTCATATTTAAGTTGGAATTCAATATCCTTTTAGTAGAATCAATGACACTTCTACTTATGCCCATTATCAACATATCATCCACATATAAGCAAACAATGACGCAATCTAGATCTATGATTTTAACATAGACACATTTATCACACTCATTTATCTTAAATCAGTTAGATAACATAGTGTGATCAAACTTCTCATGTTACTGTTTGAGTGCTTGTTTCAACCCATAAAGAGACTTCCCAAGTTTACAAACCTTTCAAGTCATTTTACAACAAACCCTTCTAGTTGTTCCATATAGATTTCTTCATCTAAATCTATATTTAAAAATTCAGTTTTTACATCCATTTGGTGTATTTCTAAATTTCATAAAGCTGTTATAGCAATTAACATCTTTATAGATGTAATTCTCGTCACTAGAGAATATGTATCAAATAAATCTAGCATTCTTTCTAATGATAGTCTTTAACTACTAAAAAAGCTTTATATTTATCAATAGTGCCATCAGCTTTTAGCTTTCTTTTTAAAATCTATTTATTTCCAAATGGTTTACTTCGAGGAGATAAATCAACCAATACCCAGGTATTGTTCTGAAAAATGGATTTTATCTCACTATTGGCAGATTCTCTCCAATTAGAAGCATCCTGAGATAAACACTGTGATAACTTTCCAAAAGAGAGTTATTTGGGCTTGAAGTTCAATATATGTTAGCTAAAGATAGCGATAAGATCACCAAAAATAAACTTATTGATGCCAGAAATGAATTAATATTTGTCATTCTTCTTAGCTTTGCAAATTTTGTTATAAGTTTTAATTTTGGTTATTTGTTGCAGCATTAACTGTGCTACAGCATCACAATAAGAAAAAGTACAGAAAAGCAGCAAATTGACAGTGATAGTGACACAGTTGTTAAAAGGGGAAATTACCATAGTAATTGAAGAATCACCTGGAACTGAGAGTTGGGGGCCCACGAATGTTGTTTGTTGCCCTAAACACAAAAGGTGTATAAAAGCATCATTAAAGGAAGCCTCCAAAAAGGGGACTTATGACATCAATCATCCCTCACATCAAAACATTCTCCCAAGAAACCAGTTCGAGAAAAACAAGAAAAAGGTGGAGTTCCGCAGCTGAGCTAGAGGAGAGAAGACCATAAGGAGCTGAACCTTTCAGCTCCTTTGTTTTCACTCTTACGCCCACTTTCTCTTTGTATCTCTTCATTGATTTTTGTTTCTTGTTATTTTCCACCATGACTATGCGTAGCTAAACCTATTTGTAAGGGGGAAGGGTTGTAAACTTTTTCTGAAGCTAAATACTATGTTGTTGATATTAATAATGAATGAGTTTTAAGTTATTGTTGTGTTTAATCTCATTCTCAGCATGCTTGATCACCATTTTTGGAATATCTCTTTGTTATCTCTTGGAAAAGCGTAATGAGGAGTGATGAACTTCAGCTTGTTATAAATTCTGCTTGTGTTAGAGAGTGAGTGCTTTGGAATAGGGCTCACCTAGCATTGCTATAAACTACTTTTAATCGCTGTGTAAGTTTGTCGATAAACCCTAGCAGCAGAAATCTGGGAAACCTAGAAAGGATCCATGTCTGTTTGGCCAGTACTCACATTCTTAATGCTACAACATTGTTTAAGCAACCAAGGAAAAGACACACCTAAGCCTTCCCCCTTACCTTGTTAAAACGAAGTAATCAAGCTTCCTCATTAATTATCATTTAGTTAGACGCTATTCGAACCTGACTGTAGTGTGAATTACAGTAGTTAGTGTGCAGAGTAGTTCTTTAGTTTTTGAGACATTCTGTTCATTTCGAGTTGACCAAGAATTATTTGATTATATATTTTAGGTTTCTTAAAGCATTGTTAGAGTGTGTAGGCAGCATTTCCCTGTGGATTCGAACTTTTTATTACTTGCTATAACGATAGTGTACACTTGCACATAAGGATTCATTTACGTTCAACACACAGCTTCTTGAAAATTTTGAGGCTCCTCATCTATTAGTGTAGAAAAATAATAGAAATTGACTGAGATGTCAAGCAATCGATTTAGACTGAAGCTAGAAGTAGTTGTACATACCTCTTTTAGGATGTGAACAAGATTCAAGGTGGTGAGATAGAAGATTATCTTCTGTTGCCATATTTTGAAGTTTTTTCCCTTGAACTTCTCTGGTTTTTCAGCATGAGATTTGACAATAGTTGATCCTACAATCACGGGACCATTGGTGGCAGTGTTTGTAGCCATCATTAATTATTTTCAGATTGTTGGAAAATATATGTTGTATATATAAACTGTGAAATACTGGCAAACATATTACAACGTAACTAGCTAAGAACAATACAGATATCGACAGCTTGATGAACACCAAAACTTGATAAATACAGTCGAGACACGCTTAAATGGCATTAACCTGAAGACAATTATTCAGTCTGCACAAGTTGTTAGCAGACTACAATGATCGTCTCAATAGGATACAACGACTAACTCCGATAGAACAACAACCTTAAACTACTCAGATCTATCAGCTTTTAGAAACCTGTTCTCAACACAAACAAGAACAACATCCAAAAGAAAAAGAATTCTTATGAGATGAGGAGGAACTCAAATGAGAAAGCTTGATTTCTCAAATGAGGAAAACCACAACTATATATATTTGTCCAAACATGTAACCTCTCACACAAATTAAACACATATATAACATTTTTACATATGTAACTTTAACACATAAATGTAAAAAACTTTTCACTTAAGAACGAATTTAAGTTTAACATATATGTGTTTTTAACACATAAAGTTACAAATTTGGAACTTTGTAATTTTTGTAACCTTTTGACAAAAAGAAACAAAAACGACAAATGAACTAAATTATTTGTTACGTAATTAAATTCCTCAATTTCATTCAAAATTCACTTTCTTTGACACATTAAAAATCGAACAATTTTCAATCTCCACAAATCAAATTCTCACAATTCTCTCAATTCCACAATCTTCTCTCAATTTCACAAATTCTCCCAATCTCTCCCCCAATTTCTCCGATTTTCCTTATTCATTTTGCCTTATCTTTCTTCTTAATCTTAATTGTTCATACTTTATTGCCCCAAAATCCAATGGCCAAAACTCATTATCAAAATTCTATATAAAGTCACTAACTTCATTTTCCTACACGTCAATTATCTAAGCAAAAGCTTCATTTATGTTCTTCAATTATTTTGCTCTCAAACTTTCCATTCTCTCCACCAAAAAAGTTGTCTATATATATATATATATATATATATATATATATATATATATATATTTTGTGAGAGATACATTAGAGTGAGCTTTTTAGTTATTGCTTTAGTGCGAAATTTGTAAATCTATCTTAGTGAGGTATTTTTTGCATTACTTATTTTTACATAAAATTTGGGTTTTTGTGTTAAGGTGTGGGTACACTTTGGGTCGTGAGAAAATACAATTGGTTAGATCTTGAACTAGTAAAAAGGATAGTAGGTTTCTCTTTATCCTAGGACAAAAGATGATCGATCGGTTTGGTTCACACCTGTAAGAGAGCCGGTGTAGTAAAATACCCAAGAAGTAGTTTTAGAGGGTGGACTAGGGATTTTCGAATCACTATAAAAATTAATGGTATCATCTCTCTCTACTCTTTAATTTGTACATTTAAATTTAATTTGATCTATGTTATCCTTAATTTTAATTTTTTAAAAACTACAAGTTTGTAAGTAATCCTATTCACCCCCTTCTAGTATGTCATATCGATCTTACTTTTTATTTTATAAAAATTTGAAGATTAAGAAAGAACTCAAGAGAACATATGATTTGACCATGGTGCGAGGTCTTCTTCAACAACATTATGAGTTCCTATATTTTTTAATATTATCAAGTTTGGATAGGAATAACGATTCTTACTACATGCGTGTGTGGACAACTTTCTTTTTGAAAGAAAAAATAGAGATCGCCGCTCTAATCGTTACTTAAGGTGTGTGACTATTTACTCAAAAGTAGAAGTAGATTAATAAACGAATAAAAGTTTTGGATCTGAGAGTTTTTTTTGTATGGGAAAGGTATTAGTACCACCACACTAGCTTGGTCAAGGAACGATTGCCGATTTTTCTTATGCTATTTTTCTTATTATTTTTTTAGATAAAGTCACTAGAGAATTACAAAGAGGAAGCTAAACAGTCTTTCATTAAGATTTCAGATATTTTGTCACGCAATCTTCAAGCGATATCTAGAGGGTCTTGGTCTTCATTGCCTAGCTTTGTCACATCTTTGTTCATCTAAAGCAACAAGCATAGCTATTTTTGTAGAACAAAGAAAAATATTGGTACTTTTAGGGAATAATATTAGAATGCATCTTGGTCCTCTAAAATACTGATCCTATTAACAACTTTAGAATATTGATATTTTAACTATTAGACCTTCTATCATTGAAAAGCAAATTTCCAAATTGAAATATAGAAATTAGAAAAAAAAAATAAATTTACCAAAAAAGTAAAAATAAAAATTACAACATTTATTCAAGGAATTTCAAAGTTACAAACAACACATAGAAATACAATGCATATTGTTCTTGATATATAAAATCAAACTTGACACGTAAGCTACAGAATAGATACATACCCAAATTAGAAAAGAGGATGAGAAAGGTCGAAATCCATAAGTCCAACAGAAGTACTAGGCTCGACCCACTAGGGGCCGAAGCCTGACCGACCAAGACCACGAACGACCAGTTCTTGGCCCATTAGGGGTTAAAGCTCGACCTACCAAGATCGTGGCCGTCCGACGTTCTATGACGATGGGTCCAAAACCCATCTCGAGTTGGTACGATTCCATAATGGGCCAATGACATTTTTCGCTCGACATCCAGCCCACAACAATATCTACATTGAAGCCAAGGGAAATAGGTTTCCTAAGAATATAAAGATTCAACCCCTATAAATAGAAGATAAGGCTTAACCCTAAAGGCAAAAAAAAAAAAAAAAAAAAAAAAAAAAAAAAAAAAAAGCCATACACTTAACAATACAAACTTTCAACCTAAATTTCTACATCAACATTTAGCGCCATTTGTAGGAAACGACTAAAGTCCGAAAGCCAAAATGATCAACATGAATTCAAGAAATATCCATCAGCAGAATGAGAGGGAGGGCTCAGAGAAGGAGGGTGAACCAAGAGCTTGTCTTACCTGAAGAAATTCCAAGTAAAACGAGTCGACGAATTTTAGAACGGGAAGAACAACATGTCGAGGAATGAAAGCAACAAGGGGATTTCTTCAAGTAAAACGAGTCGACGAATTTTAGAACGGGAAGAACAACATGTCGAGGAATGAAAGCAACAAGGAGACAAGTTAGTTGCTCTGGATGAGAGAGTTGAAGAAATGCATCAAAACTTATCTCTCGTCCTAAATGATAACAGTAGGATTCAAGACAATCCATATTGGTCCGAGATTCTCGAAAAGGCAAGGCCTCGATGATTTGTGATTTTGTTGATTCCACGACTAACCTACTAAATCCAAGAAACCTAAAGATGGGCGAAAACGAGAAGCCGCGTGACGAAATCTTCAGTCAATTGGGTCCGATAAGTGAGAAGCGACAGAGGTACGTGACGCAATGCAAGGGTAAAAGCAACTGATATAGTCGACAAGATCTCAAGAAAACCCGTGCTGACAAGCCAAAAATATCGTAGCCTAACAATCTTGAGGAAAGAGACAAATACCGAGATGTAGTAAAATGTTGCGATAACAAGGGATGCGATCTAGAGGAGATGGTGGAATAAGTGAACTCAGCTGTTTGCAACAGGGATCATAGAGAAAGAAATTCCACCAAAATTTTAAACTTTCAGCCATCAAATAGTATGACGGCTTGATAGATTCTATTGACCATCTTGATGTGTACAAGGAGTAGATGAACATCTACATAGTGGTCGAGGCTATTAGATGAAGGATGTTCTCTTTTACATTGATATGGTCCACCTAAATCTGGTTTCAACAACAACAAATAAAATTGATCTCGTCTTTTAAAGCACTAGCGAGAGCATTTGTCATGCAATTCATTCGAGGGCGGAATCGAAGCCGACTAGTGGCATACCTCCTCACTATAAAATAGAAGTCCTTAGAAGGCCTCAAAGAATACGTAGCACGATTTAATGAAGAGAAGTTGCGAAGTCATGGACTTACTGATGGGGTATCATTTCTTGCCTTCATGTCAAGTGTGAAAGATGAAAAGTAGTTATGGCCTTTCGGAGAAAAAAACCCTACCACTCTCGTTGAGGCATCAAGTTAGGCTCAAAAGTACATGAGTGCGAGGGAACTACCCACTCAAAGCAAGATTCCAACGAGAGGCATGGCTAGACGAACTATATCGAAAAAACAGAGAGGTCTAGAGAAAAGTAATTTGGGACGAAGTGGAGGAAGACAAACAATGCATAAGAATAATCGGGTCAGTAGGATCCCCTCTGAAGAAGTTTGAAAAGTACACCCTGACAATTGTGCAACTTGAGCAGGACCATATGGAAATTAGGGATAAAAAGCTACTCAAATAACCTGAAATGATGGAAGCGTCGTGGAATAACGGTAAATACTTTCTCTTTCATCATGATTACGACCATTAAACACAAAGTTGCTACAACCTTAAAGAAGAAATCGAAGATCTAATTCGACGGGGATACCTCAAAGAGTTCACGAAAGCAGGCCCGATTGATGGTCCAGATGATAAATCCCATCCCATGGAAATACAGATGATATTTGGAGGTGTAGGAAAATAATTGGCTAGAAGAGATGAAAGGCATATGTTAGGAAAGTTAAGGCTGATCCAGGAGCCCATAAAACCTACCAAATCCATCTAGCTGAACAAACACCCAAATTTGAGTTTTCAGATGGTGAAGTGAAAAACCCTTTAATCATCATTCTAATGATGTTGAATGTCAAAGTTCATCGAATTCTGATAGTCAATAGTAATTCGACAGATTTGCTATCCTTAAGTGTGTAAGAGGCATTAGGGTTAGGTGAAGGGAAGTTAAAGAGCAATCCAACACCGCTTGTCAAGTTCAAAGGAGAACATGTTATCTTTGAAGGAAGCATAGAACTCCACATTTGGCGAAGGATTGAGAAGTGTTACAAGGATGGTTGAATTCCTTGCTGTCGACTACGCTTCGTCATATAATGTGATATTGGATAGACTTACTATATACAAAATGAAGGCAATACCCTCCACGTACCACTAGTCAATGAAGTTTTCAGCACTAGGTGGGGTAGGAGAAGTCAAAGGAGAACAATGAGTGTTGTTGGAATGCTACTCCACTACTCTAAAAGGCAAGAAGGCTAAATGATCGCAGTTTAAGTGCTTAATCTTCACAAACATTAGCTAGGTTCTTTTTATAGTTTGTCAATTGATATTTTGGTTAGGATAGATCTTTGATTTGCAGTTTGATTGTTTCGCTTCTGGTTAGGTTAGATTTAGATATTTGGTATTGTAATTTATCATCTAGATTTTGGTTCTGTTTTAGTATTTAATAATTGAGTAATTTTGTTGCACAATACTCGAGCAGTTATCTTTTTATTGATCTTTTTTTTATATATATAAAAATACTAACTCCTCAAGCGGCTAAGTATCAATAAGATAAATCAACGATAAATTGGTTAAGGAACTCGAAAGAGTGTAAGACTAAAAGCAGGCAACACATGCTAAGCTAGTTAGTGAAACCAGAGTTATATAAGACCAATGACAAATAAAGCCCAAATGTTTAAAGCCGAAGGGTGCTGAAAAATGCAAGCAAATAAGTCCAACCAGTTTAAACTAAAAGCAGGTAAATAGGCTAAGTTAGAAAAAAAAAAACTATGGGTATAAAAGGCCAGTGGCGAATGAGTCCAAAGGTTCTAAAAAGGGCAAGTGGATGAGCCCAGCAAGTAAGACCCAAGAGCAATCAAACTAACGAATTTAATTCTATTAGTGGAGCCTAAGAGACTTGATTAAAAACTAATTATAACAAATGATATTAAATTTGAAAAATATTCCATTGAAGCTTGATTGAGACAACTGAAAAAAAGTACTACTGAACAGAAAGTCAATCTTTGATTTCAAAATAAGTCTAAGTAAATGGTCCTAATTAAATCAGAACCAACATTTAAAAAGATGGCAAACAATTATTCATCGTCCATGTCATCACTTGCGTTACACTCAGCCTCAAAGCGTTCATGAAAAAAAAAAAAGGAGTAGTCCATCTCGAGCTGCTCGTTTGAAAGCTGTCGAAGTGACCAAAAAACGCCACATTCCATGGAGACATTTTGAAGATTGGCATACTCAGCAATTTTCTTGAACTCCTTCGCTAAGAATTTAGAGTTGAAAAGTTGAGTCCGTCTCATCAAGCCTCATTTTGAGATCAACCATCTTGGCTTGAGATCTTCTCTTCTCAGCTTCAAACTCACGCCAGGCGACCTCCAACATACAATTTGCTTATTCCAAAGAAGATAAGGCCTAAGGGAAGAGACTAGTAAGTGTGTGAGAACCTAAGGGAAGAAGAGAATTCGAGTCAGAATATAAATGATAATAAAAGATCATATAACTGAAAGAGGAATCATCCTTATCCAGTAGAGGTCGAGGTCGAGTAAGCATGAATCGACGCCCTCTCTCTGCTGTAGCTGACGCCACAAATTTGATATATGATTATCATATTATTTTTCCTCTCCGCTCCTTGGTTTCTCAATATGAAGTTTTCAAGTAAATTTGTGTATTCTTTCCAATTTTTTTTCCTTTTGAAATATGAAGCTTGGGGAAAAAAAAGATTTTGCAGATGAAACTAGGGGAAAAAAAGATTTGTTGTTTTTTTCATTTCACTCCACCTATAAATATTTGTTGTTCATTCATAACACCAATTTTTATATATACTATCACACCAACGTAGAATTGTGGACAATAGAGAAGAAATCAAGAACACATGTCTTTAACATGTTTGAGATTTCGAGAGACTCGTAATTTTGAAATGTAGAGATGACGTTGCTGTTGGGAGATTGAACCATCAAATTCATAATAATACCTTTAACTCACTAAACACAACTTCGTATCATTTCACTCCATAATTGGAGTTTCTTTCATTCATAACAATTTTAACTAAACAAATTCCTTTAACCTTTTTTATATTCCATCACATTGAGTAGGCACAAACGAAATGGTTTCCTCTTGAAGATCATGAACAACCATGAAGTTTTGCTGCTGAAGATTCCCAAATATAGACATGCCACTGGAACTTCCAATGGCCAAGCATAACAACCCGGCCGCAGAATCACCGATCATGTAGTTCTCGCCGGGGAGCTCTAGATCGGCGTCTTTGAAATGGAAAGTCAGCTTCGGAACCTCCACCTTGTTAAAACAAATTCAACATACCTATCTCATTAATTTGAGGCGGGTTTGATATACCTTTTAGTTTAAGCGCGTTTCTTGTTAAACTACTTTTAATATAAATGCTTTTAATCATGCATTTGATTACATTTTGTTACAATATAACAAATTTATTTGGTTGCACTATATGCATTCAAACAACGTTATTCTACTAATCACAAATATATACTTTTCTCTTAGTAGTAAACGATTTTCGGTCAAATACTAATTTAAAATCATAGTTATCCATCAAGTATTTCTTTCTAAAGAGTTTTAAATCAATCTGATTTATGAAACATATTTTTCATTTATTACCAAACATTATCGATTTTTCTTTTAAGAAAGTACTTTTAGTCGTTTAAATAATTACCCCTTAGTAATCCATACACTAAACACGCTCTAAATTAGTAATTTTTCAAAGAAAACACGAACTTTAACGTTCAGGTTTCAATGGTAACTCAACGCACCTGAGTTGCCTCGGAGGGCAATTTGAAGCAGAGGTCGAGGCCACCGGTGCCAGAGTCGTCGACTGGAAGCTTCATCTGAGCAATGAACTCCTTCTTGAGTAGAGTAAAAGCACTTTTGTCAATGTATGTGATTGTTGTACCTGAGTCTATGATCACTCCTCCACTCCCATCATCACGAAGCTCAAAAGTTGGCTGTGGAATGGCCAAATGAGAGCCACCCACAGAGATCCCTTCAAGAGAAAGATAGTAAAAAGAGGGCTGAGAAGGGTTTCTGATCAAAGGGGTCGTTTTGATTTCATCTTGTGATTTTTTGGGCTTCACGTTTGCTAGAGATCCCATCAAGAGTGAGCTTGGCTTTGAGTCATCAATGGGGGTTAAGCAATAAGCAAACTTTTGCTCTTTCAGTTGAGAAACCAACGATAGGGGCCCGCGCCCCAGTCCCACCAGCCCCGCGCCTTGGCTGAACCCATCTCCTTCATTGTCGTCTCCACAACCGAACCCGATCTCCGAGATTGAGACCTGTTTGTGTTAAGAATATATGTACGAAATATTGAGAAAAAATGAGATGTTAGTATTAATTAATCACGTCAACTTGAGTTACGTTCAACGGGTTAAGGCACCTATTTTCAACCAAAATATCGTGAATTCGGATCTTCTTTCCCACACGATGTTGTATTAAAAAAAAATATTCATAATCACTTTGCATTTTCAAATACGACCCATACGATGTTGAAAAAATATCCATAAAATAATTTTAAGTTTTTTTAGTACAACATGTTGGAGGTACACGTTGAGGTTGCTTTGGCAAAATAATTTTAAGTTCAAATCTGATTTTATTTTAAAATATTTATATTTAGAATAAAATAAAATATTTTTGTTATTAAATTTTCAAAATATCTATCTAAATATATGCCTATATTAACATGTTCATGCAGTCTTTGAAGTTATATCATTCCTTTTACTTAAAAATATGTGTTATAATCTTTTGACATCTAAAAGATATAATACTTATCAAAAGAAATAGCAAAATAACGTGAAAACTAAAATGGTTATCTTTAAACAAATTGGAGACTTTGAAAGTTTTGAACTAAAAAGGAAATTTTATGTTTTAAAAAATATTACGTTTGTTTTAATACAATTTCATTAATAAGTCTTTCACTAGTGTTGAAATCATATTTATGAATTTTTAGGCAATTAATTAAGAAACACGAATGAGTTCTTGAAAATTATTCATTTTCTTTTTTAAAATTTTGCCTAGATTTTAAAAATGTTTATAAAGACTATATAAAAAATAGAGGTGAAAATAATATTTTAATGCTTATTTTGTAAAATAGAAAATAGAGAACAAAATGATTATGAGAAAGTTGCAGAAACCAGCAAAGCAATTGAAAAATAATAACAAATCTATCCTAACTCAAGCTCTATTTCTTTTTTCCGGATTTAGCAGTGATTTAACAACCTGATCTTCGCCGGGATCTCCGAACGTGAAGGTCTCGGCACCCAAAAGGCCATGGGTGGAGGAATAATCACCATACGTGTATAAATACTCGCAGCCATCGTTGCTGCATGCCGACGTCGGGAGAGCTCCACAGAGCTCGCTCGAGCAAGAAAGCTTAGAGAAAGAAGAAGATTCTTTTGGGTCGAAAATCGGTGTCGATTGATCGAAACACTGCTGACAAGGTTTACACTGCGTCCATATCAGATCGCTGCCAGTGTCCATGATCGCCGAGAAGCTTTTCGGCGGAGATCCGATTGCCAACTTCATAAGAAACTCGCCGTTTCCAGCCACCACCGGCGCCTGCACTTGGTCTCCCACGGCAGCGCCCCCCGCGGCAGCCAACACCATGGCATTTAGCCTCTGCAGCCTGTTCCTCCCACGCGCCGCCCCTCGCTGCAGCCGCTCGAATCTTGTCAAGTTCTTGACATGATGGTCCACGTGATGAAGCCTCATTCTAAAGCCATTATTCAACAGCTTCTGTTGCTGCAGAGCTCGCCGCGAGAGCGTCGAGCTCGAAACCGTCAAATCGATGAAGAACAACGTAGCCAACACCGCAACAAGGACGATCGGATATCGAACCGAACATAAAGAATCCAACATAGTTACATGCAATGGAAACAATGTACAAAAAAGGGGTAAGGATCAAAGGAAATATGTTCTATGTTCTTGAATTCTGCTTGAAAGAGGAGAATACGAGAGAATATTGAAGGGGTTGGTGAGTAATTCAGGAAGGATATTAGGCAAACCAACTTTGGAAATGAGGGGATAAAGAGTAAGGTTTCAGCTAACTGAGGAAGTCTCTATAATTGGTTGGTTGGTGAGAAGAGAAAAAGAAGAGAGAGAGAGACAAGAGGGATTGTTTGATGGAAACATTACAACAAATGTTTTGTTGGTGTGAGAAGCAACGTTTATCCATGTCGATAAAATGTCCATGTCTCAATTTTATGGGAATATCAATGAAAATATGGATCAATTGTTGATGTTAATAGATATTTCTAAACAATATAAAAAAAAATCATAAAACTATTTAAATTAACAAATAAACATTCACCATTTTTAAACAAATTAAAAATTATTTGTATTAATATTACGAAAATAGTGGGCTCCTTGTCGGTTTGGATCAAATTTTGTCCTCGCCATCATTGAAAAATGAACAACTCATTATTTTAAAAAAAAAAATCTATGTTTTTTCATTTCTCTCTCATAATTGTCAAATATTTAATTAGTGGTGGTGAAGACCAAGCACCGGTAAGAAGCCAGGTATTTTTCTTAACATTATGTTCACATTACTAATATTTTGTTGATATTTTTTAGATTTTAGTTTTTTGCAATACTATAGAAATATTGATTCAACCCTTATGTCGATGTCGAATTCATGGACATATAAAATGTTGATATGTCGACGAAAATTTAGTACTCGAGTGAAGAGTGAGGAGCGGTAAGAGTTGGAAGTCTATCACACGCTTTGATTTGTAATGAAAAATGCCTTCTAGGGTGGGAGTGGGATGGAGTCTTTAACACACTTCTTGTGCATATTGGTTTTATGTCCGCTTTTAACTCCATCATTGTGGGATTATTTCTCTATGGTGGGGTTTTAATATGGTTAAATTACATATTTATTTTAGTCTTTGATTGATTCAATATTGATGGGATATTTCATAATAAATGAAAAAAAACATAAAATATTCCGTTGGTCCTATTTGATTTTGATGTCTATTTAGTTGCTGATGTTTTACTATAGATACTTTTAGTGAAGTTTGATGGTTCTAAATTTTCTGAGTTAAGTTGATTGTTAGTTAATGGATGAAGAAATATTATTGACTTGACAAGTTAAAAAAAATAAAAGAACTACATGGATATTATATATACATTTTTTTTTAATTTTTAAATTATTTATTTTTTGAATAATTACAATATATAGAAATGTTAGGGCTAAATTTATCTTTTTATCCTTAAAATTTTGGTATTCTTTCTAATAAAATTTCAATTTAGTTCCTTTCATACCCTTCTTCACCTTTCTTAGTATGTACCACTAATTATTACAAGTTTCTTGCTGGTGGCCAATTGAAACGACCAGCAAATGAGCTCCATATTCTAATAATTGTCAAACGACATGAAATTATTTGAGATTTGGTCTCCATTAAACTCCCCATCTTCATTAGACCTAAAACCGAAACCCAATTGCTTTGAGAATGAGCAATGCCAACAAAATCAATAGAGCAAAATCCTACGAAAAACAATTCATTTAGATTTGTGGTAACATTTCCATTTTCTGTTTCCTTTTTTAATAAGAAAAATGAAATTCCATATCCCAACACCCGTAGATTCAAGAATTAATAAAATAATGTTTTTATTTATATTTTAGAAAAATTAGAAATGAGAAGAAACAAAAGATTTGTTTTTGTTGTTTCCAAGAATGATAATTTTTCTAACATATGAGATCAATAACTTAGTTTTCTTAATAAAATTTAATAAAATTAAAAACGAGAAACAAGAAACTGAAACATTAAACAGGTACTTAATTTCCCTCCCCATATTCAGTTGACTTGTCAGGACTGAATGAGAGTCGAAAGGTTAGACTAATTAAAACATGTCATTAGCCAAACCACAACTCAACAGTAATCTTCTAATTTCTTATTATCAAAAGTTTGAATATCCCCTCCCACATTTATATCATTCTACAAAATAATAATAATAATAATAATAAATAAAAAGAGCCATTTGTACCATGCTTATCAAAATCTCCGTTGATGTATACCTAATATCACATACAGTTCTCAACATTTTCTGCTTAATTTCTCCCCATTTCTTTTATATATTCTTCATATTCCTTGAGGCATATTTGAATGTTATTTCAAAAAACAAAAATGAGTTTTTAAAAACTACTTTTTTCTAGTTTTCAAAATTCTGACTTACATTTTAAAACCGTTTCCAAAAAATAGGTAACAAAATAAAGAAACCCATAAATGGAGTAGTATTTATAAGCTTAATTTTTAAAACCAATCAAAATAAAAAACAAAATAGTTATCAAACGTGACCTTAGTATTTGTTTCTTAGGTCTGTCTAAGATTAAGTTTTTCTTTCAAAAAGAATTTAAAAAAATATATAGAGAAAATAAATCATTCACATATACATAATATCATTATGGATGTATTATATAAAAGGATACAGGAATGATAAATATACTCTTGAATAGAAGGGTTTATTTCACATTTCTTCTTCACTTTGATTTTTAAATAAACAGACTGCTTTACAATCCAAGCACATTTACCTTGGTAAAATAAATAATAATAATAATTAGCAAGATCATTATCCATGTCCACAGTTTTGACAAAGAAGTCATGTTCAATTTGAATGTTGAATAAATATTTTCAAGACATCTCTCATGTTCATAATTATTTTCCTAGACTCCGGTAAAGCATGTCGTATATAGTTTACAGTTGTTATTTTCTTCGTTGACTCGGGATGCTGTAGATGTATTCAAGATTTTATTTATAGGAATGAAACATATTATGACGACTTTGGACTGGCAAATTATGAGCACTGCCTCTACCTATTACTATTGTACTGGAAATGTAGGGTATCATCTCATGGTCAAAAGTTCGAAATCAAAACTCACTTGTACTCGAGTATGGCACCGGTGTGGTTGAACCCACAGGAGACTTGTACTGACTTCACATTCTCCCCAATGTCGACCATCATAGGTTTCACATAGTCAACATCACTGCCGTGTCCCTGCAATTCAAGCAGAACCCTTATGGCTACACAAGCTGTTTGAGGACAGTTGTAAAATTAGTCCAAGACGAACTGTTGTAGGAATTTATGGAGACCGCTGAGTTCGAAATATGGGGTATGACTAACAACTTTAGACCTCACTTTATAATAATTTTGTTCTTAAAAAATGAGATCGTTTACTGATAATTTCTATGTTTTATTCTCAGACTTTTCGAAACGAAACCCTTTGGCATCTCAATCATATTTGAGACACCAAAAACCATGCTTTTGCAAATTGCTCTAACTTTTTTAAAAAAAAAGTAGACAATGAAGTTTAAAACAGTAGTAGTAACAGATTCATCCTTTATCAATTGAAATTTTGGATACAAAATACTGAAATAGCAACCAAATGGGCCTTACGTAGGAGTGATCTAAAACAGGAAACATTAGCTCAAGATACAAGAGCCCAGTTGAAAATTCATAACTATTTAGATTCTGGTTTTCTGTTTTTGAATATTAAACATGTAAAACATTATTTTCACCTATTTATTTGTCTTGCATCTATTTTCTAAAATTGTTGGCAAAATCTAAGACAAATTTTTAAAACTAAAAAACAAATATTTTTTCAAAAAAACTTATTTTTTTCTATGTAGTTTTAAGAAGGGTGAAAACAAGCATAATTTTTTTCAAAAACAGAAAACTAAAAAGCAAAATGGTTATCAGGGCCTAAACTATTAGAAGTCCAGCAGTTAAACAGTAAGCCTTAAGAAAAGAATTCTATCCAGTAGAACTAAATAACTAGAGAAGTAGTTGTTTAACCATATAACGTATAAATATGTTCAGTGCAGAGATGCAGCAATGCCAGTGCTCTTGTGCCTGTCTTTAGAATTTTCATATGTAATCAGATCGCTTCAAATGAGAACTTATTTTCTAAGAAATCATAATGCAAATGCAGGTTTAAAAAAAAAAAAAGACTCTAGATTTCAAGTAATCACATTCAAATGTCGACCGATTTTTAACAAATCCAGCAGTAAGAAGAATAGAAAAGCAAGAGAAGCAACGTACCAGCTGACCCCCAGACGAATGACCATCCACAGAGAAAGTTCCGTGAGAACCTCCCCAACCCCAAGTGAATATAGCACCACCTGGTTCAATAACAATAAAATAATTGGATCGTTGATTTATTTTTCTTTTTTACAAGAAAATAAAATACAAAAGCACACTAGTAATGTATTAACATATTTGTGTCTCGGATGGAATTTAGCAGCAATCTTCAGCAGGTTCATTTAAAACCAACCCCTTGCATTTCAAGTATAAAATTCATTTACAAATGCTTTGATCCTTTGTTCTTCCAAACTCAATTTTAACTCATCCAATTAGGATTGAGCACAAAGATTCGGTTCCTTTTGATTCAGCATCAAATTTTATGGACTTAATCGCATTGTTTCTTCTAAATTACAGAAAACCCATCACTGCAATACGTATTCAGTTCAAAGAATAGAACGAGAAACAAAGGAGAAAAGGATACGAAAAGGATATAAAAGAGGAATAAAACCAAAAGAAATTGGTTGTATTATTTACAAGTAGATTAATTATACCATCAGTCCACATGTACAATCTCCCTTGAGTATGAGGTGAAGCATAGACAAGAAACCCAACCCTCAAGTAGTGTATTATCAATAACAAAAGGATGGACAGTAGTACGGGCCAAGGATTTTTGGAGATATCCTAAGAGGTCCTAAGTTCAAACCCCTCGGTTTAAAAACTCAATAACTTCAAACTCTTCTTGTCTTTTGAAGCTGGCTTCTTCAATAATTCATGAGGTGGGCCATGAGCATAATGTAAGGAATGGGATCCTAGACATCCTGATTATAAAAAAATAAAGTACCAATGGTGAATATCTATACATAGTAACTCCTCCCTGATGTACCTTCCTATTTACTAAGCCTATGTTGTTGTGACATGGAGAAATAACTAAAGAGAATCAATTGCTTTAATCATAGATGCAAAACTATCATAGTTGCAAGCATTAAGGAGTAGTTTAATTTCATAGAACCATCTTATAATTATTAGTCAGTGTATGGCTTCACCATATCTTAGGTAGTTGAATTTCATAGAACCATCTTATAATTCTTAGGCAGTGAAGGCATACACCTTTTTTATAGTCTGAGAGCAGTAATATAGAGAGTGAGCGAGGGGGAGAGAGGAGAGAAAGTGCCCTATAGAGATATTGAGATATATGATTAGTAACAGCAAAGTCCATTACCCATTAGGTAGGGAATGAAATGAGGCCGTGATTTAAATTACTTGACACAGAAATGGTTGTAATAGCAATGGAATTTATTGTGACGCTTCAAATTCTTTCTAGCATTGTCTAACTTTAGCGAAATCATCAGCTAAATGACAACAGACTTCTTACATGTATCATGAATGGATGCAACATGAGCAAATTGAGTTCTCTTACCCGCTCGTCAATAATTTCTTAAAATCATGATTTTGACCAAGCTTATAATAACATTTATAAAGATATATCATCTTCTTTACGAAAAGTATCCTGTTGATATATGTCCATGTCTAATTTGCTAGGAAATGAAATGTCTATGGTAATTCATTCTAGATAGAGATGCAAGCAGTGAACTTTGCCTTTGGGTAGAGCTTTACATGTAAATATCTATGGCGTCCCATTTTAAAACCAATAAGTAATGAGAGGAGTAGCCTATGTGTATTATAAACTTTTATTAGGTCTATCGTTTCAATGTGGGATCCTTAACATGCCTCCTCAACATGTTGGTTCTTTTGGGCTCACAAATCTTGGCCGGATCCTTTTTTTTTTTTTTTTTTACCGTGATGCTCGTTTGAACTTATTGGATCTAATACCATATCAATATCCGTAGGGTTCCATCTCAAAACTAATTAGTACTAAGAGGAGTAGCTCATGTATATTATAAATACCTTTATTAGGTCTCTTAATCTTTTCAACGTGGGATCCTTAACCACATGAAATAGCAATGATTCAATTTTTGATGTCCATATAACAATTTACACAACATTAATTGGTATTATGTTTAACCATATGGTTTTTGTTTAGACTCGCTGTGAAATTTGAGACTTGTTCCAATCAAGTAATTATTTTCATTTGTTTTTACATCATTTTCCTCTACAAAGACAAAAGAATCTTCACCTAATATGGAAGTCTTCAAGAAATAATAACTTTGAATCTTAAATTTATATTTTCGGAATTTAAAAATTCTTACCTGAGATTGCTGCAGTGTGTTTCCAACCACAAGATACCTGTAGAATATGTTAATCAAACATATTGAACAAAAATGAATAAAAAAATATCACATAAGTCTGATTTATTTTTATGTTTTTCTTTAAAAAAATGGCAATGTCGTGCTGCTCATATATATTATGTGTAATTCTTTTCTTCATTTTGCCCTTTTCAGATCCTAATTTATTTAAGCTAGAAAGCTATTAAGAGGTAGCTTCCAAACTAGAAAAAAAATGAAGTTGTCTCCACAAGGAAAATAAAGGATCAAATCATTCAAGCAGTTCTAGTGGAAGAACGTAAAACTCCAACCTTGCTTACAGGGGACCTCGAAAAAGGACCTTCGACTCTTTCAGGGAGATCAAAGACATTTGTGGACCTGAATAACCCGATATCATGAACACTATATTTTAACTGATGAACCTTAAAGTAGAAAAGAGGTCCAAACTACAAAATATTATTCAAGTGAGGCATACCCATTACCAAGACAACCATTCTCATTTGAACCCCAACTGTACAGGTCTCCAGCTTCTGTAACAAGAAACCAAAAAACGAAGACAACGGTGATCAGAATCTCAAATAACTTCTTTTATATATGGTGTAACAATCATATAGAGTCATCCATCATTAAAAGAAAGGATGAGCAGCCCATTGTGAAAATTAGAACAATCTAATTTCCGAGTTTTATTAATTACATAATCAAGGAAAAATAAAAATTCTAAAACAATGAAAAAAGGATAAAGTTACTTGTCAGGACACACGTGTGATAACCACCACAGGCAACTTCTTCGCAGTTCAAGAGTGTGCTGATAATAGATGGTATTGTTGCCTTGTTTGCCTCATCAAAGCCCTATATCATACCATTGAGAATTTAAATGAAGGTATATTTATCATACAAAGGTAGCTTTACAGGATAATAAAATCGATTTGAATATGAAGTTGGAACTTGCCACTCTGTTCATTGCCCTCTCACCAAATATGAAAACAGCTCCATTTTCTGCTAAATTTGTTGAGCATAAGTAACACTGTGTGCCAACAGAAGCAACATCGAAACAGACATTTACCATTAAAAGAAAAAAAGAAAGAAATGGAGACAACCATCTACACATGCCGAATGCAGCATCCCAGCAGCAATTTGTTTAACCTGTAAAAGAAAAGGTTGAATAAAAAAGAATTGACAACCTAAGGAGGATGAATGGAGGCTCACTATGGAAACATTACCTTAATCCCATCAAGTTCTTTAATTAGCCTGGGTGTATATTCACTACACCAATATACAACTCATAAGAACACAAGAAACAAAGAACACTATGACGCAATATGACATAATATAGATACACATCCATCTAGAATACGGCATATCTAATTCAATACCAGCATTATTATTTCATTGGGTGTTCTAACTAATTTTGTATATTTTATCATATCAATGAAATATGTGTTTATGCCTTATGGGTTTATCCATTTTTGTATATTTCATAATATCAATAAAATATGTGTTTCTCATTTAAAAAATAAAAAATAAAATAAAACTATTTTTGTATAAAAAATTATTTCAATATGTTTACTTTAAAATAAGTCTTTATTATCAAATTTGATTGAAGAACTTTCAAATAATTCTGAAATATGTAAACAGTAAACTAAAATCTCTTCAATTGTTTTTGTTTTCCTTCTGAAAACAAAACTGTATGCTAACACATGAGCAAAGGCCAATCTTGTTTCTTTAAATTCTACACCTATATGTAACCAATCTTATACGGTACTTTTAGATCCAAGACACATACACATGATATCTAATCGCAAAACTTCGAGAAAACTTTCTTCCTCTCTATTCAATCACGTATTGGCCCTCTACTGTAAGTTATTTGTTACATCTGCATTTTATTCTTTCTTTATTATTTAGACATCCTTATTAAGAATAATTCTTGGTATTTTCATCCTTGCACTTGTTATATCCAACATTTTTTTTAACAAGAAATGACTCTTTAATGATATACGAAAAAAGAAATTCTTCTGGGATCAAAACCCACAAAAGGGTGAAAGAAATAAAAAAAGACAAAAAGAAATGAAAAACAAGCTCAACAAGAGCAATACAAACAGAGTCATTAGAAGTGGAAATGCCAATTTCTTCTTTTTTTTTTCTTTTTTTCCAGCGGGGGAAGGGAAAGGGATCGCAGATCAGTATGAACCTAACAGTACCTGGTGCTTTTCAGAAACCCCAAAAGAGTTGACTCATGGCCATGACCCAATCTTCCTGACCGCCCATCTCCCCAACTTAAGACTTCACCTCCATCTAGTGAAGAATATAAAAGGAACATTAAGAGAGATAAAATAATAAATTACAAGTTTATTGACAAAACATGAAAATGGTAAAACTACGTGTATAAAATGTGGTAGGATATTTATACCAGTAACAGCCATTGAATGATCTGAACCTAAAGCAGCCCTCTTAATTACAATGCCGTCTAAGCTATCTACTTTAGTAGGTAGGTGTACCGCTTTTGCTGATCCTGTAATACAGCAGTACAACCAAGTTTGTGAGGATAAAATAGTATCACATTCCATGTAATGTAATGAAAGTAATACTAAGAGAAAGACCAACTACAAAATAGAAATAGAAAAGAAAATTACTTAGTTGTAACATAATTATATATTCAGACTAGTAAGAAACTTGTAGATGTGATCATTCTCATCCTCTACTGCTTTCTTAGGATGATGGTAAATTTTTAGGTGAGTCCACTCATATGTACTGAAAAGATCAAGGTCCTACCAAATACTCTTCAAAATTTCAACATTTAGAGACTGTAAGGCTTGCTCAAATTTATCCTAGTTTCAGAGTCAGCTCAAAGACTATGACTAATTGCCTAGATCTTATCCACATTATCCTCATGGGAAAATTGGGACTCTTCATCCTCCTCTTGGACATCAAAACTAGAAGAGGTCTCAAAGATTCTGAGTTTGATGAACTTGTAGCTTTACTATCTCATTTGAGATCAGTGTCCATTACTGTGGGGGAAGATAAACTACTTTTGAATCTTGAGGCCTCAAAGAATTTTTCAGTAAACTCCTTATACTCCCATCTTACAAAAGGGACCCCTCTTCCAAAGGCTTTATTCTCGGGTCTGTGGAAATCTTCTTGCCCAAAAAAGGTTAATATTCTTTCTTGGATTATCCTAAATGGGCATTTGAAAACAGCAGATACTTTGCAAAGAAAGATGGCCAACTTCCAGTTACAGCCTTCAGTCTGTTGCCTTTGTTATTCTAACAGTGAGACACAAGATCATATCTTCTTCCATTGCCCTTTTGCATCAAGCTGCTGGTCGGCTCTTTTCCAGCTGTTCAATTTATCTTGGGTCTTCTCGGTCGACACCAAAAGCAACATCCAGCAGCTATTCTTTTATACTTTCTCCTTCCCGAAGGCCCAATCTCTTTGGGTTAATGCTATCAAAGCCATTATTTCAGAGTTATGGTTACCAACGTATTTTCCATGACAAGAAGAAAGACCGTTTCGAATGTTTCGAGCTTGCCAAATTTAAAGCCTCCCAATGGTGTGCCTTCTCGGATTTGTTCTCAAGCTATTCTTCATCCACCATCTACAGCAATTGGGAAGCTTTTCTTTCTCTTTAGGTTCTGTATTTTACTTTCTACTTTTTATCTCTTTTTCACTCCTTTTGGGGTTTGTATCTTTGAGCATTGTATGGTTTTTCATTAATCAATGAAAAATCTCGTTTCTTGTTCAAAAAAATAAACAAATATAACAAGACCACAATCATACAAAGGAAAGCAAACAATGGCAACAACTAACGAACGAGGAGCAAGCTAGACAAGTCAATGATGCCAAACAATGCCAAGGGACAAAAACGGACAGATAGGTATAGCGTATAGATCTAATGGCGAGATGCAAACAGGTCTAGGGCACAAAAAAGGTAAGTGTCAAATGAATCCCACCAAAGGAAGAGTTGTGAGAACAGATCTGGAAAACTAAGGTGTGACCACAACTGTGCCAGTAGAACTGCAAACAAACTAGGTCAGAACGCGCAAACAAACCTCCACCTTGCCAAAAAAACCTACATACTCGGGTTCGCCGGAGGAACAGTATGGATGAATGATGATTTAGGCAGCTAGGGCCTACCCTGATACCAACTAACTTTGAGAAATATAAAAAGTAGTCTATTTCATATTAGGAAATCAATACAAGGTTCCCACAAGGGAAAAACCAACAGCGAAAGAAGAAAGAAAATTACAGAAAATAATGCTAGCATAATCATTGGCATAATTATAGATAGGTTATATATGGACAAGTTAAATTTATCATCATTAATATTTACTAAGAAAAGGGGAAAATTCCAACGGTACATCTGAATAATTAATTCATTGCTCATGTCTAACAACCACTACTTGAAAAACTTTAATTTGCAAATGAGGTCACTAGATTTTCAAAACTATACAGTGCAAGAAAGATATTTTCAGGATCTAGTGCTTACTCTTTCCAAGACCAAGCTGTCCACTTGAATTCATCCCCCACATATACAACTCTCCATCAGCTAAAAAAAAATAAAATAGAAAATCAACAAAGAAAGCTTGAGAAAAAACTAATTATATAATCCCTCCTTTACATCAAAAACTCAAGTGGTTAAGGCATATATCCTCAACCAAAAGTTCGGTCGAATCCCACCACCACTTTTTGTTGAACTCAACCAAAAAATAAATAAATAAATAAAATGGAGGAAGAAGAAAACCATTTGGCTTTAAAGGCATATTTTACATTACCTAGATGATTTTATCTGAAGGGTATCAATGAATGTTATGCAAGAGCTTAATTGTAACAGTAAATTCTTTATATTTGGTATTTTCTTTTAATATTCCAATCAAGTATACAAAAGAGAACAATTTAAAATATATATTGAGAGAGAGATATATACATATATACATAGGAATTACGATTACCTAAAAAAAAAAGAAATGAACTCTTCAATTTACATGAGTTAAACAAAAAAATAAATAATACACATGCTATAGCACTATTACAGACGTATTACAACTGGAAATCAATAAAAAAATACAGCCAATAACCTGAAAATGTGCCATGAGGCAATTAGGTCCTTCTAGCTCACTGGCTATGGCATTTCCCTTTAGAGTCTAAACTTTATGGCATAGGATCACTGTGAGCAAATATGGGGCTCGACCTTCTGAGTGGGCACTAATCCATGGGGCTATAGGCACGTGTAGGGATACTTGAAAAGCCATCTTTTGGGGTTATATTTCTTTTTCTAAGTTTGTTGAGGTGTAAGTTAGTAAATCGACATATCCATGTTTATAGGAAGATTGTTGGTTAGGATAATGGAGGATCACCCTTTGCATTCTTCTCCCTCATCTTTATTCTTTATCTTCTTTGAAATTTTCCTATACCACCCCCTATTATTCTTGATTTGGAGGATTCTACTTCCTTTGATTTTGATTTTATACGTCCGCTTTAGCATATAGCAATTAGATGACTTCTTTGAAAAGTCCAGCGAGATAGAAAGTAGAAACCAAAGAATTTTCCATGCAAAATTAAAAACCAAGGAGGTTTGGGACCATAGTTTTTGAAGGCCTCCATTTAAAGCTTCTTCGCATTAAATTTCTTGTACTATAGTTCTTTCTTATATTAATCCATTGGGAGAATTGTTTTTAATCTCTCACCTTCGGGTTGATTTCTCATCACCTTTTTTGTCTTTTTTCAATTCTATTATTAGAAAAAAAAATATTTTACTTCATTTTAGTAGTATTACTAGACAGGGGACCAGCCTTTTCTCTGAAATTGATATTGTTAACGAGTTTCTTTCTTTCTTCTCACAGCTCTACACTAAAGAAGCTGATTGCAGAACTCTCCCTCCTTCCTTGTCATGGGATCCCATCGATGCACATCAAAAACATTTGCTGAAGAGGCATTTACTGAACTTGAAGTTTGGACTGCCATTTGTGATCTAGGCACCAACAGATCTTCGGGCCCCGATGGCTACACCGCTGAATTCTTTAAAAAATTTTGGAACATTCTCAAGCCCGATATTATGAGAGTGTTCCAAGACTTTTTTGTGAATGGAGTTATCAATGCTAGCCTCAACGAAACTTTTATTTGTCTCATCCCAAAGAAGTTGGATGCTTGTTCAGTGGGCGACTACAGACCCATCAGCCTCACTACTTGCTTATACAAAATTGTGGCTCGGGTCCTCTCTTCTAGACTCAAGCAAGTCCTCCCATCCACCATATCGGAGCAACAATCGGCTTTTGTTGAAGGGAGACAAATCCTTGATACATCCCTAATAGCCAACGAAGTCATAGAAGAGTGGAAAAGGAAAAAGCATAAAGGGGTAGTGATCAAACTTCCTCTTCATTTTGGTGGTTGACTGTCTCAGCCGTCTCCTTACACAAGCCGCTGACATGGGGTTAATTAAGGGTGCCATGATGGGAAGTGAGCCTCTCCATATACATCATCTTCAATTTGCCGATGATACTATTCTCTTCTCCATAGATGATGATGAGGCCATCAAAAACCTCTTCCATATTGTCAAGACATTTGAGAAATCATCAGGGTTAAACATAAACCTTTCCAAATCGGAGGTTCTTGGCATCAATTTGGAAAGGGACCGGATCCTTTCCATTGCTGAATCACCCGGATGTAAAGTAAGTAATTGGCCAAACTCCTACTTGGGCCTTCCCCTCAACGCTAACCCGAACTCTATGGCATTTTGGACTCCCATGCTCGAGAAGATAGAAAGGAGACTTCATTCGTGGCAAAATACCTATGTTTCAAAAGGGGGTCGTCACACATTGATTCAAGCTACACTCTCCAACTTACCTACTTACTATCTTTCTCTTTTTGCTTTGCCAAATAGGGTTGCCATGGCCATTGAGAAGGTGTACAGGAATTTTCTTTGGAGAGGCAGTGATGATTCATCTTCCATGCACTTGGTTCCCTATTGATCAAGGAGGCCTCGGCCTTCACAAAATGCGTGACAAGAACCGTTGCTAAATGGATTTTGAGATTCCATACAGAGAAAACAGCCCTTTGGAGAAGAGCCATAGAAGCAAAGTATACAACAGAAGCTTTTAACACCAAGCCGGGCTCCAAAGCCATCAACTTTGCTCACGGAACATGGAGGAACATCTACAAACAGAGACACCTCATTTATGAAAGAACCTCCATCCAAGTCAGAGACAGAGCTTCTACATCCTTTTGGTACGATCAGTGGCTTTTTGATTCAACATTGGCTTCAACCTTCCCCCGCCTTTATGCCCTTTCCCTCCGAAAAACAGCTTCTGTCAAACAGATTTGGAATTCAAATCTTCGTTTTTGGGACATGGGTTATAGAAGACTACTTAAGGATGAAGAAATAAGTTATTGGGCTTTGCTATCAAGCAAGCTTGAAATCACTTACCTCCATACTGGTGAAGATACATGGAATTGGCCATTGGACAGTAAAGGTACTTTCTCCACCAAATCTCTGCTCTCCGACATTGCCCCAAAGGAATCTTATCTTCCCTAGCCAATTACCAAAGCCATTTGGGGTGACACCTACCCAAAAGGAACAAAATTCTTCATATGGGAACTCCCCCATAAAGGTATCAATACAGCCGACAGATTGCAAAGGAGGCTGCCTTTCATCTCTCTCTCACCGTCTTGGTGCATCCTCTGCAAAACAGATGGGGAATCTCCCTCCCACCTCTTCCACACATGCAACTTGGCCCGACTTTTTTGGAATAAGATCCTTCTAGCTTTCGATTGATCAATCGCCTTGCCTCTTGATATCCTCGACCTCATCTCACTTGTCCTTGTGGGACACCCCTTCAAGAAAGCAAAGGAAACTATTGGAAGCATCTCATTCGTGCCTTTCTATGGATTTTTTGGAATGAAAGGAATCATAGGCTCTTCCTAGATAAAGAGCTACCTTTCAACACTCTTTTAATAGCATTCTTTTTACTGCTATGTCTTGGTGTAAATCGTCCCCTTATTTTCACTCATATAGTTTGACCTCTCTTTTAACCAATTGGAGGTGTTTTCTGTAACTCCACTGGTCTTTTGTGGGATTTTCTTTCCCCTTCTGTAATTTCACCTATCAATAAAATTGTTTCTTATCTAAAAAAAATTTTTAGTAGTATAGTTTAACTTGAATAAAGTTAGATATCACTCACAATCTAGCACATTTTCTGAACAAAATCTTCAAATCACAAGTTAGATGGCTAGAAGCATAAATAATGTGCATAACTTATTTTTCATGGAAGATAAAGATAGAGGCAAATGGTTAATGCTATATGCTTAAGGTAGCATAACATTGAACTTGAACTTAAACGATAAAGGTTTAATACAGACTAATAATTCGCAAGGAATTTGAAGAAACATAGAAGAAAATAGGCACCATCACTCAAAAACTCATTCCTTATTATTACTTCAAGTGGAAGAAGACAAATAGTTTTCTCTTTTTTTCTTAATTCTTGAAAGATAACAAAATTGTTTAATGAGAGAAATTACAAGAGGAAGAAGATGAGATATCCATATCTTCATCAGAGAAAAAAGAAAATAACAAAAAGCCATCTCAAGTACGCAAATTCAAGTGTGTTTTCAAAATCCATATGTTTTACCTTCCTGGACCTATAAAAGAGAAAAATACTGAGCAATTCCAAATCTTAATATATATCTGAAAAATAGAAGCGTTCCTTTCAACTAAACTACCCAACAAAGAGTTAAATTACGATAATTCTTCCTATTCAATAAAGTTAATTCATTTTTGTTCTAACATCTTCAACAAGTTACTGCCAAGGAGCTTTAGCTAACTAATACATATTACTTCTAAACGAAGTTAATGCTTTCATTGTAATCATCACTCAGATCAAATGGACTACGAAGCAAACCTGTAACAACACAGGAGTGATTATAACCAGCTGAGATATGCACAGCTTCTTTCTGAATTTTAACCTCAACAGGCTCCTGCATTAAAATGCCATGCTGATAATCAACGTGTCTTTATAAAAATATATACATATACAAGAAAGACCCGGAAACATGAAAGGGGCAATAAAATAACTCCACAGAAGAAAAAGGATACAAAGATAAAGCTCAGACAAAAACTACAGGATCAATCATTGCTTCAGAGTGGACAAAATTTAGCTACCAAAAACTATCACATGTAGATAATGACGATTGAAGTGTGAGATATCATACCGTAGAATAGCTTTTGTCATCTGATATGCCCAGCTGCCCAAAATTATTAAGACCAGTAGCATAAACACGTCCAGATTCTGCCAAAGGAGGGGGACAATTCGTGAGCCTTTACTCGAACACAGCTGACATCTTCACAATTCACCAAATAGATACATAACATTGTCAAAATCAAGAAGCTCAAAACAAAAACAAAAATGGAACGGGAGTATATATAACGAGCTTGGGCAGCAGGAGAACGAAATGAAATGACAACATTATGAACCTTAATATAACCACTTTCATTCCCATCCCATGGTCAATCTCAAAAAGGAAAATTCAAAATTGCAAAGATCCGAAGAAAGGAAGTTTAGGACCTGTTAAGAACAGAGTGTGAGCGCCACCACACGCAATATCCTTGAGTGTTTCGTGTTCAAAGGCAGAACACGCAACAGGTCTCCATTGAGAATCCAAAGTCCCAAGGCCGAGCCTCCCGAAATCGCCATTCCCCCACACCGCGGCAAACCTCTTCCCGGAATTGCTCGACAACCGTCGGCTTCTCCTTCTCCAGGTTTCCGAATTGAAACCGATTATGAACTCCGCGAAACGCCTTCTGCTGAGCATAACTTTTCAAGTATCAATTTCTGTGACCAACGATTCTTCCGAATGTGAAGATCCACATGAACTGCGGGAGATTCATATGGATCTCTTAAATTACAGTTCCAGATTTCGGCAATTATGGTGAAGAAGAGTAGGATTGAAGAAAAATGGGCTTTGATCGGTGGCCAGGAATCGTGCTACGTCTTCCGCTAGCAGCAGAAGGCAGAATCGGTTGGAAAATTGCGAGCTCTTAGTTTAAAAAATTAAGGTTGAAATATTTTGATTTATTTTATTCCTGGTTTTAAAATATTTATTTCAGTCCGTATTTTAAAAAGTAAGAATCTCAGTTCTTCAATTTTATTTTCGATTTTGTATTAAATGATTTTCATTAAGTGTAGAATTTATATTAAAATTTTACAATTAAAGACTAAAATAGTCACCTTTAAAAATATATAGATTGAAACGAACATTTTAAAAGTATAGAGACCAAAACAAATTAAAGTTGAAAATATATAAATCAAAATGAACCAAAAATAAAGTACATAGACCAAAATAATACTTAGTTAAATTACATCCAACTTTAAAAATGTCTAATATTCGATTCTTATTTATTACAAATATTACAGTAATTATGTGGTACATATTACAATAATGGCATGTACGTTTGTTAAAGAATAACTTAATTTTGTAGTTAAAAAAAAAAAGAAAAAAAGAAGAAGAAGAAGAAGAATGACTTAACTTAAATAGTCTTGTATAACTCAACCACACTAGCATGCAACCTCTACTTGCACGAACTAGAACATATTTGTTAATGATTTTAGAACTCTAGTGTAAGTGTATAGCAATTGCAAGATCGTATTTATAAGGATTGAGTAACTAAAATACTCCAACTTTTACTCAATAAGTGGTAACCGATAATTGTATTTTTGATTATAAACTAAAGTGCGAATGATTATGAAACTGCTTATACTAACATAAATAAAGAACGACTAGAAAATAGATTATCAACCACATGTAAAAAGGCAGGAGTTGTGTCTCATTTGCTATAATATCTTGGGTTTTGTGCCATAAACTCGTGGTTTGTATTGTGCACAAATTATTTATTCAATAAAATAATAGTTATTTTATTTGCATAACTCAAAATCCAATAAACAAACATCCAAGGTTATTTGGTGTAATTTGAACAGTATGTGGTCGACATACAGGTGGATCATATTCTAGTAATAACCTAAAAAATCTATAGTATATAGATAATGTTGGGTACCTTATCAAAGTGAAACTATGGATACAACCTACTTTGTAATAGTTACAAATGATTTGATGCAAATCGTTCATGTGAAGACATGTGAATGAGGTATCCTATACAATGAATTTGTATAAGACTAGACCGCGAAATAATTAATCTCACTCTGTAACACTGTTGGTTGACGAGATTAATATTTCATAGGGTAACCATATGTAACACGATCTTAATTCTGAGCGAGTTATGGACTCCTGCCTATGAGGGATCGTCTTTTAATTTGTATAAGTGAGAGTCGCATGAGTTGCGACTCAATAAGCCTTCCATTTTGGGACGAGACTGAGTGGGAAGCTGAAAACATAGCTACGAAAGATAGAATTCACTCATTGCCCTATTTAGGGAAAGTAGATGAGTTGTTCCCTTAAGTGTTGACTCCGATGTTGAACATTGGGGTTCCACCCTCTCATTGACCTGAAAAGAATTTAGTTTATAGTTGGACCATAAACAGATTGTTCATTATAGGATCAGTGATACTGGAGGAGTGATAAGTTAATTACAAGGGTAAAACGGTAATTTGACCTAGCTGTAATTATAGATGATTTGTGAAGGATTGACTTACTTGTAATGGTTATATCCATGAAAGCAACATGTTCTATAATGTACACGAGTGCAACTATGATTCTTTAGTAGAGTGTCCATAGTTAATGAATGTTGATTAATTTAATTAATGAGTTTAATTAATTAATCTCAGGTCATTGAAGCTTATAATTTGTAGGTCCATTAGGTCCCCTTACTCGCTCAATACAATGAGGATCAAGAGTTTTTTAAAGAATTTGAAGTGTTTAAATTATATAAGGGAATGTAACAATGTGTATATAGATACATTATAATTTTGAATAAGATTTGAAATTAAACCCTATAATATGAAAGATATATTTGAATAAGATTCAAAATAATAATTAATGCGAATTGAATTCATATTAAAACTATAGGTGAAAATTTATTTGAATATGATTCAAAGTAAAACTATAGGTTTTAAGGGAGAGATGTATTTGAATTCGATTCAAAATAAAGGTGTTTAATTAAATATATGGTATTTAATTAAGGTTAATTAATTAACCAATATTATTTATTAATTATTTAATTTAATAAATATTTCATTAATAAATATTATTTAATTTAATTATTATTTAATTAATAAATAAATATTATTTTTAGTTTAATTTAATTAAATAACTCCTCTACATTTTTTAAGGGAGGTGGGAGAAGTGACGAGGTGGGGAGAACTCCCCATTGTTAAATGTAGAAACACTTTGTGTTCGAAAAAAAATTGGCTTCCTCTCTCTCTAAAAAAAAGCTCTTCCATTTACTACAGGGTGTAAAAATTCTCCATGAGAAACTTTGCTTTCAAAAGGTTCCCACATAATCGATCCTTGCCAAAGAATAACTGGGAAGATCTGTTGGAGGAGTTGATTGCTATGTTTCTACAGAGGTTCTTCAAGGTAATTCTTTCACCTTTAGTGTTTATTCTCTTTTTATCTGTATTTTTCAAAAGGAAAAATCAAAGTATTGCGTTCGCATGCTTCCGCTGTGGGATTCGATCCCTTAAGTTATTAATCGATGTTCTAGCAATGAATTTGTTGTAGCTGCTAGCAAACATACATGATATCTTTTTAGATTATCCAGATTTTTCATAAACCAAACTCCCGTCTAGATTAAGAACTTTATTATGCGAGGCTTATCTCTAAGTACCCATGCTCCATGCTAAAAGATGGAACTAATATAGATTAAAGCCTTCCCCACCTATTACAATCTTTTGAAGGCTAACAAGGTGCTAGTTCAAACATGGTGATCATTCATCTTGAACTTTTAGAAAATAAACACAACTTTAATAAAGCAAAACAAATTCATAAGCTAAAAAATCAATCTTTGCTTGTAAACAAAGGTTCATAACCCATCCATGAGTTTAGCTCAACAATAAGATGAAAATACAAAACCCATTTCAAATTAGATAAAATGGGGGAAGAAAAGAATGAGAAACAAGGTATTATGCACTAAGTCAACTGCTCTAGCCCCACTGTTGTCGTCTTCCTTGGGTCACTCTCCAAAATAGAAGGAATCTTCACCTCTTTTCGACCTCATACTTCTCTCGAGATTGATGAATAATTGAGGCAGCCTCCTCTTCAAGCATTTATAGCAACCCTCCTTAATTTCAAGGCAACAACTCAAGCGCATATTGGGTCCAGTGAAAATTAGGCGATTTAACTTTTACTAAAATATTTCTTCAGGCAAAAAGCTCACTTTTAGTGGTAGCTCAAATACTCTAGCATCAGAGAAACAAACCATCTTAAATGAGTACATTTTCTTATAAATTCCCACATTAGCACAGAATATGATTAACCCCCAAATATTCAATTTATAGTTGTGAAACATTTCTAAATAGAGCTACATCATTCAAAAACGTCTCTACCCAAGACACTTTTCACCTAAAATAACTCTCTTATGGAGAGTTTTCATTTTTTCAAAGATGGTGAGTGACAACGACCAAAATCGCCACAAAATCGAAAGCAAACAACCAAGATCGAAAACAAGAGTAAAGGAAGAGGGACTGCAGAAGAAGAAGATAAATAAAATAAGAGAAGATAAAGGAAAAATGAAAAGGCAATCAGGGGCATAACTGTAAATTGCATATTCCTTGATTTTTCTAAAAAGTGTTTTCATATTTCAAATGTTAGGTTTGTTTTGTAAACTCAAAATATTTCGGGTCAGAATGGTCAATTTTCCAATATATATTATGCTAACTCAATTGCCAAGTAAGCATATTTAAAAGTCCAATAAATTTGTCATATTAGTTAATGAAAGTCTAGGGGGCTTGGATTTATAGTGGAGGGACAAAATTGACCTATTCCTTGAAACTCATTGGCTAAAGTGCATGTTTTGAAAACTCAGTGACTAATGTATTAGTGAAACTCAAATGAGAAAAAAGTAAATTTTTCTAGAAATAATTTGTATTATATATTTAATTAAAAATAAAATTACAATAACCACTCTAATCTTGTGAAATTTTTGCATTTAAGCTCCCATTTGTATGTAATATTCTAAAAAAAAATGTAAGATTTAATTTCAACAATTCTGGGTAGGTTGGAGGTTGTATTTCTGGTATTGAAAGTTTGAAAATTTTATTGTAATAGCTTTGGTTGGAGGTACATTGGCAGAAGATGACTGGGCATGGAAGGTGACACGTGGCTCATAGATCCTGGAGAGGATTAACCCAAGTATGCACATCTCGGCTCATCCATTTGACCGAGCCGAAGCCTTTCGGCGACCGAGCCGAACAAGCTTCCTTATGATCTCGTTCCCATTTCATTGGTTGAACCGATTTGCTTACCTCAGCTCGGTCACATCTCCAACACACTCCACGACAACACGCCGCGTTTTACGGTAACCTTAAAGAGTCGTTAGAGGTCTTGTCGGGAACGTTGTCGGGGTCTTCGCCTGTAAATAGAACCATTTCGTTCATTTAGAGGTACCCGAACATTTCGATTCTCTCTCGATTTAGTTCGGACTTTCACTGACTTTGACATCGAAGTGCTCACTCTATTTTGAAGGTCTTCTACGTGACATTCGAAACTCACTGTTCGGCTCATTAACGCCCATCCCATGTTCGTGGAGTTGGTGAATTTCTTGATTAACAGTTATGAGTTGCTTTCTGAAAATTTTCTTTAAACTTTGTTTTCCTCACAAAAAATTTTTTTCTGATGAGAAACATGTTTAAAAATAATGAATTTAAGTTGAGGTACTCATACTCAAAATCTTGGTGTTGGAAAAGGAACTCCTTTGACAAGCGAACCTCTATTACACAAGCACTGAAACCCAAATAGTAAATTACTCAAAGAAAAAGTTAGAAGCAGATTATGTCTTTAAATAAAGAATCTAGAAGCCAGGATTGAATTCTACCGTAAGGTCAAAACACTGCACAAGTTTGATGATCAATAAAACTTGAATATTTTAAGGTGTGCAAGTTTGATGATCAATAAAACTTGAATGTTTTAAGATTTGCTATGCACAGTATTTACATCAATAAGGGGATTCAATGCTCTCTGCAATTGAGTGTCCAAAACACCGAACTTTTATTTCACTAAAAATTGTTAAAGCTTACTCGAGGAAGGTTTTAAATAGTCATGGCATAATCAACAAATAACGGAAATAACGAAAAAATAATTAAGGTAAAAATTCCTAATTAAAAGCGAAAATAAATAATTTCTCTAACTTAAAATTGGATCAAATTCTTTCCAATTCTATTGAGGAAGTTCATGGAAAGAAATACAATCAAATGTTCCTAAACAAAAAAGGCAGAGATTTGCAAAGATAGCGGGTTGGCAGTAGTGCATGGGTTGCATGTAGGGGCAGGCGGAAGGCGCTGGGCAAGTGAGAAGCAGGAGGGCTAAGACTTTTGAGGTTCTTGTGGGGCACTAGGAAGAGTACGCGAAGGCTTGGTGTGCCTGAGGCCCTGAGCAAGTGTCCTGCGAGGTTAATGCTAGACGTAAGGCACGCTTAGCTTGCGATGGCGTGCGGTTTGGTGCGTTGATATTATGCGTAGTGCACATGAGGGGCCTAGCATGTGCGGGGCATGGATGTTTGAATGGTGATAGCACATTGAGCCATATTTTCATGAGACTTATATTAGAATTATTTGTTAGTTTTCCTTTATTCATGACAGATTTATGCATATAAGATACATTTTGCAAGAATGACGTATTGGGAAGAAACGAGACATAATTGGATCAAATTGAGAGAAAAATCAGAGTCGAAGTAACTAAAGAGGAATACACAACAACGATAGGAGCCAAAAATCTGAGGAGATAGCTAGCATTGAGAGCATCCATAGCATCTCAAAGCTACAAACTTAAAGCGTCATTGAAAAAGCTGTCATAATGTCTCAATTATGTTTATAGCATCTGTTTGTTGCGACACTTTTTTTTATACGAATAGGGTTGTATAGTCACCAGGAGGAGAGGAATTTTTGAGATGTTTTTTGGCCGTTTGCCTTTTTGACCAATTTGGAGGGTAAGGAGACTTTGAGAGAGTAGAAAAGATGTTTTCAAGGCTCGAGATCGTGGAGGTCGTTTCAGGTACGAACGATTGGCACGTCGAACCTAGTTTCTTCTCATTTCCCTTAATTTTCATAGTTTTTTTTTTGGAACTTTCATTTAGATTTTGTTGTTTTATATTGAATATGAGTAGCTAAACCTCTTATCTTAGATATTGATGTAGCCATTGAACCTTGTGGATTGATTGTTTAATTTTCTTGATTGAATACATTTGAATATTTTATTTGTGTTTAAAATGATTCATGCTTTTAATCTACTGATCATAGATTAATTGATTCTAGATTTAAAATTTTACACTTGGGAGAGGTGGTTTAGAATTAGGATTGGGATGAATAACTAAAGGGGTTTTAAGATCGGGTGATTTAGAAGTCCGTTAGAGATCGTTAAAAGACTTATACAATAAAACATTTACTTGTTATAGAAACTAAATAGGAATATTGATTCTTAATTAGTAAGGAGAATTTAGCTTGTGCTCGAGAGACAATTAGAGATTGGAGAGTGCTCGAGAGACAATTAGAGATTGGAGAGTTTTTGGCGTATAGAATGATGTAATTCAACTTTATCAATTTTAGTAATGAATCAGTTGCATTTAATAGTCTTTTCTGCACCCATGAACTAATTTTCCCTTTAGACTCAACTGTTGAAATGCCTTGATAACTTGTGATTTGATATGTCGAGTTAAAACTCTTAAGCCGTAATTAAGTTGCTTTTTGTTTTCACTGAGTGTAACTCATCCATTCAACTAACTATTTAGGTAAGTATATTAGTCATGATTTAATACTGAAAGGGTTATAGCGGATTTTATGAAACCAATATAGGAGTGTAATTTAGACATAAATACATGTTAATTGATCCTCGACATAGGGTGATTTCCTATAAAACTAAAGACGACATGATCAATCAATTAGGATTAGATTGATCATATACATATAAGGTCAACTTCCTAAAGTCTTAAACATATTAAAAGCAATCTGGAGTAGGAGATAAATCTGGTTTACTACACCTAGTTGTGGTGGCAACATTTCTCGATCTATCACGTATCTATTATAGTAATTGTCATTGGCACTACACAGTTTAGGTCATCTTTCTATCATTACTATCACTCAACTTTTAATGATTTCTTTAATTTTAGCTACTATTTTTATAAAGATACCTCGATTGATTTACTTGGTTACTGTTTTTGCATGTTCTTAAAATTAATTTCACTTAAGTTTATTTTTACCATATAATCTTTATGAATAACGATCTTGGAATACTCCTTATGCTACTTGTTGATAGTGTGGACTTGCAAAAGAAACTTGCACTTTTTTTTTCGACCTTCACATCACCACTATCGTTAAGCCATATTCCTATAGGATAGGGTCGTGAGTGTGGTGTGATGACTAACTTCAATATTTCCACCTTATTAGTACTAGCTACATTAGTTCAACTCTCAACACCAAAAGAGGTGGAGTTTACTACGCACCTAGTGTGGAATAAGTTATCTCTTTGGGTCTCTAAGGGATCTTCCTTACACTGGACAGTTGATGGTCCTCTTAGAAACTAAAGCTACAACTTGAGCATCATCCACATCCTCCTCCTCTAGGCTACTATTCCTCTTTATTTCCTCAACCTCTTCATCATTATCCCCTCATCATTCATGACTAGCTAGCCCTACCTATCTAAGTATCATAGCTCTCCTTGGTTTGGGTAATTCCTATTCATTTACCTACCACATGACACTTCTAACATTTGATCTCTTTATTTTAAAGAGGGGACTTTTTGGGTTGGGACTTAAGTTTGGTGGATGACTCTCTCTTTTTCTTAAACCTATCCAGTACCTCCTTAGGTTTAACATCTAAGAGTTAGTTCTCTTTCTTCCAACCAGAATTTGATTTAGAAGTAGGTTTGAGGTACCTTTTGACTTTTCTTTGGTTTTACTCTTCTATCTTGACGGCAAGGTGTAGTAGCTCATTCATATCTCTATAGAGTTGCAAATCTACCTTGTCAGTCATGTCTTGGTCGAGTCCATCAAAGAATCTTGTCGTGGTGGTCTCCACGTATTCTTATATGTTCAAGTGGGTCATGAGCATGTCTATCTCTTTGTTTAATTTTCAACACCTTTGTTCCCTAGGTAGATCTTGTTGAGTCATTAGACATAAGCTCTTTGGTAGTGCTGTGGCACAAATCTCTTCTTTATGAGCTCTTTGGAACATAATCTAAGATTCTTTTGGTCCTTCATTAGTTCTCTTCTTACGAGACATCACTTTATCCCACCAAGTTAGTTCATAATCTTTAAAGTGAGTGCGAGGGAGAATTACCTCATTTATATCATCATAATAGTGGCAAGTAAAGACTACCTCTATCTTTCTCCCCATGCTTCATACTCCTCAGGTGTGGACTTGTCAGGGAAGGTTGGTAGTTTATGTTTGATGCTTCCTAGGTAGTTCCTTTCTCTTCCTCAGCCATGGTGCCTCCCTTCTCTCCATTGATCACCTACATAAAACACATAGTATTGAGAGTTTTCGGCTACTTCTCTTGGGAAATTGGGCCTCGTCTGATGTGGCTCCCTGGTTAGTCTCTCTCAATCCCTTAGATTTGTGTGGTCAACATTTGGATGACCTTATTTTGTTTTTAAAGTTTTGAGTAAACCTTACAAACATTTTAATTTTGGCCTCCCTAAATCTCTTCTCACTAATTTGGATTACTTCACATGGATCTTCCATAGCTACACAAGAAGAGTCAGCAAAACAAGAGTAATAATAATCCTATGTTTACTCTCTCACTTGGTCACTCGTAGAAACACTCTTTTTCAAAATGCTCTTGGGTAAGGTTTCTTTAGTGAAAAATCAAGTGGTTGTGCTTACCTTAGATGCACCAAATTTGCTTGCTTGTGGCGAATTGACACTTAGAGTGAATAACGAGTGGAAACAAATAAAGAAAGTATACAAGATTGACAAGCCTAAGGCCTAATGCGGTTACGTCTAAAAACAAACAAACAACGTTGTAATCGAAAGTAAAAGACTTGAAACAAATGTGGTAAATCAAGGAATTATGAGAAATCAAAATTTTAACACCAAATATAAAAATTCAACTTGTTTTGGTCTCACAACAAAGCAACAACCAACAAAACTAAAGGGCTTGTGGGGTGAACGAGTGTGGGTGTAAACTATACAAGGCTTGGAATAACTTGAAATCAGTAGCAACTCACACTACAATAGTTTTTTTAAATGCCGACGAAATTTTCCCGACATAATTATTTTCTTCGGGAAAAGCCACTTATGCCGATGGAAATAATAAGCATTGGGAGACATCCTGACGTTTTTGCTATTTTGGTTAGGAGAACTACATACGTTTTTTTTTGTTGTTGAGATAAGTTCTTTTCCCAACAAAAATGATTAACGTTGGGATAAGGGCATTTTGCTTACGGTTTTAAAATGTTGGGAAAGGTTACCTTTCCCAACATTTTAAAAATGTGTGAAAAGTTTTAAAACTAGGTTATTTTTCCCCTCCTCTTTCGTTTGCCCGTGCACCTCCCTCTCTTCTCTTCCTCTCTTCATGGAGATATAGAGATATACAAGTGTGGAACTTGGATTTGATACCTATGCTTCCTAGTAAATCAACTAGGAGGTCACCCGTCCCAAGATTGCTCAAAGCAAAGTACGCTTAACTTTGGAGTTCTTATGGTTGAGCCATCGAAAAAGAAGATGCACTTTATTAGTATAGGTAGTAACAATCAATTCTTTTAAGTCTTTCTTGATCCTGTGGTATCGATTCATCCATGTACCCTTCCTTTCTACTCGAGCGTTACAATTTCCCTCCTCTTTTTGGATTAGCAATTATGGCAACTAGATCGCACTTGAAAGGTAAAGTATTAGTGACCAGATAATATCAAACGCTAACAAAATCTAATTAGATCTGATTTGGTTGGGGCAAGATCCTCCCAAAACAACAAAATTCCAAATATGGACAGTTTTGCTCTAGGACATTTGTTATGGGGAGATAAAAGAAGAAGAGACCAAGCCACGGGGGTCGAAGAAAACCCGTGAGAAAGCACGAACTAGGAAAGAGGGCCGGCACCCGACGATTTGGGCTGGCCCCTGGCCGACTAGTGGTCGGCACCGAGCAGTGTACGGTGCTGACCAGTTCTCGGCCCCCCGGCCGAGAATTGGAGTGGTTCATCCCGATCGTTTTACAGTCCCACTCGAAGTATCCCGCCTTAATTCTCGATTCGACCTAAAGCCCACAACAAATGAGCAGTCCCGAATATTGAGATGTATGAGGATTCGACTGGGGTAAACCCTAAAGGGATTAGAACTCGACTTCTATAAATGGAAGGGGAAGCCGAACACTAGAGGTAGGCCAAAACACCCTACTCTCTACATTCTAATTCCATTATCCGTCTACTCTCCTTGCTAACTTAGGCATCGGAGCCCGTGTGACTAGAGTCACACTGGTTTAGGTTTGATTGATTTTGTAGGTTCTCTGTCTCCTGATTATCAAGTTTGGTGCGAACCTCAAAAGGAACTGGGAAAGCATAATTCACGCATCAACAACATCTTTTATGCAAACAACAATAACTTTCTTCCATAGCTCAGATTTAAACTGGTCTTATTGTTGGAAAGCTTTTTCAATGATCTTCAAAACGACATTTAATTTTACTATATTCACAGTAATGGTTTGTGAGATACAATCAATGGAAGTTATAACAGTCTCAGATACTGCTATTTTTCGGAATGAACACTGTATCCAAATGTCCATAACTTTCACAATACGCAATGGATTTTAATGATTTTGGTACCATTGGGAAGTTAATTAAATAGTTAATTTGACCCTCAATTTGACTATGTTTTAAATTAAGAGAAGTGAGATATATGTTGTTGAAACTCATGCAAGATTTGACATACACAACAAGATTTTCTTGAAGGTTGAGATTGAAGAAAAATTCATAACTTTTGCTATTGAACTCAGATTAAAGTGAAATTTGACATTTTGGAAAGCTGTCTTAATAATGATCATAATAAGTGTAGTAAGCTCTTCAAAGCCTTTAAGACATACAATCTAAGCTGCATATATGATTTGCATAAGGGGATGTGGTTCAATGCTCTTTGCAATTGAGTATCTAAAAAAGACACAAATTTTATTTATCTCAAAATCTTACACAAGTAAGACTTTAAATAGCCATTGCACAATTGACCAACAAGGAGAAAAATCAAGGTAAAAATCTCTAATTAAAAAGGATAAGAACTAAAACGAAATAATTCCATAACTAAAACTTGGATATAGTTCTTCCAATTCTATTGAGAAAATTCATGAAAATAATTACAATTAAATATCCTAAACAAAAAGGCAAAGATTTTCAAAGATAGGTGGTGAATAGGACAAAGAGGCTGGTGGCAATGCATGGGCAGCTACGACAGTGTGCAGGGGCAGGCAATAGGCATTAAGTAGGTAAGTTAGTGCTAGGGTTGAGGTGCAGTTGAAAAGTGATGGCGTGCAGTGTGGGGTGCAAGATGTCATGGTCATGCTCGTCCAGAGCATGTTGCCTATGGCCGCATGCCCATAACAACCTCTTCTCTCCTACTTTTATGCCATGTATTTACTTTTTCATGTTATTTACTTTTCCTTGTATTTTTGGTGGCGAGTGACTCCTTGCCACTTTGCATGTTCACGCTTGCCAGAGGCAAAATGCTTTATAATGTACTATAGGGGGTACACCTAGTCTTCTCCCTACATCGTTGTATTCTTGTCTTGCCACTAATATATTCTCTTGCATTCAAGCATACAACAAAACTTTCCAAAATGTCTTTAAACGTTTTCCAAACTTTTTTTCTCTAACCCCGTTTTCCAAAACCGTTTTCTCGAGAACGGGGGTGGAGGTTGCGATATATAGCCGTAGTGCCGCCAGCTATCCGATTTTCATTGGCTGACTTGCTTGTGGGCAGGAGCAAGTGTCGCATAATCGCTGTGGGAGTCCTTTGAAAGGTGCGATTGTGACAGTTGGTATCGGAGTCTAGTTGGCTCCTCGAATCGAGATCAGTAATCATGTCGGCAGTGAAACAGTTGAACAAGACACATGTCGAACGACTCGTGGAAATTTAGGAACAGCTGTTGTTCCTGAGGGAAGTCCCTAATCATGTTCGGTTCCTAGAAAATCGACTAGAAGAGTTGGCTAGCAAAGCCGATGGAATCAACACGGCAAATGCTCGAATTAACGTATTACCAGTGAAAGAGTTGTTGGTTAGGGTTGAGACCTTAGAAAGTAAAGTCGGGAAAACTGCTAGTGTCGTTTGAGGGGACAGCTCGACAAGCTCTGTTGCTCATGTAGAGGAGTGTGTCAAAGAGTTAAACAGCTCCCAAAAGTTGATCATGCAGATGGTCAGCGACCTTTCCGACGACTTTCGAGCGGCTATAGAAGTCGTGCGGGCAGAAGTCACCGAGATAAACACGAAGGTGAACCTCACCATGAGAGCGGTGGGAAACCAAGGCCCAGCAGGGGGCAATGTCCAGTTTAACAAGGTGAAGATTCCGGAGCCTAAGCCCTTTGGCGGAGCTCGCGACGCTAAGGCCCTCGAGAACTTCATCTTTGATGTCGAATAGTACTTTCGAGCTACGAGTACAACGACAGAAGAAGCCACCAAGATCACCTTGGCAACCATGCATCTAGCGGAAGATGCAAAGCTTTGGTGGAGGTCCAAGTATATGGACATCCAAAAGGGACGATGCACTATAAACACATGGGATGAGTTGAAGAAAGCTCTCAGGGCGCAGTTCTTTTTGGAAAATGTTGAGATTCTAGCATAGCGTAAACTGCGAGAGTTGCGACACACTAGGTACATCAGAGACTACATGAAACAGTTCGCGGGGCTGATGTTAGACATACGAGACATGTCAGAGAAAGACAAAGTCTTCTACTTCGTGGAAGACTTGAAACCATGGGCCAAGTCCAAGTTGTATGATCAAGGGGTTCAAGACCTTAGCTCTGCTTATGCTGCGATTGAAAGCCTGTTTGATCTTAATAACGATCAGTCTCAAGACCACAGAAGGAATCAACCCTCCTCGAGTAGTGGGAACAAAACCACCAGAACAAGCTCCCCCAAAAGTGAGGGAGGAGACAGGAACGGAGGAGCAGACCGCAGACCCTATCAGAGGGGTAGAACCAACTGGCATGGGCCAAACCAACAAAACAACTTCAATCGAGGGGCCCTCGTTTGCTTCCTATATAAAGAGGCTTATCGCGTAAGCGATTGCCCGCATCAAGCTGCCCTGAAGGCACTCCAAGCTACAATAGCCAATGGTCCTGAGGTTGAGACAGAAGCTACCGAGACAGACATACCGACCGAAGAGCCTACTGATAACCCCCACATGGGGGCACTGAAATTCCTGTCGGCCATCTAGAAGAAAGTAGGGGAAGCAAAAGAACCGCTAGAGAGAGGGCTCATGTGTGTGGACGTGTTGGTTCATGGTAAAGTTGCTAAGAGTACTATGGTGGACTCTGGAGCCACACACAACTTCATGACTGAAACCAAGGCTCGCCGTCTGAATTTACAATGGGATAAAGATCCAGAGAAGATGAAAGCAGTTAACTCCGCAACCCTCCCTATCGTGGGGATAGCAAAGAGAGTCCAACTGAAGATCGAGACATGGAGCGACAAAGTGGATTTTGTAATTGTTAGAATGGATGACTTCGACGTCGTGCTGGGAATGGAATTCCTTCTAGAGCATAAAGTCATCCCCATGCCCCTAGCAAAGTGTCTAGTTGTTACTAGATCTGATCCCACCGTTGTTCCGACGAGTATAAAACAACTAAATGGGGTTAAGATGATATCAGCTTTGTAGCTGAAAAGGGGCCTTGCTCACGACGAACCAACATTTATGGCCATCCCAGTCAGTAAAGAAGTAATTCCCAGTGAGATACAACAAGTCTTAACTGATTATGCAGACATTATGCTAGACAGTCTGCACAAGTCCCTACCGCCGCGTAGAGGAATCGACCACGAAATTGAACTAATCCTAGGGGCGAAACCGCCCGCTAAAAATGCCTATTGTATGGCCCCTCCTGAGTTAGCTGAGCGCAGGAGGCAATTAGATGAATTGTTGAATGCAGGATTCATCCGCTCGACAAAGGCGCCCTATGGGGCCCCAGTCCTTTCTCAAAAGAAGAAGGATGTCAGTCTCCGCTTGTGTATCGACTATCGTGCCTTGAACAAGCTCAAGGTGCATAATAAGTACCCATTGCCCATCATTACCGATCTGTTTTACTGCCCCCACGGAGCCAAGTACTTTTCCAAGCTAGACTTGAGGTCTGGATACTACCAAGTACGCATTGCTGCAGGAGACGAGCCCAAGACAACCTGTGTCATGAGATATAGGGCCTTCGAATTCCTCGTTATGCCCTTTGGCCTTACCAATGTCCCAACGACGTTTTGCACCCTGATGAATCATGTGTTCCATGAGTATCTTTATAAGTTCGTGGTAGTCTACCTTGACAACATAGTAGTCTAAAATTCTTCCATGGCAGAACACCAGATCCACTTGCAGCTGATCTTTGAGAAGCTGAGAGAGAATGAATTATATGTGAAGAGAGAGAAATGTGCTTTTGCACAAGAACGCATCAACTTCTTAGATCATGTGATCGAGTGTGGCCGAATGGGAATGGAAGACGGAAAGGTCAAGGCTATTCAAGATTGGAAAGTTCTGAGTTCCATCACAGAACTACGGTCTTTCCTTGGGTTAGCAAACTATTATCGAAGATTTGTCGAAGGATTCTCGAAGAAGGCGGGACCCTTAACTGAACTTCTGAAGAAGAGTAATACCTGGAATTGCACACCGGAATGTCAAGTGGCTTTCAATCAACTGAAGAAAGCCATGATGGAAGGACAAGTGCTTGGTATCGCAGATGTCACCAAGCCGTTCGAGGTAGAAACTGATGCCTTAGACTTCACTCTAAGTGGTGTTCTCCTGCAAGATGGACACCTAGTGGCATACGAAAGCCGAAAGTTGAACGACGCAGAAAGGAGGTATGTAGCCTCTGAAAAAGAGATGTTGGCAGTAGTCCACTGCATGAGAGCCTGAAGACAATATCTCTTAGGCTCCAAGTTTATTGTCAAGACCGACAACAATTTGATATGTCATTTCTTCAATCAGCCGAAGTTGTACTTGAAACAAGCCCGATGGCAAGAATACCTCACCGAATTCGACTTCCAATTCAAACATAGGCCTGGTCGGTCAAACAAAGCAGCGGATGCCCTTAGTCGAAAGAGCGAACATGCGACCCTGTGCATGTTAGCTCATCTGAAAGCAAGCAAGTTGACGGGATCCGTGGGTGAAGCCATCAAGGCGCACCTGAAAGACGATCCAGCAGCACAGACAATCATTCAGCTAGCAAAGGACGGGAAGACCAGCCAGTTTTGGGTCGAAGACGACCTCCTTTTAACCAAAGGGAATCGTCTCTATGTCCCGTGAGCAGGAAACCTGAAGAAACTCTTGATGAGGGAATGCCACGACACCATGTGGGCTGACCACGCTGGGTGGCAGAGAACTTATGCCCTACTGAAGAAAGGGTACTACTGGCCGAACTTGCGAGACGACGTTATGCAATACACCAAGACGTGTCTCATATGCCAACAAGACAAAGTCGAGAGAACTAAAATTGCGGGCTTATTGGAGCCCCTTCCAGTGCCATCAAGGCCATGGGAAAATGTATCTCTGGACTTATCACCCACATGCCCAAAGTTGGAGAATCTGAAGCTCTCATTGTCATTGTTGATAGATTCTCCAAATATGCAACATTTGTCCCAACTCCAAAGATGTGTTCCGCAGAGATGACCGCAACTATTCTTCAAAAACATAGTGAAATTGTGGGGTGTTCCCGAGAGCATCGTGAGTGATAGAGATGGAAGATTCACAGGGACCTTCTAGACGGAACTATTCCTACTACTTGGCTCGAACTTGAACATATCCTCAAGCTACCACCCATAAACAGACGGTCAGACAGAACGCTTCAACAGGATGTTGGAGGAATACCTCTGCCACTTCATTGATGCTCGACAGAAAAACTGGATATAGATGCTTGATGTCACACATTTTTGTTTTAACTGCCCGAAGAACACTACTACAAGGAAGGCTCCTTTCGAGATAGTATCGGGCGCTTACCTGTGCTACCTCACATCATCGACCATCCCTACGCAGGAAAGAGCCCCCAAGCTTACAACTTCACCAAAGAATGGCAACATCCATGGATGTTGCCCGAGCATATCTTGAGAAAGCGTCAAAGCACATGAAGAAGTGGGCCGACAAGAAGCGTAGACCGCTAGAATTCCAAGCAGGAGATCAATTACTCATTAAATTACGCCCGAAACAGCTTCGATTATAAGGTAACAAAGATCAACGCCTTGTGCGGAAGTACGAACGACCAGTCAATGTTATTCAGAAGGTCGGGAAGACGTCATACAGGGTCCAATTACCCTCATGGATGAAAATTCACCCAGTGATTCATGTGAGCAATTTGAAATCATATCACCCAGCACCATTGATCCCGCACGTAACGAAGAGATTCGACCAGCAGTCACCTTGAATAAAAAGACTGAAAAAGAAGTTGAAGAAATCCTAGCTGAAAGAACTTGTCGAGTCGGACGATCGAGAAGGGACGTACAAGAATTCTTGGTCAACTGGATAGGACTTCCAGATGAAGAAATCAGTTGGGAGCGTGAAAAAGATTTGAAATCGGCATCAACCCAGATCGTAGAGTATGAACAAAATCGGTTGACAGGGACGTCACCATTTAAGTGGGGGAGGATGTCATGGTCATGCTCGTCTAGAGCATGTCGCCCATGGCTACATGCCCATAACAACCTCTTCCCTCCTACTTTTATGCCATGTATTTACTTTTGCATGTTATTTACTTTTCCTTGTATTTTTTGTGGCGAGTGACACCTTGCCACTTTGCATGTTCACGCTTGCCTGAGGCAAAATGCTTTATAATGTACTATAGGGGGTACAACTAGTCTTCTCCCTACATCGAGTTGTAATCTTGTATTGCCGCTAATCTAATCTCTTGCATTCAAGTATACAACAAAGCTTTCCAAAATGTCTTCAAACGTTTTCCAAACCTTTTTTCTCTAACCCCGTTTTCCAAAATCGTCTTCTCGAGAACGGGGGTGGAGGTTGTGATATATAGCCGTAGTGCCACCGACTATCCGTTGGCTGGCTTGCTTGTGGGCAGGAGCAAGTGCCATAATCGCTGTGGGAGTCCTTTGAAAAGTGCGATTGTGACACAAGACATTTGCATTGTTCATGAGGGCTGGTGTGCGCTAGGCGTGGTCCTTGCGACATGAACGTTTGAATGTCCCTTCATGCAAGGTTAGTTTGAATGATCATGTGGAGCATGTAAAATATGATCTAGCTACCTTTAGAGCCGAGACCATCTGACAACCAATGACGTAGAAGCTAACCACCAACAACCAAAAACAAAAAAAACCATCGACAACCAATGACGTAGAAGCTACAACATATCTAATACGCTACAATCTACAACAACCAACAACCAATATTGTAGAAGCTCCAACATTTCATACTCCTACATAATCATATTTAAAAACTGACAAGGTTTTTAACAGAATGTCCTGCATGCGTCCCAATTTCTAATTTCCCCACAACTCAATCAAATCAAATAAATTTCAAATTTTAATAATAAATTGAATTCATAAATTAATGTTTTTAATTACCACCCCAGTGTTAACTATGATTGTATGGCTCTTGAAATCGTAGCCTATTATAACTGAATTGTGCACTCCAGCTTCAAAGTACTCATTTTGTTAATTGATAATCTAAGAAATAGAAAGAAATATTTCATAAAATTCTTTACTTGGATTGCGTTTCATTACCCACCGGAACAAGAATTGGTTGATTTTGAAAGGCTACATAATTCAACTTCCAGATCGGTTCCTAGGTGGATGTGTTCCCTTACGGTCAGCTTATGTACCTCAACATTTGATAGAACCTTCCTTATACAGAGTTCCCTTATAGGCATTATTTTATATTAATATTTTATTATACGCTTTAATTTATATTAACCAATTTTATAACCCTTATAAAATAAAGAAATTAACCTATAATCATGTATCTATGACATTCATAAATATAACACTTATATTTACTAGAGTAATGACATGCTCCATGCATTTCAATTTTCATTAAATTAACACAATACTTATATCAATTATCCATGAAAACTTTAAATCATGTTATCATGTATTACAACAATTATACATATATAATGCATGATAATTCTTAACCTATTGTGTGATTTTAAACTAATTAATGCAACATATATAACTAACTAAATATACGTTCACAATGCATAATAATTAAACAACAAAATAAACCCGTTTCTGACATCCCATAATAAATAAAACAAAATAACAAAAAGAACAATTTTTTTTTCAGTGCCTAGGTGCACAAAACCAGCGCCTAGGAGCCCGTACTCAGCCCCTAGGCGTTGCCCCTCTACAGCAAACATGTCCTCTCGGGTTTTAGCAACAGGTGGGTGGAGCCTAGGCGCTAGAGATCGGTACCTAGGCACTAGGTGAAGCGCCTAGGTGCTGTATCTTCTTCTTCTCTCGGGTTCGGCAGCGTGCTGTTCATTGTCTTCTCTAGTTCAATGGGTAGCTCCGATTTTGCTTCAATTTTCTGGTACTCTTTCACAACAACTCCTTGCCCAAACAACACGGACTTACAGACTTGATTTACAGGATTAAACGCACAAAACAACGGGTCCTTACATTGATCGAATCAACAAAAAAGTTGTAAATCTAATGCCAAAAATCGAAAATATATAACTACGATACTTTTCTTTGTAATTCAAAACAAGATCGAAAGCAGAATCTGACTCTGATACCAATTGAAGGAAACGACCCACAGCGGAGGCGCGTGAACGCTTGTGGTTCGATTTTGTTTTAGAAATACAACAAGAAAAGACAAAAACATTATAAAACGGAAATAGTGAAACATACCTTTGGAGACACTTCTTCAATGTAGACACCAACACCACCAAAAAAACCTTCCTCGCCATCCTCTGGATGTCAAAAACTTAGTTTGTGGGAACCGTCTTAAAATTGAGAGGGATATCGAGAGATTCAGAGAGAGGTTTCTCGTTAGAGTTTTTGGAAACTCATCCGACCGACCACACAAAATGGGAGAACGTCCAGTTTATAAGGAAGGAAGGGTGGGAAGTGATAGGTTTTTTTTTTTCTTTTTTCTTTTAATTCTTTTTATTTAATTAAAACCGTTTTATTTAAATTAATATTTAATTAAATCAAATTTAATTAATACAAAAAAGAATTATTAATTTAATTTAATTAAATCTATTTTAATTTAACCAAATTAACATAACCCATTAATTTCATTAATTTAATTAAATATGATTAATTTAATTAAATTAAGAAAAAAATACACTTTTGGTCCTTGAGGTTTGAGCCAGGTGTCTATTTGGTCCTTGAAGTTTCAAAATGGACACTTTTGATCCTTAAAGTTTGTAGTTGGTGTCTCTTTGGTCTCTTAATTTTCAAAATGGACACTTTTGGTCTTTAAGGTTTGAGAAATTATTCTAAATGGTCATTTGATAGTTAGTTAACCATGTGTAATTTTCTCACTCTTCCTCCTCACTTTTCTCTTTTCTTTCTCTTTCTCTCCTATTACTGGCCAGCTACCGCCATCACCAACTCACCACCCACCGTCATCGTCGCAACATTTTCTTCATCACCAGTACTTGTTGGAATGAGGGAGAGAGGGACACCATCTCCTCCCACCGGTGACTACGAAAGGGCGGAGGTCTCCCTCTATCATTCGTTCCAGATTTGGAATGAGGGAGAGAGGGGGGAGGTCTCCCTCACTCCTTCATTCCAGATCTGGAACGAGGGAGAGAGAGACCTCTTCCTCCCACCAGCGACTGCGAATGGAGAGAGGTCTCCCTCTCTCATTCGTTCCAGCCTCTCATCGGAGACTGCAAAGAAAAAAAATACGGCGATGGCACGACGGCGACGATGATAGTGTAGTGATGGTGCGACGAGGAAAGGGAAGTTACAGTGGGTGGTTGGTCGGTAGTGGCGGCTAGCCGGAGATGGGAGAGGGAGAGATAAAATCATTGACAGTCAATTAACAGTCAACTAACGGTCAAAGGACCATTTAGAACAATTTCTCAAACCTCAAGGACAAAAAATGTCCATTTTGAAACTTTAGAGACTAAAGAGACACCTAATACAAACTTTAGGGATCAAAAGTGTCCATTTTAAAACTTCAAGGACTAAATAGACACCTGACTTAAACCTGAGGGACCAAAAGTGTATTTTTCCCTAAATTAAACTTAAATTAATCAACCATATTAGAATCAAATTCAAATATCCATCTCTCTCATAATTTGAATCCAATTCAAAATTAACTTTATATCACAGTGCATCACCAAACGATATATTAATGGCAATATTGAAGGGATCGGATCCCGCAGTGGAAGCGCGTGAACGCGTGTGCTTCGATCTTATTAGAATTACAACAAAGAAAAGACATAAGCATGAATAAAAGAAAGTGAGTGAAACATACGTTTGAATATTTAAACTTAATTAATTAATTAAAACAAATCCATAAGCATAAATCCATTTCTTTCCCTTTTTCTTTTTTGTTTTCTTTTTATTTCATTTAATTAAAACAAAATTAATACTTAATTAAATCTAATTTAATTAATTAAAAAAGAAATATTAATTAAATTAAATTAAATCTAATTTGATTTAACCAAATTAACATATCACATTAATTAAATTAAATTAATCAACCATATTAGAATAAAATTCTAATATCCATCTCTTTCATAATTTTGAATCCAATTCAAAATTAACATTATATTATAATGTAAACATACATTATATTAATTGCATCTCATACAATTAACTTTTAATTCTCTTTAATAAATTTGAACAATTTAAATTCTTTTCAAGACTAAATGTTCTTAACTATTCTTCACGAGCTAGCTAGTAGACCTAATGGACCTACAGATCAGAAGCTCCAACAATATGAGATTAATTGATTAAATTCATGAACCATATTAACCAACATTCGTTAACTGTCGGTCACTCCATTAAAGACCCACAGCTGCACTCTTCTCACTGTAGAATATTTTGCGTCCATGGCTTTTGACCATTAATGACAAGTCAATCCTTCACGAGTGTTTGTAACCACAGCTGGGTCAAATTATCGTTTTACCCCCGTGTTACATATTGGACCTTAAGTACCGTTGATCCTCTAATGAACAACCCAGTTATGGTCCGACTAATAACCGGAAGTCCCTCTCGAGACAGTGAGAGGGTACAACCCCTTGTTCAAGCCCTGAAGTTAGCACTTAAGAGAACACTTATCTACTTATCCTAAAGTCCGGAAGGAGTGAATTTCATCTTGTGTAGTTATGTTTTCAGCTCCCCACTCGGTCTTATCCCCAAAATGGTAGGAATATTGAGTCGGCGACTCGGACCACTCTCAACCATACAAATCAAAGGACAAGCCATAATAGGTAGGAGTCTATAACTCACTCAGGATTGAGATCGAGTTACCTGGTCATCCTATTGAAATATTAATTTATTAGCTAACAGTGTTACAGCTAAAAATTAATTATTTCGCGGTCCGGTCTTATACAAACTCATTGTATAGGATACCGACACTCGCATGTCTCCACACAAACGACCTAGATCAAGTCATTTGCAACTATTACAAAGTGGGTCGTATCCATAGTGTTACCAGGATATGGTACCCAACCTTATCCATATACTATAGACCCTTTAGGTTACTACTGGAACATTATCCACCTGTATATCGAATATATATATATACACATACATACATACATTGTATATCAAATATATATGCTGTATATTACCTGTTAATTGATGGAGGGCCAGTGTATATATATGGAGAGCCCCATTAGCTTATTAGGAAGAAGGGCCAGTGTCCTCCCCCTCGTTGAGCTCGACGTCAGATTCGAGCTCCTCCATGCGTTGATCCACAAAGTCTTCCGGGTCAGGAGTCCCGTTGGGACCTGAAGCCCACTTCTGGGCATATCTGAGCTTGATGAGCTCAAGGTTAAGCTCGGGAGTCACTTCCTTGACCCCATTCATCAGGAACCTGAAGCCAGCGTCACCCGTCAAAGTCAGGGTGTTTGCGAAAGGATTCCTCCAGAAGGACCCGTGGCTAAGCTTGGACTCTTCGAGCTCTAGCTTAACCTTCAATTCTGCTACCTCGAAGTCACCGGCCCTTAGCTTGCCCTCCAGGTCTTCTTGGAGGCACTCGAGGTCGTCGTTCTGCTTCATCAGCACAAACTTCTCCTTTTCGAGGCATTTCGCCATAGCATGCGTGCCCCTCAGATTCTCTATGTGCCAAGCAACCTTCGCCTGGGCACTCTTGAGCTCAGCCTTATTGGCCTTGGAAATAGACTTCCATGCCTGGACCTCAGCCCGAGCCTTTTTGAGCTCCCTTCCAAGGCAGCGACAGCCTCCAGTTCCGCCAAGGAAGCCTCCCGTTCCTTCACAGTAAGAAGGTCGCGTCCCTCCAGTTCGGCCTTCATCATAAGAGTGACCTGATAGATGGCAGCATGAGTCTGAAAAAGAAGGCAAAACAAACAAGGTTAGTCTCAGAAAAGTTGCGCGGAAATAAGTAATTTCAAATCTTACCTCAGCCGAGTAGCCAACATTCGTTGAATAGCAGACCCCAGGGTGCTAACAAACTTGGATGCCCTCTTCCAACAGCGGTCGCAGTAGGTACTTGACATTTTCATGACGTTCTCTCTCACCCCAGCACTTAAAGGTTCGATCTTGAACCTCATATCGATGTCCGAGGTGCCACCCATTCTGACCTCGGGACTCGATTAAGTCCCCAATGGGATTGACTCGTTGTTCTGCACGTACCTCCCTCACCTTGTCCTTGGAGTGATGGGCCTTACGCTTCTTCTTCCTAGATTTCTTGGGAGAAACCCTATTTCGAACCTCCCTAAGAGAGGAGACGTTAAGGATCTCATGGTCTTGGGAGGTCCCAATCATCGCGGCTCCCTACGGAGAAGCTACTCCGCGCTCGACCTCAACCACCTCAACCTTGGTGGGAGGGTTGGCAACAGCAGGACTCGACGCCTCCTTAGCCATGGAGGTCTGTCTTGCACGAGGATTCTTGCGCGTAACATCCTGGGAAAAGCCACACACCATTGCTGCAAAGAAAACATATAAGGGATAAACATCGAAGAAAAGTAGAGGAAAGCGCCAATGCGATAAGTACAAAATCACACCAAAGTCTACTAACCTAATTCTGAGTTCGGTCTCTGAGCTTCAGGTGAGGAGAGAAGGGGATTGTAGTCAAGCAATCCCGAGGCGAGGAGAAGTTTATCAGTTATGAGCGTGCTGATCTGCTTTCCACTCTTAAACGTGCTCTTGAAAAACTTCAGAACGTTGAAGGTCGGCTCGGAAGGTTGAGGGATCGGCCTTATGGCAACTGAAATGAGCAAAGCTACGAGTTAGACCACGAAGAGAGACAATTAGCTTGAGGTTATAAAGACTCTACTTCTTACCTAAGTTCCCAAACCTACAAGAGACATTGTAGAAAGGCAGGTTGAACTCGTTTTTGGCCAGCCACCCACCGGAGGTGAAGAACCACTTTCCAATCCACTTCTTTATGGAGGTTGGACCCTTCAAAATACCTCCCGCGTCCTTCCTAGCACACATGTAATACCTCCCCGGCTTCCTAGAGATTCGCTTAACCTCAAAGCAGGCTAAAAGTTGGTCGACTCAAGGGAAGTCCAGGTCATCTACCTCCCCTTAACCAAAATAAAACGGCTAAACTAAAGACTACCAACCCACCCATTAGGGGCCACTTGAACAGGAGCTAGCCCAGTTCGGACTAGGAACTCCTGCACCAGAGGATGAACGGACAGGTAGAAGCCGTACTCAAACATCTTTAAGTATGAGGTTACACACCCCTCCGGAGGATTGTCAACTCGCTCCCCTTCCTTAGGAAGTCTAAGTATGATGTCATCCGATATACTATATCTCATACGAAGGGGGCCGAGGTAGTTCTCAGGCATCTGGAAAGGGTATTTTAAACCTTGGCCCGAAGTCAAAGTATTGCTATCATCTCCGTCATCTTCGGAGAACCTAAAGTTATCTATCTCCTCATCTAGTTCAGAGTCTAACCTATTCGCAAACTCCTCTACGGAATCGACCTTCTTGGGTGAAGGATCCCGACTCCGAGCTGCGCTACTAGACGAGCTATTACTATTTGAACTTGAGGAGCTCGAAGATGTCGACATGACTTATTGAAAATACGAAACAAAGACAAAAGAACGAAACTGACCTAGGGAAAGATTCCGAGCTGCTCAGGTCGGACTCCAAGATTTCAGAAAGCGGAAAAAACGGAAATAAAGCCTTTGGGTGTATTTATGGTATTCCGAGATTTAATCCCAACTGCACACGTGTCTAAAATTGGACGACCCAAATCGTAAGAAGTCCGAACGTCAGGGGTACTCAAGTGCACGCCGGACGTCGGTTCCCTTTTCGAGGTTTCCCAACGGCAATAATTATTATAACGACATCAGAAGTCACCACGTGGATGAGTTTTGCAAATAGAACTTCTCTGCCAGATTGAGATCGAACCTGGCAAAGAGGGGGTCAATGTTTGGGGGTGGAGAAATCTTATTGCCATGTGGAGGACGGGGATTCGCCACTAAAGGAAGATTAGAAAGAACAAACTTACAGAGCAACATCTCGGAATCTTTCGAGGTGGAAGACTTGCCATTTCCTACCAAGGATCAATTCGTCATTTTCAGAAAGCGTCCGAGCTCGATCTGCTGGAGCTCGACACGTCCGACCTCAAATCCGACCAGGTAACCGCCTGTCGTAACCCCTGTCAGAACCTAAACCTATAAATAGAGGGTCTCATTTCACCATCAGGTATCGAATTTCTCCTCGAGCTTAATATTAAGTCTGAGCTGCTTACTGACTTGAGCGTCAGAGATTGTGCCTTCTTGTGCAGGTCTTCTCTATGAGTTTCAGGTCGGAGCTAGGACCGGGTTCGAGTTAATTTAAGGTTGTGCAATTTCTTGCATAAACAGGTGGTTTAAATTTTTGGGACCTGGAAATGTTCAATAAAGCTCTTTTAGCAAAGTAGCTGTGGAGAATTCTAAAACATTCTCATATACTAATCTCCAATGTTATTCAAGGCATTTATGCCACGGAAAAGCCTCTTCTAGAAGCTAAAGCTGGCTCAAAATCTTCGTATTACTGGTAATGTCTGGTATGGAGCAGAGGTCATCTTTTGAAAGGTTTGAGGAAGGTGGTTGGAGACTGGTCCACGGTCGATTTCTTTAAGGACCCCTAGATTCCTCGTTAGACCACGTTTAGACCTCTAATTCAACATGGACGAGTAGGTGAGCAAGTCTTTGTAGCCGAGTTTATTACCCCCTCTGGGAGCTAGAATATTCCCAAGTTGGTGGATTTGGTTGGAGAAAAGGATGTTAAACAGATATCTAGCATTCCTATAAGTGGTTTTAGAGGCTCGGATTGGTGGATTTGTCATTATCAAAGGCATGAAGTTTACACTGTCAAGAGTGTCTATAAGCTTGCAATGAGAAATCGTATCCTAGCTAATGGCCCTAGTGATGGTTACAAGGAGAGGTGGTAGAAAGAGTTTTGGAAAATCGATCTCCCTCCGAAGATTAAAATCTTCCTTTGGAAAGCAGTTCAAAATATTATTCTAGTGATGGCCAATTTGAGAAATAGCTTGAGAAACAGGGGCATGGAAGTTTCATCTATTTGTCCTACCTATTGCACTAAGGAGGAATTTTTTGATCATCCTATGATGGGGTGTAAAATAAATACTAAAATATGGAAACAAAGCAGCCCTCGAGAATCATTTCAGCGCTAGTTTTGTAGAACGTTGGTCGATGATGATGTCCTCCCTTTCTCCAAAGGACTTAACTTTGGCCGGTATTATTTGTTGGACCTTATGAAATGATCACAACTCCTACAGATTTACAAAGGGTCTCCTTGTTATTAGTGAGAAAGCATGTTGGATTGTTGCTTATTTGGAAGAAATTTCTAAGAAAACAACAACAATGAGAAGCTCAAAAGTCTTTTATCTCGTGCCCGAAATTGGACCCCTCCCCTCAGGGGTTTTGTGAAGATCAATTCGGACGCTGGCTGCGGTCAAGTTGACAGAAGATCAGGGGTAGGGGTTTTAATTAGGATGATAATAATATAATTAAGGTGGCATTCTTCTCTTCTCATACTCTTCTCAGCCCGATTTTGGAAGAAACTTTGTCGATTCGAGAGAGTCTTCGTCTGGCTTCACGGATGGGGTTTTCCAAAGTTGTGGCGGAGTTGGAACCGTCAATTTGATCACTGGCGAGGCCGCTTTCTACAACAAATTGGCTTCCTAGGTTGATAACATTCGGTTGCTAGCGGCATCTTTCAAGAAATCCAGTTTCTTCATCAAATGAGCTCGAGCATGCCCTTGCTAAAGCCTATTTGAATTTGAATCAATTTTCTCTTCGATTGTTAGGTTTTCCCATCTGGCTCCACATGTTGGTGGAAGCTAATGTTTTTTGTGATATAGCATTTATGATATTTTGAGTGTCTTAATGAATTTTCATATTAAAAAAAATGTCCCAAACAAAATAATAGTAATAATAATAAGAATAACAACACACCAAAGAATACATCCTTGTATTATGAAACTATGAAGATAAAAGAGCCTTTTGAATCAAACCAACCATCTCAATTTTAATCGAAACAAATCTCAAACAAATCCAAGCAATTCCAAATTGAACAAGTAAACTGACAACTTATTTGAAAGATTATCAAGATCTTCGACTATGCTTTTGCAAATAATGCACCATTGCGGCTCGAACAAAAAACAAATTCGTCTAAATATAATCCAGAGTGTTAAACGCTCCTAAGAAGATCCTATCAAGCAAATGGTCTTACTATATTGGAGATTGTAAACCTCCCAAAGCGAGGGAAATAGAGGGTTTTAAGGAAGGTGGAATTACTCAAAAGAAGGAAAAAAGAAAAGGAAACCCAATAGAAAAATAAAGAACTCAATAGCAAATATCGATCCTTCCACCTTGTCTTATGAACCAAAAAATCTTTCCAATGATGAAAAAAGTGCGTTGAGACATTTGTCACCTTTCTATTCGATAAAGAATGATGAAACCCAATAAAAAATAAGGAAGAATTACCTAAAGGAGACGATAGAAGCCACACGTGTGAGACCTCATAGAGGACAAATGGTACAAGTTGAGGAAGAGGGTACATAGAAGACTATTATACGTAGCCAATATTCTCCTAAAAGTAAGTGTTCGTGTAATTTCAACAGAATATCTAACAAACAGAGAGAGGGGAAAACTTGAAAGGATAGAGTATAAGAGTTTCTAAATGTGTCTTTCGACCCATAACTCGTACGCCACTTAAAAGAATAAGAATCATACTTGTTCACAATAACTCATAGGGAATAGACCCCAAGGAGACACGCCATACCACTTAACCAATAGGACATCATTATGCAATCTTAAACTACATATGCCGGAATCCCCAAGGTCCAACAAGCTTGACACCAACCCCCCAACAAACCAAATGCGAACCTCACCCTCGCGTCAAACTCATTCCTACGATTTTATAAACTTGATTCATGCTAACAAATGTAAGGATTCTAAATAGGGATATGAAGTTAAATTATAATCTTTACTCAAAATGAATTAGATGAGAGTTAGGCCTACCTTCCATAGAGAAAATTGCCCTCTTCAAGAGAACAATCATTTTTGGATCTTCTGATTCCTATCTCTTCATCGTCGTTATTTCATTGCCAAAAGACATTCCTTCATTCTAGATCTATTAAATGAAGCTCTTCCAAATGAAAAATTAATGGGCGATGATTGTTTTAATCCACATATCTATAATGAAGATGTTAAGGACAACTGTACCTCTGGTATCTCAACAATTATATGATATTGTCTGCTTTAGGCATAACCGTCACGACTTTGCTTTTAGTATCACCCAAAAGGCAGAGATAATTGTCACTCCTTGCAATCCCAAAATACTCCCCTTGAACAAAGTACCACCAAGAGCTTCCCCTCGAGTAATCAACCAATCTGTCCACTCCCAGAACAGAATAAAAGTTTGCTCTTATCCAAGGCTCTAGACACACCTTGATAAAGCAACACCATGGATCACACCATGACTACACTTTCTGAGCCTCGTCACTTCTTTGTTCGGTACCCGAGGATTTCACCAACACAGTTAGGTTTAGACTATAGCTCTGATACTACTTGTATAAGACAACAGTACCCCAAGTATCTCAACAATGGTATGATATTGTCCACTTTAGGCATAACTCTCACGACTCTACTTTTGGTTTCACCCAAAAGGCCACATACCAATGGAGATAATTGATTCTCCTTGCAGCCCCAACAATCCTCCTCTTGAACAAACTACCATTGAGAACCTCCACTCAAGTAGTCAACCAATTCGTCCAGTCTCGGACCAAAATGAGAGTTTGGTCTTATCCAAGGCTCTAGACACACCTTGATAGAGCACAACCACGGATCACATGACGATTACACCTTCTATGGCTCATCACTTTTAATTAATTAAATAAATTGAGAACAACTTGATTTATAACAATCTCCACCTTGATTTCTATTTATCAAAAAACCAACTCCATGGAGCTTGCTACTGAAATAATTAACCTATTTAAATCACTCTTGATCGAGCTGCAACAATCTCATACAAAGGTTAAACTTATCACATGGTAATGGTTTAGTAAACATATTAATAACATTAAACTCAGAAGCAACCTTCTTAACAGAAACTAAACCATCATTATGACATCTCTAACAAACTGATAATGAACATCAATGCGTTTAGTTCTTTCGTGGTGAGAGCGATTCTTAGATAAGTGTAGTGCATTTTGACTATCACAAAAAACAGTTACAGAGATGTTATCAGTATACAACATAGTTCAGACACAATACTCTTACGTCATAAAGACTCCTTCATAGCTTCAGTAAGTGCAATATACTCATATTCAGTTGTAGATAATGCAACTACAGACTGTTAACTGGATTTCCAACTTGTTGCACAGTAAAAAAAAGCTTAAATACAAAACCGGTCAAAGAAATATACTTATCAACATCAACATCATAATCAGCATCAATTTCTATCCCTACACCATTGCAATCAACTGTACTAGCTCCACCATAAACCATGGATGAATCAATATGACATGCAAAATATCTAGCTATCCACTTTACAGTATTCCAGTATTGTTTACCATGATTAGCAAGAAATCGACTGACAATACTAAGTGGATATGCAAGGTTAGGTCTAGTACAAACCATACCATACATTAAATTCCCAACAGTACTAGCATATGGAATATCATGCATTTCTTCTATCTCATTAGGGGATTTGGGAGAATCATCGACAGATAACTTGAAATGCTCTAAAAAAGGAATATTGACCTTCTTACTATCATGCATGTTTAATCTTTTGTCTAGCCTTTTAACATACTTAGATTGAGACAAAAAAATGTTTGTTTTCTTTTCGATCCCAAATTATGTTCATTCCTAATATTCTCCTAACATTGTCTAAGCCTTTCATATCAAATTCTATATTTAAAAGATCTTTCAACTTGTTAACCTCATGCATGGACTTACAAGCAATTAAAATGTCATCAACATAGAGAAGTAAGTAGATAATATTAACATTTAGAGACTTTTTTTTAAGTAAACACAACTATCATACTTGCTTCTACAAGCAATTAAAATGTCATCAACATAGAGAAGTAAGTAGATAATATTAACATTTAGAGACTTTTTTTAAGTAAACACAACTATCGTACTTGCTTCTACTAAACTCAGTGGATAACATATATGATTGAAACCTTTTATGCCATTTATGGATGATTGCTTTAAGCCATATAAAAGTCTTTCAAGAAGATATGTATTTTTCTCTTGCTTGGGAGTTTCAAATCCTGGAGGTCAGTCGTAGATGGTCTCTTCAAGCTCACCATGCAAGAGAGCTGTGTTAACATCCATCTGCTCTAACTTAAAATCAAGGTGAGCAATGAAGGCAAGCAATATTCCAATAGATGTGTGTCTTACAACAGAGGAGAAAACTTCATCATGATCTACACCCTCCCTTTGAGTAAACCTTTTTACAACTAACCTAGCTTTGTACCTAGGTTTGTTATTTTATAAAGGGTTCTCCTTAACTTTATAAATCCACTTGCAACCTTCTATTTTAGCATCTATAGGCTTGTTAACAAGAACCCAGGTTTGATTCTTTATGAGAGAATCATACTCTTCCCTCGTGGCGGCCCACAATTTATCTTTGTTTTCATCATTTATGGCCTCATTAAAAATGTGTGGTTCTTGATTAACAAATTAATTTCAGTTATCAGGGTCAGGGCATAGGAAATAAGGTCAGCAATCCCATACCTAGTGGGAGCTACAATGGTTCTTCTTTCCCTATCCCTAGTCAACTAGTAATTTCCTAGATTTTGGTTAACTTCTACTTTTCCTCCTCTTCTCCTACTTCTGAATTAGGTGACTCATCTAAAGTAGATGGTGGAGCCTTAATTTCTATAATAGGTACATCTTCTTGACTAGGTTGCAAAGTAGCTAGGGGAGGTGGTACTAAAACAGTTTCAGTGTTGCTAGTAAGGTCATTTGGTATAGACTCAATTTTCTCTTCTACACATACGCCATCTTTCCCTCATCAAATACAACATCTCTACTAATTAGAATTTTTGCATTATTCAGTTATATACATCATAACTTATATCCCTTAACACCTTTGGGATATCCTAGAAAGACATATTTCTTAGCCCTTGGATCTAACTTACCATCTTTTGGATAAGCATGAGCTAGACATCCAAAAACTTTCATGTGTAATAGATCCTAAAGACTACCTTACCAAAGCTCTTGGGGTGTTTTTAGATCAATAACAGTAATCAGACTCCTATTGATAATGTAGCATGTTGTTGCAACCCCCCACCAAAAAAAAAAAAAAACTTTTGAGAACGTTATGAATTTGACAACATGCACCTTACTCTCTCCATTATGGTTCGGTTCATTGTCTCTATAGCCTCGTTCTGTAGGGGTGTATCTACTATGATGAAGTGCCTAACCATACCCTTAGACTTATTAAAGTCATTAAACTCATGGTTACAAAACTCTAGCTCATTATTATCAGTTCAAATATTTCTAACTCTAAGGATAATTTTGTTATCTACAAGTGTTACCCGTTCTAAAACTTTACTAGTGCCGGATTTATTATTAAGGACATAAACCGATGTCTTTCTAGTACAATAATCTATAATGGATACGAAGTCTAGCCCCCCAATTGGTTGCTACACTCGAAGGACCCCATATGTCAGCATGCACAACTTTCTCTTAGCTGATCGACCATCCTTCCCAAATTTAACTCTCTTGGTTTTTCTATATACAAAATGCTAACACATGTCTACGTCTACTTCTTTTAGATTGGGAATAACATTTTGTTTGACTAATTCTTTAATTCATTGTTCACTAATGTGAGCTAGACACTTATGTCAAAGAGAAGTTTGGGAACTATCACTCTCTTTTACTAAGTCACTTGATCCTAGAACCGTTGAACCCTCTAAGAAGTATAGAGTATCTCTAAGATGCCCTCTAGTTGTTACCATGACACCCTTCATAACTTTAAGCATACCACCTTCTAACTTAAGTTTCTTTTAACTTCAGGCACATACCTTACTTGGGTAAGAACTCTAACATTTCCATCATGAAGTCTAAGCTTGACTGTTCCTTGACCTTCTACATTGTAAAAGTGTGGGTTCCCTAATATAACTTTACCTCCTGAACCGATTTAGAAGTCTTCTGGTCATTCTTTATTAGGGATCATATGGAAAGTGCCGCAACCTCATCTCGACGTGGAGTGGCCACGTCATCCCTTAAAGGATCTCTTTCGAGATAAGGGTTTGGAGTCACCACCAACCATATATAACGTGTGATTGGTCACTTAAAAATAAAAACGATATGTGAAAACAGATTTTGGTTCGGGAGTCGATTGAGCGTAGGGAAGGTGTTAGCACCTTACAACACCTGTTTAAAAATGGTTACCAAATTATATCATAAACTACCCTATTACATTTTACTTGGTCCAAAAGAAAAATATTTTTATGTTTTATTTTAAATGTCTCATGTTATTAATTCACTTTTTAATACAAAAACATGAATTAAAGGTATGAGTGGCACGAAGGTCATTAGAAAAACTTTACCCCCTCGAGAATATTGAAAGTTCAATGTTTCATCATTGGAGTTCTCAAATAATAAAATTTCAAAAAGGTTTGTTAAAAAAAAGTGATATTATAAAACTTATTTTCTTTTAAAAAATAAATCCTTTATTTTCCTTTTCTAGAAAACTTTAATTAGAGATTTAAAAGATTTTTTTAATACTTAACTTTTACTAATTTAAAGAAACTCAATTTATTTTTACGACAAAATTTATTTACAAAATGGTGTACTCTTTTTTATATTTAAAAAAACTTGCATTAAAATAAAAATAGGTTTAAAACTTAGAACTTAAGACCAAACCTATTTTTATTTATCTTCATTTTAAAAACTCTTTTTATTTTAAGACAAACTTTATTTATCAAAATCTTTTATTTTCTTTTTATAAACTTATTTAAAATTTATTTGATTAGAATTTCTATCTTTAAAAAAAAAACTTAATTTCTTATACTCACAGAAAAAACATTTTTTCCTATAAACATAAAACATTTTATCTCCAAAAAAATTTCTTTTCGTTATTTAAATTTTATTCCCCAAAGCTTTTTTACTTTTTTAGATTCCTTCCAAAAAGACCTTTTCACCCACCTTTACTCACTTAATCGTCGTGATGGAGTTCGTCACTGCTGGATTTGTTGTTGGAAAAATGGATCGCTGGAAGGGTCGTCGGAAAGTTTGGCAGGTGCCGCCGGAATGCTGGTTTGACGTGGTGTCTGTGGGGTGTGTTGCGGGAGCTCGCCGAGATCTGCTGTAGGTGTCTTGTCAAAGTTCATAGAGGATGTTGTCCAACGTCGAAGTGGGTCGCTAGAAGGTTGGGTGCTGGATCCGCTGCCTTTGACGCCGCCGGAAGTCGCTGTTCAAGTCGCCGCCAGTCAGTCGCTGCCGGATCTGCCGCACCAGTGTGCTCGCTGGAGTTTGTAGTCGCCGCCAGATCTGCCACGTCCGTATGTTCACCGAAGTGTGCCGCTACATTCTGTGTGGGTGCCGTAGGGATTCATCAGAGTGAGATCTATGTGGAAGAAGGTGGAGGATAATGGAAGAAGATGGAGGAAAAAGGAGAAAAGGTAGAAGGTGAAGAAGACGGTGGAGTTTAGAGAAAGAAAGGATAAAAATGAAAAAGTGAAAAAAAAGTAACTATAGAGGAAGATGCTAAGGTTTTAGAGAAAGAATAAAAAATGAAAAAAAAAAGTGGTAGAGTTTTGGGTAGTGGAGAAGAAGAGGGAAAAAGATTGGCCTTTTTACTCACTTCTCCGCAGCTCACTTTTTGCTCTACTCTTTGTTACGTGTGTTCCCCTCTTAAATATGCACAGAAACAACAGTAACAAAGGAGAGTCAACTAAGAAATAGAGAAAAAAGGGAGGAAGAGGAATAAGAGGATGTCACGTTACAGAGGTTTTAATGATGAAAAAAAAAATCAAACAAAATCAATCTTTTTTTAAATTAAAACAAAATCTCTTTATTTAGAACAAAATTATTTTTAAAAATATATTTTTTTTCTTATAAATCCCTTTAAATAAAATCCACTCATTTAACTTAAATAAAACTTTACCATAATAGCAATAATGAAGTAAACTTTAGTTTTTTATTTTTTTTTCAAATGAAAATAATTCAGATATAAAATGAAATAAAATTGAATAAGACCAAATACGGTGTCTACAGCTTGCCCCTTTGTGTATTCTCGTAGAACTAAAACGGTAGACAAAGGCAAAATGACAAAGTATTTGGGAGGTGGAAATTTTATTAAAAGAAAGCAAGATAGAGATGGACTTAGCTTGACAATAGGCAGGCTCTCAAAGGGACCTGCACTTAACACAGACTTTGACCTCGATCTTGGATCGGGTTCCATTTAACTAACAGGATAAATGCAACGAGCCTGGCTTGACACATACTTCAACCTCGATCTTGGATCGGGTTCAATTTAACTGAAGAGAAGATAAAATGCAACAAACCTGGTTTTTACGCAGGCTTCGACCTTGATCTTGGATCAAGTTTAATTTAACCGACAATAAGATAAAATGCAACATACCAGGATTTTACACAGGCTTCGACCTCGATCTTGGATCGAATTTGATTTAACCAAACATAAGATGCAACGGATCTGACTTTTATATAGGTTTCGACCTCGATCTTGGATCGAGTTCGATTTAATCGAAGGGAAGGTAAAATGCAACGGATCTGGCTTTTACACAAGCTTCGACCTCAATCTTGGATCGTGTTCGATTTAACCGAAGAGAAGATAAAATGCAACGGGCCTAGCTTTTACAATAGGCTTTGACATCGATGTTGGATCGGGTTTGATTTAACCGTAGAGAAGACAAAATGCAACGAACCTAGCTTTTACACAGGTTTAGACCTCGATCTTGGATCGTGTCCGATATAACCAATAATTTTTTAATGGAAGTTTCAAAAAAGCACACTTTTATATCAAAAAAACGGATTCATAAAACTATTTGGAAAAGCAAAGGGTATCGGGTAGCGTTGAAAGCTTTTTCACAACGAACCTGGCTTTTATATAGGCTTCAACCTCAATCTTGGATCGGGTTCAATTTAACTGAAGAGAAGATAAAATGCAACGAACTTGGCTTTTATACAGACTTCGACATCGATCTTGGATCAAGTTCGATTTAACCGAAAAGATTAAAAATGTAGTGGACCTGCGGTTTACGCGAGCTTCGACCTTGATCTTGGATCGAGTTCGATTTAACTAGAAAATATGAAAATGCACTAGACCTGTGCTTTACGGGGCTTCGACCTCAATCTTGGATCGGGTTCAATTTAACCAGAAAAGATGGAAAATACACTAGACCTGTGCTTTATGCGAGCTTCGACCTCAATCTTGGATCAGGTTTGATATAACCAGAAAACACAAAAATGCACTGGACATGCGCTTTAGAGGGCTTCGACCTCGATCTTCGGGTTCGATTTAACCAGAAAAGATAAAAAATGCACTGAACTTGTGCTTTGCACAGTCTTCGACCTCGATGTTGGATCAGATTTGATCTAACCATAAAAGATTTAATGCAATTTCGCGAAAAAGTTGAAGTGATTTGATTTACTAGGAAGTTGTTTACCTAAGTGCAGGGTTTAGAAATCCTCCTAAACATGCCTACATGCATGAGATGCGCACTTGACGCATGACGATGAGACTATCACAAACGACGTGTTCATGCAAATGCAAACTTCCAATGGTAGTATGTAGTTCTTATCATAAATGATGTTTACAAGAATTATGGTACATCTGCAAATGTGCATTGCCTCAATGTCATGGTTTATAAATGATGCTCTTTTTTATTTTTCATTTAATTTTTTTTATCACTTTAAAAATGATAACTCATTGACACTGTGTGACTGCATATGATCTGTTTTTTATTTAGCTTAACCAAAGAATTTGATCCTCAATGCATTATGCAATAATGTATATGCCTACTAAAAGTTATATGGATGCAATATGTATGCATGATACTCATTTTTGTTTTGGCTCAACCAATTAATGCAACTCTAAATGCACAATGCATATATATGCTAGAGCTAGATTGACGTAACATGTATGTATGATATTCAAATGAAAATTATTTATTTATTTATTTTTATGAAATAGTGATGCAAGTGATTTGAATATATGATCAGTAGAATTTGATTGGTAGAACATACATTGCAAAGCCATCATCATTTGTGTATTCTCATCCTTCTTATTAGCAAATACTTGACAAATAATCAAATGAAACAAAGTAATATCGACATTGGAGGAAACCTGTCAACTCTTTTTCTTTTTTCCTTTTCTTTTGCTTTCGCTTTTCCTTTTTTTAAATGAATTTCTTCACTTGATAAGAGATATATGCATCAAGGTAATTTCTCAGCCCTATTATGTTTTGTGGGGATTCTTAAATATATCTCATCTGTAGTTTAGAGAACTATTAAAGATAATTTATTATAAGCATTGTGCATCTTGCTTTGATTAAACTGCCTCATAAACTCAGCCTTGTAATTGACAAGAATATTGGATATAAGAAAATGAATTTGGCCGTAAGAACAAACGAGGATGGAAACCATGATTTTCCATCAAAGCTTAACGATTAAGAAAGTCGGTGAGCTTTCTTTTTTTTAGAAGACAAGAAATAGAAAAATAAAAGTTTAAGGATATTATTTACAAATCTCTTGAAAAATAAGAGATTAGAAAATTTTAAAGTTTTGGCGAGAGATTAGAGAAAAGTAGAAATGATATAATTTTTTTAGATAAATAACTTTGAGAACTGGTTGTAACTCCCCAATAGTTCATCTTGTGTACCTCACTCCTTTGAAATAACCTTCCTAGTTTTGAGCTTCGAAATGAAGTTGTTTATGGGCATGTTACTGCAGTCCACTTTTTGAATGTAAGGCTTTCTTTTTAGCCTTAGCTTCCAAGTGTAGTTCTTCATGGGAATGTTATCTGATAGTCCACTTTGTGAAGTGAAGAACCTCTCGAAATCAAAAGATTTTCTGCGAGAGAAATGGTACCTTCTTAGTCTGAAGATGGTATTTGTCTCAAAATTTTGTATAATGCAGCTATAATTTTGCACCGCTATAGTATTGCTCGAATTTGCCCTAGTTTGATAATTTGTAAAGAGGACCTGGAAGCCTGTGAAACTGTTGTTATGATCTATGTTGTTTGTCCCCGTCATTGAACTAAAGAACTGTCACGGCCTTCGACATTTCTCTTTTTTCTTTCCTTTTTTTTTGTTTATCTTTCTTTTTCCTTTTTTTTTATTTTTTTTCTACACAGTCTTTTTCTAAAAACAAAATATGGTGCAATCACATATAAAAAAGTTAACCATGCGTAAGTCACCTTTTGCAACCCTAACTGTTGTTCCAAATTATTTATTCCTTAATGCTACTCTAGTACTAAGATAAAAATGTCTCCAAACCGAACTGATCATCAAATGAGATTGAGGTATTGAGACTATTTATTGGGTCGCTAACTTCTCAACTCTCAAAATTACCATCCTCGATTTTCGAATCACTTTTTACTCAAAAGAAGGGAAGAGACAAAGGACTGTGTTAGGAGAACAAGATGAAATAGAAAGTGAAAGAAGGAAGTCAAAGTAGGGAAATGTTTGTGAATTACAAGTACCAATTCATGAAGTAGTAAATCATAAGAGCTCAAATACATATTTCATTACCTTCAAAATTCTCAATGTAAAATTAGGTGGATAATTTTGAATGTTTACCACACAATTAAATGTGGCAGCCTTAGTAAAAAGGATTTTTATGGTAGGTAAACAAATATGGACATTCATCACAAAAATTGTATGTGGTTGACTAAGCAAAAGATTGTTTTTTTGCAGTAAATGGTCAACCCTCAATATTTACCATATTTACTACATATCTGGTAGTCTAGCTCAAGGTAGATTAGACTCAAAGTGGGCAAGGCTTGAGGTTTTATAGAGTGAGAGCAGTTTTGGATTCTCACCTCAAAAGACATCCTTGTCCTAATATGAAATTTTGTAGCTTACTGATTACCACATGAGAAGAAATAGGAAAGCCATTTTGAGTTAGAGATTTAGCCCAACAACAAAGCTTGGAAAAATATCATTTAAAAGAGCGAAATAAAATAGTTGAGAGTTGATAATCTTTTTTTCTCATTGAGAACATTGAAAGCATTCATTTCTTCCTCTTGTTTTTTTTTACCCATTTCTTTTTTTTTTCCTTTTTTTTCACTTTTTTTTGTGCGTTTCCTTCAAGTGATTTACAATAATCGTTTTATGACTCTTGCTAAAGTCTTAACTAACAAAGGTAGATCTCACAAAATTATAATTAAAAATCTCCAAACATGTAATTCATTTTTCATCAAGAGTATTTTCAAAGAAATCATTTTTCATTTTGTTTTTTTTTATTAAACCAATCATATGATATGACGATGCATGAATGAATGTACGATTTTGAAATTTTCATTTTAAGAAAAATAGCTCAATTTTCACATACTCGCATTCTTTTTTAAACAAATACTTGGCTAAATCATGAGTAAATAAAACTTCATTGCCATTTTAACATTGGCAAGCTATGAGTCATTCGTATCTTCCAATCTTAGCAATTTAAAAGATGACTTCAAAGAAGAAATAGAAGCTATGAGTCATTCGTATCTTCCAATCTTAGCAATTTAAAAGATGACTTCAAAGAAGAAATAGACTTTATTAATAATGGGAAAATATTAGATCCACATTGATTTCCATAGTCTCGTGAACTCGTGATTCTAGTGCTTCATATGTGGACCATCTTCCTATGAAAACCTAAGTCATCATACCTTCATTATAACTTACACTTTATGCTTTAGTGAAGTATAGTTATCGGTTGAATGTCCTATAACTCCTCCATGATAGTTACAACAAGTATCGGGATCATACCACTTCAGGTATGGAGGTTGTACTGGTTGTACTGGTTTTGTGGGTATATGAATCAAAAGATTTTCCTCGAATAGGTGAGGTAACAACTTGGTATATGTTACCAGTATTGAGTCAATGTTCACTCTCTTAGGTTGCCTCTTTCCACTACGACCGTAGGAGAAATTTTGCCCCATTGCCTGTGGACCAAATTGCAGAGCAAGTGGATTTATAGGTGTAGATACACATATGTAATTAACTTGAGAAGAATTGCATGACATACAGCTTTGTTGGCGTCCTCTGTAATCACACTTTAACTTGGGAGCATAAGATATTACTTGGACTTCACCATCCTCCTTCTTGATGGAGTCTTCATTCTCTTCAATTGGCAATTCACTTGCGTAGCTAAATATCTTGTCATGCTTGACTCCGTATTCAATTCTTTCTCCAATCATCACGATGTCTGAAAAATTGGTTGATGCAGTCCCTATCATTCAAAGGTGATTGTACTTGGGTTGCTATGTCTTTCCACCTCTGGGCATACACTTTAAGCTCTCTGTGCTCTTAATCTCCATTTTCTGCAAGTCTAGTCGATCTGGAGTCATGTCTATATTATGCTTGTATTGCTTTATAAATAAATAAATCAAACTTTTCTAAGAGTAAATACATGCATTATTTAACTACATATACCAACGATTAGCTGACTCAATTAAGCTGTCTTAGAAAAAGTGTATAAGTAGCTTATCATTATGAGGATGTGCTGATATTTTCCAGCAATACATAATGAGGTGGCTTATGAGACAAGACGACGTCATACTTTTTAAATTTAGGCACTTTGAACTTTGGTGGAGTACCACACTTGACACGAGACATAGTTGTGTAAGATCGATGTTGCCGGAAGATGTTAGTTCCTTAAATTGCCTTTAATCTTTCTTCTAGTATTTCAACTTTTTCACTTGTGATAACTTCTTTGTCATTTTCTGCCGACGTTGCATGTAAGGCAATTCAGACTGGGAATTATAACATTTGCATTTGGTAATCCCTCGTTTGGAAATGTAAATCCAGCTTGATTACTTGTACGGATCTATTAACCTTCTTTAAGAACTGGCAATTTGCCCACTAATCCCAACGTGTTCAAACGACTATACAATGATTGGGTTCCTTTGTCGGTTGGTGGAAAGAGGTGCCAGACTCTGGTAAATCACGAGGATCAGGCTGAGATACTACCCTAAACCTTTCTCTAGATTAGCGAGAATCATTGCAACTTGTCCTCAAGATTCTTCTCTTATTTTCTTTAGCTCAGCATTCAGTTTTTCCATGTTTTGTTTACTATGTACCTTGTTTAGTAAGAATGTGAGCTATCTTTCTTTCCAAAATAAAGAAATGAGAGTTATTGTTGATAATGTAATGGAGAATTGACAAAAGTTTATATTTTTTTTTTAATAAAATAGAAATTCATATGCATGATGAGATGATGTTATACAAATGTTGGATCAAAAATTGGGAGAAAATTTTGAAATAGTTATGAACATGCATGTGGAATGATGCCTGCCAAATATAGACCCCTTTTTTTAGTGATGCATGGGTACGATGGACATGTACAATGATACATGCAAGATCAATTTTTTTTTTAATTTATGATATGGACACATAGGAAATGATGCATGAGAAATATAGCTGCTTTTTTAATTTAATTTTCTTTAATAAAAGAAACTTACCTAAATATGCTACCAAACGTCCCAATGATATGATTAAACTTCATGCAACGATGAGTAGGTTCTAAATGCATGTAAATGTAATGGTAGACTGTAATTAAAACAATTTTTGTTTTTTTTGTTTTTTTAAACTTAAATTTTACTAATGTAAAGGAACTCAATTTTTTTTAGAACAAAATTTATTTACAAAATTCTATACTCTTTATTAAAAAGAAGTTTATTTCCAAAGACTTTATTTTGAAACAAAATCCTTTATTTGAAAATAAAAGTTTTTATTTATTTTATATTAAAAACAAACATGTCTAAAACTCAAATACAAAATCAAACCCATCTTTATTTATTTTCATTTTAAAAAACTCTGTTAATCAAAATCTTTTATTTTCTTTTTAAAAATTTATTTAAAACTCACTTTAAAGATTTTCTTTTTTTTCTTTTCTAAAAAACTTAGATTCTTTTACTCATAGAAAAACATTTTTTCTTATTAACGAAAAAAAACTAAATTTTTTTCCAACAAGCTTTTTTTCTTTTTCAGTTTCCTCGCAAAAAATACATTTTCACCCACCTTTACTCACTTAATTATCAGGATGGAAGTCGTCACTGCCAGATTTGTTGTTGCAAGAAATGGATCGTCGAAAGTGTCGTCTGAAGCTTCGCAGGTGCCGTTGGAATGCTGGTTCAACGCCGGATCGTGGGTGTGCTGCGGGAGCTCACTGAGATCTACTGTGGGTGTGCTATCGGAGTTTGTAGAGGATGTTGTCCAATGCCAAAGTAGGTTTTCAGAAGGTCGGGCGCCTGATCCGCTACCTTTGACGCCTCCAGAAATTGCTATTCGCACCACTGTCGGTCGATCACTGCCGGATCTGTCATGCCGGTGTGGTCGTTGGAGTTTGCAGTCCCTGCCGGATCTGCCACGCCGGGGTGTTCGCCAGAGTCTGCCGCTACCTTCTGTGTGGGTGTCGAAGGGGTTCGTCATAATGAGATCTATGTGGAAGAAGATGAAGGATAAGGGAAGAAGATGGAGGGAAAGGAGAAAATGTAGAAGATGATCAAGAAGATGGTGGGGTTTTAGAGAGAGAATAAAAAATGAAAAGAAAAGTGGCTAGAGTTTTTGGTAGTGTAGAAGAAGAGGGAAAAAGATTTAGTTTTTTAGTCTAACTTCTCAACAGTTCTCTTTTTGCTATGCTCTCTGTTTTGTGTCATGTGTGTTCCCCTCTTAAATATGCATAGTAGCAATGATAACAAAGGAGAGTCAACTAAGAAATAGAGAAAAAAGCAGAGGAAGAGGGAGGAGGGGGTGTCACGTTATAGAGGTTTTGAGGATGAAAAAAATATATGGATATGCATTAGAATCCCGATTATGATCTCTCGGTTCGAGAAAACAAAATAAAATGATAAAATTATTTCTTCTCACCCAAAAAGAATCAACCTTTTTTAAAATTAAAACAAATTTTTTTATTTAAAACATAATTCTTTTTTAAAATAAAATCTTTTTTATTTTCTTACAAGTCCCTTTAAATAAAATCCACGTTTTTTTAATTTAAATAAAATTTTACCCTAATAGTAATAATAAAGTAAAATTTAGTTTTTTCTTTTTTTTTTCAAATGAAAATAATTAAGATATAAAAATAAAATACAATAAAATCGAGCCGGATCGAATACGAAATCGATAGAAAGAACAACCGAATCTAAAATCCAAGTTTAATTTTCACAAGTGGTGTTAACCATAAGGACTTCATTGTACTCTTCACTTATCATAACAACACTAGACTCTCCTTTCTCTTTATCTGATTAGTTTTTATTCCTAAAGTCTGTATTCTTCTAATTGGCACTCTTTAGTACAATGGTAACATTTTCTACTTTTATCCCCCTAAGACTTGGATCTATCTCTTCTTCTACCCCTTTGACCTTCCGATCTCTCTACCATACAAATATTCACTAACCTTTTTTTTTTTGGTAATTCCATTTCTTTAGTTCTAATGGCAGTAAGCACAACATTAGTAGTTAACTCATCCCCTATCATACTTCGTAGCATATTTCACATCATTATATGCATCAGTCAAAAAGTTAACAAGAACAATAACATGATTCTCATTGAAAAAAGTTCACACCTATATTCTCCACCTCATAATAATTCTATGGAATTCATCTAAATTATTCTTCATGCTTTTACTAGAATTCATTTTAAACCTAAAGAGTTTAGACTTAATAAAGATCGTGTTAGATAATGATACCTTTTGATAGGTTAATTGTAAATTACTCCAAAGCTTACCGGCAGTATCCTCGCTCCTCATTTGTCGAAAAACCATGTCAGAAAAATGCAATATGATAAGGCTTTGAGCTACCTTATTTATCTCAACCAATTGGTCCACCATTACACTAGCCGAAATGTTGGAGGATAGCCATAATTTTAATCTTCCAGAGACTGAAGTCTCTTGCCATCAAATCACTCCACCTCGAACTTTGTACTCATCTTGCAACACAAAATAAAATTGGACAGCAAACCTTTTTCAAAGAATAATAAATTTGAAGAATATTGCTAAAAAGAAATTATTCAAGAAAAATATGCACAAAATTCTTTTATCCTAAAAAGTATGCAATTTACACGGATTACACGGGATTAAGCTCTGATACTAATTATTGTTATTAACTCAATAACAATCCCAATGGTTTTCCAACAATTATTTTGTCCCAATGGTTTTCCAACAATTATTTTGTCAAAATAGTAAGTATACAAGCGATTTTCAGTAATTTACATCGCTGGCTAGATTCGATATGGAACTAAAAATCAGTATATGTGAGAAATAACACGAGATTTATAGTGGTTCAGTCCGTTAAGACCTACATCCACTTGCAAAGATGATAACTTTGTGAGTTTAAGGATCGAAATATTACAATTACATACAACATAATGTTCATAAGGAATAAATGCACAAAAAAAAATTAAAGAGAGAACGGAGAGATACAACCTTTGTTGTTTTCCTCTCGGTCTCCTCACGGATTTGAATGGACAGCCTGTTCTTTCGCCAGAAATATTCCTTACGGCTGCAGCAAGTCCGACGATTGATTCCTCTCTGAACTCGATGCCAGATGCAACACACGAATGGATATTTTTCTCCACGCCCAAATCAGACGAAGTCGATAATCTATAGTGCTGGTTCTCCTCGACGGAATCGCTAGATCTCCTAGGCAGCAGCAGTTGTTCACAGCAATGGCCTTCTCGACAACGGTGGCGCTTCGAGAATGTAAGTTTTCCTCTCTCTCTCTCAATATTTTTTCTTGCAAATGTGTTGAGGCTAAAGTTTCATCCCCTCAAATGAAGACTCATAAAGATGTTATTATATGGTTCTTAAACACACAAAAGTGAGGTAAAAAACGAGAGTAAGCCCAATAGTAAAGGGGTAAATTAATAAGGTAAAATTGGAAAATAGTGTTGGGAAATTAATAGCTGAACAATTTCCCTTCCCACACGAATATACAAACATAACTACAATATGCAAATAAGGAAAAAACTGTAAACACAAGAAAATGACATAGCAAAATTATATTGGTTCACCACTAAGTACTACGTCAAGTCTTCCACCCAGATGTGGGTAATTCATTAATATTGTCAAGAATTGGTAACAATAAACTTTCCCCAAAAATATCTCCTAGAATATCTCCTAGAGGTACCAACAAAAGCCTCTAACTTTTAAGCAATCTAACGACTTAGGTACAGGAATGAAAAACTCAACTCCAAAAATATCGATCTCAATCTACTCTTTCTGTGTTGCCAACACCTGAGCCTCGGTCACAAAATTGCTGCAAAAATACCCAAAAATCTGCAGCACAAAAAACCCACTACTTTTGTTTTTACGGCTGCTCTCCCAAAAAATGTTAGTAATATATATATATAAGTGCTGAAAAAACCTAACGAGAGTTTGGGCTTTTGGCCCATTAAATTTTGGCTCCAAGCTCTTTTTGATTCTGCATCGAGACTGGGCAGCTCTACGTGGTTGTCACTACGGGTTTCCGACGTGGAGCGGCCAACTTTCTTCCTGAGATGAGAAAAATGCAGTCATCACCAGTCTTTATTTATAGGGTGTGATTAGCCACCCAAATGCTTGAATAAGTTGATATGCACAAAAAGATATAGGTTCGGGGATCTTTTGTGAGGTATTAGCACCTCATAACACTCGTTTCATGACCTTTGCTTTTCACTCACATGACGGTCTCATTGTATTTTCTGTGATACAAAAAGTTACTTTTGTGTGATTTTTTTTTAATTGGAATATTTTGATGTTCAATGAACGATAATTTATTTTTCATATTATTTTCAAGAAAATGACCTTTAAAAAAAGAATTTTATTTTTATTTTTAAATGTCTCACATTTTATTGATCATTATTCGTAAGGTAAATAATGAACAATAATTATGAGTGGCCTAAAGCCATTAAGAAAATTTTGTTTATTTAAATTTAAATTGGTCTCTCAAAATAAATTGATCACCTCAAGAATATTAGGGAATCGGCATCTTGAATTCTCATAAGATTTAGAAAAAGATTTTATTTTTTGACTTTTAGAAATATCATGAGTGCTTTTAAAAATGTCAACTTTTTAGGAGGAAACGTCTTTATAAAAATGTTTCTTTTATCATTTAAATATTTTTTTTACAGCAAAATTTTCCTTATAAAAGAAGATTTACAAAACGAAATATATTTTTATTTTTTAAAGAAAAGATATTTATTTGCTTCAAAATATGATATATTTTTTTTAAGGGAAAAAACGCGAACAATTTTATATTGATATTTCAATTACTTTTCCAAACCAATTGGGGATAAATGAGAAAATGACTAAAAATTCATTAGGAAACATATTAAAAATCAAATCTTGACCTAGTGAGATATTGATTTTTACCCTTAAGAATCCAAGAAGATCAGCCTCCCAATATTTTGAGGTTACATCGTTGGGAAGTTTCCTTTTGAGAATTGAAATTAAAAACCTTTGATAAAATTAAAAAATCTCCACCGAGTAATATCGTGATGACAATTACATAATATATACATATTCGTCGAATATTATATGCGTAATCTAAATAAACATGTTATAAAAAATTGGACCAATCAAATGTGATGTGACAAGAAACAATAGTATAAAATTAGCAACGGAGATAAATGAATAAAGAAAAAGGAACAAAAAACAAAAGAAAATAAGGAAAGAAAAAGTAGTCTAAATATGAATGAATCAAAATTTGCAATTATAAAATGACTAAAACAAGATATGACGAAATAAACCAACCTATTTTGACTTTTTATTTGATGAAAACATGAAAACTTACCACCTTGGAAACAATCTTTTGGATTTTGGGAAAATTGACAAAATAAGCCTCCTGCAGGAACCTTTTAAATTTTTTAATCGCCATTCTCAAAACACAAGTTTTCTAATCATTTGCTGACATCACCTACTTTGCCAAATGACCTCCAATGCCCCTCCTTAACTTGGCCCAAATTTTAGTTTTCCCTCCTCCCTTACTTAGGTAATACGAATAGTCCGTTCCATCTTTAGCGCACTCACACTGTAGCATTCTTCGCTCGACTCAGATTTGACTGTCTTCACCTGCGATTGAAATTACATTTCTCTAAATCTCGTTATCTTTCTCCATCGTATTTCGATTACGACTCGCTAAGGTAACTCTGACCCTGTCGTCTTCAAGCGGTGAGACGAAGTGATTTTGGTTGCAGATTACAACGAAGGAGATTTTAGATTACAACGAAGGAGATTTCATCGTTAACTTTGGGTTAGTGCATTTATCTCTCGAATAGCTTAAGATTTTCATTTTAATTACCACTATTTTAGCTATTGTTTGTAAGTTCTGTACAACCCCGACGTTGTTCTTCTGTCTCTTTTGCGATTTTTGTGGATTTTTTACACTGCATATCTAGGGCTTTCGAAGAAGAGGAAAATAATACGTAATCGGCGCTAGGGAAATGAATCGATTGAGACTAAAATCGTGTTTTTGAAAACTAATACTGGGGGGGGGGGCTGAAGTTGAAATAGCTAGAGCCAAAAATGAGATCGAGAAATACAGTGAACATGAAAGGTCGAGAGCTAGAAAAATCGATAGCTACAAAGATCGAGAGCGAGACATATCGAGAACGAGAGAATCTCCATTGATTTACAATTATCGTGAGTGTGCTAGGAAGAGCAAAATCGAGAATCATCGTGATGGATACAGTGAACTTGAAAAATCGAGAGCTAGAAATATCGAGAGCTAGAACATCGAGAGCTAGAAAGATCGAGAGCGAGAAATATCGAGAACGAGAGAAGCTCAATTGATTTGCAATTATAGGGTGTGAAATAGGTAGAGAAACATCGAGATCGAGAAAAATTACAGTGTTTTACATTTTGTATTTGAACTAGTTGCGTGTTCCCCTTTCCCTGTCTTCTTAATCCGTGATTATGTATCATGTTCAATTATTAAATTTTTGAACTACTTGCGTGTTTCCGTTTCTCTATCTGCTTAATTTGTCATCATATATCTTGTTCAATTTGTTGCAGGTGCACAATGGACCATCAGTTGAGGATTAAGGACAATGACCGCTTTCCGGATCAAGCCACCAGCATGTCTCACTTGAGCAATGTCAACAGGCTTATCAAGGATAAACTCACAGCGGACCAACTTGATATGTTCCGTAGAAGAACAATATTTGGTCGATTTGTCGACTTGGAGATGATGTTCTGCAGTGGTGTAGTTCATCACTTTCTGTCAAGGGAGGTTGCTAGGAGCAGTGACGACAGCATGAGTTTCTTAATTGGTGGCAACGTGTTGACATTCTCGAAGGATCAATTCATGCTTATAACGGGATTGTGGCGGCTGCCCGGAAAGGTGGTCCAGAAAAAGATTGGAAAGAATAGGTTGCGGAGGAAGTACTTCAACGATGAAGCCTCCATGCTGCTCGAAGAGTTTGTGGAGGTTTACAAACAGACTGATTTCGAGGACGACGAGGACGCCGTTAAAGTGACATTAATTTTGTACACGGAGCTTGTGATGATGGGAAAGAGCAAGAGCAAGTCGAAGGTTGACATCGACTTGTACAACCAAGTCGATGACTTGGACTACTTCAACCATTTGGACTGGGGTTCTGATGTCTGGAGTAGGACAGTTAACGGTTTGAAGCGTGCGATGAATGGAAAAGTTGCGCTATACAAGAACAAAGTAAGAACGAACAAAAAGTATCTAGTAAAGTATAGCCTACAGGGATTTCCGCTTGCGTTTCAGGTAATCAATACGTATGCATACTCGTTGTCCTTGTTTGTGAAAACTTTTTTTAGGTGTGAGACTAAACTGAAATTTTATATTCAGGTGTGGATATACGAGGTTGTCCCATCTCTCATCACTCCCGGTGTCAATCGTTTGAGCGAGACCGCCATTCCCCGGATAATTCGGTATTCGTGCAGTAGAGTCGTCGATACAAAAGATCTGGGGGAGGAGGTCCTTGGTTCAGCGGTGGTAAGTGATCTATAACATGTTTATTGTTGTCTAGTTGTAATGGTATTTACACTTCCTTATGTTCTTGTGATTTACGTTCAGTTGGTCATATCTTATCCACTCGTGGAGACGGAGCTGGATAAGGACTACCAGAGGTGTCCATTGGACGAAAGAGAGGTGGTTGATTTAACTGCGCCTGGGTGTTCCACCTCCGACAGTGATGATGGACACAATCCTTCCCCCATCACCGACAATCTTGGCGACGAAGACGATCTCCCACTCGACGATGCGCATTCGTTGGAAACGAATGTACAGGCAATGTCAGATGAGTCTTCGGATATGCCACGTACAGAGGCCGCATCTGAAGGTGGGCAACGGACACCGGTCGAAGTACTTCAACCAAGTACTTCTATTCGATCGAATGTGGGGCAAAGCACGCGGCAATCACCGCGAGCGACATCACGCGATGTTTTCCCTACACAACGGCACGACACCCGTCGATCGAATGATAGATTCGGGGCTATGGAGAGAAGGCTGGATCTTTTAGCTTCAGACATGGCGGAGGTGAAGACGGATTTGGCGAAGGTCAAGTCCGACTTGAGTGAAATGAAACTCATGCTTCAACGGTTGTGCCAGGTAGCTTTTTCCTATGACTTGGTATAGTTCGTATACTGTATGTATTCATTCAATCGAAGTGCTAATACGTTAGTTCGTTTGCAGATCGATAGGCGAGAGGTGAATATTGGTGTCTCTCCGTCGGATACAGTCCACGTGTCACATCCATTGGTATCCAATGTTATCCCCGAGCATGATGGGGATGCTGATGACCACCAACCTGGAGGTTCCGATGCTGGAAAGAAGGACGATGTGGTTCCTGTAGAAGCGTCGTTGCATGAAAAGGCAACGGATGGAGTAGAGATGACCATACCCCCATCCGATCTTGGAGATGCAGAACTGACCAACCCCACGTGTATTGTCGATTCGGTGGAGTTGGATGTTGCAGTGGTGACACCCATTGTTTCGACAGAGATGGTGGAACTCGAAATGACACCGCCAATAGTACAGGATCCACAAGCAGAGACGACGTCCGATCTAACCTTCGAGCCTCCTGCCTCAACCAACATTGATGGTCCGTGTGGCATGATCCATGGGCCTCGTCAAGCCGAGCATATTGAGTTGGCCCTTACACCAGCGGATACGAGCCCCACTACTCAACCTATTCCCACACTTACACCAGCATATACGACTCTCATCCCTCAACCTATTCCCACCCTTACACCAGCTGAAAACCCCACCACCCGTCATCCGAGTGATCCCGTGGGTTCTACTAACCTCGCGTTAGACAAAATTTCTGAACCATTGGCCATCGTGCACCAGCCAACTAAGGAGAAGAACCCCCCTCATGGCAAAAAAGCCACCACAATCCGATTTACGGCACCGCAAGAAGCCCCACTCTTTGTCAGCGGTTCTGCTGTTAACGAACCCACTAAGCCGAAGAAAACTGAACAACAAACCGCTCCTAAGCAGTCGGCCTGGAAAATCGAGGTATGGTCCTGCACACCCTTTTCTAAACTTAACAAACTACGTACAGCATAAAAAATTACCTCTTCTTTGTGTTTTGTAGGTTTCGTATCCCGACGAAACAAGAAGGACCGAGCGTAAGCGGACGGAAACGAAACCATTCAGTCCGAAGGACACGCGTTGGTAGAAGAAGAAGCAGAAGATGGTGGATGTGGATCTCGTACCTGCCAGCCAGGTTAGGCAATTCCGTCCCAAATACAACCCGTTGCATAACTTTCCGGATGCCAAGTTTAGGGAGATGATGCGTTGGGTACGGGACCCTGGGAATGACAAAACAACGCCGCCGTCTACAACTTGGAATGTGCAGAGCGGATATTCCAGAAGATTCTTCATTAACATCCTCAATCCTAAGGAGAAGGTGGAAGACCCGGTAAGTGATACAACACATCCCATTACCCTATGCCCATTACTGAACTGTGTTTCACCAAACATATCTGCTGTCCTCGTGTGTGCAGGAAGCTGCTGTCATTCTATATTTCATTATGAGGAAGCTTGGTAGTCGGCCGCACCTGTGCGTTCATAAGTTTTCTGTCCTAGACCCACTACAAATGGTAAGATAGGTAGTTCATTCATACACGCATAATATTTGTGTTTCGACGAACCTAATGGTGATTGTGTTGTGTGTGTGATGTTGCTGTTATGCAGCAAGTTCTTGCCGCTGCAGGTGGTCCCTATGCACGAATCAAGGGGAAGGTCGTCCAGGACACGACCAATACTTGGGACGAGTATAAGGAGTGCATGGATGTCGTGCTGGGTCAGGTGGAAGATTTCATTCCATCCTGGGTGGACGTCGACGTAGTGTACAGCCCGCTCTGTATCAAGGATCACTGGGTCCTGGTTGCGATAGATATGACCCAATCCGAGATTTTTGTATACGACTCATTGCCAGGCCACATTTCCACGTCGAAGTTGCTGACAGACATGCGGCCGTTGAGTCATACAATCCCATCGCTTTTGTACGCATGTGGGCTGATGGATACGGCCGATTGCAAGCTGAAGAGGACTCCGTGGCGTGTATACCGTCCTACGACCGACACGAGGCAGAAAGGTAGTATAGACTGTGGTATTTTTGCATGTAAATTTTTGGAATATCTTGTGTCGGGTAATAGTTTAGAAACTCTTGTTCAGGCTCAAGTGTCGCACATTAGAAGGCAGTATGCGACACAACTTTGGCATAATGAACCTTACTTTGAATGAACCATTTTTTTTCCATTGCATCTTTGAAGCTCGCTCTCGATTTTATCCACTCTCGATCTCGATCTTACTCGATCTAACCCGAACTGACTCGATCAAAATCGCTCTCGATGTTATCCAGTCTCGATCTCGATCTAACTCGATCAAAATCGCTCTCGATGTTATTCACTCTCGATCTCGATTTAACTCGATCTAAACCCCCTCGCTAACTCGATCAAAATCGCTCTCGATGTTATCCAGTCTCGATCTCGATTTAACTCGATCTAACCCTCTCGCTAACTCGATCAAACTCGCTCTCGATGTTATCCACTCTCGATCTCGATCTCGATCTTACTCGATCTCGATCTCGATATTGTCGTTACAGCGCATGATCACGATCATTCTCGCTCTCGATATCGTTTTTTTTTCACAGTCACTTCTACTTCTTTCTCTTTTCTTTTCACACACGTCGTCAGATGCATTTAATGCGATGTGGCTGTTTGAACTGTGTGGCAGAGTGAATGGTAATAACATGTCATTCACCAATCCACTCGCATTAAATTTATTTATTTCATTTTGTCAGACAATTTTTTCCCAATATGAAAGAAATTAAACCCATCCAAGCCCCCCCCCCCCACTGCAGCATTAATTTCCTTTTCTTCTTCTTCTTCTTCTCCTCCTCCTCCTCCTTGCTCGGTTGTTGAAGCATCCGAATGACATTGATTGTATTACACTTCTTTATCACGTTGTAAGCACTCTCTCACAACCATTAATGTGTATTCACGTGTTAAATTAAATATTCTGATGATTGATTAATACATCAGACTTTTACCAACATTCCCTGTCACGTTTTTTTTAACTATCCCACACTCATTGAACTAGACAAGTACGTATTAAATAGCAACCGTTTGAGGACTCTGTGGCCTACATGTTTTGTTCGATAATCTAAAATGCTGTCCCCCTTCTATAATGCAGGATGGAGATTGGTAAAAGTTTATTCATAAGATTTGGTGGTACGTGGGAAGACAACACAAATTCGTATGTCGGTGGTGAGCTAAAAGGAATAATTGTCCCACTTACAGTAACGTACAAAGAACTGAAAAATCGGTTGTTTAGACTAATGAAAGTCGACCAAAAATGGGTACGACCTGGTAATTAGGGTACCTTACCACTTGGCATGCGATTCACCGCCAATGTTCGTAACGGATGACGATGACCTCCGATTTGCATTAGTCCAAGAACAGGTTTCTAAAGTCCCACTGTTTGTATCGACTATCCCCCGCGAAAGTATTGACATACAGTCATCTAGATTAAACCAAGATGGAGAGCAGTCCATTCCTAATGGAGGATCTGTACCGGAAGAAGGTTCCACGAGGGTAGATGAGTGGGGGTTGAACGACGTATACATGCAGGACATGTACAGTTCAGACTGTATATACACTCAAGACTCGGAATTGGTCGCCCCCGCGACGCGCATGTCTCCCGTAATGCATGTCTCATCAGATGAGATAAATAATACAGCATAAGTACAACATGCAAGTCCTCGTACGGTACATGTATTCCTATTTGATGAATTAAATAATACATCACAAGTACGACATGCAAGTCCTTTGACAGTAGAACCCTCATCCAGTGACCCTCGTAATGTTGCTGGTCAACAAATACCAGTACCTCAATCCCCAAGCACCGTGACTATAGAACAGGCCAAAAGGTACAACCTTTTACCAGGCGGATCGGAACTGCACGTGGGGAAGATATTTGTTTCAAAGCAAGACCTACGTATGGTGCTGTCAAATGCAGCGATGCGATCTAATCGTGAATACAAGGTCAGTAGGTCAACGAAATCAAAATTCAATGTTCGCTGCATTGACAATACATGCAATTGGAGGGTTGCGGCCCACTCCGTCGGTAAATCTTCGATATTTTGTATATCAAAGTATGTAGATGCACACACCTGCACGATTGACAGTGTGAACCACGACCACAAACAAGCGAGCAGCTGGGTCGTAGCGAATCTTATTAAGGATGGAGTTGCTGGAACCGGTCGTATTTACAAGATAAAGCATATTAAGGAGGATGTCCGTAAAGAGTACGGGGTGAACATAAGTTATGACAAGGCCCATCGAGCACGAGAGTTAGCATACACTATTGTTAGGGGCAGACCGAAGGACTCCTACATGCATCTCCATGCGTACGGTGAAGCGATAAAAATAGAGAATCCAGGTACTATTTTCCACCTCGAGACTGAAGGTTCGCTTAACTTCAAATACCTGTTCATGGCATTGGGTGCCAGCATTAGAGGGTTTCAGTCAATCACAAGGCGTGTAATTATGGTTGATGGCACACATTTGAAGGGGAAGTTCAAAGGAGTGCTACTAATAGGTGTCGCCGTGGACGGGAATAATCAAATATATCCACTTGCATTCGCAATTGTAGACAACGAAAGCGATGCATCGTGGAAGTGGTTTATCAAGAACTTGAAGGACATGATCGGAGACCAACAAGAACTTGTATTCATATCTGATCGACATGTAAGTATCACCAATGCAACAAGTGAGATATTCCCGGACGCATTCCATGATATATGCACTTATCACCTAGGGAACAACATAAAGTCTCGATTCAATAATGCTGCATTTTACAAATTGTATTAGGATGCAGCGTATGCGTATCGGAAGTCACAGTTCACGTACTACTGGAACCAGATACTGTCGATTGGATCGGGTTCACTTGCCAAATACTTACAAGAAATTGGGATAGAACGGTGGGCCCGATGCTACCAAGTTGGTAGAAGATATGAAAACACGACGACAAACAGCGCTGAGTCGGTAAATGCCCTCCTTCGAGAGGCTAGAGAGTTACCTATCACTAAGATTGTCGAGTTCATCCGCGAATTGCTACAGAGATGGTTCCACGAAAGAAGGATTCACTGGTCCACCCAAAACACCTCTCATTCAGACTATGCAGAAGAGCGACTTGCAGTACAGTTTGAGAAGTCTCGTCGCTACACAGTCAAACCAGTCGACTGGTGCATGTTTCATGTTGAGGACGGTTGATTTGAATGCCCGTACATGTACATGCATGGAGTTCCAGTACATGGGCATTCCATGTTCGCACGCAATTGCAGCAGCGAGGCACAAGAATATAAATTGCCACACGTTGATCGATCCATGCTACAGTGTGGACTCCCTAATTGGTGCCTACGCCGAACCAATCTTACCGGTAGGCCACATGTCGGAATGGAAAAGGCCAGCTGATTACCAGCCTATTCCCGTCCAACCACCACGTCTTGTTAAACGTACAGGCCGGCGTAGAACGCAATGGATCGCCTCAACCGGTGAGCGTCATGGTGTGAACAAGTGTTCTCGATGCGGTACATCGGGTCATAATAGACAAACATGTACTAACCCAATTACATAGGCACGGACATCTAGATGCATATATGGGGGGGGACGGTGTAAGTCAATCAGATAGGGCAGTTCCTCCTCTATGAGAACACCCAACAACTTTCGTAGTAGTATATAAATTTGTACTTCAGTATCTGGAATCTGTCTCGCTTTATGGCTTATTTTGTCTCGCTCTCGTTGTCTCGATCTCGCTGTATCGCTCTCGTTGACTCGTTCTCACTGACTCGATCTCGCTGTCTCGCTCTCGATGCTTCGCTCTCGATGTCTCGCTCTCGATGTTATGCTCTCGATCTCATTCGCTATCCTTTTTTTTTCGTTCTTCTCCATGTATATTTATAATATCGCAAAGATAACAACCTATCTTTCTCACTATCTCACTTTCTAAATTTCTCGATTTCTCTCTTTCTCGCTATCTCGCGTTCTAGACGTATGTATCCATACCCACTTATCTTATAATTAAGAGGTTAGTAAGAGGGAGGGTGGTTAATCAATTAATGCGCCTTTTCAAATCCTCAGTCCCAGTTGTCTTTCCACCTTTCCAATGCAGTAATTAATTACTCTTCCTCTTCCTTCCTACCCGTTATCCCAATTTTCGATTTAATTATTTTTTCAATTTTCCATGAAACCAACCAAGAATTTCGCTATATATAGATACCACAAAGTACACAACAACGACATCCAGATTAGAAGTATCTATCTATCTAACATTTATTAGAAGCAAACATGTCAACATCTTACGAGTCGGACGGTTCCTCTTCCGATGAAGCAACCAGTCCTATCTCAAACCATCCCTCCTCCTTCGCGGAGAACGGAGTGCCAATTAACGGTCCTCTTCAACAAGCACGGGAAGAAAACGGCCAGCTCAGGAGAGAGCTATGTCGAACGCAACACGAGCTCTACAACATGAGGTATAAGTTAGCCCGAGTTGAAGAAACGCAGGACTTGCTGGAGGGACTGCTGAAGGAGGAGAAGGAGGAACGACTTCGTCTGGAGGACAGGGTGGATCAGTTACTGGCCCGTCTACGCCGATACCGTAATAATAATAATAATTTGTAAAATCCCATTTTAGTAGTAGCTTATGGTTGTTTTGTTTAAGCTACTAAAAAAACACTTTTTGTAATGGGATGGATGGATGGAGCCCCTGTTTCCTACTTTAATGAATCAATTATTATTATTTTGTTGTTTTACTACTTACTTACTGCTTGCTTACTTCTCAAAATCCTACAGTTCTTTCTTTCTCTACATGCTCATTCTCGTTCGTGATAATTTTCGTTGATTTTCGTTGTACTTCTAAAAAAATTTATCCTTATTGTCATCACGGTCGCTTACTTATTACGCTATTTTTCTTCTTCCACATTATTATATATCCACTTATATGCTGTTAATCGTTCATGATGATGTCTCATTTTCGTTCAAGCTCATTCTCGTTCAATCTTATTCACGATCTCTTTCGTTATCTGTTTTGCACTCTCGCTGCTATTTTCCACTGCACCCGTTTATTCTCAATAGACTGAAATCGAATAAGTATAAAAAAATTAGATGCAGCCTTTCTTTAATTTAAAGAACATCAACCAACAATTGAAAGAATTAAATTTCACGTCTTTTCATCTCTCTCGCTCTCGTTCATGCACACTCTCGATCAAGCCCATGCACGTTCTAGATGTACGCTCTCGTCAAGCTCATGCACGCTCTCGTTGTACGCTCTCGATATCGATCACGATCAACCTCATTCACGCTCTCGCTGTACGCTCTCGATCAAGCTCATGCACGCTCTCGATCTCAATCACGATCAACCTCATTCACGCTCTCGTTGTACGCTCTCGATCAAGCTCATGCACGCTCTCGATCTTGATCACGATCAACCTCATTCACGCTCTCGTTGTACGCTCTCGATCAAGCTCATGCACGTTCTCGATCTCGATCAGATCTTGCTCTCGCTCATGAACGCTTTTGATCTCCCTCTCGCTAATGAACGACTTCGATCTATAACATACTCCAAGTAGCTATCCATATCCATTTAACGCGCTAACGATCTCCTTCTTCTTGCCTTCACGCCCTGTCCGTCAGCTTCTCTCCCTCCACGTCTAAAAATAAACAATTCAGTAAACAAACAAATAAATAAATAACTTATATGTGAACAAGCCCAACGAAACATTTCAAAACAAAGACCGATGGATAATGAAGTTTGAGCATCGACAGTCAGTGGCCTGTAGATGACAGAAGCAAAACAACCCTAATAGTGAGAGAGAAATGAAAGACCGATAGATGCTAGAGTTCAAGCATCGAGAGTTGCCTGTAGATGAGAGAAGCAAAACAAGGGAAAAAAATGAGAGAGAAATGGAGTGTTTTCAGAAAAGGGAGGAGAGAAAATAAAAATTTGGTATATTAGGCTCCAAGTAATGGAGGAGGGAAAACTAAAATTTGGGCCAAGTTAAGGAGGGGTATTGGAGGTCATTTGGCAAAGTAGGTGATGTCAGCAAATGATTAGAAAACATGTGTATTGAGAAGGGCGATTAAAAAACTTAAAAGGCCCCTGCAGGAGGCTTATTTTGTCAATTTTCCCTTGGATTTTCCCCTCTTTATTCACTTGTGGTGCAAGTCAAAGTTAAAGTACACGATTGTGGTGAAAATAACCATAGAACAAAAAATTGAGATGAAGTAAATAAGGGGAAAAAGAGGAAAATAAATTAAAACAAACAAGTAAAAAAACGAAAAGAGTTATGGTGAGTGGAAGAGAGAAAAAAGAGAGAGAAAATGAAAGACGAAGAGAGAAAAAATTGAAAGAAGATGAAAGAAAAAGAAAAGAAAGAAGAATAGAGGGAGTGATAGAGAAAAAACAAAGAGAAAAAATTGAAGGAACGAAGAAAAAAGAGACCGAGACAGAGATAATGAGAAAAAAAAAATCGGAGAAAAATTGTAGGTTATGACCTCCTTGTTTGACCTAAACCACCACCCCCATTTATACTGATTTAAAAATCCTAATTTGTAAATGTGAAAAATATTTTTTATTAATTACACAACCAATCAAATCTTGTGGTTTTAAAGAATTTATTAAAGATTTTGATTTTTACCCGAATATTCTAAATCAAATTGAAATGTTTCCAAATGAGTAAGATTTTTTTTTTTATTGAAAAAATTTTATTTTTGAGAAAAATGGAAAGACACATTTAATTAAAAAAGATCTTTTTGATTTTATTACCTCTTATTTATTTTATTTAAAAGATTTGACTTTGAAAAAAAAAGGAAATCTATATTTAATCCAAATGCGTTTATATATATATATATATAGTTTTGTTTTGATAAAACACACCAAAGGAGAAACATTTACCATCAAATAGAAACAAAATTTCTACAAGAAAATTACTACAAATCAAATAAAAAAAGAATGATGAAATTGAATACTAGAGAAATTTAGGGTTCTACAATGGTCTTGTCCCCCAGACTTAGAGACATAGTCACGTACTCCCACTTAATCTAAGTGGTTCCTGCTGCTTCTTTCTTCAATCGAACTCACTAACCTCTGAAAGAAGATTTTCTCTCTGCATTTGACTTGGCACTCCCACACAAGCATGTCGCCACACTAGAAACAGAACTTGTACCCTTCGATGCACTAATTTGCCGATGCGACTTCACCAGCTCGTCTGAACGTCTAACAGCTGAGGTATGAACTCGATGGCCTATCAAATTCTCGTTTCCCTTTTTCTGTACTTCCCAGCTATTTAACTTGAGCTGATGGCAGATCCTCCTGATCTTTTCTAGTCATCAATGTTGTTGATCTTATAAGGTCTCACCCTGGACCATCTACAGCTACTCTATGCATTCTCAGTGAACCCTTGGCAACCCCAAACTTTGACACATAAATAGAAGATCTTTTGTGGCCTGTCACCACCACCCTAGATTCTCTCTTGAGCTTCCAGCGACCCCCAACAAACTCACTATTGTAGCCATGATCGTCTAACTTCCTTGCAGATAAGAAATTCAATTTGAAGCTAGGAATATACATGACGTCTCGCAACATCGACTCGGCCCCTTCACCTGTCTTCAAACAAACCTCTCTAATACCTCTCACCTTAGAGACACTCTCATTCCCCATCCTCATTGAGCCATAATCACTTGCAGCGAAAGAGGAGAACCAACATCTGTCTGAAGCAACATGCACTGATTATGTAGTGTCCACTACCCACTCTGATGAATGGTTTATAGGTGTGTTCCTTTCAACACAAGCTAGAAACTCTTCAATCCGTTATTCTCCTATTACAACATTTGCAGAATTGTTCCGCTTCTCAAAATCTTCTTTGAACTTTCTACAAAAGTATTTAATGTGCCCTTTTTGTGGCAGTAATAACACTCCACTTCCTCATTAGAACTCTCACTATCCCTGTTATTTCTATGAAGCTACTTCCTGTTGTAATTCATCTTGGCATTTCCCTTGTTCTGAACTACTATAGCTTATTCAACCTCATTGTCTGCCCCTGAAGTAGATGCACGCATTTTCCCCAATTTTCTCCTTGTTTCCTCAAATAACAACGCGGCATCACAAATAGCTGAAATTTTCAGACTATTATCCCCCAACGAATTCGACACCGCAGTCTTCATCGTCTCCCAACTATCAGGCAAAGATGTCAGCAGCCTCATATCCTTTCCCTCTTTATCAATCTTGATGCCCATCCCTTCTAGTTTGTTCAATATATCGGTGAGCTAATTAATGTGAGAATTTACCGAGGTCCCCTCCTCCATTTGGATATTGAAATACTTCGTTTGTAGAAGTATTTTAGTGTTGGCAGAAGGTTTCTCATACCTGTCTTGCAAGGCCTGCAATAGTTCCTTCGATGTAGTCTCTTTCGCCACCAGACTGCATACTTTCATCGATAATGACATTCTGATGTTTGCAACGGCCTACTCATCCATCTCATTCAGTCAATCCTTGTCAGTCATTCCTAATGATCTCTCCCCCAAAGTCTTGTCTATCTTCTTGCACATAAGAAGATCATTTACCAGCATCTTCCAAAAACTGAAATTCTCTCTAGTGAACTTTAGAACTCCTTCATAGTAATGATGTGTGTGATATTTGTCTCTCATGATCTGCAACCCTACAGCTCTGATACCACTTGTTGGTAAATTTCCCCTTCCACAGGAATATACAAACACAACCACAATATGCAAATAAGGAAGAAATTGTAAACACAAGAAGACGACATAAAATTATACTGGTTCACCATTAAAGGCTACGTCCAATCTTCCACTCAGATGTCAATAATTCACTAATATTCTCAAAAATTGGTTACAATAAACTCTCCTAAAAAATATCTCCTAGAAGTCCCAACAAAAGCCTCCTAGCTTCTAAGTAATCTAATACAATTAATTAGGTACAGGAATAAAAAACACACAGAATGATCGAGAACAAATTACCCCAAAAATATCGATCTCGATTTACCCTTTCTGTATTGCCAACAGCCGAGCCGTCGTCACGAAATTGCTGCAAAAACATCCAAAAAATCTACAGTGCAAAAAAAACCCATTGCTTTTGTTTTCACGCTGCTCTCCAAAAAAAAACATTAGTAATATATATCTATACTATATTAAAAAGGGAGCATCTTGGAAAAACATTTTTGGACTATTATACCCACTTATCAATTTTTTCAAATTACTAAACATGTATCTCTTATTTTTAATAACTTTAATTAATAAAAAATGAAAGTTATGAATATCAAAAATTATGTTTATTTACTCCTAACTATTTATGATTTTACTTTAATTGAAATTAATGGAATTCAAAAGTATTGGAATCTCAAAAGCTTTTCGACTTATATTCATCATCTACATGTAAAAAATCGAAAGTTATGAATATGAAAAGTTATGTTTATTTACTCCTAACAATTTATGATTTTACTTTAATTGAAATTAATGAAATTCAAAAGCTATTTGAATCTCAAAAGTTTTTCGACTTATATTCATCCTCTACATGTAAAAAAACGAAAGTTACGAATATGAAAAGTTATGTTTATTTACTCCTAAAAATTTATTATTTTATTTTTAATTGAAATTAATGGAATTCAAAAGGGGTTGGAATCTCAAAAGTTTTTCAACTTATATGCATCCTCTACATGTATATATATGGGTTTCTCCCTTCTTCCTCCTACCATAATTTAGCTCTCTTCTTTAGTTTGCTCTTTTCATTTCTGGATCAATGTTCAATTCTTTTAAATTTTATATATATAGATTTAGTAGTATCATATTGCACAATAACGTGGCACATTGAGTGTCTCTATTCATAATAGTTGCAAGATAATGTTATTTATAAGTAGAAGTCATTGAATCTTATAATTTGATCTCAAACATTAATCATAGGTGGACAATCTTGAGAACTTGTATTGAATCATTTCTATAAATGTTATAAATTATTTTACAATTAGTATTGTGTTATGATTTTTTATTCAAAAATTTTTAAATTTAATTATTACTCAGTTTTTAAACTTATATATGTAATATGAATTATTCAATCAATTTTGTAATGCCCGACTAGAATGAACCGATAGCACATCCGAATGAGAGAGATCCTGAGACCATAGAAAGTATGGTTAAGAAAGCTTAAAAAAAATAATAGTTACTACCTATACTAACAATATGCACCTTCCTTTTCGGTAACTCAATCGTAAGAACTTCAAAGTTAAGCATGTTTGACCTGGTAGCTCAGAACTAGATTGTGACGTGGTCGGGTCGCAAGGGAATGCTGGGGCAGATAGGTGCCAAATCCGGATTCCGAATCCTAGGCTCGGGGCGTTACAAATTTTCTCTCCTATTTGTAAAAAATAAAAATAATAATAAAAAAAAATTCTCCCCTACCAACATTAGGCAATAATGCTATTATTTTTATTTTTTAGTTTTATTGGAAGGAAATAACATATTTTTAGTAATCGTTAAATTACAAGTAGCTAAAAAATGATATTTTTATATGCATAGGAATATTTTGGTTAGAACTATTATGTGCATTGATTTAGAAATTTGTTAAATAAAACTTTTTAAGTATATTTCGATCGATAATTATAAATTTATTATAACTTATTACAAATTAAAATTTAGAACAAATTAATATGAATTATTGATCAATTTTTTCTCTTATTTTGTCAAAAAAAAAAATTTATTGGCTCCTGCCAACATTAGGTAATAATACTATCCTTTTTATTTTTTCAGTTTTATTTAAATAAAATAGCATATCTTTAGGAATTGTTAAATTAAAAGTAGCTAAAAATGATATTTTAATATGTATAGGAATATTTTGTTTAAAAATATTATGTGTATCAATTTATAAATCTTCTAAAGTATATTTCTTACTGTAAATTAATTATAACTCATTAAAATTAATATAACAAATAAAAAGTAGATTAAAAATAAATATTATAGAAATATTATTATATAATTTTTTTATTATAGTAATTATTATATTTATTGATTAAATACACAAAATATAATAAGTAAAATTAACTTATAAATATAAAATTATGAGTATCTATTATTTTAAAGAAAAATGGATAAGTTCCTAATGCTAAAAATTAGGGAAAAAAATCAATCATATTTTTATTAAGTAAAATATAATGGTTTGGAATTCGAATTTTGAATAAATGAAAATTTAAATGCACCTAATAAAATGTATAGAATTTTAAAAAAATGGATGGAAAAATTTTTGTCATTTCACTTTCTTGAAATAGTGAAATATTTTATTTATAAAACTTTAATTTAGTTTAAATTTCAAAAGTTTTATATTTTTTTCTAAAATATAAAGTAAATTTTTCTTCCAAACATTATTTCACCAACAAAATTGAGTTATATAATTCTATCAATTTATAAACATTTTTTTATTTTTTTATATGTTTTTTCAATAAATAGTGGTATTTATTATCTTTTATATTAGTGAAAAATTAAATAAAAAGATTATTACGTGCATTTAGACGTGGTGATACACTAGTATATATAAGTTCGGAAAAACCTAATAAGAGTTTGAGCTTTTGGCCCATTAAATTTATGCTCCCAACCCAACAATTAGGTGAGTTGGGCTTACCTTTATTTTGACCCAACAACTAATTATCTAACATAATTTAAACAAGAACATTAATCAAATTAATTTAGTAAGAATAGAGATTAATCCAATATACCATTGAACCTAATAAAAATGCTAAATTAATTAAATAAATTGAAAACAACCTAATTAGAGACCAACCCTTCAATGATAGAGATAGACATAAGATAGGAAAAGGGCGATGGCAATGACGACGGGTGCGAAGAGAGGTGATGACATGTGAGGGGGAGAAAGAGAGAGGATGGAAGAAGAGAAAATATGACCACCTCATATTCCAATTATCAATAAATAATATATTTTGCCAAGTTAGCAAAATACAATCAACAACTTAACTACCACATCATGATTTCATTATTAAACCAACGATGAAATGAGTTCAGGGATCATTTAAAACCATTTTATAAAACTTCAGGGATTAAAATGTCCATTTTGAAATTTTAAAGACCAAATGGACACCAAATTCAAAGCTCACCACCAAAAGATCAGTTTACCCTATATTTTTTATTATTTTATTTTTTAAATAATGTGATAATATGTAGGATTGTTTATCGGTTGGTCGACGTCGGTTTTATACCCTGAACCGACCAATCAGTTTAAGTTAGCCGTTTATTGGTGGTTTTGAAGACCCGCATGTAAACTGACAAGCCAAAACCAATACTGTGAATGAGTAAAAGGTAAAAGAGGCTGAAGAAGTTTGAAAAAAAAAACCAGAGAGAGAGAGATGGGTCGAAAATGTTGTTGTATATAAAGAGTCTCTGTTGGAAATGGTCGAGGGAAGTTAAGAACCACATGAGAATGTATGAAGGCTGAGCATCATGAAGAATTGAGAAAAAAGCAAAAAGAGAGAGGAACTTGAAAGGTCATGAAATAGGGTAGTATAATTATTATTAAAAAAAAAAGATGCAAATGCAGTAGTTTTCCTAACTTTTTCTTTTTTAATTTTGGTCGAAAAATGAATTTTATGGATTGAGTACCCCTCAATTGACCGACCAATGTCGGTTTGATCGGTTTCGATCGATTAGACCGATTTTTTGGAATATATTGCCCACATCTATGATATGTAATTCTCTTAAAAATTGAAAAATATTTTAGTGTTTTAATCACATGATTTATGAATACAAGAGAACGGTAGTAGAATATAGAATAAGAAGTAAGAAATTGACCTAGGTTAATTTTTTCCCTCACCCCCAACTTTGCCCTATTTTCAGCCATTTTAACCCTTTCAACAAGGGTGTAAGTGGGTTGGTTTGGGTCGGGTTCTAGACAAAACCGAACCAACCCGAATCTATTTGGTTAATATCCACTTCAAATTGTATTCCAAATTTCAATCCCTATTTAAATCCTTCCTAACGTTTTAGAAAATATCCACTTATGTTGACATTTTGCTAATAAACCAGCAAAAGTTAAGAAAGCTTGACGTTCTTTTTTAAACATTGAGATATATCTTACTTATCCCGACATTTTATTTTTCTTCAGGATAAGTAGCTTATCCCGTGATTTCTTATGCGTCGGCAAGAAAACCATCGGGTAAGTTAGAAATTCAGATTCCCACATTTGTTTTGCAGGAATGTAGGATACCCGAGCATCTTGAGATGCTCGAGTATTCTAGGATGCTCATACGAGACGCATTTGAGTTTTTTTATGTCATTTTGAAACATGGATTTTCAATATTTCCAAGTCTAGGACATCTTTCTTTCCTTCTTTTTTCATATATTTTCTTTCATCAATTTTCTTTATTTTTATTTTTAATTTTATAATTTAAATAAATTAACATACTTACTAACTAATAAAGTTAATTAAGTATATTTATATATTACATTTACATATAAAATAAACTTCATTTAAATTATATAATCTCTCCATTTATTTTCAATATTTAGAAGGAATTATTATCAATAATGATCATTATCTTAAATATAACCTTTTTTAGATAACATTAATTATATAATTATATTTTTGAAAAAATATTAAAGTTAGAAAATGAAATGTATATTTAATATTAATTATTTTTATTAAAATAATTCTTATATTAATATGAATTCTACCCAATAACATATAAAAATTAATATATACAAAACTAATATTAAAAACAATTACGAAATTAATATAAGAAACAAAAGATTGAACTAATAGAAACAAATCTATTATATAAACATAAATTATATTAAATTAATATGTAAATTATATCAATATTTGTAAATGCGATTTTCTAACATTATATAAATTTAGAATATTTCCAATAATAAATTCTACAAATAAGTATAACTATCTAAATATTCTAAAAATTATTTATAAATTTTCTTACGAATAAAGATGTTAGAAATCTAACATTCTGAAACATCTATATCTTCCAAAAAAAGATAATAAAGATGTTTTATGATTTTTGAATGTCCATCTGGTCGGAGTCGTGCAATTCTATTTTTCATTATTAGAAAAGAAGAAACACAAACGAGAATGTTACCGAACAAACTCATAATATCTCAACAACAGAATTATCATTACAAAAATATTCGAGATTAATAATTTAGTCAATTCGAACATAGTTTAGTAGACGAGGTATTTATTACTATTCCAAAGATGGAGGATTACATCCACCACCTCGTGGTACTAAAACCAGACCATTTCATTGTATCAATTCAATGAAGTAATTTTCTTTTTAAATATTTAAATTTTAAAATTTAATTAAGTCATTAAACTTTATTCAAAAGTGAGCATTTTACTTGATAGAACAGTATATAAAATGGTCCCCAATTTTTTTTCTTTAAAAATTTTCAATTTCGTCCTTAATCATTAAAATTATCAATTGTGCCTTTAGTTTATATTGAATTTTTCGATAATTAATTAATCTTTTATAATTGTGGATTTTACCATTTAAGTATTGATTTTTCTCAATTAAGTTTTTCCATTAAAATAACTAGTGGCTTGAACGTAACAGCAGATTTTCAAAGTGGTATCTTAATGCAAAAAAAAAAAAAAAAAAAAAAGTTCTGCCATTAAAAGGAAAATTTCAAAAAATTTTGTTCAAAAAAACTGAGTTATTTTTTTATTTTTTTTATTTTTAGTTTTTCTAAAGTTATCATTGTATTAATAAATTTAGGTGATAAATTTTTACGCGATGATGAAGGTTGTTTATTGTGTCACTTCAGTTATATCAACACCTTCCATGAGTTATATGTCACATAGATTTTGAGGATTTTTTTTAATAGTGTTTTTTTAAACTGATTTAAAAAATATATCATTAGCCAAACTATATTAAAAAATAATACTTGAAAAATAGATGGTTGTCTTATGAAGTGACATTCACAGGTCGTCTCCTTAAGAGACGATCTGCCGACGTGGTGCTCGATTAGCGTCACGTCTGATTTTTTTTTTTTAAGGATCCATTAATTATGGTTGTCTCTTAATCAAAGAGATGATAATACTATTAAAAGAAGAAAAAAATATTATTACAATGTTTTAATATTATTATATTTATATGATTAAAATAATAAAAAAATTTTGTTCTAATAATATTATTATTATTATATTTAAATAATTAAAATAATAACAATAATTTTAATATTATCATTATTGTTATATTTGTATGATTAAAACAATAATAATAAGTAAATGAGTAGAAAGTTTAAAATAAAACTAATTATAGTTAATAATAATAATAATAATATAAGTAAAAAGTTAACTAATAAAAAAAAAAAAAAAAAAGCCCGACAGCTGATTCGAACACAATGGACTCTAAGTCCACCACGTCAACAGACTTTATTAGACATCGACTGATTTCTTAAACATTAAGAGTGACTTTATTTTCATTTTAGAAACCGTATGCACGCCCAAGCACTAATTAGGTTGTTTGTTGATTACTTTTTCTAGGTTGTCTCTCAAGTACTCATGTGTTTTGGTTATGGTTCTAAATATCAGTCGAAATATCGACATTTCCATCGACATATCTATGTTTCCATAAATTCGACATCGACATTTCCATCGTAGTATAATATAATCGACAAAATATGAAAAATATCAACAAAATGTCACTAATATATATATATATATATAATATTAATATTAGTTGTTTATGACTCGTTTAGAAATAGAAAAATGTTTATTTGTTAATTTAAATATTTTTTACGATTTTTTAATTTTTCTAACTTTTACAGAAATATACATCGACATATTATCGATATTTCCATGAAATTGAGACCTCGACATTTCAATCGACATTGACATTTAAAACCTTAGTTTTGGTACATGACTATCTATTTTTCAAAAATTATTTTTGGAAATAGTTTGGCTAATCATATATTATTTGAATAAATTTTTAAAAAAACATTATTAGAAAAAAAAAAGTACTAGATTTTGAAGAGTGCTTTTCAATATAAAGTCTTTTTTTTTTTTCATTTTCTTATAAAAGAGGTATTTTTAGGGGTCGAGGATGTATACCACGAAGCATATAGATTTCCTAGCAAAAGTCACAGGGGGTGAAAAATTATATTGGGTTGTTTTGGCATCACAAGGGTAGCTTGTTGGCACGTACTATGAAGAAGATATATTTGTTCTATTGATTCGACTCGTCAAATTGTTGGGGTTGCAAAGTGTGCAAACAAAGTTCTATATTGATTCGAGAAAAGAGTGATCTATGGTATATAGAGAAGGACAATTATATTCATTGATATGAGGCCTTTCCCGTGAAACCAAAATACAAATCTTGAGGGTTATGCCTAAAACGGGTAATATCACACTATTATAGAGATATTTGGGATACGTGTAGTACCGTTGTCGTAAACTCGTGTTAACACGAGTTTAGATAACATGTCCACATGTATAACTTAGTATCCAAGTAAAATATTTTCACTTGTCTAAATCTATTGATAAAATAACAACTTTAACAACGATGCCTCATTTTTATCCATTAACAAATTTTAGCAGCTATTATTGAGACTAAAATTGATGATTTCCTAAAAAGAGACTATGAATCATTTTATATATTTAGCATTTTCGGAATGGAGAAAGGAAAGAGACAAAGGGCGGGTCTGGTTTTGTCTGGGGCGTCAACCATTTTTTTTCTTTTCGTTCTTGAAATTCCTTTGGCATAACATGATTCACGACAAGAAATAAAATTTGTTCTAACGCTTCAAAACATCGGAGAAAACCTTTAAAAAGTCGGGATTAACTTCGTCCGACGAAAAAGATACGTAAGTCAGGCAAAGTACATTGGAAAAAGACACTCCCAATGGTTTTTAAAGAAAAGTTTGGAAAATATCACTTTTCAATTCCCGACTATTTCTAAAATTCGTCGGGAGTTGTAATATTTAAAAACAAAATTTAATAACAACATAGACCGACAATTTATTAAAATAATTGAGTAAAGTCAATTTTATCCGACTATTATTAAAAATCATCGGGAATATTAACCTCTCATGACAATTCTTAAAAGTAGTCGGGAGTTCGTTATATTATTTTAAAAAATTAGAAAACAATGTAGTCCGATGGTTTGTTGAAATATTTAGGAGTGATATACCTTTCCCCACTTTTGCAAGAAACCGACAATAAATGTCCCACTTATTTTTATTTAGTCAAGAAATAGTTAGATCTTTACCCGATGACTTTTGCGTCGAAAAAAGGATGAAAAACTTATAATTATTATATTATTATAAGTTTTATCAGGGAGAGACAATGAACTGACACCAAATTTAATCAGTCTCCTAATCAAATACATTCGAGGAGAATTAACAAAACCCCCAAAAGAAACAACAAAAGACTCGATAAAACCAGACCAAGCACAACACAACACAACACACTCATTGGAACTAATGAAACAAATGACAAAACTTTCAACCCACAAAAGAGAAAAAACCAGAGAACAAAAACATAAAACAAAAACAAAAAAATGTTTTGAACTACTCCAAAAGATAACAAATTTTAATAACAAGAAGAAATGGTAATGGTTTCCTTGTTTTAAGACATCCATTTTCTGAATCTGATGACCCAATAACCTACACTTACTCTACTCTCTCTCTCTCTCTCTGTGGTTTTAGTTTCCCGAGATTGGTCAGATCAGACATCAGACATCAGACATCAGACATCAGAACATCAGACATATCAGACGGTCCTCCCTCATTTACTCTCTCTTCCAAAACCCTAAATTCCAACACAAGCTTTTCCAAGGATGCCCTCTGATTTTTCAACTACTTCGAAAGCTTCATTAATACTTTACATATAACATTCTCTCTCTCTCTTTCTCTCTCTCTCTCTCTTTCTCTCTCTCTCTCTCTCTAGATGTTCTATATACTTTTTCTAGGTTTAGTTTTGCATCAGATTCTTGGACATCTGGGGTCAACATGATGGGTTAGGGAAATGTTCGAAAAAGATCATCTTTTTAGGGCATCCCATCACCTAGGAAATCAAATTGTTGTTTAATACGATTGTTGTCGGGTTAATGTTCGATGCAAGTTTGAATTCTTTCTGCCCGTCCTGTTGATTTGAAATATAGGTTTTGAATTTTCACTCGTATGTTTAACGTGATTTGAAATGTGTAATTTCTCGAAAGAAAGAAGAGAACGATTTGCTTTGTTCTTCTTTTAAGGTTTAGGGTTTAGTTTTTCTTTGTATAAGCTTGTGGTATGGCATGATATGGGTCAAAAAGGATCCTTTTGTACGTCTCCCATAACTAATATGATTGTTCTTAATAATTATTTGATGTAGGTTTGAAATCTTTGTCTCTAATAACTATTCGACGTGAAGCTGAAATATTTATTAATGATGTAGAATCACCAACCACATTGCTTCAACCTTTCAAATAATTCAACAAAAAATGAATTTGTTCTATGTTTTTCCTCTATGGTTTAGTTATACACTAGATTTCGACGAAGGTTATTGTTGATTATAGAAATATCGGAAAAAGATCAATTTTTTTCCGTATCGTGACTTAGGAAAAAATATTTAATATGGCTCTAATAACTTTGTTGAATGCAAATTCCACATAAAGATTTTAATTAATTTTCTCACATTTCTCTAGGGTTTAGTTTACATCACATACTTGGGGGACATGGGGTCAAGATGATGAGTTAAGGAAAAATGTTAGAAAAAAAAATCTTTCTAAGAAAGAAGAGAGAGAAAGAGGAGAGAGAGAGAGATTTTTATTTTTATTTTTTTTCATTTTCCTTTTGTAGGCTTAGTTTTACACAACAAATAGCTTAGGCATCTATGATGGGTTATGGAAATGTTGGAAAAAAAGATGATCTTTTACGTAACCCATAGAGAGAGAGAGAGGAGAGAGAGAGAGAGAGAGAGAGAGAAGTATGGGCATTATATTGCATTTTTCTTGTGTGTGTTTTCTTTATATTTATGCTAATTAGGGCAAATTTTCTTTCATTCACTCTTTCAAAAGAATTAATTTTTTTCAGTTGCTTTCTGGTAAAGCAATGCCTGAAAATATAATTGAATCTGAATGACTTTTTTTTTTCCTTTATTTCTTTCTTTTAATCACACAACACAAACAAAAACAGCATTTATTTCAACAGTTACGTTTCCATGCTATGGCTTCTTCTTCTATTACGTCTCTCTCACATCACTCAATGAAAATGAAAAATTAAAAAAAATCTCCCATTTCTCTCAACTTCTGATATGAACAAAACAATAATAATAACAATAAACACATTCAAAGGAAATTAGTTTTGAAGATTTTGTAGTTAATTATCCCATTAGAGGCCACTAGTTTTTCACTTTCTCTCAATCACATAATTCACAAGAAAAAAACAAAAACAAAAAAAGGAGTAGCAGAACTAATTCTTTGTCTTCTCCGACGACTACGAATCACGACTCGACCCAAAACCTTCCATGATCTCTTCCGCAAAGAAAAATCATTCAACGTGGCCGCTACATCCATAACAACGTGATCCCAGTCGAGAACGGCGACGACGGGGAATCTGCAGTAGTTTGGGAATGGAAATCTGAATTAGAAACAAAGAAGAAAGAGATGGGTTTTGTTAGTAAGCAAATATTTAAGAAGAAAATTAGGAAAAAAAAAACACCAAAATTAAAAGCAAACCCTTTTTTCATGAAGATTAGGGTTTCTTTTTTTGTTTTTTTTTTTTTTTTGTTTTTGAGAGTTGAGTTTGAGGGGAATGAAGCCTGGTCCGAAGCCTTAGAGTTCTCTTTTCTTTGGCCTTAGAAGTTGAAAAAAAGGAACCTCTTTGTTTTGAAAAGCCTCGAGCCAGCCAACATTCCCCACAATCCCCAACTTCTCTCTCTAAAATGGCCCTTCTCTCTCTCTAGAAATGGCCTACGCAATGACCTTACAGACACCCCTTACCCTTCATTTATAGGGTCTCATTTCTTTAGGGCTACACAGAGAAAGGGTTTTGAAGAAAGAAAGAGAGAAAAAAAAAAACATAATATTTTCGTACAGTGACGACTGAGTCTGAGTCCTAGTAATGATGCCTTTTTACATTCAGATATAACTTTGTCCAATATCCCCAATTTAACTTGTGGGATATCCCACTTTTTCTATGGCAAAGTATACCAAATGAGATTATACCTTTTTTCTAGTTAATGGAAATAAAATTGTGTTTAGTAGTTGTTTCTTGTTTTTTTCTTTTGAGAAAAAAAAAAATAAATGGAAACGTGTTTTATTTCTTGTTTCTAGTTTCCTAAACTTTTGATTTTTTTAAATTAATATTTAAATGATTTATGTTATATCTTTATTGTGTATTTTACAAGTCAATAATGGTATAATAATGCTTCTAATTACGTCATTTTGGAAAAAAAATTGAAAACAAAAATGAGTAATAAGAAATTTGTTTTCAAAGTTTCTACACAATTTTTCAAAATGTTAAAAAAAAAGAACAAGAAACATGAACAGTTACCAAATGCTTATGTTTCTGAAAAATTGGAAACGAGAAACAAAGACTTTTATTGGGCAATGGTAAGTTGATTTGCTTCTAAGATGACGTTTGGTCGTGCCATTCTCCTTAGATATGCATACCATAATTTCAATCAATTCACAAAGTTCTCATGATCTCGCCGTGATAGACTCCAACATTCGATATGAAGGAGAAAAAAATGATTTATCTCCCCATGAAACTACCCATCCAAGAGCATTTGGCTTCATCATACTTTTTTTTCTTGCTATGGACAACTAAGATAAATATTTCTTAATGAGTTCTTAAAATGCTAACTAATTAAAAGTGTATATTTTATCGATCAATTCAATTTCCAAAAGTATAAAATCGGAAAATAGTTTGAGAGTGTGTGGTTTAATTTTATCGGTTGTGGTCATGCAATTGGTTTGACTTTCAATAAAGTGAGTTCATTCCCAACATTTTGTTTTCAAAACGTCAACATAACACAATTAATTCAACACAACTAACATATTTGAAGGTAGAAGTTCAAATCACCGCCTAAAAAAAAGTTGTTCTTTTCCTCCTCAAATCACTATGTTGATCCAACGTATCGGTTTTAGGCTAAAAACCGAGATAAACCGATCCACTTACACCTCTACTTGCAATACACATTCTAAGCTAAAAACGGACCCGACCCGATCAAGATATAAAAAAAGTGCGTTATTGTGTTTTTTTTTAAGTTGGGTGTGTTAAGGAAGTGTGAATGACCTGCAGTTGCCGGTGAAGAAGGGGTGGAGTGACCTGCTATAGCCAGTGGCGGGTGTCTGGTCTGAGACACGGACACAGACACAGCATGCACAACAAGACAAAGGGAGTAATTAAAAAGCACACTTCACACATGTCAGCCTTTAATGCCATTTTTTCATCATTACCTTATTATTATTTTCCTTTTTTTTTCTTTTTTTTTTCATTTCTTGAGCAGAGAAAAAAAAGGAAAAAAAAATCTTATTTGTTTGCTTTCTAAGTTCTAACTTCCCCCACTGTACTGCTCCTTCCTCCTGAACCCGCACGCCCCGGGTGACTTTCTTTTTCCAACTTTTTTGAATTTTTCTCTCTTTTGCCACCCATGAAATCTCTCTCTTTCTCTCTCTCTCTCATTTTATTTAAGAGACTTTTCATAGTTAAAAATTTAAAAACTATTTTAGTTTCAAATTCGGTTTCGTTTATTTTAGTCGATTTGTTTTCAAAATGTCTATTTGAACTCCCGTTTAGTTCTTCTTAAAGTGACCGTTTTGATTCCTATTTACAAAATGTTAATACAATGGAAATCTTTTAATACATATTGATGGCTACATTTCAAAAGATTTAGTGATCGAAATAAATGCGAGATAAAAACGAAAATTGAAAGACCAAAATGGTCGCTTTTTTAAAATACAAAAGCAGAAATGAACATTTTGAAAAGTCATGGACTAAAATGAATAAATGTTGAAAATATAAGGACCGAAATGGATATTTTAAAAATATAGAGACCAAAATAAACTAAAGATGTAGGTGGTCCAAAATAGTATTTAAACCGAGGTCAAATTATAATTTGAAGTTTGACACTAAACTTTTAAACTTGTGGACAATAAATTCATGAATTTTAGAAAATGTCCAGTAAATCTCTAAACTTTTTATATTGTGTCTAGTTCTTGACCTTTATCTGTTAAAAAAAAAAAGTCATTGAACTTTAAAAAGTATTAATAGGTTTTTAAATTTTCAATTTTCGGTCTAATAAGTTTTTTATTTTATTAGACAGTTTTTAAAGTTGGAGAATTTATTATTGAACACAAAATTTGAATTTAGGTATTTATTAGACATTTTGCAATCACAACGTTAAAGTTATAAAAAAATTATATTCGATACATTTTAAAATTCAGGGACTTATTTAAACACAACTCTGAAAGTTCAGAGACAAAATTTGTAATTTTACTTTTAATAAATTATCATTATAAATACTTCATCTATATTTTATTTTTCATTTTTCATTTGCCTTTGAACTTTTAATACTTATTTTATTTTAGTCTTTAAACTTTCAAACATATTGAGCTTTCACAATTTTGTTTGGTCAATTGTCACGATTTTGACATCAAATATTTAAATATTATATATATATATATGAACTGTTTTGAATATGTGTAGATTGAAATTACATAAGTTGACTGAGACAGGTAAATAGGTGATGATTGATGATTGAATAATATATAGAAAAGAAAAATGATATATATATTAAGTTCATAAAGTAAAATGAACATTTTGAAAGTTTGTGTAGGATGAATATAAAATAAAATTAAAAGTCTAGGAATTAAGACGAGATTCAAATTCTTAAAAAAAAAAAATCAAAGTTTATAATCAAATCAAAAAGTTTAGAAAAAATTATTTAGGGAGCAATTTAAAATCTCAAGAAAATTGGAGGTGAGAGAAAAAAATTCCAAGGATAACATGTTTTTTTTAATAGAAGATTTCTTTAGATAGTAACTCATCTTTAGCCTTCAAGTGAACGTCAACTATCAATATATATATATAGATAAGAAATACATGTTTTGACTGTTTTTTTTTCTTTTTTTAAAGGTAAATTTATTAAACAAAAAAAAAGCATCTCAAATCCGAGATCAAGGCAGAACACGCAAGGACAAACAGAAGACAAGAAGACAGAAAATAAATCCCAAGTCAAAATAAATATAGGATCAAAACTCAAACAGCAACTTCCAAACTATGTAATACAACCATAATAGACCAGACACGCAAGAGTACAAAATGGACGCACCCATGCAAGAGGACTAATTTTCTCGACTAATTTTTATTTATATAATTTATTTGGCCTTTGTAAATATTAAGTGGTTACCTTTTATAGAAATTTAGATGTTTAAATTAAAGGATATTTTAAATATCATTAGAAAAAACCATTTAAATTTACTATTTTATAATGTGTGTTCAATTTTTTTTATAAAAGATAAACCATTTTTTTATTAATTAAATGTAAACCATCGTTGAGAGTACACATTTTATTGCTCTTGTGGGTCCTAAAAAAAATGAATTTTTATACAAACTATGGAGTGATTGAACTTAACTGCAATTATTTTCTAGCCAATCAGAATCATAAGTGAACTCAACTTCTTAGTAAACGTAAATGATCTTTTTTTCAATTTTTTTATTTTTTTTTTGAGAAAAATAGTAACTGATCTGTTAAAGACTATATAGTGAAAATTTTTATAAACTATAGTCACCAGTCTAATGTCATATAAGTTTCGAATTAATAGAAGGAACGATAAAGATTTATTAGATACAAAATTGAGTATTTTAAAACCTATATATTATAAACTTATTATTGTATATGAGACTAGATAAGCTCAATTTTAAAAGTTTAAAATAACCCACGAAGAATTTCTTAAAATTAAATGACATAATAGATCAATCTAATTCACTAAAGTGCATGCCCAAATTTATAATTAAATGTTTAAGTAATTTTTAATTCATGGTCAAAATCTCTTTATATATATATATATATATATATATATATATATTTTAAATACTTTTTATTATACTTCTTTTATGGGTGTTTTCGTCATGCAAGTTTGGGAAAAGTTTCTGAATATGAAACATGGTATTAGGAAATCTATGATTGAGATGGCCTACGTTTGAAAATTGTCTACATGAATGATTATTTATAGTAAACTATGTATTTTTTAGAATGGCCACATCAAATACTATTTAATTTTACATTTAGAAAATAAAATTCCCAACCGAAAAACTAACAAAATTATCGTAATCTTATTGGTGTCTCTCTATGACGAAGAAAAAAATCCTATTCATGTCGAGAAAGGAGCCAACCTGAGGTACAATTTAAGTTGTTGAACTCGAGAGGAAAAAGAAAAGAGAGCTATGAATATGAAATCATTAGGGTTGGTAGGCAAAATTAGTATCGAAGAAATGATAGACATTACACATTTTTGGATTGTCTACCATATCATACTATAACCATACAAATTTTGAATGTCTGACATTAATGTCGTACTATTAAATTCAATTACTACATATGAGAGAGCCGACCCAACACAACCCATAATGTCGCTATTGACTACACATCTACTCCTTCTTCTCATTGAAACAAAAATAAATAAATAAATAAAAGAAGGAATCTTGGATTGTGTGGGTACTAGGGGAAGGTTGAATTTGATTAAGTAACTGACACAATGTTGGGAAACAAGGGTATCCCTTGGAATTTGATGCAAGAGTAGAGAGTGGAGAGATTAATTAAAATTAAAATTAAATTAAAGTTAAATTAAAATATAATATAATATTTAATTATTTATTGATTTTATTGATTTATGACGTAATTTGGGGGGGGAGAGGGGTATTTTGGGAAGAGGTAGTGGGGAAAGACGGCGAATGAGAGCCCGAGTAAGGAGGGGAAAAAGAGAGAGGGGGAATGGACGGCTGAGATTGGTGCACAGGATCGTACGACGGAGGGACGCGCCCACGTGATCGCATTCAATGATCGTGGGAACCGGTACGAATTTACGGGTGCGGTGGATGTGGGGCCCACGGCCTGTGTTTCTGTTGGATGGAGAGGGGGTGGGGACCACGTGTCGTTTATTATTATTATTATTATTTTTTGGTTTTAATTTAATTTGTTTCTTTTTTGGGGGGGAAATTTGAAAAAGGGGGAAGCAAAGCAATGATGCGTAAATGATGATGGTGATGACGGATGGATGGACGGATGGGATGTGGTTTGAAAAATTGAATGGATGGGTGAGGAGGTACCGAATTCGTTGTGTAGCGCGTTCTGCTGCTGAATTTTCGCGGGCCGATTTTCATGCCTCCTTTTGACTGAAGAAAAATGTTTATTTAAGTTAATAATTTTAAAATACTATTTTTGTCTCTCTGGCTTCAAGAAACTGCAAGGTGAGATAAGAACGAGCTGGAATCGAGCTTAAGTCAGTCTCAAATTCAAATCTCTTGATTGGTTTTAGATTGAATTGCATATGTGATTGGGTGGAATAAGAGTGTATTTATAAGGATGTAGATGAGATATTTATGTTGCGAGAATCACGACTAGGATCCTGAAGACAATCCCGACAACAGCTGATTTTGATTGAATCACTCCCCAATATTTGCAGGAGATATTCCAGTTCTTAGCTTGCGTTAGGCGAGCTGATGGACTTTCCCCTATCTTCGGATCTATGTGAAAGATATCGGGCTCTTCAAGTCAGCGCCTCGAGGTCCATGTGGCATGTTGTGATTTCTTCCCCAACCGTCTACTTATTGTTTTGGTTTATTTTTGTGTATGTACTTTCAAAATGTTTATTTTGATCTCTATACTTTTAACTTTGCTTCATTTTAGTCTATGTCGTCCCTGTATTTTTAAAGCGTTATCATTTTAGTCATTGTTTATTAAATTTTAATACAAATTCTACCCATAATGAAATTTATTAATATAAAGCAGGTGTAACATTTTAAGAAACATGTTGAGTGTACTGTCATGTTGGAAATGTGATAGAAAAATGAAACTAAAAATAATATATTACCTTTTCAAAAGTATCGGAAACAAAATGAACATTTTGAGAGTACATGAACTAAAATGAACAAAAGTTGAAAATACGTAGACCAAAATGGAAATTTTAAAAGTACATGGACAAAAAATAAACCAAGGCTGAAAGTATAGAGATCGAAATAATATTCTAACCAATTAATAAATAAGCATTTTACACTTTTTAAATAAAAGGTTAAATATTATTTTGGTTCTTGTTCTTTCAGCTTTGGTTCATTTTGATTTTAATTTGGAAACATACAACAAATTCGGCTTTTCATGACGGGCATTGCCCGTCATTAACGAGTAACCATGTCGGTCGGTGACCGACATCTATACGAGTGTCCTTGTTTCCTTTCAATGACGGACAGTTTTAATGTCGGGCATTGCCCGTCATGTAAATCTTCTTTTCCATGACGGACATGCCCGTCATGGAAGGATAACAATGACAGGCGGTGACCGACATCTTTATGAGTGTCCTTGTTTCGTTTAATTATACATGGCGATTTTTGCCCGTCATTATATGTGCGACATTGTTTGTACGCGTTTGTGCGTCATTATTTGTACGTCATCGTTTGAGCGTTATTGTTTGTACGTCATTGTTTTAGCGTCATTGTATCTACGTCTCGTGCATCATGGAATGACTATATTTCATGACAGACATTGACCGTCATTATTTCGTGAATAATTTAATTAAAAAAATAGTTGGTTGCCGAGACGTGACTAACCAATTATATATTTCCTTCAGACTTATAATAATATTTCACCTTAGACTCAAAACACACAAATAATAAAAAGTACAAATTTCATCATGACCTCTCCACTTTAGAATATATAACTCAATACTAACCCCAACCATATATCTCCTTCCAACCTAATCACGCAAAATAATATCTCAATATTATTGCAACTCAAAAACTAATATGCAACTAAAACTTAACTATTTCAACATCATGATCTATTCGAAAAACTTAACTCAAAAACTAACCTTTAGATTAAAAAAACAAACAATAAAAAAAAATATAAATTTCAACATGACCTCCCCAGTTTAAAATAGAACTCAAAACTGACCAATCGATATATCTCCTTCCAACTTATTGACACAAAATAATATCTCAATATTATTGAAACTGAAAACATAACATGCAACTAAAACTAATTTCAACATCATGATCTATTCTAAAACTTAACTCAAAAACTAACCTTAAACTCAAAACACAATTATTTAAGAGTTGATCAAACAAGTACAAATTTCAACATGACCTCTCTACTTTAGAATAACTCAAAATTAACTTGGAAAGCAATAATATACTACATTCAGCAACAACCAAACACTTCTATATATTAACACCCTTTCACACAGAAACAAATGGGACCGCCCGTCCCTCTAACAAAACTACATTCAGCATAACAATCCAAAGTTCTATATATTATAAACAAGATCAAGTATTACAGAAAGTAACCCGAACAAAATACTTACATCAAATAAACAAAAGTAATGAATCCATAGGTACTACACAAATCGTCCAACAAATGATGTCCATTCTATTCGAACTTCATCGATTTCTTCTTGTTTGTAGCCATTTTTTGTATTAAACTACAAAAAAAGAAAGATAATACTCATTAATATAAGGATACACTACTAGAAATTCGGTCTACCGTGACGTTTTTTTGGCGTCACAAAAAGCTTTCGTGACGTTTTTAACGCCGTCACGTATACGCCCATCATGAAAGGTATACGAGACGTTTAAAAAACGTCACAAAAATTAGCACACGTGACGGTTTATTAGCGTCATGAAAGACATGGACTTCCACGACTTTCATAAACCGTCATGAAAAATGATTTCGTGACGGTTATAGAATGTCACGGAAAGACATGGAACAGGGGAGGAGAGGTCACGTGACATCCTTTCGTGACGGTGTTTAAACGTCACGAAAAGTGTATTTCGTGACGGTGTTTAAACGTCATGAAAAGTTTATTCCGTGACGTTTGATAATAGTCCTAAAAAATATTTTGGTGACGGTTTAAAAACGTCACTAATGATTTTATTTTGTGACGATAAAAAGAGGGTCACTGAATATGCATTTAATTTTGATTGCAGATGTCGCGGAATATAAATATCATATTGTCAACTTGTCGATCGAACACGCAAATATATTAATTTACCATAACAAAGTTGAAATATATTAAACATGAACAAGGAAGCTAATATATTAATTTAGAATGTACTAGTATTCTCAAACACAAATTACATAATTACATAATTAAACATGTTCCGTACACACCAACCCCAACAACGATGCTCAGCCACCAATTAGTTGCATTCCTAATTGTCGACATCTTTGGGGTAAGAAAGACCTAATGAAAAAACAATACCCAAGTTAGATAAATGACGAACGAAAGATAGATAAGGTTAAGGAAAGTCACTTTCTAAAAAACATGTCTATCTATTAAAAATGACAAAGGATCGTGATATTTGCAAATAACATTCTTAAATAAACAAACTAAGAGCCTATCACAATAGTATTGTTTGCAAATACTATTCCAACGTTACAGAATTGATTAAACAAAAACCAACCTATGTACATATCTTCTATATCTTTAGTAATATCGTATAACGTAATACCCATATTATGTTGATCCAGGTTGTTTTGGACACTATGCATACAACAAGGCATGAATGTTGATGAGCATCTATTACTTCCATGACTCTAACTCTATCACCCACTTCCATTGCTGTAAATCTACTACATGCTTCCATTAATATCCTAATAGTTCCCAACTTGTGCACAAAATATATTCTCAATAGGATTATATTTTTACACTACAAAATTAAGTCAACAAACTTAACCATAATTAATTCAATTACCTCGATAGCAATGACATTGTGCAAGCTCAAACAAAAAAATGTCAAAATTTCAGCATGACCTCTACTATAACATCCTAAAATCATACCTGAAATATGATACAAATAACACATTTAAACATGATAGGTATAGGACCACCCGTCCCTCCACAAACTACATTTAGCAAACATCCAATATTTCGACACATGTAACATAATAATTGTAATATAATGAGACCACACATCCCTGCACACAAACTATATTTAGCAACATCCAACATTTCTAATTATAATGGGACTACCTATCCGTCCACAAAAACTGTATCCAGCAACATATCCAACATCTCTAGTATTTCAATTCTACTAAAACAAAAAGTAATCCAACTAGCTTAACATCAAATAAACAAAACCCGTAAGTAAGTCTACGCAAATCTTCCAACAAAAGTTCCCCATTCAGTTCGAACCTGTCAATTTCTTCTTTGTGATATGCGCTTTTTGTGTTTAACTACAAAGATAGAGAAAGATAATACTAGCATAAGAACCAAGTTGACATAAACACATAAAGATAGATCATTATACGTATAAGTTCACTCATGGGGTACTAGAATTTTACACTATTTCTCGTAAATACTCCTACACATAGTACTTGCATAATATTATCGGTTATGAATAAAATAAACACAATACATAAGTAAAAAAAATATAAATTATCAACTTACTTGTGTTATAAAGCGACGAGTGCTAGTTGTTCCAAGGTTAACTATATCTAACTTGCTAGACTTTTTGGACTAAACACAATAATTGTCATATTCAAGGAAAACTAATAAACAACATAAAACAAGGCAAGAGAATCAAGCTTAAAGAATATTACACCCACGCCAACTAGCTTAAACAATAAACAAAAATGGTGAATGTTTGTCGTGAGTCATTGAACATTTACTGTCTTCTTCCTCATGCCAAAACTTTTGTTGATAAAAAAAAAAACAAATCGAGGTACCCAATTCCCTCATGAATGAGCCTTAATTAATCAAACTACTATTTCTCTTGCATTACTTTCCTTTGAAATGACAAAAGAGAAATCACATTCTTTTACCTTGATTTAAGGAAGCAACACAAAAAAGCAAACACTCCTCCGACTATAAAAATTATAAAAGTCATTTGCTGGTTTCGAATGCAATCTTATTTGTTTTTTTGAGATATTCTTTGTTTATCTCAAAAGTGGTTGATGGGTGTTACTATATTTTGTTGATGCGCAAATTGATTTCATGTGTAAGCATTATTCCTAAGTCTTATTCTTTATTCTCTTTTACAAATCAAACTCATATTCTATCTTTTTCTTGGTACACTTTCATGGAAGAAATTTGAGGTTTTATTTTGGATTATTATTCTCTTTTTGGCCTCCATTTTTAAGACATTATAGTTCATATCAAAAGGGTATCAATGTTTTGCACATAAAAATGTCAAAGATAAGACTTTGTCGTTTGTTTAATCAGTGTTACCCTTTCAATATCCATCTTTTGATCTTTCACACAATTTCAAAATTCTTTAGTCTTTAGGATTTTTAATTCTTAAGGTGTTGGTTCATAAATCTTTCAATTCATAAGTCTATAGAGCTTAAAAGTCTGCTGACTAATATCCGAGCCTACTTATTTATACGAATATCTTGAATTATAAGGTGTATTTGTAATTAAACATACGATGGGGCAACATTTGGAATTAATGCAATTGTCAATTTAAATTCAAGGGCTTTATAAAAGCCTTTCTTTCTTACCTGCAAGCCAGTTCATTACCTAGACTACGAACTTGATATTCTTGGCAAGTGCATCTTAGGAAAAAAAAAAATCATGGGAGGCAGACATTAGACTTTCTTATGATTATGAATGCAGTTTCATGCTTTATGGGCAGCATTTTAGACACAATGATTGATAAAAGATATATTTTTCAGAGAAAAACTAACCCAGATTAACTTCATTAAGGAAGTCCTTATTGTTTTATCCGGAAACTTCATTTGTTAAAGCACCCAAATCCTTTAGAGCTCCCCACAACCCCTTCTACAATTACAATTTTTATAGGATTTGTCTTTCATCTACTTTCAATAATATTTTTTAATAAGTGCTATTATAGTTATAAAGATATTAAGAATTGAAGATATACCAGAGAGCGGTTGACCCTTTTTCCAATTCTAGCCTTGCATTATTTATGAATCTGAATATAAGAAAATCATAGAGAATTCAAATAAGACAACATTGGTTAGCCTATATATTGGGATATATTAAGCAGAACAATAAGACAAATACATATTAGCATAAAAGAAACAATTTATGCAAGATAAGCTGTGAATCTATAATTTGTTGTAGTGTATGATGCCTAAGAAATTCTACAAAGTTGAACCAATGGAGATCTTGTAAGCCTATACCAAACACTAAATTTCTCAGAGTTTCAAATACAATTCAAATAAAAAGCTAGAATATCAAAATTATAATTTTATCATCCTGCCCCATGCTCCCTCAAAGTCTCACAAACATAATCAATAAGGGACCTGTACTTATAAGAGGATTCATCCTCATTATAATATACACGAATGTTTATCAAAAGGAAAAAAAATAAGCAAGAATACAATGCAATTTCCTTATCATATTGAACAACAATTTTTATTTAAGCAAAGAAGCAAAGAATTTGAAGGTATAAAATATACACTTGCCTAAATTGAGAGACACTTTTAAGGCATGAATTTTTTAACGTCACGAAGATAATTACAAGGGATCAATCAACATAATTGCACACAGATTTGCCAAGAAATGAGAATGATTGGAGGGGATTCAGTGGTTGAAATCATTATGGATGATCTTGGATTTATTTCTCCATGATAATGAGAAATTGAATTAATTATGCACTTTCCTTAGAAGGTCTGCTGCATTTGTGGATAAACACAGCTGAAGGTAAGTTGAAGTATTTCATAAAAAAAAATGAATAGTTCAAAATGGAAGAGAATTAATCACCTTGTTTTGCACTAAAAAACCCAAGGAGGAATTTTCCATATTTTGCAATCCTCTTCTGCACATTAAAACCATTACTCCACCTCAAGAAATCTCATATTCCTCTGATTATATAGACATAACTTAAGTTTCAGCAATAAAATCCTAAAACCAATTCCGAGCACAATTTAAACCTTGAAAGCATATAAGTTTCAAAATAAGGAAGTTGGGAAGAGTCTCAATGGTGAAATTTTTTTGTCTCTAGGCATGGAAGTCGAGATCTTTATCGAGGTACAAAATGAAAAGTGGCAAAATTAGGAAAATAGGTTTCATATTCTGAAAATGGGTGGAAAAGTTAGATTGTTTCTACCAAACAAGTGTCATAGTGCACAAATGGACTAAAACCCTACGACCAGATATAAATGCCTAAATGAAGAAGATTGATCAAAATTAATGCCTATTTTCATACAAGTCTCCCTAAGATCATACCTGAAAAGAAGTATAGACAATCACCCATCATGGAAAGATGAAGACAATGTATGATAGATTAGAAATCATGTGGTGAAGCCTTTGTCATTTTTCTGACTTACGATGTGATAAATTGGGACCTGATTTAAGTATATGGCAGTGAACAAAACCATTACTAAGAGAAGAAAGGAAAAATGACATAAAATAAGCTCTAGCATTGATCCATAAGAGCAAAGGGATGTTTACCAAGAAACAGTCATCCAACTAGCTGGAGAAAGATCCACACTCTGAAGTGTAGTTAATTATGCAGTGAGATTGTTATACTGATAGTTTTTATTAGATACACATTCAAATATGAACCAATACAAGAATAACACACCCAACTTCAAAACAACTAAAATAACCGAACATTCGTAAATTGGAATTTAAGGGGGTTTCTTTTCAACAACGGAAGAAAATAAGAGGAAACAGAAACGGGCAATGAAGGACGACGAAGATCCTCGTGTTACAATCAAAGAGCTTTATCAAATTCATAAAAACTATTATATTACTAGGTCACAATGAGTAGTATACTATAAACCCTAAAAATTGACCAAGGGCGGTGTCTGCAAAACAAAACAAAAACTAAAAAGTAAAAAATTTAAGCAGTATACGCATATTAAAACATACCAAGGGTTCCGATAACCATTACGCTCCACTCAAATATATTGCTCTCATCGACCAAACTGGCTGATAATCCATAAACGGGGTTCTAGTAGAGATCCGAAAGCCATGAAGGAGAAAAGACAGTTCAGAGGAACATCCAAACCAGATAAACCCTACGAGAAAAGTCGATTTACACAAATTGGATAAAGAATCGAATGAATTAAACCTTTTAAGTTGCTTTTGAAGGGGGAGACTTGCTTGAGAAATAGCCATGGGAGGAAAGAAAATCCTTCAATTTGGGGACAAGAGCCCTTCGGGCTACTTGATTGTGGAGGGAAGGAGAAGGAAGGAGTATAGAGAATCGCTGGACGAACAACGGAAATGGCGTCTTACTCGTCAACAGAAGGATTCAGCGTAAGGGATTGGGAGCATCGCGTGTTCTAGAGAGAAAGAAAGACACAGGTTTGCGGTGATGGTCTATCTTGCGTGGCAATGGCGGCGTGGAGGTCGAAATCGTGCAAGGGTGAATTGAAAATTAGAGATTTAGTGGGTTTGGAGAATTTTTTACAAAGGGGAAAGGATTTTAGATATTACAAAATAATTTTTAAATTCCAAAAAAATGAATTTAAAAGATGTTTTTAGTTAATTTTAAATTTTTCCTCTAGTTTTTCTCTGTGTTTTGAAATTTACATATTTCAAACAAAATTTCATTTTTTTCATGATTTGTAATATATAAACATTCATTAAATCTTTTTGGATGGAAGGAAAAAAATGTATGAAAATTTTGGGTATTAAAATATATAGGTAAAATTAAAGAGTAAAAAAAAAATTGCAATTACTTGGCCTTCAATAGTTAAATAATATTCTGAGTGCAAAATTTCGAATAAATTTTAGTCTTTTAGACTTTTATGTTTTCTTAACTTAAATTCCAACAAATTAGCTTAAAATATCACTTCCTTTATTTTTTTCTCCAGTTTTCTAATTTACAAATTTCGACAAAAATTTGTATTTTATTTTTCTTAAGATTTGCAATATCAGATTGCAATCCGTGGTATTGAAAATGTAAGCATTAATTAAATCGTTTTGGATTGATAAAAAAACAATGAAAAACTTAAATAATATTCTGAGAGCAAAATTTCGAATAAATTTTAGACTTCTAGACTTTTATGTTTTCTTAACTTACATTCCAACAAATTAGCTTAAAATAGTTAAATTCTTTATTTTTTTTCTCCAGTTTTGTAATTTATAAATTTCAACAAAAAATTGCATTTTTATTTTTCTTAAGGTTTGCAATATCAAATTGCAATCCATTGTATTGAAAATGTAAGCATTATTTAAATCTTTTTGGATTGATGAAAAAAAATCCATGGAAAACTGACTTTAACACGAAAAGCAACTTTTAGTGACGTTTTATCAGATGTCATTAAAATACAGTTTTCCAACTTATAGTGACATATAAACAACGTCACGTAAAGCCATACCTTTTCACGAATAAGATTGGAATCTTCTTATCGTATCGTGACGATTATAAACCGTCACGAAAAATAATATTTCGTGACGTTTTATACGCGTCATGAAAAGCCGCCAATCCGAAGAACTCCGTCTTTTCTCGCCAAAAACGCGCCTCAATTTTTTTGTGACGTTTTTTAGACGTCACGAAAAATAAGTTCTGGCCAACTTATTGTGACGGATAAAATTCGTCACGAAAACACGACAATCCGGAACACTCCGTCATTTCCCGCCAAAAAAGCGCGTCAAGGTTTTTGTGACTGAAAAAAAGCGTCACAAAAAGTCAAAAATCTGGAATTCTCCGCTTTTTCACTCCAAAAATGCGTTTTAACCTTTCGTGACGTATTTAGACAATCGTGAACAGTATTTTACTGTTCAGTACCGTCACAAAATCCAAAAATTCTAGTAGTGATAAAGCATATATAAACACATAAAGGTATATGATAATACGTACAAGTTCAGTTATGGGAGTATTAGGGTTCCGCACTATTTGTCGTTTGCAAATAGTACCCACACTCGATAGAACCTAGTTGATGAGGACACTACATATAGAAAATTTGAAAAATAACATAATTATGAGTTAACAAAAGATTTCAATGCAAATTTGAGCATATTTAAAATGTAATCAAATGCAAATTTACCTTCACAAGTTTCCAAATTGTAGTACTGTGACAATGTTGAATAGAGTGTTTGGCTTGCCACATTTTCAATGATCTAAATAACTTGAAACATTAGAATGACATAATTATAAAAATTATAACTATAAGAGTTCAAGACACTTACGTGTTTATGATTCCCTTATAATTTTCTTCAATCTTACTTCCTAGAGAGTCCAATACATAAACACAATTGTCTCGAAGATGTATAACAAACAACTTTAAGTGAAAACTATTAATAACCAACATGATAATATTACATTCATGGATGGACTAAAGAAACTGTAAATAAGTAAAATCAAGTTAAATTGATAGCTTACCCACGGTAATGTGGGATGAGTACTACTTGTTCCAAGTTACTCATGTCTAACCTATTGGCTAGATATCTAGAACAAGTTTCTTAAGACATAATTTGTGGTACAATGTTGTCAGGGTCAACCACCAAGAACTTCTTATGTGTCTCCTCCTCACATTCATTCCAAAGATACCTAAACATATAATTGTAAAACATTAAACTTCATAGTTAGCGACGTTAAGATATGAAATAGATTTAATATACTTATACGATGCACGTGAACATACACATATAGCCTATTTGAATCATTTCGCAGTATTGCATGATGTCATCACGTATTAAACGAATGATCTTCTCCATTCCAAATATGTAATCACCGAGATTGAATTCAATTACATCCTTGTTGTTCATTGAACGCACGTCATATTGATTTATGAGTTTAATAGTCATGTGGACATCAATATGTTCAGATGATTGTGTTCTTGGCTTGGATGTTCGAGGAGAAGCAACCTTTGACAAACAAAATTACAAACAACATTAACAAACGAAAAGTTAAAACTTCACTCAAGTTAGAACAAGACATACATTTTTCTCCTCATTTAAAATTACTAGTCGACGAGGCCATGCCACAAAGCTACCAATGGTTTGATTTAATGCCTCTATCTCACCCTTCATAAGAATTGGTATCGTAGCATCTTCGCCTATGACAATGTCTACCATCACTCTGACATTGTCCACACCTAATAGCACTCCATGAATTGTTGGACTTTGAACGTCATTATCAAATATTGTGCCAACTACAACAATGTTCTCCACCGATCCAATAGCCATATGAGACAGTTTTCCCTTAGAAAATTTAAAAGCAAAATGTTAAATATTAAGCACAAAAAAGATAAGTGTCGTGCCTAAAAACAGTAAGTGACAAAACTAAAACAAATTAGTTATCATTGTTGGTTGTTCGTTTGGGATAAAAACTTTAGTAGGTGCATTGACAACTTCCTTCCCTTTCTCCTTTTTCTTTGAGACATTACTGACTTTAGTTGTGGATTTTTTTGGTTGTGAGCTTTGAGTCTTCAATTCAGCTTGGTCTTGAGGTTGCAATCCCAAATTTGACTTCCTTTTGGCAACATTAAAATATAGGGATGGTGAAACAAACTCACCTAATGGTTTCTTCAAATTATATAACTTCAACAATGCGATATTTTGGTAAAGTTCTTACAATTTGAATATAATGGTTTCTTCGCATCACCCAATAGCTCCTCGAAATTTTGTGGATTTTCATCAAAGTAATCATATGCAGCCTCAAACATCCCTATTGTGTCATCAAAGTCGTCATCCTCAACTTCTTCTTGTACACTATCAGACATACTTTTAATGTTTCTCTTAATCGGTAGTGATTCACCATGCAAAATCCATGTCTTATAGCTTTAATCGATACCATAAACAAATAAGTGATCTCTTACTACATTCACATTTTGAGACTTTGCATTCACACACTTTAAACATGGACAACAAATGACATTTGATCTTTTTGAATGTCATAATCCATTTTCAATAAACATCTCAACCCCTAAACTATACTCGGTTGACATTTTATTTTTTGTCATCCACGACTTATCCATGACTAAATTTATGAAAGTTTAATCTACAAAAAGAAAAAACAATGGTTAAGCTTGTGTACTTTGTCGGGTTCTTAAGAAGTAAAACAAGAATGATTAAGAAACAAATGGTTGATAATGTGGGGTGTGTCAAATGGTAGCTAGTAAACATGGAATGTTATAACAGAAATATAGATGGACCCCACCTGCCTGTACTCTAAACTCACCTACAGAAGAAAAAGTGTTTGTTATTATTGTTTTTATTATTATTATTTTAACTTTCAAAGGTCTGTAGAAAATGCTGAAAAAAAGAAAAATAAAAAAAAGGATCTGATTCGGGTCTTTGATCTTATTTGTTTATTTTTTTCAATGATCAGATGGAAGCTCATCTGCACGCTGATTTGGGTCAGTTTGAAGGGTGAGTGAATATAGATCTAAAAGTAGTATTATTATTGATGGGAGTAGCAAACTGCACAATAGAATTGAGAAGACAAGAAAGTAAAGACTAAAAGAGGGTGAATGGCGTGTGGAATTAGAATTTTAAAATATGTCAATTGTCATTCCATTCGGCTTCACCCTTTTGTCGACTTTGGTTAAATTCTATGCCCAAGACAAGACAAAACCATTCTATGCCCAAGACAAGACAAAACCAACTGCTTTCATGTTTTCTAAATCCACACATCTCAATTTAATTCACCAAGCAGCAGCAACAACACTTAACCAATTCAAATGATGACTAGGACTACCGATCTAAAATCTACAAAATGAGATAGAGAGTGGGTGAAGGCGTAGGCGGCAGATGATTAGTTTGTCAAGTGGTGATAAAGTGAAATGACAAGGGACAAACAAGATTATTTTCCTCCTTCCCTATTCAATTTCAGGTTCTTTAGTTTTTTCCTCCTCATTTTCCATTTTCCGGATCTTAAAATCCCTCCAACAAACAATATTATCCCCTCCCCTTCCCTTCCCTTCCCTTCCCTTCCCATCTAAACCCACTCCATTTTTTTTGATTTCATTCGTGCAACAGGGCACAACAGAGAAAGAGAAAAAAAAACTAAAGTTATAGATAAAATAACGTAAACTCAAACCATAAGAAAATGAGAAATTACCATACTAGAAGGAGATGAAAACGAGCTAATACTAGGGAAGATAAGAGAAGAAGAATGGAACCTTCGATGTTGTGGCCGTCGCCTAATATATTCGCTCGCCGCCGCCGCCTGTCGCCGAATTGAAGCTCGCCGCTGCCGCAAAATCACTCCTGGACCGTCCCTCGCATCGCCATTCATGGCTATTCGTTGGCCTTCCCACGTAGTGAAGCTGGGTTCACAACGATGGTAGAGAGGGTTTTGAAGTTGAAGCTGGGTTCGCAAAGGGAGGTGAGAGGCAAAAAATCATCGATTGTAAAATTTTGGGTGAAATTTTGAAGTTAGGATTAATTAAAATCACACATTATCCATGTCGGGCCTGGCCCGCCATTAAAACTAAACTTACAATGGCGGGCAAGGCCCGACATAGATACTTAAAAAATATATATATATCAAAATTGGCACGTTTTTTACGTTGTCCGACATGGTTTCCTCCGTGTTTTTCTTGTCCGACATCATTTCCTCCGTGTTTTTTTTTGTCCGACATTAAACCAAGATTTGTTGTAGTGTTGGTTCCTTGTATTTTCAACTTTTGTTCATTTTAGTTATTATACTTGCAAAATTTTTGTTTTGGTCTATCTACTTTTAAAATATGGCCATTTTAGTTCCTATTTACAAAAATTTAGCATAAATTTTATAAACAAATATAAACTATTTAATACAATTTTGTGGCTGCATTATAAGAAATTTTGTGAGTAAAGTGTTGTGCTAAAATTGTGCGATCAAAATAAATAGAAATAAAATAAAATAAAATTGAAGGGAGCAAAATCATCAATTTTTGAAAGTATAGGAATCAAAACGAACGTTTTTTTAAAGGACAAGGAATAAAATAAACAAAACTTAAAAGTATAGGGACCAAATTGAACAAAATTCAAAAATATAAAAACCAAAATAATATTTAAACCTTAAATAAATAAATCAACAAATAATTAGTAATATTAACATTACGTCCATATGAGTGGTATTATGTTGATATTTTACATATTTTTTCTAATCTTTTCTAATATTAACATTATGTCCATATGAGTGGTCAATGTCTATTATGTTGGGAAATTAACGGTCCTATATAATTTCTCATTCCATATAGAATATCCAAACACAACCACAATATGCAAATAGAAAAAAAAATGTAAAGCACAAGATAAATGACACAGCAGATTATACTGGTTCACCACTAACAGCTATATCCAGTCTTCCACCCAGATTTGGGTAATTCACTAATAATGTTAGGATTGGAATACAATAATACTCTCCTCAAAATATCCCCTAGAGGTCCCAACAAAAGCTCCATAACTTCTAAGCATTTTAACACAAATAATACTTAGGAATAGTAATAAAAGCTCACAAGAATCAATATAAAATTACCTCGATAATGTCGATCCTGATTAACCCCAATGCCTCTACCAATACCCGAGCTGCTGCCACTGATTAGCTGCCAAAACCCTCTGAAAAACGGCGGCAAAAACTCCTCGTTGGACTTGAAAACTCTAAAACCCGAAAACTGCTAATTATAAACTCGAAACAGGACCATGGCGCTACGGACGCAAAGTTGTCCGCGCCCACTGGGGCGCTGTGTGTCATGCTCATGTTCGTCCAGTGCATGTCACCCATGGCCGCATGCCCATGATAGCCTCTTCCCTCCTACTTTTATGTAATGTATTTATTTTTGTATGTTATTTACTTTCCATTGTACTTTTGGTGGCGAGTGACTCATCGCCACTTTGCATGTTCACGCCTGTCAAATGCAAAATGCTTTATAATCTACCTTAGGGGGGTACACCTAGTCTCCTCCCTACATTGAGTTGTATTCTTGTCTTACCGCTAATCTATTCTCTTGCATTCAAGCATACAACAAGCTTTCCAAAATGTCTTCAAACGTTTTCCAAACCTTCTTTCTCTAACCCCGTTTTCCAAAACCGTTTTCTCGAGAACGAGGGTGGAGGTTGCGATATATAGCTGTGCTGCCGCCGGCTATCCGATTCTCATTGGCTGACTTGCTCGTGGGCAAGAGCAAGTGCCGCTCAATCGCTTTGTGAGCCCTTTGAAAAGTGCGATTGTGACAGTTGGTATCAGAGGCTAGTTGGCTCCTCGAATCGAGATCAGTAATCATGTCGGCAGCGAAACAGTTGAACAAGACACATGTCGAACGACTCGTGGAAATTGAGGAACAACTATTGTTCCTGAGAGAAGTCCCTGATCATGTTCGGTTCCTAGAAAATCGGCTAGAATAGTTGGCTAGTACGGCTGATGGAATCGATGCGGCAAATGCTCGAATTGATGCATTTCTAGTGAAAGAGTTGTTGGATAGGGTTGAGACCCTAGAAAGTAAAGCCGGGAAAACGGCTAGTTTCGAGTGGGGGCACAGCTCGACGAGCTCTGTTGCTCATGTAGAGGAGCGTGTCGAAGAGTTAGACAGCTCCCAGAAGGTGATCATGCAAATGGTCAGTGATCTTTCTGACGACTTTCGAGCTGCTATAGAAGTCGTGCGGGCAGAAGTTGTCGAGATAAACACAAAGGTGAACCTCACCATGAGAGCGGTGGGAAACCAAGGCCCAGCAGGGGGCAATGTCCAATTTAACAAGGTGAAGATTCCGGAGCCTAAGCCCTTCGGCGGGGCTCGCGATGCCACGACCCTCAAGAACTTCATCTTTGACGTCGAACAGTACTTTCGAGCTACAAGTACCACGACAGAAGAAGCCAAGATCACTTTGGCAACCATGCATCTAACTGAAGATGCAAAGCTTTGTGGAGGTCCAAGTATATGGACATCCAAAAGGGACGATGCACTATAAACAGATGGGACGAGTTGAAGAAAGCTCTTAGGGTGTAGTTTTTTCCGAAAAATGTTGAGATTCTAGCGAGATGTAAACTGCGAGAGTTGCGACACACTGGGTATATCAGAGACTACGTAAAACAGATTGCTGGACTGATGTTGGACATACGAGACATGTCAGAGAAAGACAAAGTCTTCTACTTCGTGGAACGCTTGAAACCATAGGCCAAGTCCAAGTTGTACGACCAAGGGGTTGAAACCCTCGGCTCTGCTTATGTTGCGGCTGAACGCCTGCTTGATCTGGGTAACGAACAGTATCAGGATTACAGAAGGAACCAACCTTCATCGAGTAGTGGGAACAAAACCACCAGAACAAGCTCACCCAAAAGTGGGGGAGGAGACAGGAATAGAGGAACAGATCACAGACCCTATCGGAGGGGTGGAACCAACTGGCGCGGGCCAAACCAACAAAACAACTTCAATCGAGGGCCCCTCGTTTGCTTTCTGTGTAAAGGGGCTCATCGAGTAAGCGACTGCGCACACCTGGCCGCCCTGAAGGCACTCCAAGCTATCATAGCCAATGGCCCTGAGGTCGAGACAGAAACCGCTGAGATTGATGTACCGACCGAAGAGCCCACTAATAACCCTCGCATGGGGGCACTAAAATTCCTGTCAGCTCTCCAGAAGAGAGTGGGGGAAGCAAAAGAACCGCTAGAGAGAGGGCTTATGTATGTTGACATGTTGGTTCACGATAAGGCTGCCAAGAGTACTATGGTGGATTCTGGAGCCACACACAACTTCATGACTGAAACCGAGGTTCGCCATCTGAATCTACAATGGGATAAAGATCCAGGGAAGATGAAAGCAGTTAACTCCGCGGCTCTCCCCATCGTAGGGATAGCAAAAAGGGTCCAACTGAAGATCGGGACATGGAGCGGCAAAGTGGACTTTGTAATTGTTAGAATGGATGACTTCGACGTCGTGCTCGGAATGAAATTCCTTCTAGAGCACAAAGTCATCCCCATGCCCCTAGCGAAGTGTCTAGTTGTTACTGGATCCGATCCCACAGTTGTTCCGATGAGTATAAAACAACCAAGTGGGGTTAAGATGATATCAGTTCTGTAGCTAAAAAGGGGCCTTGCTCATGACGAACCAACATTTATGGCCATCCCAGTGATTGAAGAAGAGAGTAGTAAAGAAGTAATTCCCAGTGAGATCCAACAAGTCCTAGCTGACTATGCAGACGTTATGCCCGGCAGTCTGCCCAAGTCCCTACCGCTGTCTAGGGGAATCAACCATGAAATAGAGCTAGTCCCAGAGGCGAAACCGCCTGCTAAGAATGCTTACCGCATGGCCCCTCCTAAATTAGCCGAGCTCAGGAAGCAACTGGATGAATTGTTGAATGCAGGATTCATCCGTCCAGCAAAGGCTCCCTATGAGGCCCCAGTCCTCTTCCAAAAGAAGAAGGATGACAGTCTCCGCCTTTATATCGACTATCGCACCTTGAACAAGCTCACGGTATGCAATAAGTACCCATTGCCCATCATCACTGATCTATTTGATCGCCTCCACGGGGCCAAGTACTTTTCCAAGCTAGACTTGAGGTCTGGATAATATCAAGTACGCATTGCAGCGGGAGACGAGCCCAAGACGACCTGTGTCACGAGATATGGGGCTTTCGAATTCCTTGTTATGCCCTTTGGCCTTACCAACGCCCCAGCGACGTTTTGCACCTTGATGAATCAGGTGTTCCATGAGTATCTCGACAAATTTGTGGTAGTCTACCTCGACGACATAGTAGTCTACAGTTCTTCCATGGCGGAATACCAGACCCACTTGCAACTGGTCTTTGAGAAGTTAAGACAAAATGAATTATATTTGAAGAGAGAGAAATGTTCGTTCGCGCAAAAACGCATCAACTTCCTGGGCCATGTGATCGAGTGTGGCCGAATTGGCATGGAAGATGGAAAAGTCAAGGCTATCCAAGATTGGAAAGTTTCGAGTTCCATCACCGAATTGCGGTCTTTTCTTGGGATAGCAAACTATTATCGAAGATTTGTCGAAGGATTCTCGAAGAAGGTAGGACCATTAACTAAACTTCTGAAGAAGAATAATACTTGGAGTTGGACTCCGGAGTGTCAAGCGACATTCGATCAACTCAAGAAAGCCATGATGGAAGGACCAATGCTTGGTATCGCAGATGTCACCAAGCCGTTCGAGGTAGAAATTGATGCCTCAGACTTCACCCTAGGCGGTGTTCTCTTGCAAGATGGACATCCAGTGGCGTACAAAAACCGAAAGTTGAACGACGCGAAAAAGAGGTATGCGGCCTCTGAAAAAGAGATGTTGGCAGTAGTCCACTGCCTAAGAGCCTTGAGACAATATCTCTTAGGCTCTAAGTTCGTTGAAATCGAGTTATCCTCGAAACAAGCCCGATGGCAAGAGTACCTCGCCGAATTGGACTTCCAATTCGAACATCGGCCTGGTCGATCAAACCAAGCAGCAGACGTCCTTAGTCGAAAGAGCGAACATGCGGCCCTGTGCATGTTAGCTCATCTGAAAGCAAGCAAGTTGACAAGGTCTGTTCGTGAAGCCATCAAGGCACACCTAAAAGATGATCCAACAGTGAAAACAATCATTCAGCTAGTAGAAGATGAGAAGACCCGCCAGTTTTGGGTCGAAGACGACCTCCTTTTTACCAAGGGCAATCGTCTATATGTTCCGCGAGCAGGAAACCTGAGGAAACTCCTGATGGGGGAATGCCATGACACCATGTGGGCTGGCCACGCTGGGTGGCTGAGAACATATGCCCTACTGAAGAAAGGGTACTACTGGCTGAACCTGCGAGATGACGTTATGCAATACACCAAGACGTGTCTCATCTGCCAACAAGACAAAGTCAAGAGAATTAAAATTGCGAGCTTACTGGAGCCATTCCCAGTGCCATCAAGGCCTTGAGAGAGCGTATCCCTGGACTTCATCACCCACCTGCCCAAGGTTGGAGAATCCGAAGCTATCCTTGTTATTGTCGACAGATTCTCCAAATATGCAACTTTTGTCACAACTCTGAAGATGTGTTCCGCAGAGATGACATCACAGTTATTCTTCGAGAACATAGTGAAACTATGGGGTGTCCCCGAAAGCGTCATAAGTGATAGAGATGGAAGATTCACTGGAACCTTCTGGACGGAACTCTTCCGTCTACTTGGCTCCAACTTGAACATATCCTCAAGCTACCATCCGCATACGACGGTCAGATAGAACGCTTCAATAGTATGTTGGAGGAATACCTCCGCCACTTCATTGATGCTCGACAGCAAAATTGGATACAGATGCTTGATGTAGCCCAATTTTGTTTCAACTGCCAGAAGAGCACAACCATAGGGAAGGCTCCGTTTGAAATAGTATGTGGGCGCTTACTTATGTTACCTCACATCATCGACCACCCTTACGCAGGAAAGAGCCCTCAAGCTTACAACTTCACCAAAGGATGGCAACAATCCACGGATGTTGCCCGAGCACACCTTGAGAAGGCGTCTAAGCACATGAAGAAGTGGGCCGACAAGAAGCGCAGACCGTTGGAATTTCAAGCAGGAGATCAAGTGCTTATTAAATTACGCCCGGAACAGCTCCGATTCTGGGGTAACAAAGATCAACGCCTTGTGCGGAAATATGGAGGGCCAGTCAACATCATTCAAAAGGTCGAGAAGACGTCATACAGGGTCCAATTACCCTCATGGATGAAAATCCACCCAATGATTCATGTGAGCAACTTGAAATCCCATCACCCGGACACCATTGATCCCCCACGAAATGAAGTGATCCGACCAGCAGTCACCTTGAACAACAAGATGGAAAAAGAAGTTGAAGAAACCTTAGCTGAAAGAACTCGTCGAGTCAGACGACCGAGAAGGGACGTACAAGAATTCTAAATCAAATGGACAGCGCTTCCAGATGAAGAGATCAGTTGGGAGCGTGCAGAAGATCTGAAATCAGCATCAACCAAGATTGCAGAATTCGAGCAACGTCGGTTGACAGGGACGTCAACCATTTAAGTGGGGGAGGATGTCATGGTCATGCTTGTCCAGTGCATGTCGCCCATGGCCGTATGCCCATGATAGCCTCTTCCCTCCTACTTTTATGTCATGTATTTACTTTTGCATGTTATTTACTTTTCATTGTACTTTTGGTGGCGAGTGACTCCTCGCCACTTTGCATGTTCACGCCTGTCTCAAAGGCACAATGCTTTATAATCTACCTTAAAGGGGTACACCTAGTCACCTCCCTACATTGAGTTGTATTCTTGTCTTGCTGCTAATCTATTCTCTTACATTCAAGCATACAACAAGCATTCCAAAATGTCTTCAAACGTTTTCCAAACCTTTTTTCTCTAACCCCGTTTTCTAAAACAGTTTTCTCGAGAACGGGGTGGAGGTTGCGATATATAGACATGGTGCCGTCGGCTATCCGATTCTCGTTGGCTGACTTGCTTGTGGGCAAGAGTAAGTGCCGTACAATCGCTTTGTGAGCCATTTGAAAAGTGCAATTGTGACACTGTGCAACGGCGCCACGACATTGCCTCCCGGCCTTTGTGGCTTGCAACGCTCTACTTCCCTGTTTTCATCCCCGCTTCAATCCTGACTCATCCGTAGCTCTTTCCGACGTCATTTTGGCTCCACCAATCCCAACAATCTCCCACTTGGAGACAAAGTGATAATTTTCTGCCTCCCACTGCATCAATAGTGTCTCATCATCTTGACACCTTCTGTCAAGACACAGTTTTGACTACTCTATCAACGAACTGATCCACACTGCTCAGCTCTACCCAAGCTCAGTTTGTGATTGTCTCGAGATTGAGCAATCCTTCGTGATCTTGTCTCCCGTACATTAGAGATAAAACCACATGCTCTCACTCAATATAAGTGGTCCCGTCGCTTCCTTTCTCGATCTAACCCAACGACATCTGAAGGAAGATTCTCCTGATGACTTGACACTCCCACCCAAGTCTGTTGCCTTTCTAGAGACATTGGCTTTGACTTCAGTACCAACTGTAGTCTTCTCCCTCGATGCACTCTCTCGCCTATGCGACTTCATTAGCTCGCTATTTCGTCTGATAAATGGGGCATTAAACCAACAACCTGTTGGACACCTTACTGAATTATTCCACTTACCATTTCCTCTACTTCCCAATTGTTGTACTTGAACTGATGACAGACTCTTTTGATCTGTCCTAGTTGTCAATGCTGCTGATTCTTTCAAGTCTCGCCCTGAACCATCTGCAGCCCTGTGTATCCTCTGTCTTTCAGATCCCCTGGCAACCTCAAACTCCGACACATAAACAGAAGATCTTTTGTGGCCTGTTGCCACCACCCTGGATTCCCTCTTGAGCTTCCAACAACCCCCAGCGAACTCATGTTGTAGCCATCGTCGTCTAGCTTCCCTGCAGATTACAAATTAAATCTAAAGCTAGGAATATACCTGACGCCTCGTAGCACAAATTCGGCTCATTCGCCTGTCTTCAAACAAACATCTCTAATTCCTCTAACCTTGGAGATCTCATTCCCCATCCTTACTGAGCCATAACCACCTGCAGCAAGAGATGAGAACCAACGTCCGTCTGAAGCAACATGCACTGATGTTGCAGTGTCCACTACCCAATGGTCTACAGATGCGTTCTTCTAAATACAAGCCAGAAACTCTTTAATCCGTTCTTCTCGTGTTACAACATTTACAGTATTGTTCCCCTTCTCTAAATCTTCTTTAAACTTCCTGTAAAAGCGTTTAACGTGTCCCTTCTTGTGGTAGTAATAACACTCCAATTCCCCACTGGATCTCCCACTACCCTTGTTATTCCTATGCTGCTGCCTCCCGTTGTAATTCATTTTTGCCTTCCCTTTGTTCTGAGCTACCAAAGCTGATTCAACCTCGTTTTCTGCCCTTGAAGTAGATGCAGACATTTTCTCTAATTTTCTCCAGACTTCCTCGAATAAGGCGGCATCACAAATAGCTTAAAATTTCAAGCTATTGTCCTCTAGCAAATTCGACACTGCAGTCTTCATCTTCTCCCAACTGTCAGACAAAGATGTCAACAACCTCATAGTCTTTACCTCCACATCGATCTTGATACACATCCCTTCTAATTTTTTCAAGATGTCGGTAAGCTCAGTAATGTAGGAATTCACCGAGGTTCTCGCCTTCATGTGGATATTGAAACACTTCGTCCATAGAAGTATTTTAGTGTTGGCAGAAGGTTTCTCATACCTATCTTGCAAGGCTGCAATAATTCCTTCGTTGTAGTCTCTTTCGCCACCAGACTGCATACACCCATCAACGAAGACATTATGATGTTTTCAACGATCTGTCATCCATCTCATTCCAATCATTGTCAGTCATCCTTTCTGGTCTCTCTCACAAAGTCTTGTGTATCTCCATGCATGTAAGAAGATCATTTACCAGCATCTTCCAAAAAACTAATTTTCTCCAGTGAACTTCGGAACCCCTTCATAGTAATGGTGTGCATGATATTTATCTCCCATGATGCTGAAACCCTACAACTCTGGTACCACTTGTTGGAAAATTAACGGTCCTGTATAATTTCCCCTTTCATAGAAAATATCAAAACACAACCACAATATGCAAATAGGAAGAAAAACTATAAAGCACAAGATAAATGATACAACAGATTATACTGGTTCACCACTAAGGGCTACGTCCAGTCTTCCACTCAGATATGGGTAATTCACTAATAATGTTAGGATTGAAATACAATAATATTATCCCCAAAATATCCCCTAGAGGTCCCAACAAAAACCCCCTAGTTTCTAAGTATTTTAACACAAATAGCACTTACGAACAGGAATGAAAACTCACAAGAATCAATATACAATTACCACTATGATGTTGATGTTGATTAGCCTCAATGCCTCTACCAATACCCAAGTCACTGCCACTAATTAGCTGCCAAAACCCTCTTAAAAACGATTGCTAAAACCCCCTGTTTGGCTTGAAAACCCTAAAACCCGAAAACTGTTGTTTATAAACTCGAAACAGTGCCACTGTGCTATCCACGTCACCATGGCACTACGAATGCAAAAGCGTCCGCACCCCTCATCATGACAGTGTTGCAGCGCTGCCTCCTTGGTCCTTGTGGCCAGCAGCGCTCCACTTCCCTATTTTCATCCCCGCTTCTTTCCCGACATGTCTCGGCTTGATCCCGACTCATCCCCAGCTCGTTCTAACGTCGTTTTGGCTCCACTAATCCCAACATATTCACCTCTTGGTATTATGTTGATATTTTATACATTTTTTCTAATCTTTTGCAATACTATGTAAATGTCTATTCATTTCTTAGGTATAATCCATATTCATTAAGAGTGACATATCTTTTAAAACTAGAATAGATTTTCCTCATCTACAAATATCCAAATTTTTATGCATAACACCCTTCGAACGAAATCTACGGGCCAAATGACAGTCTACACTTTCTACTAAGATATGAATGAAATAAAATGAAATAGAGCCACAAGTTCTCTATGAAATGATAGACATATAGAAATGTTGATAGAAATATCGACATGTTGAAATTTAATATCCTGCTGTCCACTACAATTTCATTTAAAAAAAATATACTTTTTGTCACTCCGAGCCTAGCTTACATTTTCTATCCTCTTCAAGATTAATAATTTTATCTCCACTATAATAAAAGTCATTATAAATTCACGAAGGGATAATTAATGCGTGTTTTTTAAAAGTTTGAGAATAATTATAAACATTATATATATAAAGTTCAACATTATATAATTATAAACATAAATTTGAGATTATTTAAAAAATTAATTTTTAAATTGATATTATTGTTATTATTATTAACTTTCAAACTTTTGAAATTATATATATATGCCCTAGGCATTTTGGAATAAGATAATAATAATTATAATAGTTCGAAAATGAAAGATCTCGTTGCAATTATTTTTACAAAATGGGAGTAAGGAACAATGTTATATGAAAGAAACGGAAGTAGGAAAGAGAATTGCTCCTTGTGATGCAGCAGAACCATATGGCAATTAGGATCTCAAGACGCAGCAACACCTATGATACAATGAATAATAGACTTACATCACGATATCTTTTTCTTCTTCATTCTGATTTTTGTTTTCGTATCACAGATCTTGGTTCGCGCTTTATGGCATTTCCACTATAAAAAAAAAAAAAATACCGCACAGAGGAAATAGTTTCTTCTCGTCGACTCATAGCTCCAAGACTCCCTCCTGGATTAAGCAAACTCCTTATTCTAGTATTCTTCAAAAATATTCTAGTCTCCGGTTTGCAAGCAGATGAGAAGAGAAGTTTGAGAATGAAAAATAAATATATGGAGGATGGAAGATAAGAGAAGAGATAATAGGTATCATCCTAATTTCGCAGTTCTTTTAATTAAATAGATATTGATTTATGTTAGAAAACGAATTTTTGAAAGTTTAGCTGTTTGAGCAAAGTGAAACCTTTTAAAGTTATTTTAATCAATTTTTCCTAATCCTCAACTTAAATAATAAAAATAATAAAATTATTATTATTAATAACTTTCAAATTTTTGAAATTATATATTTTGGAACAAATTGGAAATACAAACAAGAAACAAGAAACTTGTTTAGTTTGTTTCAGAAATTTCTATACAATTTTGAGATTTCTAAATAAAAATGAGAAATGGAAAACATAAATAATTGTCAAATACTTGGGTTTCTTAATAAATTTGAAAATGAACGGACAATAGCGTTATCAAACATATTGTTTAAAAGGAAAAAAAAAAAGGACGTACCAATAAACATGTCAATAGAAATTTGAAATAAGATGTAAATTTTGTTTTTTCATAATTAGGCACTTAATAAAGTGTTAATAATTTATTTGTTTGGTCTTTTGATCTTTGTGATCTTTGCTTCTTTTTTTCTTTCTATAATTGTAATTTGTTAATTATAAATTTTACTTTTTTAATATAGAATTTAATTATTATTTTAAAATAACTATTACTAATAAAATTAAAACATATCGGTAAAATAATATATAAATTAAACAAGCAAAAATATAATAGGCTCAGGGGATACTTTCTAATTAATTTTTAATTTGATTTATTATTATTAGTATTATTAGTATTAATATTGTTGTTGGTAATCATCATTATAATAATTGAAAATTTTTTATTCCTACCGTTGAACTTGATTTTTGCAATAATTGTAGGGTAAAATTTTACAATTTTCCTTCTCAATCAAGAGATTAGAGCCTTCGACTTCTAATCTGTTCAATATCTTCAGCTTTTCCTTCTCCATAATTTTTTTGGATCAATCTCTTGGTTTTCTATTGATTTCTTTGGAACGATCTTTTAGCTTGTTGATCTCTTTGGATCGGTATTTCGAGTTTGGTCTATTTCTTTGGATTGGTTAATCAAGTTTTTCGATCCATTTGGATAGATTCTTTAGGTTAGTTGATCTCTTTAGAGTGACACTCTGATCTTGTCGAAGTTTCGTACGCTTCATCTTCAAAGTTTTATGAATTCTCCGACTTCTAGATCCCCTTGAATGATTAGTGGTTTCTTTGTGTATAGAGTTTCGTGAACTTTAGCGGGTCTAGACTTGGGTAGTTTTGAACTCAACCTTTCGACTTGAGTTCTTTTTGGGTCATAGGCCCAATTATCTTCAATGAGCTTTGAGCCTTATACTTTAGTTTTGGTTCATTTGGATAATGTAATTTCAAAATATGTATTTTATTCTTTCTACTTTCAACTTTTGTTCATTTTAGTCTTTATACTTGCAAAATGTTTGTTTTGGTCTCTATATTTTTAAAAGGTGATCATTTTGATCCTTATTTACAAAATTGTAGCATAAATTTCATACACAATGAAAACTCTTTAGTACAACTTTATGGCTATATTATAAGAAATTTTGTAAATGAAATGCCGTGCTAACATTGTGATCAACATAAATGGAATAAAAATGAAAATGAAGAGAAAATGATCAAGAGTACATTGACCAAAACGGAAAGTACAAGGACTTTAAATGAACAAAAGTTAAAATTCGATGGACAATAAATAGTATTTAAACATTAAATATATACTTTTTTACATCCATGAGTGTCTTCTAGACCAACTTGCGTGAACCGACTAATCTCATGGGACAATGCTTGCCCTACTACATTTGGTTAGCTAGATGACCACCATGATTTGAACTCATTCTCTCTAAATTCTTTACAATTTAAACCTTGAATAACTTAAAAAAAAATAATATTAATGACATTATGTTCATATCAGTGGTATTATGTTGATATTTTTTTTATATTTTATCGATTCTTTTGCAATACATGTAAATGTCAATTCACCCATCATGTCGAATTCATGAACATATGGAAATGCTGACCTATCACTTACCTGCTCTCTACTACAATTTTATTCCCAAAATTTTTGGTTCTCTACCACTCACAGCATAGCTTACATCTACTATCATCTTAAAGATTAATAATTCCATCTCAACTCTAATAATTGTTACCTAAAAATAAATTTAGGAAACCCCACTATTTATTCAAGGAAAAGTTTGTGTTAACTAACTTTTGTAACGGTGCAAAGTAGTTTTAGTTAAGTACTTATCAAAATTTTCATAGCTTTTGCTTACACCATCGAAGATAAGTTTAAAAATTCTAAAGTGCTTTTAGGTCGGGTAATTTTTACTTGAAAGTTTCTTTTTTCTTCTTCTTTTTTTTTTTCTCCATTTAGGAAAGAAACAGGCTGAGTTATAAAATGAAGCTAAACAGTCTTTTATAAAAATTTCAAATACTTCTCAAGAGTAATCTTCAAGCCATATTTGGTGCGAAGGGAACGAGGTTGCACACTAAATAGCTAAGTTCAAAATGGAGACTAAGAATAAAAAGTCATTGTAAACTTACTCTATGAAGAATTAGTGCTATGTAAGAGTTTTTGAAAGTTTGAGAATAATTATGGATGGTGGAGCTTATAAAGTTTAAAATTATATTAGACATTCACTCATACTTCAATTGGTTAAACTACATCATCTTTCTCCACTCCCGCATTAGTTGTATTAAAATAAATCATATATAAACATAATTTGTCGTATTATTAATGAAAAATTAACAAAGTAGTCAAGAAGCCGATCTTTCTTAATTCTAAAGAATGAAAAAATTCATTCTTTCTCGAAGGAAATTAATTGCAAATAAGTAGCATTGCACAAGTCCCACCCTTTAACATATTGGGACAAAATGTTTTGTGTTCTTTTTGTCTATTACATTCTTTCATTTATCTAAATGAAAGCTCGATTTTTTATAAGCGAAGTCCATTGATAGTAATCAAAGGGAGGCACCAACACAGGTCAAAGTTCCCAACAAAGTATGCCCTTAGCCATGTGATATAAAAATATGATGCATTAGGAAACACTTAGAAAAAAGTGTTAAAGAACATTGGACAAAAATTAGGGGTGCAAAGAACCCAACCGAATCGGTTCGTGTCCCTTCAGTTTGGTTTTAATGTTAGTCGGTTCGGGTCGGTTTTGGCCTAAACAACCAATGTCTTGGCAAGCACTCAAGAAGGTTCTTTGCTATCTTAAAGGTACAATGTTCTATAATTTACATATTACACCATCACCTCAACTTGGGTTGTCTGGAAATTCACTTATCTCGTGATCCTCTAAAAAGCAACAAATTGTTGCTCGATCAAGTACTGAGTCTGAGTATCGAGCTCTTGCCCATGCTACAGCTGAACTTGTGTGGATTTGCTCTTTGCTTTGTGTGGATTTGCCCTTTGCTTTCTTTTAGTTTCAACCGAAGTCCTCTCTCTCGACGAGATGACGACCCCAAGTAGCATGCGAAGGAACGAGAGGCTGCAACCCCATGCTGATGGAATGGAACCCAGCACCAACGATCCCAGGCTACACCGATGATAATCGTGCAGCTGCGACCCCAAGCCGACGGAACCCATCTCTCTCTCTCAAAAGATCAATTCCTCTCGCACACAAAAGATGGATCTGAATTTGCTCTGTCCTCTCAGAAAAGATTTGGTTCTCCCTGTACAAAAATCGATCTGGGTTTGCTCTCTTTCTCAGAAAAGATCAATCTGGGTGCTCTCTCTCTCAAAAAAGATTTGGATTCAATTTCATTTTCAAATAGGAAAGATCTAGCTTCAGTTTCAAATAGGAATGATCTAGGTTCAATTTCAATTTTCAAATAAGGAATCATTTGGGTTCAATTTCAGTTTCCAGATAAAGAATGATCTGAGTTCAATTTCAATTTTCAAATAAGGAAAGATCTTGGTTCAATTTCAATTTCAATAAGGAAGAATCTCATAAATCTCACAGCTAGTTTCACTTTGAAGGAAAAGAGTGAGGGAAAAAAGAAAATGAAAAAATTGGAAAAAAAAAACACCGACTCTGAACCGAACAGGTTTGTCCAAAAAACCAACCCTAACCCACAAATTTACACCGCTAGGCAAAATCACTCCAAAATTCCACTTATAACACATTTCACTAACGGACTCCAATTATTGACAATTACGCCTCTCTAATATCCTAATAATATCCCTAACATTTCCCTATTCATATTCAGTCCAACACAGAATGAATGGGAAAAAAGGCAGAACATTAGGCCAAAATCTGAAGGTCAAACATAGAATCAACCAGTATTACTCTGTTTCCTATATTTTCTTTTGATATTCATCATTAAGATACACCATTACAAAATGTTGGGACAAGACCACAATGAGGAAGAAAGAAAAAAGAAATGAAAGCACAGAAGCTAGCTCATCAAAGACTGACAAAGAAGAATCACCTGCTAACGACCCATGAATTGATTTCCAATGATCAGTGTTTTGTTTTCTTCTTGGATTTTGAGGTTATCTTGCCATAGGCCAGGAGTCTAGAGTGTGACAGTTTAAATTCCGCTCGTCGTAGTTTTCTCCTGGCTTTTCTAGATAAATTGCCCTTATCACCACTTGAATCCTCAATTTGTGTTTTCTCATTCTCATTGTCATCCGAAGTGTGTGTATCGGAGCTGTTCTTCCTTCTCTTCATGCTGCCTTTCCGGTCACCAGATGGCCCGCCGTTAAGGAGCTCCTTGGTCCTCATTTTCAAGCGCTGTCTGGTACTATTTGGTATCTTCCATTCTTCCTTGTAAGGAGCCAATTTTTTCAAAGAAACAAACTGATTCAACTCCTTGTCATCCATTGCCATGATTTCAGCAGTACTCAATCCGTAACGATTACGTGGTATTTTGGCGTACTTGAACCTCGTCTTCAGGTCTCCTATTGTATCCTCGTAATCCAACTTATAATATTCCTCCATCATGGCTTCTTTAGCTTTCTGGTATAGAGATAATTTACGCTTCCTCTTTCTCTTACCTTTTTCTTCCTCACTGACATGTTCTTCAACTTCTTTTTCATTATCCTCCTGAGTTAGATCATTATCTATTTTATGCTTTAAACTCCTTTCCCTAGCTGCTAAGAAGCCATCACCTGACCCAGATGAGGCCCACTCTTTTGGTAATCCAAGCAACTCATCCTCTTTATCGAAATCGGGTTTCTCAATCTCACCGTCACCTTCATCATCCATATCACTTCCAAACTCGGGATCAACGTCCTCTTTCTCATAATATTCTTCTCCGAAAGCCACCTTCATCATCTTGTCATAGTCCTCTGGATCAAAATCCTCATCTAAATTTTTGATATCCAGTAAGCAAATCTCGTCCTCCCCAATTCCTGCTGTCACGCTAATCTTCCTAAGCTTCTCCTTCACCTCCTCCTTTTTCAAATTTTTTAGATGCTTCAACTCCTCCTCCCTCTCTATTCTTGCAATCTCCATCCTCTCTTCCTTACTCTTCCTTTGCTCCTTCCTCGAACTCTTCTTTTTCCTCACTGTCCCCTCAATAGTCCTACTATGCCCCAAAATCCTATCTCCTGCATTTTCCTGAAACCTGTATTCATATTCCTCTTGTTTTTCAATCTCCTCCTCATCGTCTGACAACATGGCCATCTCCTCCTCCCCAACCTTTCGATCTTCACCAAGCCACAATTTATTCTTAAAATACTCCTTCAAAAACTTTGAATTATCGTCCAATTCGTCATCCCCATCCCCAAAATACTCATCCAACTTCCTCTCAAATTCAACATCCTTCTCCTCTTCCACCACACCTCTCTCCTTCACTTTCAAAAGTCCTTCCTCGTCATCTTCACCTTGCACTTCTGCTGCCTCGAAGAATGCCTTACGTATCTCCTCTTGCTCCTTGTCGTAAACCTTCACATTTTTAGTTTCCTCATTATTGAATTCAGGGCCCTCTTCCATCAAATGTTTTGCTACCACATCTTTCAAATACATACTCCTTTTCTTCTTCTCCATTGAACCATCTTTATCACTTTCCTCGCCATGGCTGTCATCCGAATCAAAAAGCTTGACATCTTTCTGTTTAAGAGTTGGATCCTGCTTCTTGATCTTGATTAATGCATTAAAGAACTCCATGTCCTTCTTCATAAATTTTTTGTTGTCTTCTTCATCCGATGAAGATAATTCAGATTCTGAGCTGTCAGATTCCGAGTCTTCAACTAGACCCTTCTTCTTTAGCTCCTCTAAGCGCTGAAGATCCTCTCGCTTCTTATTATGCTCGAACTTTTTTGCATAATCCCGATTAATTTCTATCTTTGAGTCATCATTGTCGGTATCACTGCCATCAAATAGTCGTAAACCCATTGTTTCTGCAACAGGGAAATACTTCAAATTAGGATTTTAAATTAATTATATACGTAGGCATCACATTAGGGGTGTAAATGGATCGGTTTTAGACCCTTACCTTCAATCCCTCAACAATATGCCACTTTTGCTCTAATACAACTGACAATATTATCTTCTAATTTTTTTTCAAAAGAGCAGCCTAGCCAACATTAAATATAAGATATCCATTAAAGGAGTTAGCCTAATATTTCCCACTACAAACTGAAATAGTTACAGTTTCAAAAAAATGTGATAGCAAGGAAAGAAACTCACCACATTGTTAATGAGCTTCAAATGAAATGTGATTCTAAACTAATTAAATTCATCCTAAAATATGCATACTCCATTCGAGGTTTGGAGTGTAGCGCATTTCAATACCCCTCTCTCTGAAGAACCTACCTCATCCTACCCCACTAAAAGCCATCCTAACATGCTGTCACTCATCTTTGACAGCATTGTCTAAATAATTATATCAATTTCTTAAGGTTTGGAAACAATAAACTAGAGAAGCGATGAGTGCAAAAGAGAAACAAAAGATGCTTTAGATAATTACAATTTTCAGAAAATAGGAAAACAATGGGAAACGGTGATTAATAAAAAATCAACTTCCATATCAATTTCATTTTTCCTGCAAGAACAATTTCAAACTATTTTCGATACCAATCCAGTAACCTATGACACTAAGATAATACCCATGCTTCAATTAATTAACTTCAAAACCAGAAGAAACCAAAGTCGCACACACTTAAACAAATCCAGAGCAGTCTAATAGACTTCTTTCCAGTCCTGGCAACTAAAACGTATACAACAATTCATGACACTTCAATCTTCGCCGGAACAAAAGCATAAAAAACGAACTAACCGAAAATCAACACGACACGGAAGAGAGAAGATGAAGTTATTGAACCACATTTCCTCAATCTTCATAAATATGTTTCTGCATCGAGACGAAGACTTACCGCATAAGCAGACGCCGGCGATAGCGAGGAGGAGATGTCGCCGGTGCTACGAAGTAGTAGACGACGAACACCGATTACAGATATCGGAGAAGACGACGCACGGTTGGCAGCCGGAGGTGACGACAGAAGGGAGGCGGCCGGAGTCGACGACGGATTGAGAAATGCAACAACGAAAAAACCAGAGGATGGAGAAATCTGAAGTTTGCCCTAATTTTTTGCCCTAATGTTTACCAATTCTGTTTTTCAAAATTAAATTAAAAACAAATGCATTTTGTAAAACATTCTTTTTAAATGGAAAAATATATTTCTTCTTCGAAAAAATGGAAAATGTTTTTCTTATTACAAAATAAAGTTTTATTTTTTTAAATAATACTTTTATTTTACTTACTTTTCAAAAATAAATGCTCAATTGAAACATAATAACAAAATTGTAACTTTGAAACAATCTCAAAAAATAATGCTTTAAATTGTAACTTTGAAACCATCTCAAAAACTAATGCTTTGGAATTACCTTCGCTACTTGGTCGTCTTAAGGGAGGACCATACTATTGTGAGGATCTGGTCTTATCTTCAAGGGATGATGTTGATTTTTTTCTTTTAAATAAAAGAATGATTATCTCTTGAAGAAACGACCATCTGAACATACATTTATGATCGTCTCTTCAAGATACGACATTTATTTTTTTGAAAAAATAAAATAAAATATTAATTATATTATATATTAACCAATACCATATAATTTATAAGATTAGTTTTTGGCTAAGTGATATACCGCTCTATAATCTTTGCCTTCCTAAGTTCAAAACTTAATATTTGCATCTTCTTTTTTTTTTATGTTAAAATCAATTTTTACCTTATTATTATTATTATTATTATTATTATTATTGAAAACTATAATAACTATATAATATTATATATATAATATTTTAAATAAACTATATACAAAATATATATAATAAATAATAATATACAAAATATTATTCTTATTAATAATATTATATTGATAATATTTTTGATAAATTATATATATAATATATAAAATAGAATGATTATAATTTTTCAATTATATATAAATATTTATAATAAATAATAATATATAAAATATAATGATTATACTTTTCAATAATAAGAAGAAGAAAATAAAAAAATAAAAAATGAAGGAGGGTACTCCCTCCGCTGAACCAAGGACTAATCTAAAAATAAGTTAAAAGATAACTAAATTATAAAATCAAGTTAAAAAATAAGTTGATTAATATGTTTCAAACCATCATTATTTTAAAAATGTTTAAAAAGAGTATTATTTAAAAAAAACCTAATAAAATATTATAAATAGAAGTTTGGCCGAAAATTCTATTTTTTATTGAGTGCTTAGATTTTAAAATTTGACACGTTTGTTTCTAAAGTTTAGGAAATACTTTATTTTATTTAAAAAATTGACCTGACATATTTTATATAGTAAAATATATTTTTGATAATTGAGATTTGAGTTAGGTATTTATTTGATCTCTAAAATTTAATGTAGTTGACTAATAGAAATATGTTATATGATATGATGGTTAATTTGTCGACTAGATTTAATGAATTGACAATGTTTTTCGATTTATTTGGCTTACGTGCATCTCCTTTCATTTCTTCCTCAGCCTTTCTCGAGTAATTGGCATTTTTTACCCCAAATGGTTTTTCATTTAGACTTTTGACTCATTTTTAAAATTTTACTTGTGACCCTTCAGCCTGTTTTTTATCCCTTTTCACTTTTTGCATTTGTAAAAATACAAAAATTACCCCATTTTAAAACCACAATCTCGAACTCTATCTCAGGGGAATTTGACCGATTTGACCTAAAAATGTTTTAGGTTTGCTTAAATGACCTAAATTCAGACTTTTCACTTATATGACCCAATTTCTCTTTTTCTGACACGTCAGAGAAGGTGGCTTGACGAAATTGCCCCTGTTGTATATGAAAAAAATGGACACATCTATTCTTAAAAAACCCGACCGAGATCGCACAAAACTCGACGGAGTTTTTACAAAATTCCCCATAATTTTACTAACCGTTGGTCTTCGATTTCCCCTTTCTTCTTCCCTTCTTCTTTCTTCTTTCCTCTTTTTCCCTCTTTCTTATTTCTCGTATTTCCTCTTCTTTGGTTGAACAAGTACCATCCAGTCTTCCTCCTTCATCGAAAGTGATCTCAAACAAACTGAAAGGTTATTATTTGGGATATTTGTAGTCTTTATACTTTCTTCATCGAGTTTTGGTCATTGATAATAGAGTTGTTTTCAAACGATTTTATTTTGATTGTGTTTCTCTGTTAAAGTTTATTGTTGAGGTCCTGTGTCTAAATATTTTCTGTTAAATGTGGAAAAAATAAAAGAAGTGTATGGGTTTTCTGAACTGGGAAGGAATCTGGGTTTTCGTTTCATCCCAGTGGAGTTTTGATGAATCCCTACCGAGTTCTTCAAATTTTTTCGAGAAAAGTATGTTCGCAAACTCCGAACTAGGGGATTTGAAATTAGGTTTCATTTAGAACATAGGTAGGCGGATTTCAGATTAGGGTTCTATTTAGAAGTTTCAAACTATGATCTAATGTAGGGGAGTTCAAATTAGGGTTTAATTAGGGCGATTTCATATGGGTTTTTCAAATTAGGGTTGAAGGTGAAAAAAGCCCCAATTTTATCTATCCATCTCAACGAAGTTTTTACGCCAGATTTTTTTCAAAGGCTTCGAACTCAAGAGTGTTTTCTAAAGTATGAAGCTCACTAGAAATTTTCCCCGTTACGAACTCCCTTGGGATTCAAAGAGAGAAATTGAAAAAATTTTCAGTTTAAACTCAAAAACTCTGAGGAGTTCCTTCAAGTTTAAGCGCTGACTTGGTTAAATCTTGGTCGCGAACTCCCTCGGGATTTTGTGATAAAATTTGAAAAATTGTTCCTTTTTCGTTAAGACTATAGGGAGTTCCTTCGTGTAAGCTCACTCAATTGGTTAAATCCTGGTCGCGAACTCCCTCGGGATTTTGAGAGAAAAATTGGAAAATGTTCATTTTTGGTTAAAACTCTGGAGAGTCTTCAAGTTTAAGCTCAGTCACTTGGTCAAATCCTGGTCGCGAACTCCCTCAGGATTTTGAGAGAAAATTTTGAAAATTTGTTAAAACCTTGTTAAAACTCGAGCATAAACTCCCTCGAGATTCGTGGGGAAATTTTCCAGATTATTATATTTCTATCATCTGCTTAATTGTTTCTGGTCCTATATGTTATAACCAATTTACAAAACTCGGCTGGGTTTCTTCGCAACTCCATCGGGATTCCACCAATTTACAAAACTCTGCTGGGTTTCTACGCAACTCCCTCGAGATTCACACAACTCCATCGAGTTTCTTATGCAACTCACCCGAGATTAACCAAACTACATTATAAATACAACTCGTTCTCTTACTCTTAACGGATCAAAAACCAGCAAACAATGTTTTTAAACTTAAAAAGAAGGGAAAATGATGCCTTCACACTTAGAAAATATAACTTATACTCTGAAATCAAAAAAACTAACCTGATCGTTTGAAGATGACGAAAGGCACGTTTCAAACAATGGATCTTTCCGAGGTTAAAAAAAAACAATGGATCTTGCACGAAAGCACGTTTCAAACACTGAAAGTAATTGTTCTCTGCGGATGAAGAGAAGTACAAAAAATAACTAATCCATTTCGAATGAAACTAATTGCATTAATGATCGTACAAGAGGTTGGTGACTAATAAAATCTAGGTTGGTGAAATATATTGAAAACTCCGTCGAGTTCTATGCGATCTCCGTCGATTTTTTTTGGAGCTATACATTGTAGGTTTTTTATATAAAGCAGGGGCAGTTTCGTCATTTCACGGACCTTGATTTGTAAGCAAAAGAGGAATTGGGTCATATAAGTGAAAAATCTGAATTTGGGTCATTTGAGCAAACCTAAAACATTTTTAGGTCAAATCGGTCAAATTCCCCTATCTCAGACCTTCACACGCGAGTCTCAAACTCCCACTTCTTCTATCACTTTCCAAGTCTTAGACTCCCACTTCTTCTATCCCTCTTCAATCCTCCAAATCTCAGACTCACCATTGTCTCCTCCTTAAAAATCGTGATCTCGGACCGTTTACAATCTCATGTCATATTGAATCACAATCTTGAAGCCTCCCAATCTGATCACAATAAGGTTAGTGCACTCCAAATCCCCTCAATATTTTTTATTTGTTAGTTAGAGTTTTAATTTTCGGTGTTATTTGAAGCAGCCATTTGACTCTATTGAGTCTATTTTGGTGTTTTTTGTAGTTTGATTGTGTAAATCGTCATTTTTTCTTTGGAAAAGTTAGGTTCAATCTCAGATTTGATCCAAGTTGGTTTCCATTGGTTTTGATATGGGATTGAAGGAAAAGATGATATGGATATTATTTGTAGAGGCCCAAGATCAATTGCACCAAGATGATCCAGTTCTCCAACTCTGCCTTTCATCCCAGCCCCGATCCAAATATGTGATTATTTGTAGAGGCCCAAGATCAATTGCATCGAGATGATCCAGGCCTCTTATTCTGCCTTTCATCCCAACCCCGATCCTAATCGAGATCGAGACTGGGATGAAGGCAGAATAAAGTTTTTCTCATATTTTCAGTTATGGAAAATCTTTATTAACTCTATACTTGAATCTCAATGTTTGTTGTTTACGGAACTGTGAAAATGAGACTTAAATCAACCATGCAAATTGGTTTTTTGCCTAGTTAACGAACCTTTGCCCATTTATAAAAAACAGGATCTCAACCCAATTAGACATGTTTAAGAAAACATGTTGTGGTCCCATCATGGATGTGTACATCGTATTTAACAGTCCATTGATCCATTGCCTATTGTTGAGGGGGGTTGAAGAGCCTAAACCTAATGCCATTAGTTTGGACTTGTTAGGAAATAAGGTGTCCTTTAGCAAGAAGGAGTTTGACCTAGTTACTGGGCCCAAGCATTGAACGATAATTTAGATGATGATATCTTTAGCCAGAGACTTAGAGTACAGTATTTTAATGATGATGTCCATATTAAGAGTAAGGAGTTGGGAAAAAATATTTAAGAACCTTAAGTTCGATAATCACGAGGATGTAGTGAAGATTATTGTAGGTACTTTACAAAGCTTGTCATAATGGGTAAGGAGAGGAAGAAATTTATGGATATTAGTCTCTTAGGGATTTTTTTTAGGACGGAGAGACGTTTTGCAACTACGACTGGAGTACCATGATTTTTTATAGGACTCTTGGAGCTTCCAGAACGTCCTAAGAGATATATTAGCGACGTACCAAAAGAAGTCGAAGAATGATCCTATACGCGTCGAGATTTACCGTCTATACGATTTTCCACATGCTTTTCAAGTTAGTGTTGTTTTTTAAAAATATATCTATAGTTATTTAATATTATTTATTTAACTACATGTTTATATTACTTTGATATGATTGTAGGTATGGGTGTATGAGACTATTTTGACGTTGACTACATGTGTCGCACTTATGCTGAACGATGTCATTGATGCACTTATTCTTGCAGTTTTAATATGCTAGCCACTAATATCTTCGAGTTGACCCTTGTAAGTGATATATAATGTATTCTTATACTTGACTTAATATTTATTATTCATGTAAAGTTGAACATTGTGTTTCTTGCAGACAGAGATTAAATTACGTTTGGAGGCAACGAAGGTTGAAGAATAGCACATGGATCGTGTCATGCATCCACCGCAAGCTCGCGTCATATCCCCTCCAACACCCATCATTGATGCAGGAGCCAATCTTAAACCAGTTTATGATCAAGTAAGTGTTGCAGCAAAGGGTTTACCGACTATTGGGTATTTCCAACTTACGTTAACAGCACCAACAATATCAGAAAAATATAGAATATCGACAGGCTAAGTTTCAACAATAAATTTAACAAATAAATGAGGTAAAGAGAAGAAACGACACACTGATTTATAGTGGTTCGATCAACATGATCTACATCCACTATGACGATCCATCCATTCTATTCATATCACCAAGAGCAACAAAATACATGAAGTATTTTCAAGCAAGAAAGAGCAAAAAATTCAGTAGAAAAGTCCCAATATATCTCACTAAAACAATCAACCCACTTTCATTAAGATGGATACCATTAGTGAGAAATATATCCAAGAAGTTTATGCTACTCATAGACTCACTGGCGGCTAACTCTCTCACCAACGGCCCTCTCTGACAACTTTACAGCTTGCTGCCATGAGGAGAAGAAACTCATCTAAAAAATTTGGTTGTTTTTCTACCTTCACAATAAAGTAGGTACCCTAGGTACGTGTCTGTTTTCAAAAAAAAAAAATCTGCATTGTCAGCTAGCCCATATTTAATTTTTTAGCACATGATAAACTTGGCCCAAAGCTAATACATGACCTAACACCGACCAAAGAATAAAAGGACAAAAGGAAGAAGATCATGATGGAGACAATAGAACATCATTCATCCGTCCATTCTCCAATGGCTGGTGACTGATGGGATGGTATAGTGACCGAAGATGATGGAAATGATAAAGTAGTGAAGAAGAATAAGATAAAGAAGAAGAATATTAAAAAGGGAAACTGGGCACAATGCTTGAAGCAATTGAAAAGACTCAATAATCAAGTGGGTGGCATTGAGGCCACTATAAAGAGCATTCAGAAGTATCTGAAAAAAATTTCCAACCAGTATTGTACATTTTTAATAATATTTTTTTAATTTAATTTGTTGAAAAACTTGTTGCACTTCCGCTTAATAGCACGAGGGTAAGTGCAAATGCATACTGTCACAAGTAATAATCTGGAAATATTCCAAGTTCGTCTCCATAGGGACTAGTTTTCTTTTAAAAAATGAATTTGTAAACTACTTGAATGAGCAATCGGGTTTGAGATAAAAATTTGGTGAATATGTTGAGAATACGATTTAAAAACACAAAAATTAAAAAGGCAACCCCCCTACTAAGATTTAGTTCTAAAAAGATGAATTATACCTATCAAATGTGTCCGTAATTAAACTCAATTTATGCAAACTAGTTAAACTCCTATTTCATACCGCTTTTGGTTTGTATTTACATATGTCTATGCAACTCTAGAATCCTAAATAAATCAAGTTTCAACTTACGTTTAACGGGTAAGAGAGCCTATGTCTAGGATCTTGTTTTAGTTCTTATTTCTAAGTAACTTCCCGTTTTACCTTGATGAGATCCGTTTGACTCTAACCTTTTCAGAATTAAATTTCAAACTAATGTGATTTAAACAGGTGGATGAATTAAATCAATTAAGATAAGCAAAAGAGAGCATAATACGCCGTGCTTACTGATAGATGTAATTTTAAATAAACGAACTAAACCATTCGTAGGAAGGTTGAAGAAATAATTTAGCTACTCATGGAAGTAAAATAAATAACAAAACAAGAGAAGATAACAAAGTGATGCATTTTCATTGGAATTGAAAGGAAAGTGCAAAATTAGAACAAATGTAATTGAAATAAAATAAAAAAAGAACAGAATTGAAATGCTAGAATAAAAATTAAAAAACAATAGTTGATAACAATTGGAAGGAAAAACTAAAACATAGAAAGAAAATGAGATGATTTGAAGTGATGCTTGGAAACTCCTTTTATAGGCCATGGAGGTAACAAAATGTTGAGAAATGCATGGGAGGTTAGAATCAAATGAGGTTGTAGAGATTTTAGGAACTAATAACAAATCTTGGACCAATTACTTGGTCAAAAAGTTGTTATTCCCGTTTTGACAATCTAGACATCGAATGTGGCTGAAGCATTGTAAAGCTGGAACTTTCAAAGTAACTTGGTTGGCTCATTCCTCTAGTAAGCTATAAATCCTGGTTTTGCGATGTATCTGATGCATTGTGATCATAAATCTTCACTTTTCCTGATAAAATAAGCATATTTACACAAATTAACCTTCATTTACTGTTGGGATTTTCTCTACCTTTAAAAAGATTAGAGACTCGTGCAAGCGCACACGGTCATAAGTAATACTCGGAAATAATCCAAGGTCGAATCCTCAGGATCTTGTTGCTTTTCAAAATCAAGTAATGCAGTGAAATGGTCCAAATATGCAATTGTGCTTTAGGAAGAAAAATGTGATGAAATATTGTCATTTGGGGTTTTAACTAACAAGCAATTTAATGAAACTCAACCTCCTTTTCTCCTACCTTAAGTTTGATGCAAAACATGGAAAACACACTATGTTGGGAAAATGCACCAGGCGTAATTCCTGACTTTTCTTGGGATTTGAGTCCTACTCTTTCACTACCGCTTTTGGTTGCTGCAGAGGCTAGGTTAACCTACAATCATATTCCTATGTGTGATTACAATCCTAGAGAATATCTACCAACTCATTTGCATTATGGGTCAGAGGGCCTATGCCTAGGACTATGTTTTATGCGCTTATTCCTAAGTCACATCCCATATTGGTTTCCTATTATTTTACCTAACTCACCTTTCCCAAGGTTGAGCTTTGATGTATAAATCAAGTTCCCACTGGCCAAATGGAAAAAAGACGTAAAGAGAACTTTTAGAAACCAACCCAAAAAAGTGCCAGGCGCAATCTGGCCAAAATCCCAAGCGTACTGAAAATCAAATCATTTGACAAATGTGTGGAGGTTGATAACTAATTTATAACATAATTAAATGAAAGTAAATGCACGAAAACATAAAGAAAGTATTTTTCATTGAATTTAAATGAATAAATAAGCTGTACGAGGAGTTCTAGCTTGACCCTCTTCTCTCTCGAGCGTGAGGGGAGTTGAAACTCGCTAAAGAACTTTAAAAGAATAGAATGAACAGAGAACGAAAGTAAGAACTCGAATTAAAAGCACTACAAAAGGTAAAAGCGTGAAAAACAAAGAAATGAACAACTAGAACATGAACATAAACCCTAAAAACGTGTTCTACAACTAGAGAGCGTCTAAAAGAAGATGAAATGAAGCTTGAAAGAGATGATTTGCTGAGGGATGGATGACTTCCTTTTATAGCACCATAGGTTGGTTGAAACTCCCCCCCATTTTAGGTGGAAAAGGGTTGAGATTCACCTAACCACCTCACTTGGACTTGGACTTACGGTTTTGAACATGTGGGAAATGTCCTCCTTGCCCTTCATTAATCAAAACGTGCGTTTTGACAAATTGCCCTCCAAAAATGTGTCAGGCGCAATTATGCAAAAAACAGAATTATGTTATTTTCTTCCAACTTTGACCGCATTTATCTCATATTTTTCCTAAAGTACCATAATTTGACTTTTATGTAGAAATAATCTATGTATGTTCTACTTTAAGAATATGTGGTTCTTTTTGGCAAGTAATAATGGGAAATGGGTCAAAAACGTGGTCAAACAGGGCTACCGACACCTGTTTCTGCAGTAAAAAGTCAACCCTAACATTTACCTATAACTAGATTCCAAAGTCCTTAATCACAAAATATGCACATTTTCCCTAAATTATATGTATGAACATATATTTTTCATCTCAAATAACCATCAACTAAGCATAGCCTTTAATCAAAGCTTATCACAATTGTATTTATTTAATCGTTTTCTTACGTAGGGTAAGTTCTGATCTGATCCAACTAAATATCTCAAAGGGGATGGTGGGCTGAATGAAGAGGGTTCATCTAAATGATAACCGATAACTCTCCATAAGAGAGTTTTTTTAAGAGAAAAATGTCTTGGGTAGTTAAGAAAATGAACAAGTTAGCTCTAATTACAAGTGTCTAGGCCTAATATATGATCATTCAAATGAGAGCTTAATTTGTGTTGTCTGGTGTTGAATAATATGAAACACCTCTGATTTTGAATGATTTATTGTAGCAAAGATGATGTTGGTGAAAGGATCGAATCCCAAGCGGAAGCGGTTGATCGCTTGTTATTTAACTCGATTTAAAAACGATACGATATCGGTTTTTAAAAAACATAACGGTTTCTATTTTAAAGTAGAGGTTAAGCGCCTTTAGAGGAAGAAAACTCATATTTGAAGACTGTTAGCAAATGGTTTTCCCCCGAAAACGAATTTTGTGACAGCACGAACAAATACTCTCGAATGCAGTAACCTAAAGGTTGGACACTACCACCACGTACCTTGCTATGACTCAAGGACTAAGAACCAGACTGTGGGATCCTCCTTTGGAAAGAAAACGTACAGAGAAGAAAAATGCTTGAGATTGGTGAGAGAGAGATTGGTTCTGAAGAACCAAAAAAAAAAAAAAAACCACAGGGAACTCCCAATATAATTAACATTTTATTTAATTAAATTAAAACTATTTTAATTTAATAGATTATATTTAATTAAATAAATAATTAAACTAAAACTATTTTAATTTAATTAATAATTAATTAAATCTTATTTAATTAATTAATAAATAAACGTATTTTAATTAAATCTCATTTAATTAAATTAATTGATATTTGAACTATATTCAAATATACATATCCCTCATAACCTATAGTATTTAATATGAATCCGATTCACATTAAATTTTAAACCTATAGTTTTAATATGGATCTAATTCATATTATTCTCTCATAATATATAATATATAATTTTATAATGTATCATCATACATTATACTAAATTGTGTCACACACAATTAACTCAAATTCCTTTAAATTTGAACAATTCAAATTCCTTCTAAGATTTAATGTTCTTAATTACCCTTTACGAGCTAGCAAGGGGACCTTATGGACCTATAGATCAGAAGCTCCAACGTTACGAGATTAATTAGTTAAACTCATTAACCACCTTAATCAACATACCTTAACTACGGGTTACTCCACTAAAAACCCGCAGATGAACTCTTCTCATTATAGAATATTTCTGTGTCCACGGATATCAACCAGTAACGACAAGTCAATTCTTCACAAGTGTTCGTAACCACAGATGATCAAATTACCGTTTTACCTCTGTGTTACATCTTGTACCTTAAGTACGGCTGGTCCTCTAATGAACAATCCGGTTATGGTTTGACCAATAACTGGAGTCCCTCTCGGGCCAGTGAGAGGGTGGGGCGGGGCCCCATTTTCAAGTCCCGGAATCAGCACTAAAGGGAACACTCATCTACTCCCCTAAAGTCGGGGAGGAATGAATTCCATCTTGTGTACTTATGTTCCCAGCTCCCCACTCGGTCTCATCCCAAAATGGTGGGAATGTTGAGTCGACGACTTGAGCCACACTCACGCATACAGATCAAAGAACGAGCCATCATAGGCAGGAGTCCATAACCCACTCAGGATTGAGAATGAGTTGCTTGGTCATCCTATGAAATAGCAATCTGTTAGTCAATGACGTTACATCTAAAGATTGGCTATTTCGTGGTTTGGTATTATACAAACTCATTGTATAGGAATACCCCCAATTGTATGTCTCCACATGAACAACCTGGATCAGGTTGTCTATAACATTTACAAAGTGGGTCGTATCCATAGTGTTGCCAAGATAAGGTACCCAACCTTATCCATATACTATAGACCCTTCAGGTTATTCACGGGATATTATCCTCTTGTATATCGAGGATATATCAAATATATACCCAGTATATATACTATCCCAGTTACATAACAATAACCTTGGATATTTAGTTTATTGGATTATATAATTGCGATGTTATAAATTCAACAACAAATTGATTAAATATAACGTTATTGAATATAAATTTGTTTTTACATAAATACAAACTACGAGTTTAGGGCAACACAACCAACAAACTCCCACTTGAACTAAACTCGAGCGGGATGTACATAATCATAAAGCAAAGGGAAAATACAATAAACTATGGCATACACTATACCCATTACACTTCTCCTACTTATCCTAGACTAATCGTACAATGCTCGTAGACCTAGACTCTCTAGATGACCCTCAAACACTTTAATCAAGAGAGCCTTCGTAAAAGGATAAGAAATGTTATGCTCCGAAGCGATCTTTGTGACGATCACATCCCCTCGTTGCACTACCTCCCGTATTAGGTGGTACTTCCTTTCTATGTGCTTGCCTCTCTTGTGGCTTCGAGGTTCTTTAGAATTTGTCACATCACCACTGTTATCACAATAAAGTATGATGGGCAAGTTCATATTTGGAACGACTTCCAAATCGATCAAGAACTTCCTAAGCCAAACAACTTCTTTTGCTGCTTCACAAGCTGAAACGTACTCAACCTCCATCGTGGAGTCCATTATACATCCTTGTTTGATGCTTCGCCAAACTACTGATCCTCCGTTAAGAGTGAATACTGATCCTGACATGGAATTCCTTGAATTCTTGTTTGTTTGGAAGTCAGAGTTAGTGTTATCCTATAAAGATCAAATCTTTAGAGCCATACACGAGCTTGTAGTCCCTCATTCTCCTAAGATACTTGAGGATTCCCTTAACAACGGTCCAGTGATCATATCTTGGGTTGGATTGATACATACTGATCATCCCTACTACGTAGCAAATGTCAGGCCTACTGCACAATATAGCGTACATCAGGTTGCTCACTGCTGAAGCATAGGGTATATGTCTCATATCCTCAACTTCTTGAGGTGTCTTAGGACATTGTTCCTTAGACAAATGAATTTCATGCATGAAAGGCAATAAGTCCTTCTTGGAATTCTACATCGAATATCGAACAAGCATCTTGTCGATATAAGTTGCTTGAGACAAGGTTGGCGTTTTGTTCTTGCGATCCCTTAGAATTTGGATGCCAAGGACATACTAAGCTTCCCCCAAATCTTTCATTTAGAACTCAATAGCTAGCCACTTCTTTATGTCAGTGAGGTATTCTACATAATTCTCAATGAGTAGGATATCATCCACATAAAATACTAAGAAGGCTATTGTGTTGTTGACGATCTTCTTGTATACATAAGGCTCATAAATATTTTGATCAAAACCATAAGATTTGATCGCATTATCAAACCTAATGTTCCAAGATCGAGATGCTTGTTTCAATTCGTATATGGACCATTTAAGCTTGCAAACCTTTTGCTCTTGACCTTGAGCTATGAACCCCTCGGGTTGAGACATATAAATACTTTCTTCAAGATTTCCATTCAGAAAGACAATCTTGACGTCCATTTGCCAAATCTCATAGTCATAATATGTGGCAATGGATAAAAGTATTCTTATGGACTTAAGCATAGCTATAGGGGAGAAGGTTTCTTCATAGTCCACCCCTTCCCTTTGTATGTACCCTTTCGCCACAAGCCTCGCCTTGTAGGTTTATACCTTTCCTTCAGCGTCTCGTTTTCCCTTGTAGATCCATTTGCACCCTATGAGTCTTACCCCATCAGGTTAGTCGATAAGTTCCCAAACAGAATTGAAGTATATAGACTTCATTTCCAGGTCCATGGCTTTGACCCATTTGTCATTGTCCACATCTTCCATTGCTTGTTTGTAGGTCAAAGGATCTTCGCCCGGTCATCAGGTATGACAACTTGGGTTTCAGTTAAACCCACATAACGGTAAAGTTGTGACACAATCCTCCCACTACGTCGAGGCATCCTCAATTCTTGAGGTGGATGTGACTATCGTAACGTGCTTGCTTGATCAACAACTCTTGTTGATGTATTTGTAGCCTCTTCGAAAATCTCGTTTATCACTACCTTACTTCTTGGTTTATAATCTCAAATGTGGTCTTCTTCCAAGAAGGTGGTGTTTGTCGATACAAACACTCTATTATCTTGAGGATAAAAGAAGAGACTACCTCTCGTCTCTTTATGGTAACCTACGAAGAGGCATACTTTTGAACGAGGTTCCAATTTATTTGAGTTGGACATCCCCAAATACGGAAGTGACATAAACTAGCTTTACGACCCTTTCATAGTTCAAAGGGTGTTTCAGAAACACTCTTCGATGGAACGACGCTCAAAATATAAACCGCAGTCTCTACTGCGTAACCCCAAAACAAGTTAGGCAACTGAGCATAGCTCATCATTGAGCGAACCATGTCTAACAAGGTTCGGTTTCTCCTATCCGATACATCGTTCTGTTGTGGTATACTAGGGGTTGAGAGTTGGAAGGTAATTCCATATTTTATCATATAGTACTGGAATCTCAAGTCCATATACTCTCCACCTCGATCAGATCGAAGAGTTTTAATGGTTTTACCTAATTGATTTTCAACTTCGATCTTGTACTCCTTGAACTTTTCAAGGGCTTCGGACTTGTGTTGTATCAAGTATAGATAATCATACCTTGAATAATAATCTATAAAAGAGATGAAGTATTCATACTCTCCTCGAGCTTTAACATTCATCGGACCACAAATGTCTGAATGTATAAGTTCTAAGGGTTCTTTGGCTCTATAACCTTTTCCAGTAAAAAGTCTTTTAGTCTTGCCTTCAAGACAAGACTCACAAGGTGGTAAAGAGTTGTCTTCTAACTCGCTTAGAAGATCATTCTTAACCAATCTCTCAATCCTATTGAGATTAATGTGAGATAATCTTAAGTTCCAAAGATAGGTATTTTCTTTAGGAGAAACTTTTTGCCTTTTATTTTGAGTTTTAGCATTATTAAACAACTCAGTATTTAAAACTACTTTAGTTATAGTCGGTCTTAGCACATACAAGTTGTTTTCAAGCATATCAGAACAAATATTTACACTATTTCAAGAAATGAATGCTTCATTTAATTGAAAGGAAATGGAATACAAACATTCTAACAAATAAGACATTGAAATTAAGTTCCTTTTGATTATTGGAACTACGTACACATTATCTAATAATATATACAAATTCTTGTTCGTAAACAACTTGAGCTCCCCTACCGCCACAGCTGAGACAACCTCTCTCGTTCTGACTTTGAGAGTTATCTCTCCAGTTTTAAGCTGACTCCAGGAACTAATTACCTGAAACGAAGAACAAACGTGATTAGTGGCTCCTGAATCTAATATCCATGTGGAGTCATTATTCTCCACTAAACATGTTTCCAAAACAAGTAAATCATATTTACCGCTTTCTTCTTCTCAGCCAGGTATTTCGAGCAATTGCACTTTCAATGCCCGTCTACGTTGCAGTGGAAATATTTTCCTTTGTCTGCAGTTTGCAATCTTGCCTTTCTTATCAGCGGCAGTAATGGAGTCAGGTTTTGACCCCTTACCAGCAGCCTTCTTCTTCTTGAAAATCTTACTTCCAGAAGAAGAGGGTGCTTGGTTCCAGAGGACGAACCTCGATGAAACCTCTTTGAGGTGGCAACATTTGCCTCCCTTTCTTGTCCCTTCTTTTTCATAAGAGACTTGTAGATCTGCAGCTCGTTTAAGAGCATGGTAAGAGTGTATTTCAGCTTATTCATAACCATATTGCTGTAGAATGGTAGGAAACTCTTCGGAAGAGATTCCAGAATGAAGTTGACCTAACTCTGATCGTCTATGACGGCCCCGTTCAACTTTGCCACGTTGAAGTGGACCATCAGGTTGAGGACGTGTTCTCGCACTGAGGAGCCCTCCTTCATGAAGGAGCTATAAATGAACTTAAAGGTTTCATGTCGAGCCTGTGAGGACGATTGTCCAAACATGCTTTCCAGTAAGTCAATGATCTCCTTAGCGGTGATCGTGTCATCGTGCTTCTTAGCAAGCACATCAGATATGCTTGCCAAGATATACACCTTGGTCTTGTCATTGGCATTGATCCATCGGTCATAGATGTTACGCACCGCCACAGTAGCGTTAGGCGCAGGAGCTCGAGGACAATCCTCTTGCAAGACGACCCTAAGATCATCTATCACTAGTATAGTGTTTAGGTTCGATTTCCATTGTTTGTAGTTTTAGTCGTTAAGTTTTTCCACGGCAAACAAGGTAATAATAGAAGTAGACATTCTGAAAATAAAAAACAAACCTATATTAGTTTCATGCATTATCCTTTAAACCCGATCAAATTTTAGCAAAAGTAATTAACAAAATTGTTTTGCAACGATACTTCAGTGATTTAGAGCAATAGCGACCGTAGGGCAGACAGCTACCCCTTCACTAAATTAAGACGTTCTCAACTAAATCTTACACCAGAATAACTCTTATTCCTATAACCTTTAGCCATTGTTTATTCGGTCAAGGAATTGCTAACAAGTTTAACAACTCCCCGTAAGTGTGACCCACCATTTTCGGACCTCAAAGGTCCATCTCAATAATTCTACCGTTGGGAAGGAAAATATTGGAGTAGAACCTAAGAAACCTTTATCCATTTCTGGAGTTTGCCTTGGTTTCGATTCCATACAATGAACCCTCTGCAGGAATGGTCACTCCAGGACGACATGCAGATCATGTATGAAATCTCATGGTGCAAACCAATGATGGAGATCGTAGGATGTGTTGTCACACGTCCTTTTCCACTTACTATGAATACAATAAAATAAATAACTAAGTAGACCCGTTTTTGGCTTCATATGTTACAATTAAATTAACATAAACTAATTTATATTAATTTAAATAAACAAGAAAACACATGCGGAGCCTCGAACACACGAACGGATGCCTCGAAAAACACTCGGGACAGCACCGCGGTGCCATAGGGCAGCACTGTGGCACTTGTTGGAAAAATGCTGGCACCATGGTGCTGCTGTGCTGCTCTCTGTTCCAGCACCGAAAAACCTCCAAAAAACTCGAAACCCGACCTTTCTTCGCAGCAAATCTCTTCCACGAACAACCCAGACTGTACAAACCTGATTTACAACAAAATGCCCAAAACAACGGGCCCTTACATTTGATCGAATCAACAAAAATTGTAAATCTAAATGCCAAAAACCAAAGCCGCCTACAAATGCATGAAACAAATCCACCAAAAACTAGTACTGTTTTGTGTTAAACGAAATTGAATCATGATTTAACTCTGATACCAATTGAAGGGATCGAATCCCAAGCAGAAGCGGTTGACCGCTTGTGATTCAACTCAATTTAAAAACGATACTATACTGGTTTCTATTTTAAAGTAGTGGTTAAGCCTCTTGAGAGGAAGAAAACTCACATTTGAAGACCGTTAGCAAATGGTTTTCCCTCGAACACAGATCTTGTGAAAGCACGAACAAACTCTCTCTAATGCAGAAACCCAAAGGTTGGACACTACCATCACGTTACATTGCTATGACTCAAGGACTACGAATTGGACTGTGGGATCCTCCTTTGGAAAGAAAACGTATCGAGAATGAAAATACTTGAGATTGTGAAAGAGAGAGATTTGTTCTGAACAACAAAAAAAGACATAGGGAAATTTCCTATATTTTTAAAGTAAATGAGGGAGGAGGGACAGAGGGAGTAACCTCCCACTCTCCACCTCACCAGCAAAAATATTGGGAAATGGTAAGTAGTTATGGGACCGTTTGGTAACGTTCCCGTTTCTTATTTCTCGTTTTTCGTTTTCATTTTTCTTAAGAAATCTAAGTATTTTACAACTAACTTTGTTTCTTATTTCTCCTTTTCTGGGAACATTCTCACAATTTTATAGAAATTTTGGAAAAAATCAAAACAAGTTTATCTTTTCTTGTTCCCATTTCCAATTGATCGTAAAACATAAATAAAAATATTGTTTTATCATACTTGAATTCTTGAAGGTTGAAACCATACAACACATTTTTCTTCATTAAAAGTAAAGAAACAGAAATAAGAATCAGGAACGTTACCAAACGAGCCATATGTTAATTATATTAATTGATATAATTGATATAATTGATATAATTAACATTTTATTTAATTAAATAATTAATTAAATTAAAATTATTTTAATTTAATAGATTATATTTAATTAAACTAAAACTATTTTAATTTAATTAATAATTAATTAAATCTTAATTAATTAATTAATTAAACGTAATTTAATTAAATCTCATTTAATTAAATTAATTGATTTTTTTTAGAGAAAAGAAATTTCATTAAAAGGGATCTGCCACATGGGCTACAAAAGAAGTAGCTTCATTAAGAGTCAAGTTATTTAACCAAGCAGGAACATCGCCAATCCAAGAAGAAGAAGACGATGAACGGAGACTGAACTTTGTGAGAGAATCTGCCAATTGATTATGCTCACGACGAACATGCATGATGGAAAAGGGGCGGAAATCCCTAACCAGCACCTTGATATGTCGAATATCCACACTCCTTCAAGACCCATGGTTGAAGTATTTCCTAAAATTAGGTTGACAGCCCCAATCGAATATGAGAGAAGCACAATGTCATCACAGACAATCGTTCGAGCAAATCGGAGGCCTTCAAGAAATGCTCAAATTTCTGCAGACAAAGGAGAGAGGGGATTTATGAGAAATAGGGATCGAGCAGCTTGAATTTCCCCAGCTGAATTCCGTAGAACCAAACCAAGCCTCGAAGCGGAACCACGACAAGTAGCATCAACATTAAGGAAGAGACCGCCAGAGGACATGCTAGGTCCAATTGATCGTCGACGAGCAGAAATTGGAGGAAGATGACCATGGGGGATTGTGTTGGTGCGAGTAAAAGAAGCAATATAATGGGTAATCCAAAGACTCTTCGTTTCAGTGTCAGGAATAGGCTTGTTTTGATTAAATTAATTGATATTTGAACCGTATTCAAATACACATATCTCTCATAACCTATAGTATTTAATATGAATCCAATTCACATTAAATGTTTAACCTATAGTTTTAATATGAATCCAATTCATATTATTCCCTCATAATATATAGTTTTATAATGTATCATCATACATTATATTAAATTGTGTTACACACAATTAACTCAAATTCCCTTAAATTTAAACAATTCAAATTCTTTCTAAGATTTAATGTTCTTAATTACCTTTTATGAGCTAGCAAGAGGACTTAATGGACCTATAGATCAGAAGCTCCAACGTTTGGATTAATTGGTTAAACTCATTAACCACCATAATCAACATACGTTAACTACGGTTACTCCATTAAAAACCCGCAGCTGAACTCTTCTCACTATAGAATATTTCTATGTCCACGGATATCGACCATTAACGACAAGTCAATCCTTCACAAGTGTTTGTAACCACATACGGGTCAAATTACCGTTTTACCCCTATGTAACATCATGTAACTTAAGTATCGCTGATCCTCTAATGAACAACTCGATTATGGTCCGACCAATAATCGGAAGTCCATCTCGAGCTTGTGAGAGAGTGGAACCCCATGTTCAAGTCCCGAAGTTAACACTAAAGGGAACACTAATCTACTCCCCTAAAGTCGGGGAGGAGTTAATTCCATCTTGTGTAGTTATGTTCCCAGCTCCTCACTCGATCTCATCCCCAAAATGGTGAGAATGTTGAGTCGGTGACTCGGACCACTCTCACCCATATAGTCAAAGAACGATCCCTCATGGGCAGGAGTCCATAACCCACTCAAGCTTGAGAATGAGTTGCCTAGTCATCCTAGCTATGAAATAGCAATCTGTTAGTCAATAGCGTTACATCTAAAGATTGGCTATTTCGTGGTCCGGTCTTATACAAACTCATTGTATAGGATACCCACACTCGCATGTCTTCACAAACTAGGTCGTATCTATGGTGTTGCCAAGATAAGGTACCCAGCCTTATCCATATACTATAGACTCTTCAGATTATTACCAGGACATTATCCACTTGTATATCAAGGATATTCAAATATATACCCAGTATATATATTATCCCGGTTACATGACAATAACATTGGATGTGTAGTTTATTGGATTAGATAATTGCAATGTTATGAATTCAACAACAAATTGATTAAATATAACTTTATTGAATATAAATTTGTTTTTACATAAATACAAACTACGAGTTTAAGACAACACACCCAACAGCTGGAGTATTGGAGCTAATTCTAGAAAAAGTGAGCTGACAGTGACAACAGGCTTTTATTTGAGAAATTACTGTAGTAAAAGTTATTTTACCAATTTTTTCACAGGATTTCATGTGCCCTTTAGCTTTTGCCCTTTAAGGGGGGATATAAATACTTTAAGAGATGGATTACCCTCCATGGATTCTTCATCAATCCCAAGAGAGAACAAGACAAGACAGAAAGGAAGATTCTTACATTTTTGTTACGGAGGAACTGGAAGAAGACAGAAAGGGAGCTGATACAGTAAAATGACGACTATCATTCTTCATTTTCTTCTTCTTTTATATTCTCTAGTTCATGGGTTTTGTATTTTTCTTCTTCCCTTTACTTTGTTATGACGTTAAGTAGCTAACTACCTTAAGGGGGTTGTAAACCTTTACTGTGATCACTGATTTTTTGGTTTATGAAGTTGTTCGTACTTAGTTAAAAGCTTGTTTTTCATTTTTCATGTTTAATGTAATTGATCACCATGTTGAGTGACCTCTTTATTAGCTTTTGGGAGTTTGTAATAAGAGAGAGAGACTTTAACTTGTATTACATCTATCTTTGAGTATATTGTGGGTACTTAGGAATAAGACTCACCTAATATGACTAAAAATTGTTATGATATATCGTTGGTCCAATTGAGGTTTGGAGTAGCGTCAAAATCAGGGTAATCTGGGAAGATGTCGTGTTTGTTTGGCAAGTAGTTTTACAACCTTATTTTTTGAGCATCGGTTAGTAATATCATAGTAACAGGAACATAGCCCCCCCTACATTTGAGTCTCTGTTTTCACTTCTCTATTATTGTGTTTGTGCTAAGGGTTTGATACTTTTAAATTTGTTTTTATTAATGTTTTAATGCACTTTTATCTTATTTGCAAAGTTGTGTTAATTTGAAATATCGTCTATTGTTTATTTTTCTTAGTTATTGAGTGAAAGTTGGAGCGGTTTAGTTACTCAATCCCTGTGGATATGTTTTTTATCACTTGTTACGTGATTGTGTACAGTTGCACTAGGATTGCTAAAATCGTTAACAACAACTGAATACGAATGAGGATCAGAAGAAGGATGGGAGTCTGAAGAATGATGACGATCTGAAAAGCGATGGGGCTTATGAAAATGATGAGTATCCTGACGATCATCAAACCAATGAGAAATATTTAGAGGTACTAATACTTCCCTTATACTATAATTTTGATAATTTTGTATTATTAAGTTATTGTATGAACTTTTAGATAGAGGTGCAAAGGTAAAACCGAAGAAACCGATTAAACCGACAAAGTCGACCGAAACCGAAGGCAATTTGGGTGGCCTCGACATATCCAACCTGGAAATAGGCTAAACCTAGATTAGACGGTTCAGTTTTGGGTTTGATTGTACCAAACCCCGCTTGAACCCGAACCGAACTGCCACGTTCAAAGTAACGTTTAAAAAAAATATCCACCTCTATACAAATTGAGGACGTGTGTTGTGCTTGTCACTTGTCATGGATAAACATCAAATACGTTGTCATGTCACTTTCATGCTTTAGTTTTACTTTTTCTTTAATTTTAATTTTTGTTTATAAAGTATCAGACATTAATTTTTTTCATTTGTCTGGAACTTCTCTTCTCCTAAGTCCCGTTGGTGTGAAGTTGTCAACCAGAACCTTCTCAAAACATTTTATTTTAAACATTTTCCTTTTAAAGTTCAACTTCAGTTTTTGGTAAAGGTTTCTTTTTTTTTCCTGCAAAGGTTTTTTTTTCTTTGTTGCAAAGACAATGGTTTTTTTTTCTTCATGCAAAGGTAAATATTTTCTTCCTTAGACGCTTCTGTCGCAATGTCACCGTGACACGGAGTGGCCGACATCATCCCCTTAAGGGTCTCTTTCCTATTATTTTATTTGGTCCAAAAAAAATGTGTTTTTTTTATTTAAATGTCTCGCGTTATATTAATTTGCACTTTGTTATAAGATATGAATTAATAGATATGAGTGGCACACGAAGGCCATTAGAAAAATTTTATCACCTCTAGAATATTGGAAGGTTCCAATTTCCTTCATTGGAGTTTTCGAAATAATTCTTAAAAGCAATAATATAAATAATAATAATAATAAGAAGAAGAAGAGAGGGACATATAAGGGCTTAAACTTGTAATGTGGATATCAAACATCAAGTCCACTACCACCATGCCAACACATAATATTAGATTAGTTAGTTACATATAGTGTATTGATTATTTTTATATGTAATTGCTTGTATACAGTTGGGTGGTCTATATATAGACCTGTCTTTTATTAATAAAGATATGCAAGTTTAATTTACTCTCTCCTTTAATATGGTATCAGATGTATTGTTTAGAGAGTAACACGTGTTCTCCACTTTAAGCGGTTACCAATTCGTTTCCGCCATTGCTGCTTGCATCTCGATCTTCTCTCATGGAGGAAGACGATTCTCTTAATCCCACTGCTCCGGGTTTCATTCCGATGAATCCGATTGTTGTTGAGCAACATGCCAATCCATATTTTCTTCATCACTCTGATAACACCAGCCTAGTTTTGGTTTCTGATCTCTTGACTGATGAAAATTACACCTCGTGGAGTCGATCTATAGTTATTGCTCTTACAGTAAAAAACAAAATAGGTTTTGTTGATGGTTCGATTTCTCGTCCCACTGATGGTAGGCTGCATTCTTGGATTATATGCAACAATGTCGTAATCTCATGGATTTTCAATTCATTGTCCAAGAAAATCTCTGCTAGTGTGCTCTTCTCTGATTCTGCTCATGAAATTTGGCTAGATCTCAAAGAGCGATTTCAACGCCAGAATCGTCCCCGCATATTTCAACTCCGCAGAGAATTATCGAATCTTACTCAAGATCAACTCTCCGTCACTGCTTATTTCACTCGATTGAAGACACTTTGGTCTGAATTAGCTTTGTATCGACCTGCGTGTTCTTGTGGTCGGTGCTCCTATGGTGGCGTGAAATCTATTGAAGCGCATTATCAGCAAGAGTATGTTATGGCTTTTCTGATGGGCTTAAACGTGTCTTTCAGCCAAATTAGAGCTCAACTTCTTCTGATGGAGCCCGCGCCTACAATCAACCGTGCCTTTGCCCTAGTTGCACAGGAAATGCAGCAACGATCTATTTCGTTGCCCTCTGTTACTTCACCTACTGCTTCGGCTGTACGCGCAACTTCAAATTCCTCGAATTCTCGCTTGAATTCTTCATCGGCATCTCACATGAAACGAAAGGATAAATCGCTATGCACTCATTGTGGTATCTACGGTCATACCGTCGATAAATGCTATAAGTTACATGAATATCCCCCTGGATATCGTTCATCTGTGCATAAAACCACATCTTCGAATGCCACATCTTCACGGTCTGCTGAAGCTCCGTCCAAATCTGTATCGGCTACACCTTCAGGGATTTCTAATTCTCTTGCTACACTTACTGCTGATCAATGCCAGAGGCTTCTCACTTTGCTTCAATCACACTTAACCACTACCAAAACTGCTTCTGATAATGATTCTGGAACTTCTCATGTGGCAGGTACCTGTACATCCTTACCTTCAATTTATTCCTCGAATTGTTGGGTTATTGATTCGGGTGCATCCACACATGTTTGTTTTTGTCGGGATTCTTTTGTGTCTCTGCGCTCAGTCACTGGTGTGAGTTTATCTCTTCCGAATCATGATCGTATAAGTGTGGACTTCATTGGTGATGTGCATATCAACTCTGCCATAACATTACAGAATGTGCTTTTTGTTCCTACTTTTAGGTTCAACTTGCTTTCTGTCAGTGCACTTACAAAGTCATCTTTTGTGTTGGTTAAATTTGTTGATGGTTGTTGTCTTCTCCAGGACAAATTCTCTTCAAAGATGATTGGCAAGGCTTGTATCTCCTATCCACTCATTCTACTAAAGAATCTTTTTGTAATTTTGTTAGTATGAATTCTTACCAACTTTGGCATGATAGGTTAGGTCACCCATCCCCTAAACACCTACTGTCATTACGAGATACTTTGCATCTTGGTTCTCATAAATACAATAATGCAACCCCTTGTTTGATATGTCCTCTGGCTAAGCAAAAGAACTTACCCTTTGTCTCGCATAATTATAGATCTCCCACCCATGCCGGTTGTCGTTATTTTTTGACTTTTGTTGATGACTTCTCCCGTTACACCTGGATTTTTTTGATGCGCCAGAAATCTGATGCTTTTGTCATTGTTTCTCGGTTTTTTCAACTCATAGAAACACAGTTCGGAAAAACAATCAAGAGATTCAGGTCTGATAAAGCTCCGGAGTTATCTTTTGTTGAGTTTTTTCACTCCAAAGGGGTTCTTCATCAGTTTTCTTGTGTAGGATGCCCTGAGCAAAATTCAGTCGTTGAAAGAAAACACCAGCACCTTCTTAATGTAGCCCGTTCCTTGTATTTTCAGTCTCGGGTTCCAACTGCTTTCTGGGGTGAATGTGTGCTTACTGCTGCTTACTTAATTAATCGCACTCCAACGCCTGTTCTTGACTGGAATACTCCTTATGCTCGTTTATATGGACACTCAGCGGATTATTCTTCTTTAAAAGTGTTTGGCTGCCTATGCTTCGTGTCTACCTCTCCAGTCAATCGTTCTAAATTTCATCCACGAGCCCTTACATCAGTTTTTGTTGGATATCCACCGGGGATGAAAGGATATAAGCTTTATGACATTGAGAATAAGCGGTTTTTTGTGTCCAGAGATGTGATTTTCCATGAATCCATATTTCCATTTCATACAGTATCAGTTAACTCTCCGATTGTTGATCCTTTTCCGGGTGTGGTGATACCAAAGTCTTATGATTTGGTTGATACTTCTTCTGGTGCACCTGATGATCATCACAATTATGCTACTGGTTCTGCTGTTTCTCCTACTAGTGCTGATATTTCACCTACAGTGGTTATACCTGATGGTTCTCCTATTATGGTTGCTAATGAATCTGATGCCAATGGTTCTCCTATTCTGGTTGCTAATGAGTCTAATATTATGCCTAATATTGTTGAGAACTCTTTGATAAATCCATTGGACACTGATGTTGCCAATGTTGATTCTGCTGTCGTTGTTCCATGTTCTGATCCTTCAGACTCTGTTACTCTTCGACGATCATCTCGTGTAGCACAACGACCGTCCTATTTACGAGACTATCATTGTGGACTTATTCAAGCCACTGATCACTCTGCTTCTTCAGTTTTTTATCCCTTGCAGAAATATTTGGACTACAACAACTTGTCTGCCTCTTACAAAGAGTTTGTCCTAAGTGTATCTTGTGATTATGAGCCTCAATTCTATCACCAAGCTGTCCCATTTTCCCATTGGCGAGAGGCGATGCGTGCTGAATTACATGCTATGGAGGCTAATCATACTTGGTCCGTGGTACCTCTTCCTTATGAACATCATTCCATTGGGTGCAAGTGGATATACAAGGTCAAACATAAGTCTGATGGCTCTATTGAGCGTTACAAAGCCCGGTTAGTCGCCAAAGGCTATACTCAACAGGAAGGTCTCGATTATATTGAAACATTTTCTCCAGTAGCAAAGTTAGTTACCGTTAAGGTTTTGCTTACCCTTGCTGTTTCTTTCAACTGGACTCTTGTCCAACTTGATGTTAACAATGCATTCTTGCATGGCGACTTATTTGAGGAAGTATATATGGATCTTCCTCTAGGCTATAAACATGGAGTTGTTCCTAAACAGGGGAGAAACTTGTCTGCCGGCTTCATAAGTCTATCTATGGACTCAAGCAAGCTTCACGACAGTGGTTTGGCAAATTTTATCGATCTCTATTGCTTCTTGGTTTTACACAATCCAAGTCAGACTACTCTTTATTTGTTAGAGGTTCGGGTGATACCTTTATTGCACTTCTTGTGTACGTAGATGATATCATCATTACCGGGTCGTCTTCATCTCTGATTAATTCATTGAAGACACATCTTAACGATGTTTTTTGCCTAAAAGATTTAGGTGATTTAAGGTATTTTTTAGGCCTTGAACTAGCCCGTTCCTCCACTGGCATTTCCTTGTGTCAACGTAATTATACTCTGCAATTGGTTGAGGATTCTGGTCTTTTGGCATCTAAACCAACCTCTCTGCCTATGGATCCTTCTATTAGATTGTCTTCTTCTGATGGTGATTTGTTGACAGATCCTACTTCATATCGGCGACTTATCGGACGCTTGTTATATCTCACTATCTCGCGACCCGACATCACTTTTGCTGTACATAAGTTGAGCCAATATGTTGCTCACCCACGACAGTCTCATCTCTCTGCAGCACATTATCTTGTTCGTTATTTAAAGGGGACTCCTGATCAAGGACTTTTTCTAAGTCGTTCTGAGTCTTTTTAGTTACGCGCATTCTCTGATGCTGACTGGGCATCTTGTCTTGACTCTCGGAAATCCACTACTGGGTTCTGCATTTTTTGGGTGATTCCATGGTTTCTTGGAAAGCTAAAAAACAGACCACTATTTCTCGATCCTCGGCTGAGGCTGAGTATCGAGCCCTTGCTGCCACTACTAGCGAAATTATTTGGCTCACTTACCTCTTGGGTGACTTACAAGTTCCGCTTCGTTCTCCGGCTCTCCTTTTTTGTGATAACCAGGCGGCTATTCACATTGCTTCCAATCCGGCATTTCATGAGCGGACGAAACACATTGAGCTGGACTGCCATTTTGTACGGGATAAGATTGTTGATGGGCTTATCAAACTCTTACCTGTTCGTGCTGCACTTCAATTAGCAGACTTGTTCACTAAAGTTCTCCCAGTTCCTTCTTTTACTCTTTTACTGTCCAAGATGGGAATTATTGATGTACACTCTCCATCTTAAGGGGGAGTACTAGATTAGTTAGTTACATATAGTGTATTAGTTAATTTCATATGTAATTGCTTGTATACAGTTGGGTGGTCTATATATAGACCAGTCTTTTATTAATAAAGATATGCAAGTTTAATTTACTCTCTCGTCTAATACATAAAGATGTAATTTAAGTTCCTTTTCAAAATACAAACCTTTTACTTTTAAACTTTGTTTTTTAAAAAAAAAAACATTTTATTTTGTTTTAGATTTGAAATTCGTATAAAAAAAACTTATTTAAAACTTACTTAAAACAAACTTATTTAAAAAATCTCTTACTCACTTTTTTCAAAACTTTATTTAACAAATCCTTATTTTAAAATCAAACTTTTGCCCACTTTGTAATTTGAGATTCATTTAAAAATAAAATTCGTTTTCTTTTAAATCTTTTATTTACTTTCCTAAACCCTAAACCGTAAACCCTAAACTTCTTCCAACCTAGTTTTTACTAAATCAAAATTTTTTATTCATTTTTAAAAGAGAATTATTTTAGAAAAATTTACATTTTAAAAGCTTCTTTTTTTTTGTCAAAACCTAAAACAAAATTTTTAAAAACATTTATTCGGTGCTTACATAAAACAAAATCCTCCTTTGAAAAAAAACTCATCTTGTATAAACAAAAATTTTTATTTTAAAACAATTTTTAAATATTAAAAAAAAATTATGTATGATCTTTTTCACAACGTTTCTTTTCTTTCAAAACTTTTTATGAAAAATTGGTTTCGTTTACTGGTAAAAAAAAAGAAAAAAAAAACATTTTCTTTTCTTTTCCAGAATCATTTTTGTTTATTAACAAAAAAGTTTATCTTAAGAAAAAACACCACCTTTACTCATTTAAGTTGCCTTAATCATCGGAATGGAGGTCGCAGAAGTGATTGGTCGTCGCCGCATCAGGATCGGTCGCTGGAGTTTGTGTTCTTAGTGCCAGGTTCAGCTATGTCGTCGTTGGAAGTCCCGATATGTCAATTGCTACGAGTTAGTTGGAGGTTCATGGTCAGAAAGAAACCCAACGCCACCAAGAGATTGGAATAGATGGAGGTTTGGGGATTTGTTTTTTTGGTTTCTTGAAGGCTGAAACCGAATAAGAAGAATGAAAAGGAGGGAATGAAATGATTTTATGAGATGAGTATTGCCTTAATCACCGGAATGGAGGTCGCAGAAGTGGTGGTCGTCGCCGCACCAGGATCGGTCGTTGGAGTTTGTGTTCTTACTGCCAGGCTCAGCTATGTCGTCGTTCGAAGTCCTGTTGTGTAAGTTACTGCGAGTTAGTTGGAGGTTCATGGCCAGAAAGAACCCAACGCCACCAAGAGATTGGAACAGAGGGAGGTTTGGGGATTTGTTTTTTTTGGTTTCTTCAAGGCTGAAACCGAATAAGAAGAATGAAAGGGAGGGAATGCAATGATTTTATGAGATGAGTATGTTCAGGAAGCGTGGAAATGATGGAAAAAATGAAGGGAAGTGAGAGGGAAAAAATGTTTTATTTTTTTAGTAGTAGAGAGAGACAAAGAAAAGAAAAATCAAAATCCTCACTTTTCACTTAGTTCGTTCTTCTCTGCTTCCTCCGCCTCTAAAACCAAAAAAACCTCCTTATATAGGAGAACATGTGAATTAATTACGAAGTTAAATTGATTTTGAGAAGAAAAAAAAAGGGTAGAAGAACGAAACTTACTCCTCTCACTTGACTCTGAAAAAATAAAACCTTACAAATACTTAATCGGTTTTTTATGTTATTTTCTTTTTTTATAACAACAATTATTAAATAAATAATAATAATAATAATAACAAATCCTTTTTTTTTTTAACAAAAACTATTTTAAACAAGTAATTTAATTAAAACTTTACATTCAAACTTGTAATAAAGTATACTTATGTTAACAATGTCTACAGCTTCTTCTACTTCTGTGTTTTATTTATTTTCTCCAACTCTTCCACTTGGTCGTTGAACTTGATGGGATCGAATCTCCAATGGAAGCGATTTACCGTTTGTGTTCAATTTTTTTTTTTCGAATTAGAATTTACACAGAACAAAAATACAGGGAAGAAAACCTCTTACCCTTGAAGAACATTTGTGCTGTTAAATCAATCACACCACCAATAGATTTTTCTTGCTATCTTCCTTCGACGCTTCTTCTTCTACTTCTGTGTTTTATTTATTTTCTCCAACTCTTCCACTTGGTCGTTGAACTTAATTGCATCGAATCCCCAGTGGAAGCGATTTATCGCTTGTGTTCGATTTTTCTTTTTGAATTAGAATTTACATAGAACAAAAATACAGGGAAGAAAACCTCATACCCTTGAAAAACCTTTCTTCTCTTAAATCAATCACACCACCAATAGATCTTCCCTACTATCCTCTAGATGTTAGGAACTTGGTTTGTAGGAAACCGTGTTTGAAAAACATGAACTTTTGTAGAGAGTTATGAGAGAGAACTCCTTGGATGATCATCAACCCAACACAGTACAATTTTGTGTTTTTTAACGTGAAAGGGAAGAGAGAGAAGTGAGAGTAACCTCTCACTCTTCACCTCACCATTTCTAGCATAACTGTTGGAGAGTGGTTAATTAAATAATTTAATAAATAAATTAAATAATTAATTAAATTAAAACGATTTTAATTAAATTAATAACTAATTAAATCTTATTTAATTAATTAATCAAATAAACATAATTTAATTAAATCAACTAATATTTGAATCGTAGTCAAGTATACATTTCCCTCCTAACCTATAGTATTAATACGAATCTAGTTCACATTAAATTTTAACCTATAGTTTTAACATGAATCCAATTCCCATAATTCTCTCATAATATATAGTTTTTATGATGCATCATTATACATTATATTAATTGTGTCATACACAATTAACTCAAATTCCTTTTAATGAATTTGAACAATTTAAATTCTTTTCAAAACAAAATGTTCTTAACTATCCTTTATGAGCTAGTAGGGGGACTTGATTGACCCACATATCCGAAGCTGCAATGATACAAGATTAAATGATTAAACTCATTATTCATATTAATCAACATTTGTTAACTATTGGTCACTCCACTAAAGACCCACAACTGCACTCTTCTCACTCTATAATATTTATGTATCCACGGATATTAACCATTGTCAGCAAGTCAATCTTTCACAAGTGTTCGTAACCACAGATAGGTCAAATTACCGTTTTACCCCTATGTTACATCGTGTACCTTAAGTACTGCTGATCCTTTAATGAAGAACCTAGTTATGGTTCGACCAATAATCAGAAGTCCCTCTCGGGCCAGTGAGAGGGTGGGGCCCATTGTTCAAGTCCCAGAGTCAATACTGAAGGGAACACTCATCTCCTCCCCTAAAATCGAGGAGATGAATGTATTCTATCTTGTGAAGTTATGTTCCCAACTCCCCACTCGGTATCGTACCCAAAATGGTAGGAATGTTGAGTCGGTGACTCGGGCCATTTTCACTCATACAGATCAAAGAACGATCTCTTACAGGCAAGAGGCCATAACTCACTCATGATTAAGAATGAGTTGCCTGGTCATCCTATGAAATAGCAATCTATTAGTCAACGGTGTTACATCTAAAGATTGACTATTTCACGGACTGATCTTATACAAGCTCATTGTATAGGATACCCTCACTCGCATGTCTCCACATGAACGACCTAGATCGGGTCGTCTGTAACATTTACAAAGTGGGTCGTATTCGTAATGTTGCCACAATAAGGTACTCAGCCTTATCCATATACTATAGACACTTTAGGTTATTCCTGGGACATTATCCACTTATATATCGATGGTATATCAAATATATACCCAATATATAAAGGAAACCAAAGGACTCCTACAAATAGAAGTGGTCCCCTAGATAATATAGGTACGAAAAATGACACAATACCACTCAAAACTATTAAATTGAGTCTTCTCATTTCTCTCCCTTAGACTTTCTAAGGAATTAAGCATTGGAGCGTGTTATGTCGGCACCATGCTGGCGTTAGTTCACTCTTTCTATGTGCAGGTCAACCTTGATCCAGCTGTTTGTGTCAACAATCTATCTTTCCCCTATTCACAACCCGTCGGGTCAAATTTGGACCATCCAGTTCAATTGTCCTCCTTAAATTACGTTTCAACAAAACCGACAAACTGCCGGTTTATCGGTTCGATTCTACGATTCACCGATTAGCATTGCTTTGTAGATTTTAGGGTTTAAGGCTACTATAAATTTGTCTGCCTATTGTATTTGGTGTAGGTACGTCACTGGCGCGAGACAAGATTATCAAAAAGACGAGTGAGTGGGAGCCGAGAGGGGGAGGGAAAGAGAATGGGGAGGTGGGGGTGACAATGATGAGGGAGGGGGCACTACCTACCTTATTATGTTGTCGTAGTGGATTTACTTGTCAAGACGGAAGAGTAGGGGTGCAAGGCAAAACTACATCGACGGAGAAAGGCCGAGTACATTGGTTCTAGTCGATTTTCCAAATTTCTTCCTTTTTCGTCCATTGGTAGTTCCATTTTTATCATTATACAGAAGCCTGACTTAGATGCAAATGTACCTTGTAAGTTCTGTCAGGTGCGTTGCCCTAAACTCATAGTTTGTAATTATGTAAAAACAAATTTATAATCAATAAAGCTATGATTTCATATTCAATTAAATTGTTGTTAAATTTATAACATTGCATTGTCCAAATCCAATAAACTAAATATCCAAGGTTATTATCATGTAATCGGAACAGTATATTTCCAAGTAAACTTGGAGAGAAAGTTTGCATGAGAGACCGTGCACCATTTCACAAGAGTAGGTCATCGGTGGATGTGATGATGTAGGGTAGGGCTAAGATGATGGTACGTGGGTTGGGGTTTATGTTTAGCCGTATGGGTGGCATGTTGGCCGCAGAGAAGGCACGGTCAACACGACCTTTCAAGAGGGGGCGTAGCCAAGTGCGACCCTTCGAGCTGTCCCCAACAGGTTTGGTTCATCTCGGGTTTTAGACTACTTTTAGTTCAGCTTGATTTCCTATTTATCTATGATTTTTTATCAGTTTGGTTTAAGTTTGTCTAGAAAATCGAGCTAAACGAAACCGCTTACACCCCTACTTTTTGGAAATAAACATCGAAGAGGAAGTCGATATAACAAAAGGGGCATGTTCTGATGATCATGACATGAAGGATCCGGTCGTTGAGGTAATTTTGACATGTAATATATTAAGTTTGAACTACTATGATAACCTTATCAAATTACAAGACCTTATCATCAAGGATCAACCCGAGCTAACTAAAGTGGGTCGTTTTGAAGGTGACCAAACAAAACCGTTAGTCATCGAGGTATTTCAAATTTCCTTGTACTTAATTTTATTCTAGTACTATGATGCTCGTATTAATATTAAGACCTTACCATCCAGACTCATCCCGGTGAGCTAATAGGGAAGCACTTCAGTGACCACCGTACTTACCATTCACTAATTGAGGCAATCACATTTTTCCCATGGTAACTTACATCTACCTTAATATAATTCCAATACTCTGATACTCATATGAATTTTAGAACCTTACCATCGAGACACATCCTGATGAGACAATAGGGGCGGACTTCGATGATCGCCATATGAAGGATCCAGTAGATGAGGTAATCGCACTTTTCCATGGTAGCTTATATGTACTTTATTTTACAATACTTTGATGCTCGTATTAGTTTTAGGACCTTACCATCCAAATTCATTCATATGAGACAATAGGAGATAATTCTGGCGATCACTGCACAAAGGATCCAGTCATTGAGGTGATCGCACTTTTGCTGTGGTAACTTACACATACCTTATTTATTAATATGACATTCTGATGCTCATATTAAGTTGCAGGACTTATCCATCTAGGAGTAGATTGATGTGACAGTACTTTATGCAGAAGGACCACAGTCGTGTGAGGCCAGTCACACATGCGTTAGACATGCTCAAAAAGCAAAAAGGGTTTCTATTAAGGTAACCATCATAAAATACATTTAGCCAAAGTACTATACTTTGAGCTCGTAATGCGTTCATGAATAGTACGTAATATTTTATAGGTTGAGCTTGAAAATGCGACACAACCAATTGGTCGGGGTTTATAGAAGCGGTTTTATCCATGGAAGATTCGGGGCATATACATGCAAATGGACAAATGAATTAAGAAGGTGCAGAAGTACGACCCAACATGCCAAATTCCACCCAAGTTGACCGATAGTTCCAGAGTGGATGGATGACCCAAGACAAAGGGTCATGCTTGTTCGATTGTGTACACTTATCGAAGCAAGGATTGGTTTTGTAGCTTATTAGACCCGACTGTCTAGTTGGAGGACGAAGTAAATATTTTGAACCATGTATTCTCTTAATTTTCGATTAAAGTTATATCGATGTAAACATGTTTATGTGAATTGGAACGGAGAGTTGACGCGCTCATATTGTTCATGGTGAAAAGCCAGAGAAGTGTGTTCATCTTTATTGCTTGAAGTTTGAGATAAGTGATGTATACTTACGATAAGTACTCCATACCATTTAGTAGACAACACATAAATAATGATAAGCCTTACATGAATCTTTAAGTGTAGGATTTGCTTTGGCGAATGGATGGTTATATGCTACCATGCAGATTGGAGTACCATTGTCAAAAGTAGTATACGACTATAGTGCCTCCAACAACCTCCTCCGATATGTGCTCGATAAACAATCAGACTACAACACGCTCTGGATCGAAGTAGATATCGTTTATGTTCCAATAAACATAGGCTGGAATTGCTAGGTGTTGATCGGCATCGACCTCCGCAAGGGTGAAGTCAACGTATGTGATTCATTATAGTCGTGGAACTCTTTGGAGTCACTGTAGAAAGAGTTGGAACCCATGTGCACGGTCCTTACAACAATTATTCACCGTTGCAGCATATACTTCGTCAGGCCTAGCCTTCTAGTCGTTCCATGGAAAGTATGTTGTGTATATATACCCTAAGAGAATAGTAGAACCAACTGCGGTTTGTTTTGTGCAAAGTTTTTTTTTAATATGATGTAACTGGGTCCAATATGGACACGTTGATCTAAGACAAGATTGTACTCTTTAGACGATAGTTCACCGTATAAATATTGGCCCGTAGACCCTTTTTTTTATAATAAAGCATCACGTAGTATTAATTTCATTAGACCTTTTGTAGTAAAAACAACATGTATAATTAAAAAAAAGTAACACAAAAAATTTTGACCTAGGATTCAATCTATCGCAACCCGAATAGGGATTTTAAGCAGATTAGGGTGATCACGTTTTGTAAATAGTCTTGGTTCGAGATTCAATCTATCGCAAACCAAAATTGTACACATAATTCAGATTAATGATAAATAAAAGCCCTCGTCCGTTTTATAAGCAAGTGAAATCCAACACGAGAATCACACATAGTTAAGGAACATAAAGTCCATTAACTTTACATAAAATTCTTCTAAATGATACATACATGAACTTAAAATTCAAAGTAAATAATACAACGCATTTACGCGTAAAGAGGTTCATGGCATATTTTGCAATTATGGCCAGAAGTTTCACATCGACTGCACTTATGCGTTAGACACACCTTTCATGTCGATAGAATCCTCATTGTCTATCTCCTATCAACTTTTGAAATCCTCTTTGGAGGCTCCATTTGAACGTTAAACCCTTACAACCACTTCCATGTTGAGACGTATTCAACAGGAAATATTAGTTCTTCATAAACAAGCATCCGGTCATTTACCGTGTACATGTACTCGCACAGTGTGTAGGGATTTATGTTGCGTACGATTGCGGTAGAAATAGCGTGGGAGCATGGAATTTTAAAATATTCGAACTTGACAACTACATGACCTCACATGTAAATCCATAAACTCATTAAGGTGGCAATTGTGTACTTCAAAATTAAATTGGTTAATGTTGTGTACGACGTGCTTTGTAGCTATAGTCAAATTTTCGACAATGATGTTCTCTGTATAGTCAGACAAAGTGGTTGTTTGGAAAGATGCAATTGTCCACCGTTTATATAACCACCTTTGTAGCAAACATCTAATATGCTCCAGTAAAGTTGTGACTGAAAACTTGCGCGCATGCCTGAATATTAAATTCATGCACTCATCTATATTAGTGGTCATTTGAGTGTATCTCAATTCACATTGGAAACAATGCACACATTATTCTATTCCAATATTCTTCAAATATTCTTTCACACCTAGGTATGCATCGAGTTGGCCCCAATTCGACTAAAAAATGAATTCACGAAATGTCCTTGCAGCCTTTAAGAATAGTTTTCCGATCGCTTTGCTCTTGAATTTTACCATCATGTTCATTTTAATGTGATGGATACCAAAGCAATGAAATGTAGTTAGAAAGACTACCTCAATTGCCTTACCAATGGTGGGATGTCAATTAGATACGAAGACCAGGTTATTGACTACTCCAAGAGCACGTTTTATTTGAGTCATAAACCATTTCCAGGATTCATGAACTCGCCGCAGACAATTTCAAAGACAACTAGATAAATTTGGTTATCCGCATCAACACCAGAAGTAGATACCAACATTGATCAGATGCAATTAGAAAGTTCTAATCGATGGACTTAAGGCCATAAATACGTACTTGAAATATTTTCCCTATTCTAGTTCCAGTTTAAAAATAGTACTTTGGTACATGATTTTCAGGGCTTCCTCATGTGCACCATATGACAATTATGACTTATCTCAACAAGTTGGAGTGCTTCTTCACTCGACTACATTGTTTTATCATAACTCAAATTGACATCATCATTCTGCTTCATCTATGTACCCTTCATCTCTATTCGGGGGTTACATATAGTAAAAGAATTATGTTAGGTCGAATTTAGCTAAAAAAATAGAAGATATCAAAGTATAATGCATGAAAAACAATAATAATAGTTAATGTAATATATAAAAAAAAAAAGGAAAGCAAGTTAGAGAAATCACCTTGTAAGTTTGATCTATTTGTCATAGTGTTGTGCAACATCTTTTATTTGTTCATCCAAATGTCAAGATAAGTATTGCAAAATTCTTTCTAACTTATTAATGCTGAGCATCAAATTTTTAATAAATTGTACCGATGTTGAGTTTTTTCAACTCATCTTTTATTGTTAAATACAAACTGAAAGCTAATTAAATAAGTTACATGAATAACACTCAGTTTATTGTAGTGAACTTAGAAATGATAATGCAAGGTAGACTATATAATAAGACTACAGAGCCAACATGAAAACTCTATGTTCGAGGCACTATAGATTCCTCCAACGTCGTTACTCTCCTTGTGAGGATATGTGCGGTTTTGTTTTCTTCTCTCCCAATCTTTTGAGTTGAGATATCTCCATATGAGTGTGTATAAAGGAATGAACTTTTTATAGTCCACCAATTTTCTATAACACTAGAGCTACTATGTACGCTTTAACAAACATGCGACCACCCATAGAATCTGTTTCAATATAAGAATGATGCTTCTTTAAATTTGCGAAATTTCTTAGTCTTTCAACAATTGTCATCGCCTCAAACTGCTTAATTTCTCGGTGCAAAGTATCATATATATATTTTTTTTTGGTGATAAATTTCATTATTGATCTACATAGGTGCTTTGAATGGGAATATGAAAAACGTGTAAATGGGAAGACGAAGAACACTATGTGTAGGGGACCAAATAGATCTCAAAACGTAACGACTAATCTTGTAAGTCTCATGCATACACTAAAAAAAACTTTACCATTTATTATACTTTCTACATTAAAAATACTTAAATTATTTATTATTTATTTCCATGTGGTTCAATTTAAAAAAAGTCATTGACACAAGTCGAAATCGACGAGGTACGAGATGAGTAGGTCGGATATGTTGCAAACTTCACTTAGATATATCAGTCAATATAGGTTTCATTACTCTTAGGATTTATTCTATACACTTTGAACCATTTATATATTACATGTGTTGTTGTATCAATGAGATTCTTAGCATTTTGATCGTGTAACTTATTGCAATCTTCCTCTTCCCCTCTCCGACCAGCCGACCCACAATGGCAACGTCTCCAATGGTGTGGATCTTCCTTTGCAGCGTGTAGTCACATCTTTAGCTATAAAATCCACAATATTGTTACCTCCTCTAGCAAGATCTAAAATATACACGAACCCACAACTCCTCTCCGTAGCAATACGACATTGTAGACCACGATGTCGTGACTGGCTATGGTAGCATCGAGTAGCTTCGACGACTCCGCCACTCCACCGCCTGATAGGATACTTTTTTTTTCTTTACTTGTGGCATTAGATAAAATTATGTAGCATATAAAGTAAAGATATAGATAAAAGAAAATCGGCCTTAATTCACCAAATACCGATTCCTATGTTTGAAAAAAGATATTTTTACTTTTATTTTGATATTTAAGAAATTTGTTTAAAAATCACATATTTGGAGGTGAAATGTGTAATTTGGCCAAAACAAAAATATCATTACAGAAAAAATGACGACAATCCGAAGCCACAAATTTATCTAAATGACGAAAATACCCCTACTTTGAAAGAGGCCGTTACAGCCTGTTCATATTCTGCTACCAAACGGAATCAAAACTAGTGGTCGTAATCTCTCTCTCACTGTCACCGCCATTCTCACTCCTCACTTCACTTCACTCTGCCATTAACCAAATTCAGTTTTGATTGATGCCTACAGAAACACAGAATTCATCACAATCATGATCGTCTGCAGAGCTTTGAGGTTCAACTTGGGGACGCCATCGCCGTTGCCATTGCCATTGCCATTGCCGTCGCCGCTCACGTCCGGCGTCTATGCCAGACAAGCGGAGTATTGCCAGACGTCCTCCTCTCTTCCATTGCGCAGCAAGTGCGTCTCCCTTTCCGCCGCCGAGGGCTTCGACTGGGACTCGAGCGAGTATTTTGCGAAGAATTGTAATTTGAAGAGCAGGAGCGGTGGCTGGGAAGATGGCGGAGAGGGAGTGGGAGATGGAGAGAGAGCTGTTCATTGTGAAGTGAAGGTTATTTCGTGGAGGGAGCGGCGGATTCGGGCCGATATACTTGTTAATGCCGCCATTGAATCGGTTTGGAATGCTCTTACTGATTACGAGCGGCTTGCGGATTTCATACCCAATCTTGTTTCCAGGTACTTTTAATTTCCGACAAAGGGTCAGTTGTTTGTTTGTTTGTTTTTTATTTTTATTAGAGATAATTTCATTGATCTATGGAATTTACAAAAGAGGGGAGAGAGCCCCAAAAGCTAAGGAGTTACATGAAACTTCTACGATTGTTCAGTAATGAAACAAAACTATAGGAATGAAATAGAGGTGATAATATTATTCCAATAATATTATCTAGCAGCCTATTAGAAGATTGCTCTTTTCCAACCAAGAGGCTTTGGTTCCTTTTATTCCAAATTGTCCAAATGAAAGCTCTAATGATGTTCATCCAAAGTAGTTCCTTTTCCTTCTTGAAGGGGTGGTCTGCAAGTGTATTGGAGAGGAGTCACAAGAGGTAAGACCAACGACTATTTGAATGATGAGATGATCTCATCCCAGAAATTGGAGATAAAGGAGCTAGTGTCGAAGATACGATCTTGAGATTCCACATCCCTTTTGCACAGAACACACCAATGGGGCAGATGGACATATGGGGTAAACGATGCAGCAACGAGTCTTGTGTATTTAAAGGCTTAAGAGAGAGGTCCCAAGTCACAAAAGAAAGATATAAGTTGTTTGTTATTGCAAAATTTCTTCACGTGGCATACTTGAGGAGATTACAGTTTGATATCTGTGTTAATTAGTTGATCTCCTTTTCCCAGAGAGTCTGGGAACTTATGATGTTTGTGATGGAAAAATGTGGAGCAGACTTCTGGGGTTGGAGTGTCATTTCTAAGGTTGAGATAACAGTTAACTTAGGTTGACTGCCTAAAACTCTCTTAGTATTGTGTTGATTTTGGGAATCAGTTTGGACTAGATTAGTTGATTGAAAAATTCCTTTTGATTCGTTTTTTTTTTCTTTGGATAAACGACAATGTATTCAAAGAACTGAAAAAGGAGGGAACAGCCTAAGGGTAGAGGGTGGAGATCACCCTCCCCCAAGCTCTAAACATTGACAGCTTTCTAATGATTGACAATCAACTTTAGGCTATAATTACAAAATAATTTCTTGTTATTGAAAACTTCCTTAACTATTTTAACTAGGAGCATCAGTCAATGGTGGTAGTTCTAGCTGAATCAAGCTCCTCCAGGATATGGAGATATGAGTTACAAAGTTTTATTTGTGTGCATGTGTGGCGTTCGTTAGAGATGGTTCTGGCTGCGCTTCAGAGACATACCTTGGTTTGTTCTATTGCTTCTGCAACATGTCACCTTGGTTGGAATATGTGGGTCATGTGAACTATTAAGGTGGGTTGTCTTTGTCGCATGGATGGTTGTATCGAGTAGATGGGCAGGTTGAGTCCGTACAGTTTCAATATTACAAAATTAGTCGAATACCAAGAAAATAAAACTTGTTATACTAAATCGTCTATGATTTATATTTGTACATTCCAGAACAATAACGGGATGAATCAAATGTTTGTGTTATGATGACCATTAGTAATGAAACGAAAAAGAAACAATGTGTTACTGTAATATACTTAAATTATATATACTTTACTACAGAAAGTGCAACTGATATATGGAATATTGCTTCCAAATACATGATATGACTTTCAATTACTCACATATTCCCTGAAGATGTTGCTCTAGCTATTGTACATTCTTAGGGATTGATGTTTTCTTTATCTTTACTGTATAAGTGGACTGGTCATTATGTTATGTCCAGTGGGAGAATTCCTTGTCCACACCCCGGTCGGATATGGTTGGAACAAAGAGGTTTGCAACGGGCATTGTATTGGCATATTGAAGCTCGAGTTGTCTTGGATCTTCAAGAGCTTCTAAATTCTGTAAGAAAAGCCTTATTTATCTGTTTATAAAATCTGTTTTATCCTGACTGGTTTCTTTCTGAACCATGTCAATCTAGCATGTAGCCATGTAATTGGCAACATAGATATCTCGAAAAAAATCTATTTGCTTGTACCACTATTGCTATTGAGACCATATTACCTCTTAACAAAAGTCAATTGTTGTCCTTAGGATGGTAGTCGTGAACTACACTTTTCAATGGTTGATGGGGACTTTAAGAAGTTTGAAGGCAAATGGTCCATAAAAGCTGGTACAAGGTAAAATTTTGTTTATTTGTTCTTTGACCATAATTTTAAAAGTTTTAGAATATAACAGGACAGTTTTTTTATGTCATTCATGGACACTGGCTTATAAGGTTAAATTATTATTTTTGTCTTATAGTTAGGAGCTTAATTTCAATTAAAAGTTTCACTTTAGTCCTTATGGTTTGGTTAAATCTCCCAGAACTTTTTCCCTATTACCAAACTCAAACCATAGAGGCTAAAATGGTAATTTAATAGGCTTATTTATTGACCATAGATGATATATAATATATGACATGAAAGTTCCATGGTTTATACTTGGTTCATACAATGTTATAACTTCATTGTTATTTTTCTGCCAAATTGTTATTTGATATTTTCCTACCATAATACTAGTTTCACCCAATATGATCACAATTTGCTTTACTTGCACTCTATAAGATCATTTTCTTGTTGTTGAATTCTTCTCAAGTTTTCATGTTTGGTTATTTTCCTTTTTCCGTATTAATATGCATGGTTATTGCTACTATTTTCTGTAGGTCATCCCCAACAACATTGTCATATGAAGTTAATGTGATACCAAGATTCAATTTTCCTGCCATTCTTCTAGAACGAATAATCAGATCAGACCTTCCTGTGAATCTTCGGGCCTTGGCTTGTAGAGCTGAAGAGAATTCTGAAGGGGGTCGAAGAGTAGGAACCACTGAAGATTCAAAGTCCATGGTTCTCACTAATACAGTTAATGGTGCTTCATGTGAAAATGATGAATTACAGGAAACTTCCAGGAGGAGTAATTCTAATTCCAATTTAGGACCATTGCCCCCGTTATCCAATGAATTGAATAGCAACTGGGGAGTTTTTGGAAAAGTTTGCAGACTTGATAAACGTTGCATGGTTGATGAAGTTCATCTTCGCAGATTTGATGGTTTGTTGGTATGTGATAAACCCTAGCATGTCTGACTAATAGGGATAATTTGCGATCCTCTCAGCAGAAATATTTTCTCCTGAATCCTCTACTTCTTTATAATGGTTCTACTCTAACGTTTTATGGTGTCTATTGATGACATCCTTTTAGACCCATCATCAGAAGCATTATAGTAGTATAAAGAAATAGGTAGACGCATTTTCAATGGAGATGATCCAATTTCATACGTCAGGCTCTTTAATTGTCAAAATTGCTTATGAGATAAAATTTCACTGAAGGAAAATGGAGGTGTTCATCGTTGTGTGGTCGCTAGCATAACAGTTAAAGCTCCTGTTCGTGAAGTATGGAATGTTCTGACTGCTTATGAAAGTCTTCCCGAGTAAGTAATCTGTTCCTCTTTTCTTTAATTTCTATTTTAATTTTCTCTTCTATAAAATAAAATTTTATTTTCATTGCATAAAATTGGAGAGAGTTGTTTTGTAAACGTCATTGCATTAATTTTATTCTTTGCAAGAGTTTTTTCTCATGTTTTTGTTCAAACTTTATTGCGTTAATTTTTAGCAACTTCTCAAATGAAAATGTAAAAATTTATTATAGTTATAACTTTGAAGCATTAATTGGACAGAAGGGCTAGAGTTTGGGGAAAGACTCTCATTCAATGTGGAATGTTTGAACCAAGTTTTGGGAGATCGTATGTGCCATAAGGAGATTTGTGAAGCCTATTGATTTTACCCGTTACCTTCACTTGTCTCTAAGTCTATTGTGTACATCTATGCAGACACACTTTTTTTAAAAAAAAAAATTAATTAATGAATTTTTATTTATTTTTTATCCCTATTAAAATAATTCATTTTTCACATTAAGATTACGTAATATCCAATCCTCATCTAAAGTTAGAAGAGATGAGAGGACACAAATTTTATTTAGTTTTGCTACAACAGCAAGCTTTCGCAGGTGGCCAATCCCATATGGTTTCATAAATCTCTTGGCAACTAGTCAGACCTTTAGCATCTAATAGTGAATATCTATTTTCATCTACCAACTTTGTTTTCTTCAGGAAGATTAGTATACTTCTATGTGCCATTCTTTTCAAGAGCTTTTATCTCTTCCTACCTTGCTTTATTCCATTTGGGGTAATGGAGAGTTTCGTGGATGTTATTAGGATTTTGAGTGTCATCAAGGCTGGTAAGTTGCAATTATGTATTTAAGGTCCTGAGAAGACCTATCGTGTACTTACCTGATGTTCACACACCAATTGTTATGCTCATGCAAAGTTCGGGTTTGTTCATTTGGAGGATCATTTTTCTTCATTCGGGGTACATAATAATGCCATTTCGATCTTTAGTTTTCTTCATGGAATGATTATACTTGGGTTTGTTGTTTTCTTGGTTCTTGTTGATTTTATTCCCTTGAATGTCAATGGGATCTTGATTTTGTCTAGTATGTATCCTAGTGAAGATAGGTACTTTAGCAAGAATGAGGCTGGTAATATTTTCTTGAGTTTGGTTATTGCTGAAATCCAGATCAAGAGTTTGGAACGACTCCTGGAATCTTCTCCTCTTGAACATTAGTTTTGTCATAGTGAGCTTTATAACTTCCTTGTTATGGGAGAGTAATATTTGTAGCCTCAGCATATCCTTGAAAAAACATTTAAAGGATTTGGAGGTTGTTACTGAGGAGCCTACAACTTGGATAATACTTTTGGAGTGCTTGTAGATGAGTTAGGAACTTTGTTGTTTGGAACAGCATTGCGTTGATTATGTAAGTTGCAATTAGAACAACTTTGCCCCAAAAAGCATTAGTAGACAGGACTTTGGCTATTTCCACAAATACGTTTCCTAGCTTGGAGCAAACTCTAAGTAGGGTGGCCTCTTAAATTCTTTTTTTTAGAAAAACATGTGCATGAAAACAAATCATGCTAAAAAAGATTCATGCTCGTTTGTAGGGGTAGTCTTCAATCCCAAAAACTAATCAAGACATTATGTTGCACGTTTAAGTTGCAAGGATAGGGCTATCAGTTATCGGATCTGGATTTTGAGTCCTAGTATTTTTTGAGATTGTACACACTTTCTTGAGGGGAATTTCCTCCCGTAGCCAAAACATGATTTGCCTTGGAATTTTTATTGAGTTGGGTTCATGAATATTTCTGGTCTGCAGGCTTTTCAAAGAAACTAAAAGCTGAAATATAATATTTAAGGATAAACGATAAAGAAATACAATAACAGTCCCCAACTAAGAGGCACTGACGCTGAGACGCAACACGGACACGGCGACATGCCAATTTTCAAAAAAGTAGGACACGACACGCTAGGGACACGTTAATTTATTTATTTTTAAATATATATGTGTGCATATTTTAACATATTATCAATATTTAATACTATTTTTACCTTTAAACATCAACATAAATACCATAGGTCCATAACATTCATACAATAATCAATGTCATAAAAAACATCCAATATTCAATAAAACAAGTCTTACAAACAAAAACTACGAATCGAAATCAAACAAAGTCTTCTAAACATTTTCCCCAACATTGTTAGCATCATCTTCACCAATTTGAGTCCCATCATCAGTAAAAACTAACAAGGAAGATAACGGAGGAAATGGAGGTGAAGAGCGTAGAGAGGGGAAGGAGGTGAAGAACAGTATTTTTTTTTACTGTGCAAAGAACTAAAATTAGGTTTACAACATGATAATAATTTTGAACACTTGATTTAGGTGGAATAAAATACTTGTATTCCAATAATATATCTTAAGTAAGAAATACACAACCTTCTTATATAGGAGAAAGGCATAATACATAAAAGGAATGTAAATAGGAATTTAATATTTACAACTAATTACAACTAATATCCACAAATAAACCAACATAAACCCTAATGGGCTTTGGGTCTTAGTAAAAAAACTCATTAAAAGACAGTGTTGAAGTCCAAGTCTTTAAAAAACTCACTTTAACAGGAAAAAAAAAAAGGAAAAATGCTAATAGCGTATCGGACGTGTGTCGGCTGCATGTCCGACTCGTGTCTTAAAATAAAAAAATAAAAAAAATAATTTCGGACACTTTTTCACGTGTCGGACATGTGTTGGCGCGTGCATGTCCGACACCGACACCCAGCCTATTTAGGCATGTTGGTGCTTCTTAGCTCCCCAAGTATTTGAGGTAGTTAAACCTCCCTCTTAGTGTCCTCGAGCCTATATCAACTGAACCAATGCCTACCTTATTCCTTCCCACTCCCTCTATTTATAACCAACTCCTACTGACAAACTCTTTGGCTAACTACTAATATGACCTTGCTACCCCAATAATATTCCTAACTACTCCAATGACATTCCTAACAGTTTTCCATGAATGTGCCAACACATTTCTTTTGTATTGAACAATGGCCAGACCACATTTTTTTCCCATTTGTTATGATTCTCACCAGATTGTTGACTGGGTTGTCAGACAACGAAAGCTGAATCTCAGCATTTTATCAAGTAATTGGTGTTCCCAACATGAGTTTTCTTCTACTCTCATCATGATGAACCTCCACGAACACTTAGACTTGGACATAATGGACAACTCTTCCCTTGACTTTATCGAGATTTTTACTGAGGTGTTCTGATTTACATCTTCTGTATACTCATAGTTTTGAGATTCAAACACATCCAGTTGTTGCCAATATTGACTAAGAAGAGAAGTATTGAGATTTGAGATATAGGAACGTCACCTTGTCTGTAAATATAAAGAACTCCTTCTGTTTCAAACAACTTTGATGTGTTTTCCATGTTTGAATATGTTTTCTTCGCAAGTTCGAATAGTCCAAGATCTCCTTGACGGTTTGGCATAATCACTGATCCCAGATGGTATTGAGCTAATAAGTGAGGACATTACCATAGAGTTTTTGGTTTTTCATTCTTGATACTTAGTATCTTCGATGGTGGGTTGTTTTGATGCTTACAAATAAGTATTGTATTTGGCCTTCCTACTACCATAGATAAACATGTGCATTGAAGATGACTACTGGCGGCAGTTCCTTCCTGCCATTTAATTTGTGATTGCCGGTTGGTGGTGGTAGGGGTGAAAGTTGGTTGTTGTAGATCCTGCCAACTGCAGTCGGAGAGTAAAAGTAGAAACAAAATTATTTATTTTGTATACTCAATTCAATGATTCAATGGTCAAAAATGATTGGAGCTGGTGATTGGTGGTGAGTGCAACTCAAGGGAAAACTAAGAGAGTGGTTGACGATTTGAGTCAAAGGGTGGGAAGCACGACATTTCTATTGTGTGACCTAATGATTAGAGAAGTGAGAGTGTCTTTTTTTTTTTAGGGAGGTGGGGGGCAACTCTCCCCTCTATAGCCCTTTGGGAGTCATTTTACGTATAATTTCTTTTTAATACACTTGTGGTCTATGAAGTTTTAGTTTGGGTCTATTTAATCCTTAAAGTTTCGAAAGAGACACTTTAGTCCCTGAGATTTGGAAAATGGTTCTAAATGGTCAATTTGACCATTAGTTGACTAATGAAAAGATGATGTGGTAATTAAATTGTTGATTGGGTATTTGCCCAATGGATTCAATATGCTCATGGTAAAACTTCATATGGGTTCGATGTACTTTTATCTGTAAGGTATCCCTTATAATATTTGATATTCAAAAAACAAGAACTTACAGGACCAGCCAATTCGAGAGGGCTGGAAAACTCTCCAAAATAGCTAAGCTGCTATTCTCTTACACGAAAAACAAAACCTCCCTCCCTACAAGGGAACATTCTCCCTTTAATTCCCTCCTACTCTGCCCTGGGAGTGCGTACTCCCTTGCTCACTGGGGCCCACCATTTCTAACTAACTCACTGTAAAATTCCTCTCCTACCCCTCCTAGCGTAACTCCTTACTATTGGGGGCTAACAATTACCTGGTAAAATATATTAATTTTATATTGCTTTTCTCTGGTGATTGGATTGTGATGTGGCATCTTCTTCCCCACTCTTCCTCCCTCCTCCGACCAATTTCACCTGCTACCATTGCTGCCCTATTCTTCTCCAGAAAACCTCTCCTTCTCCTCCCTTGTCAAATTTTTTTCCATGCTTCACTCAGATCTGGAACCCTGTTCTAGATGTGGAACGAAGACCACCTTCATATTTAGAATAGATGTGACATTCAAGATTTGGATAGGCATGGCGACAATCTAAAGGAGTGTGGAGTGGTGAACGAACAAGAATAAAGATAACGAACAAGTGGAATGGGATGTGGTGTTGTAGAGCTTCCTTAGTTCATGGAATGAGCGAAGTTTGAACAATTGAACAGTGAATCATGGATAAAAGTAGACAACAGTAGAGAGCGCCGGACGTCGGTGAGTGGCGGCGGTGGCAGAAACAAGGTTTACTGGAGGAGAGAAGGAAGGAGATGACCATGTCAGTCCAATCAGCAAAACAAAAAAATGCAACTAAGATATGTTTGCCACTTAATTTAAAATTGCCACATCCTAATGTCCAATCAATATATTAATTGTCAAGTCAGAATTCCATTAGGTCAACTACTAGTCCAATTGACTCAGGGACCATTTAGAATATTTTTCCAAACCTAAAGTACTAAAGTGTTCCTTTTGAAATTTAAAAAGACCAAATAGACACCAAATTCAAACTTTAGGGCCAAAAATGTATTTTTCCCTAAAGTTTTTACATGTATTTTAAAAAAACTTTGACAATCAGTCTGAAGGGCTGAAGATGGAAAAAAAGAGAAGACAATGCTTTGATAACATGTTGAACGAGTGTTGTGCTAGTGTTCCTATTATTCTAACATATGCGAATTACAACCTTCAATACAACTTTTCCTTAAAAAAAAAGTTTCAATACAACTATTCTACAAAAGTAAAACGGAAAGGAATGTATAAAAAGAAAGAATTGTGCTTACAGAATGCTCCATCCTGATATTAGTAATGAACTAAACCTTTGGATTTGAAAATCTTCTTACTGACGAAATTAATTGATTGCAGAGTAGTTCCAAATCTAGCAATCAGCAAGATACTATCAAGAGAAAGCAACAAAGTTCGCATTCTTCAGGTAAAATCAGAATATTAATTGCAATTCAGATGAACCTCCTTTTAGCAGTTTTTATCCATCTTTAAAATATATGTGACTGGAGGTTTGAAATTTATTAATTCATGTTTTATTCGTCTAGTGAGCATTTTGAGTTAGTTTGATTCTTGTCGAGATGTCATCATACAGATTTCTAGCTAGAAAATTTGAAGGAAAAGATTTTTAGAAAAATAATTGGGGAAAGGAATGTCTAACAAGTAACAGGAAGCTAGAAAATCTGCAAAGAATGAGAAGAATAATATTTAAGTCTAGAGTCACTGGTCAGTATGCGGAACTTGCAATCACATTCTTTTCACACTTTTTCTTTTGAATTTTACTTGTGCTATGCATGTAGGGAGGAACGACGTAGCCATTGGCTTATTTAAGTTCGAATTATGATTCCATAACCACTAGCTACTAATAGTTCAATTTACAAGAAATTATTCAAAGTGGCTGGAATAATGTGGCTAGCCATTCTATACCATTGGATGTAGGAGAGAAATGACTAAAAATTATGGTTGAAATCATGCATCCGAGGATTTAGAGGGGGTAGCCACTCTGAATAATTTTTCCTAATTTAGATAGCTAAGCAGTTCATTGGTTTAGGATTCAGATAGGATAGCAGGTCAGTTGATTTTTGGAACGTGGCTGGGAATATAGTAAGAATAAGTAGAGTCAGGCCTCTCGTCAAGTGTTTTACTTGATAACTAGCGTAGAATGTGTTCCTAGCAGTTACTTGCTCTGTTAGTGGTAAAATCATGCTAATTTTCAGAAAGCGTTGATATGTGTAGGAAGGATGCAAGGGTTTGCTGTATATGGTTCTGCATGCCCGTGTAGTTCTGGACTTGTGTGAACAGCTTGAACAAGAGATTAGCTTTGAACAGGTTGAAGGAGACTTTGACTCGCTCAGCGGAAAGTGGCATTTTGAGCAGTTAGGAAGTCATCATACGCTGTTGAAATACTCCGTGGAGTCGAGAATGCACAAGGATACCTTTCTTTCTGAGGCTCTAATGGAAGAGGTTCCACTTTTTACTTTATCTTTTGTGTTTCTCTGTGGCTAATCTAATCTTGTTTCTATTTCATAGTTCCTGTAATTCCCTAGTTTTTTGTACATATATATAAGAAACAGAGGAGAAAAATATATATCTAAAAGAATGAAGTAGAGAGAAACGTGGAGCCTATAAAAGGAATGCCTCCCAATTTGAAATAACCATACGAAGGCTCTAATTACGAAAGAATTTCCTATGAATGAGTAGAGCACCACCAAGAAAAATTATTGATACACAGTATACACTATTACAAAGAATTCAGACAAGATGAAAATGACTTATCTTCTTAAGTTCTTTGGTTTTTCTCCTTCGGTAGATGCACTAGAGCTCGGTAGATGCAAAAGAGAGCTCTAGATTCCACGTAATCTCAGCCTTTCCTCTAAAGCACTAGCCAATCAGGGCTTCCAAGAGCCAGTCATCCACCCATCTAGGTAAGCAAATCAATAAGTCAATCTCTTTCAAAAAGATGGTCTAAAGTCTCTCCCTCAGAACATATACAACACACCGAGGGGGAATCCACATAGGAAATTTCCTTTGAAGCTTTTCATGGGTATTGAGGCTTTGATATGCAAGCAACCATGAAAAGAATTTCATGTTATTCCCTAGTTTTACGTCCATACTCTCATCTCAAATGCAGTATATTTAACCAAAAAAAAAAGGCAAGAATAGCTGGAAACATATAAACTTTAGTTCACTTTCTGTGTAAGAAAATATATTTCCATGCAGTAGTTATCACTTGCAGTTCTGTAAAAAATAATCATGTGTATTCAGGTTGTATATGAAGATCTTCCATCAAACTTATGTGCGATTCGAGACTCCATCGAGAAAAGGGGTTCGAACAATTCTTTTGAAGCATTTGATGAAGGTAGACATTCAGAGGAGAAAAGTGCCTCATATCATAATGATCAAATCAATGGTTATACGATGAAGGGTGAGGGAGTTTCAGATGACAATGGGAAAAATTCATGCAGACCGAAGCCCAAAGTTGCAGGGTTACAAAGAGATATTGAAGTTCTGAAAGCAGAGGTGCTCAAGTTTATTTCAGAACATGGGCAGGAAGGATTTATGCCAATGAGAAAGCAACTTCGCATGCATGGAAGGGTAGATATTGAAAAGGCCATCACACGCATGGGTGGATTCAGAAGGATTGCATCAATTATGAATCTTTCTCTGGCTTATAAGCACCGCAAGCCCAAGGGTTATTGGGACAAATTTGACAATTTGCAGGAAGAGGTATGCTTCAACTTGGATTGTAACTTGTTGGAAACCTTTTTAGTTTTTATGTTAAATTACAAATTTAGTTCTCAAACTTTGAAAAAATAGGTCCTTAAACTTTGTAAGTCTCTAATAGGTCCTAAAACTTTAAATTTTGAGTCTAATGGGTCTATGAACTTTAAATGTGTCAAGTCTCTAAATTTTCAATTTTGTGTCTAATAGGTTCTTGACCTTTTCGACGTTTTTTACAATTCACGAAACTATTAGATACAAGAATGAATTTTGCGTCTAATACTACCTTTATCTTTCAATTTTATGTCTAATCAACCTGTAATTTTTTTTTTTTAAAGTCTAATAGGCTAGAGACATATTAGACAGAAATTTAATTTCATGGACTTATTAGACCCAATTTAGAGATCTATTAGATACTTTAAGATTCAGTGATATATTAGAAACGAAATTGTAAGTTAAGGGATCTATTAGACATTTTTTAAAATTCAGAAATTTATTCGGAAAGTTCGAGGACTAAACTTGAAATTTCACCCAAGTTTAATTTCTCATTCTTTCTATTCATTAGAATTTGCATGTTTAGCATGCACATTATATATCGGGTTTACATTTACACGTAAATCAAAATCTGGAACTTGTATACAGTTCGGTAACTTCACTTTCTTAGATCGAGTTAGAGATCTTTTCAAGAGTAGGATTTTTAAGTGCAGTCCTTTTTATGTAGGCATTTTTTTTTTTTTTTGGAAGAAAATACTCTCTTAAAAGCACTTCAAAGATGCTCACACGGGAGTGATTTCCAAAATCACTCTTGCCATTATCAAAATCACTCTTCCCATGATCATTTTAAGCAAATTAAAAAATTGATTTTAGAAAAGTTTAAAATCAATTTAAAATCACTTTAAATTGATTTTTGAGGCATCACTTGTACGATGATTTTGGAAAATCAATTATGCTTAAATCTCTTTTTTCAAAATCAGCTACTCCCAAACACACCCTAAGAAATTTTTGAAAAGTGCTTTTAGTTAGCTTAAGAATGATTTTCACTGTTCCAAAAGTCATACCAAACTCGTCCTTATTCTGACTACTCATTCGCCCTTCGAATGAATGAAAATGTATACTTCATGCTTCTTTTGTTAGAAAAATACTTGTGCTTCACAGAATTCTATTGCCAACTAAACAGATAAATCGGTTCCAGACGAGCTGGGGAATGGATCCATCATACATGCCCAGTAGGAAGTCCTTTGAACGTGCAGGTATAAAACCTTTATTTTCAATCTCTGGGATGGCTTTTTTTCTTTTGACTTTTTTGATTGAGCTCCATCATTTGAGGATTCGTTTGGTAACGTTCTCTTTTTCTTTCTTGTTTCACATTTTCAATTTCTGAGAAACATAAGCGTTTCATAACTTTGTTTTTCATTTCCAACAAAATCAAGTTTGTTGTTTCTTATCAATATTTTTAGTTTTTTCAAAAACGTAGATAAAAGTATTATTTTATCTTTTTTTTATTCGACTTATAAAATGCATAGTAAATATCAAAAAAATAAATGTAATATAAAATTTGTTAATATTTACTTAAAAAGTTGTTTTTCATACCAAAGTTTTGCATTTTTAAAATTTTAAGTTTAGAGAAAAAAACAAGAAATGGCTAGTAGATATGTTTCTATTTCCTTTTTCAATAAAAAATAAAGAACCAAAAAAAACAAGAAAATCTATGCTCTCCTAACTATGGTTTCAAATAATGTTAATTATATATAAGCTCAATGTTTAAAATGACTGCCATTACTCAGCTTCAGCTATACACAGACATATATTTTAAGAAACTTGTGGATTGACAGAAGCGTTTTTGCAGGGCGGTACGACATCGCTCGGGCACTCGAGAAATGGGGCGGCCTACACGAAGTCTCTCGTCTTTTGTCACTAAAAGTGAGACACCCTAATAGACAGCCAAGCTTTGCCAAAGATAGAAAGAATGATTCTTTAGCTTTTAATGGTCATGATGCTGAAAATAAGACTGCATCTAGGCCCTATATTTCTCAGGATACTGAAAAATGGCTTTCAGGACTAAAATATTTGGATATTAATTGGGTTGAGTAGTGTAAATATACAAAGCTACAAAATGTATATATATTCAACAGAATTTCTATTGGTCGACCATTTTTATGGTTCATAGAAAATGTTTTTCCAAATTGTGAAAATAGTAGACTTTACTTTTAAAAATTGTGGTTAAAATACCAGTTTAGTTAATGAACTTTTAAGTTTGTGCATGATAGGTATTTGAATTTTAAAAATTATGTAATAGGTTTCTAAACTATTAGATTCATGTACTTTATAGATGTCTAAAAGATTATTGAAATTTCAAATTTCAATTTTATGTGTAATAAGTTAATGACATATTTTGATAGTTTGTTAAGTTAATGATTGACACAAAATCAAATTTTAAGCTTTCAAATTATAACTAATAGATCTTTGAATTTTAAAAATGTCAAATTAGTCCGATAAAAAATTAAAAATTTAAGGGTTTATTAGATCCCTTTAAAATTGAAAGTTTACATAAAGTTAATAGGTTAAACATGTAATTTAATTGTAAATGAATGGTTCATTATTTAACCGTCTTTGAAATGATCCCTAGGTTTGAAGATAAATTTCTATTTGATCCTTAAATTTAAAAAAACTGAGAGGCTAATTCTCGGCGTTTAAAAATAGTTTTAAATAGTCTTGCTTAGAGCCTTAACATAAAAATGAGGTGGTATTTAATTTGATAATCGGACTGTGATGATGTGGAGTTTTGAAATTAGGTGTCAAAGTATATTAATTTTATACTATTTTTTAGTACTTATGTAGCATTTTCTTTCCTCTCACACTTCCCCAAGCCCTAAACCACCTTTTTTCCATCCTTTTTTTTCCATAGTAGTCACCCATTCGCCTTGCTGTCTCCCCCTATGGTCAACTTAGTAATACCTAACTAACGATAAATATTGCTTAGTGATCATTTGAAACGACAAGGAAGAAAAGGAAGAGGGGTTGTATATTTTACTTTGATGCTAGTGAACATGGCCAAACTAACACGACATTTTTCCAGATTGAATCCAGATTCAACGCTATTCGAATTTTACTCAGAACAACAACAATTTAGCTTAGTTTTTAACCATGCTAGATGGGTTTTATTCCTAACCGGTGGGTCTTATTCTTAAGTACCTGCACTCTATACTCAAATGTACGTAGATCTAGCACAAGTTAAAGTCATACGTGTTGAGAATGACACATTGTTTTGAACAATTAAAATGTGGATGGCATAGCTTGTGTTGTGGAAGTCAAAGTGGCCAAATGACACATGGATGGCCCAATATTTTTGTGGAATTTTTGTTTTGTAAATTGAAAATCTATTTTGGGTCACTTGGTTAGTATAAATATGGACCATTTACTTCCAATTAAATCATCCCAATTGATTCCATCTCTCATTTGCAATTCCTCCGTTACACTCTTTTTTCATCTTTCCACTACCTTAAACTGATCACGAGATTGATTCCACTCCCATTCTGACGAGCGCACGTCTGAGTTGGAGGTTGTGTTAACCTTGGGAAGCATACCGGCAGCAAAACGATTTAGCACCGAGGTCGTGCCGATTTTGCTTTCAAGGCAGTGGTTCCGCCCACGGCACAACGCTTTTAGCTCCCAGTTCAATTTTGTCCTTTATTTCCCAACAATTTGAAAGCAAAATATCTCATCTACCCATGGCTGCTATTCGATCTGGGAAGGTCCTGTCGGACTTGTCAAAATTGGAACCACTCGACGGATCCAACTACCGCCGGTGGTCATAGAAGTTACTGATTTTTTTTAGCAGTTGGAGATCGACTACATCCTCACTACTGCTCAGCCCGCCGCTACTGCCACCGCTGCAGCTGCTGCCACTGCAGCCGCTACCACTGCCGCTGCTACTGCTACCTCCACTGCAGTTGTCACTGATCTGCCTGTCGTTGCTGCTGCCGCTGTTGCAGTCGTCGCTGCTGAGTCCGGGACATCTACTGCCACTATCGTTGAAACTGGAAAATTCGAGAAAGACAACAAAACGGTCTGTCGGCATCTTCTCAACCATATGAGCAACTCTCTTTTTGATCTCTTTGTAGTCCAAAAATCTGCAAAGGTCATTTGGGACACGTTAGAGTCTAGATATGGTGGGAACGATGCAGACAGGAGAAAGTACGTCGTCGGTAAATGGCTACAATTTCAAATGTTGGACGATAAACCGGTGATGGATCAGGTTCATGAGTATGAGAACCTAGTGGCAAGTGTGTTGTCTAAAGGTATGAAGATGTGCGAGATTCTTCAAGTCAATGTGTTGCTCGAGAAATTTTCTCCTTCCTGGAGTGATTATCGCCACCACTTGAAACATAAGAAGAAGGACCTGACTCTGCAAGAGCTGATCAGTCACGTGCGCACAGAGGAAGCCAACTGGCTAAAGGATAAGCTATTTTCTCAATTCCTAAACTTAGTTAAAGCTAATTTAGTTGAATCTTCTAGTGCTTCCAAAGACAGGTTCAAAAGTAAAGGGAAGCAAATTGCAAGGGATAGAGCTCAAAAGAACAAATGTCTCCAACCTAAAAATACTGGTGGTAGAATCGAGAAATCGAAACTGGTATGCTATGTCTGTGGAAAACCCAAGCACAAATCCTATCAGTGCACCCAGAGGAAAGATATGAAATATTAAAGGACTGCTCCACAAGCCAACCTTGCCGAGACGGATGATATCATTGCCGCTGTAGTTGTGGAGGCAAACTTGGTGGAGAACAAATCCGACTGGATTCTTGACACAGGAGCATCCAGATATTTCTGCTCGAATCGTGACCTCTTTCATAACTTTCAGGACTCCGCTGATGGCGAATATGTTTTTATGGGGAACTTGGCCACAGTTGGAGTACTTAGGAAAGGGAAGGTTCTCTTGAAACTCACATCTGACAAAACTTTATCATTAAGTAACGTATTGTATGTTCCTTCCCTGCGTAGGAATCTGGTGTCAAGAGGTCTGTTGAACCGAGCCGGACTTAGGATTGTGTTTGAGGCCGACAAGGTTATCATCACAAAAAATGGTGATTGTGTTGGTAAGGGCTATCTTGCAGATGGTTTGTTTGTTCTCAACACTACTTCAAATGAAATTATTTCTAGTTCTGCTTACATCGTTGAGTCTTTTGATGTATGGCATGGTAGATTAGGGCATGTGAATATTGCATCGATTAAAAGGCTTAGAACTTTGAATTTGATTAATGCTTCTGACTTGCTTGAAATTGCAAATTGTCCTATCTATGTAGAAGCAAAGTTTGCTAAAAAACCATTTAAACCTGTCACTGCAAGGTGTACCGAACTCCTAGAATTAATTCATTCTGATTTAGCTGATTTCAAAAACACAACTAGCAGAGATGGAAAAAATTACTATATTTCTTTTGTTGATGATTTTTCTAGATATACGAAAATATATCTCCTAAAATCTAAAGATGAAGCTAGTAGTATGTTTTTAAAATTCAAAGCCGAGGTAGAAAACCAATTAGACAGAAAGATAAAAATGATAAGATCAGATAGGGGTGGTGAATATAGTAATACTTCGCTTAGAATTTTTTGTGAATCAAGTGGGATTATACATGAATTTATTGCTCCATATTCACCTCAACAGAATGGAATAGCTGAACGGAAAAATAGAACTTTAAAAGAGATGATAAATGACATGCTATTAAGTTTTGGTCTATCTGATCATATGTGGTGGGAAGCTGCACTTTCTGCCTGTTTTATTCTTAACAGGGTCCCTCACAAAAAGTTGGATAAGGCACCATACGAGCTCTTGAAGGGGTATCGCCAAACTTGAACTACTTGAAGGTGTGGGGGTGCTTGGCAAAGGTGGCATATCCAGCATTCAGAAAACCAATGGTTGGATCTAAAACTTTTGATTGTATTTTCATTGGTTATGCAGAAAATAGTGTTGCATATAGGTTTATGAGCTTGAATGATAAATCAATATCTAAATATAGAGATGCAGTATTTTTTGAAAATATATTCCCTATGATTAGAACTGATGGTGAATCTAGTGGTATTTCAAAAACTGCATGCATCATTGCCCTCCATTTCTATTGATATGATAGACCTTGAACCTATATCCAATATTGCAATAGATAATGAACCTAGGAGAAGTAAAAGGCAAAAAGTTAGTAAAAACTTTGTACCTGACTTCCTAACTTCCTATCTAGTAGAAAACTTTGACAAGATAGATGATCGATTCGCATGCATGTATTTGATAGACGAAGATCCTAAAACCTACCAAGAAGCTATAAATGCCTTAGATTCTAGTCTATGGAAAGAAGCTATTAATAGCAAACTAGACTCCATAGTTATGAATCAAACTTGGGAATTGGTAGATTTACTAGCAGGAAACCAACCTATTAGGTGTAAGTGGATCTTTAAAAGAAAGATGAGACTAAATGGCACGATAGAAAAATACAAAGCTAGACTAATGGTTGTAGGTTACACACAAAAGTATGACATTGATTACTTGATATGTACTCTCCTGTAACCAAGATTGCTACAATTAGATCTTTGATAGCATTGGCTACTATTCGAGGGTTGATAATACATCAAATGGATGTAAAAACAACTTTCCTTAATGGTAATTTAGAAGAGGAGATCTACATGACACAACCTGAAGGTTTTCTAGCTATTAGTCAAAAAAATAAAGTTTGCAAGCTTAAAAAATCTCTCTATGGCCTAAAACAAGCTCCTAAACAATGGTATGAAAAATTTAATGGTACTTTGGTAAACAATGGTTATAAAGTAAATTGCTCTGATACATGTGTTTACTCAAAATTGTTTGGAGCTGATTGTGTGATAATATGCTTGTATGTTGATGACATGCTCATTTTTTGTTCAAACTTAGATATCATTAATGAGACCAAGTTGCTTCTTTCTTTACATTTTGAAATGAAAGATTTAGAAGTGACTGATGTAATACTTGGTGTAAAAATAAGGGAAAATGATAATGGGTATTCCTTATGTCAATCACACTACATTGAGAGAATGTTGAAAAAATTTGATTACTTTGATAAATTACCTGTAAGAACACCTTATGATTCTAACATGAGTCTTAAAAAGAATTATGACGATAGTGTATCTCAATTTGAATATGCAAAGATTATAGGTAATGTCATGTTTTTAATGAATTACACTAGACCTGATATTGCATATGCGGTAAGCAGACTGAGTAGATATACTCATAACCCTGGTAAAGATCATTAGACTGCTCTACATCGGTTGTTAAGGTATCTTAGGGGTACAATGGACTATTGTTTGCATTTTAACAAATTTCCTGCTGTGCTAGAAGGATATTGTGATGCAAACTGGGTTACAGATAATGATGAAGTGAGCTCTACTAGCGGGTATGTGTTTACTTTTGGGGGTGGAGCTATCTCATGGAAATCAGCAAAACAGACCGATCTACCATGAAATCTGAATTCATAGCACTTGAACTGGCAGGTCAAGAGGCTGAATGGCTGAGAAGCCTTCTTGGAGACGTGCCACTGTGGGGGAAATGTGTACCTATATCCATACATTGTGACTCACAAGCTGCCATAGGAATTGGCAAAAACAGTGTTTACAATGGCAAGAGACGCCACATACGTCTAAGACATGGAGCTATGAAGCAGTTGCTGAAAGATGAAATTATATCCTTGGAGTATGTGAGGTCCGAGAGGAACTTGGCAGATCCTCTCACCAAAGGCCAAACAAGGAGAGTAATTTTGGAGTCTTCAGAATGTATGGGATTCAAGCCATGATGCTAGATCCATAGCCCTTTTTTGGGTGGTCCATGAATGGACTTGATAGATACGGTGAAACATGTGAATCCATAGCCCTTTTTTGGTGGTCCATACGTGGACTTGATGGATAATGTTTAAAGTCTTCATAGCTCAGTTTTGAGTGGTTTATCAATGATAGACTTGACGAAGCGACAGCGTGACTGTGCAGGTGAGGCCTCCTTCTATGAAAGAGTTGTGGAGCCTCTTTCTAGAGCTTTCACGATGACCCAAGGTGTATGTGCATGGTCACTAAAAGCACTTGACAACTATCGCGGAATCAAAATCGAGGATTCAAACGTGTTGTGGGGGTCTCAACTATAAATATTGGAAGTTCAAGAGGTAACTCACTTTCATTATTCAGGTTGTTGCCCTACTTCACTATGCATTAATTCAAATCGAAAGATATTAATGCTTAAGTTTTATCCTTTGCTCAGTTTTTCAATCTTTCTTCTTACTTCTTTTTCCTATGTTGTCATTCGTGGGGGATTGTTGAGAATGACACATTGTTTTGAACAACTCAAGGAAATGTGGATGGCATAGCTTGTGTTGTGGAAGTCAAAGTGGCCAAATGCACATGGATGGCTCAATATTTTTGTGGAATTTTTGTTTTGTAAATTGAAAATCTATTTTGGGTCACTTGGTTAGTATAAATATGAGTCATTTCCTTCCAATTCAATCATCCCAATTGATTCCATCTCTCATTTGCAATTCCTCCGTTACACTCTTTTTCATCTTTTCCACTACCTTAAACTGAGCACGAGATTGATTCCACTCCCATTCTGACGAGTGCACGTCTGAGTTGGAGGTTGTGTTAACCTTGGGGAACATACCGGCACCAAAACGATTTAGCACCGAGGTCGTGTCGATTTTGCTTTCAAGGCAGTGGTTCCGCCCAAGGCACAACGCTTTTAGCTCCCGGTTCAATTTTGTCCTTTATTTCCCAACAATACGCTCTCTATTACAACCTCCCAAAAGTTAATAAACAACTCATCGAATATCAAGCTCATTTACTTTGTGATACAAAAGAAGAGAAGAAAAGAAAATAATAAACTCTTGCTATGAACTTCTCCTTCTTTAGTGCTTCCTTTGGTTCTTCAAGGTTATTCTCTCTTTCCCTTTGTCTTTTTGTGCTCTAGGAATTTATGTGGAGTGAAAGGATGAAAATGAATGAAATGGAATATTGGAGGCAGCCTTTAATATTAGTTTTTATACTCATCTTTGATTTTAGAGCAACAAAATGGATAAAGTGGGACCCAACTCGAATTTCAGTGCTTGCTCCGTTTTTACTACTATAACTCTTGGGTAAAATCTGTCGCTTTCAGCTATCAGTCTTTTTCCATTTTTAGCTTCAATTCTCCAGCATCAATAATGATGCCACAAGACTTTAAAAATTAGAAATATTTCGCAAAAGTCACAACATTAACTAGTAGCGCAAGAATACTGTGAACATTTACATACTAAGTCTAAAGCAATGGTAATTGGAGCTTCGTTGTGAAATATCTTCTCTACCCAAGGCATTTTTCCTCTAAAATAACTTTCTTATAGAGAGTTATCACATAGCTAACAATGTGGCAATCTATTATGCTTATCTCACACAAAACTAATAAACAAACTTTTGGACAAACTAAAAAAACCAGCAGCCCAACCAAAATGCAGCGAACAACTATGAACAAATATCATAAAATGTAAAAATAGAGTGATATGGAAACATATGGACAGACGAATTTGTAGTGGTTCGATCCAATTTGAGATCTGTATCCACTTTTTTCAGGTCGTCCACTAATTTTAGTAATCAAAAGGGTACACTAGCATCAAAGAGAATAATACAATTCTCAAGAACTCCACAATACACCACTCCATTTTACTCTTAAAGAGATATATAGCTACCGATAAAGAAACTTCGCCAAAAAATACCTCGATCTCACACTCTCTCAAAGATGAAGATGAAAATACCCAAGAGGAAGAAGAACTTCTTCTCTCTTTTACAATCGCACACCTCATACCCTTTCACGTTTTTTTTCTTTTTTATTTCTCTCTTTGCTAACCAACTTGTGCGCAAATAAAAAAAAACAAACAAAATGAGTAATGAGCCATTTTAAAGAGAAACCCAAATGAGATGCTGAGTGTGATTAATGAAGCTGAGTTTGAAAGTCAACATTCTGATTTGGTACTTCCTTGATTTCCACGTGGTTAAATAACAAGAGTAAAAAACCCGTCAACAATTAGCTGTCAAAATAAAGAAAGCTGAGGGGAATTAAGAAGTTGGTGCAAATGTTGTTGCTGAAGAAATACATGATGCTCTACTCCTTGAAGTTGAGGGCACTCATTACACATGGGTGGTGGATTCAGGTGCATCTTTCCATACTACAGGATAACGTGACATTCTTGAAAATTATGTTGTAGGAAATCATGAAAAGATGTATTTTGCTGATGGAGAGCCTTTGGATATCATTGGGATTGGTGACGTTAATTTAAAAATTGTGAATGATTCAGTCTA